>NC_040911.2:96961445-97631445 GCF_004126475.2 Phyllostomus discolor | reverse complement strand
GCGGCAGGAGGAGGTGAAACGAAGTGGGTTCGGTGGGTAAAGCAGAGATGGTGGCCTCCTGGTTCCTCGCATCTCTTTCCCGGTGAGAAACACAGGCCAGAGGAGGGCTGGGTGGGACAGGTGGGCGGGACCGGGCCCTGTCTCTTGGGAGCTTGAGGGGGTTTTGTTTTTTGTTTTTAAGATTTTATTTATTTGAGAAGGGAAGGAAACATCAATCGGTTGCCTCAGGTACGCACCCTGACCAGGGACTGCACCCGAAACCCAGGCATGTGCCCTGACTGGGAATCGAACCGGCGACCCTCCCCTTTGCAGGATGACATCCAACCCATCAGGGTGCTTGCAGAGTTCTAATGGGGGGCAGGGTGGGAAGGTGGCTCGGTTCCCTCCTCCTGTTCCTTCCGGGTGGGAAGTGGGTGCTCCCAGGCTCCAGGCCTTCGTGCATAGCCCTCACCCCTCTGAAGACTTGGGCTCCAGGACCCAGACGCCTCCCAGCCGGCCGTGACTCCACGGAGGCGTTTGTGCCCGGCAGCTCAGAGAGGCACAGCAACTCACCCCAGGCCACACAGCAGAGCTGCCACTACTTCTTCAAGCCCTCTCTGGAGACGGCGGGACCCCAAGTGTCAATGGGAAGGAAGCCACCCGCCACTTCCCTGCTGGGGGGCAACACGTGCCCCGGACCCTGAAAGGGCTTGGGGAAACTACGCCCCAGAGAGGGTCCCCTGGCTTTGAAGCACCAGATGTGCAGCGGGCCCGCCCAGCCCCTGGCGCCAGGCCCGTCCTGGGGCAGAAGAACCTGGGAAACGAGCTCAGGTTCCCTCATTCCAGCTCGTAACAGGCACAAAGTTCCCGCAGTCCTTAGAAGCCGGGGCTCTTTGCCGTGAAGCATAATACACAGTGCAGTGAGGGCGAGAGATGCCGGTGTGAGCCGGTGCCCAGGGCACAGCTCAGGCGGCCGGGGCTGCTGCTGCTGTCGCTGTCACGGCCATAGACCCGTCCCTTACTCCCTCTGCGCATCTGCACAATGGGTGATGGGACAGAACCCTCTACAGCGGGTCCCATCGAGGAGTCTGAGAGTTACCCGCATTAAGCATCTAGTGTGTGCCTGGCTCTCTGCTCCATGCCTGCTCCGGCGCCCAGCACAGTGCCTGGCCCACAGCAGGGGCCCACCACGGCCGAGCCGCTGCATTATTGCCGGCGTTAGCATTGTGCTGACCCTCCCCCTCCGCAGCTGTCTGGGCGACTCACCAGCTTCCCACCTCACGTTCCTCAACCACGTGTTCTTTCGTCATAAGATCGAAGTAACGATGGAGCCTGCCTCTGGAGCTGGGTGAGCAGCCCCTCACGCGTTGCACAAACGAGTACGGAGTGCCTACGCTTCAGGAGCTGGGGGTCCAGGTGGGAACCAAACAGGAAAACACCAACAACCCTGCCCTCGTGGAGGCCACCCTGTCAGGGGCGACAGGGTGGATGGGTGTATTCTTACGGTACGTTGGACGGCGGCAGGCTGTTGAGCGCGGGCTGCGGCAGTTTCGTGGGGTGAGGCTGGATCTGAGAGCGAGGTGGAGGGTGAAGGTGGGCGTGCTGGGCCGGTGGGCAGGGGTGGGGTGCAGGGAGGGGGCTTTCTGTGCAAGGCTGGAGCCCTGGAGGGTTCTGAGCAAGAAAGACTTGGTTTCACTTAAGTTCTCTGGCCCAGTGTGGACTGTAGGGGGACGAGGGGGAAGACAGAGCAGCGCGGGAGGTAGGACAGGATGGGGCTGGACCAGGACCCTGGAGGTGGGGAGACACGGTAAGATCCTGGGTCTGTTTCCATCCTCCAATCTCCCTCAGGTAAATGTTTATCCCTGGCGGGATAAAAATGTGGCGGCTGAGGGAACAGAGCTTCAGAGAGGGGTGGTGGGACCCCCCAAGAGGCCCTGATGCCTGGAAAGTGCTACTTCACCAGGCCCTTGGCTATGGCCCCATCTAGCACCCCCTTGGCCCAGGCACCCTTGCCAGACCTACCCAGAAGGGGCAGGTGAGGGGCCCAGACCCCAGGCACAGCCCCGGCCTCCAGCCCCGCAAACCGCTGCCAGTGCTCCTGCCCGGACACAGCCTCTCTCCAGGACACCTGAGCATCGTTGCTGTGATTACTCCATAAGTAGCAAGCTACAGCGATAAGGCACAGACACAAAAACCGGCGGCCTGAGGAAGCTGAAGGAGCCACTACCACGAGCTCCACTGGGGAGCTGAGGACAGAGTGGGGGCAGGGTGGTCACCGCCTGGGGCCACACAGCAGCGGTGCCGGGACCCGAACCTCACGCCGCTGCTGCCCTTTGGTCCATCACACAGAACCAGCAGGCTGTCCGCAGGGTCCAGCGAGCCTCCCCCTGCGAGACAAACGGGGAAGCGTGCCTGCACGGGCTCGGGCTGGGGGACAAGCCTGCCCCTGGCCACAGACAGACCCCAGAGCGCGTCCAGGAGACCGGGAGACCCCTTCGCACGCTCCAAGGGGCTCCGGGCCCTGCAGGAAGTGGCCGGCGCGAGGGCAGGCCTGCTGCTTTGATCAGCTTTATGAGCCCTGCTGTTTATGGAGGCCCGGCCCCCAGCCCTGCTACTGGGACTGCATCTCGTCACCGGCACTCGGGATATGAGCCGTCCCAGGGGGGTCTGCCCGCCGGGGTCTTGGCCCCATTTCCTCCAGCCTGGCCCGTGCCCTGCCCCTTGGCCTCCACCCCTAGGAACAAGGTGAGAGGGTCCCCTCGGGCCAGATCCCCTCCTGGAGGGGCCTCCCTGCCGTTGTTGTCGGCAAATGCAGAGCAGGCTGGTCCCCCTTCAGACCCTGCCCGGAGGCCAGTCCCCCAGCTCCCACCAGGCTGCCCCTCCGTGTCACCTCCTCAGAGACGCCCCCGACCTCCCTGTCACCCTCTAGCACAGCCTTCATCCAGTCCTCCGTTGCCCAGATCATGGGAATATTCTCGCTCATTCTTCCTACTGTGCATTTTCTGACTCCTTCCCAGGACAGGGGCCTCATCTGTTCCACTCAGTCCTGCGCCCCCGGTGCCTAGCATGGTTTTAGCACACAATAGGCGCCCAGTCAATGTTTCTTGAGGAAAGAGTAACCAAATCTTTTGGGGGCGGGGGCAGAGCGAGGCCCCAAGGCACTTCTCCGAGCCCCCAACTTCCACCCCTGAATATGCCTGGAAACTTCACAGGCACAGACGCTGAGCAGAGAGGGGAGCTTCAGCCCCATTTTATGGATGAGGAAACTGAGGCTCAGAGAAGCGATGGGACCTGCTCAGCAACCCCCTGAGCAGAGCTGGGATTCAATCCCACATCCCACTGCACCAGGCCTCATGGTCTCTGCCCCCCGCACTTCTCCCCTCCCCCCCATCCCTCACGCTTCCTCCCACCTCCCAGCTCCCCATACTTCCAGCCCTCTGCCCCCTCCCCAGGCCGGGCTCACGCCTGGGATGGCTCCCGACGAGAAGCAGCGGAGACAGGTGTCCGACCAGCCAGGCTAGTTCTGGAGGGTGCGCGGGGGGCACTCCCCTACCCCGGGGCAGTGCCGAGGGAAGACCCCGGACACCTGCTCCCACACCTGCCCCTGCCTCCTCGCCCTCACTCAGGCCCTGCGAGTCCCCGACACCCGCCAGGCCACAAAGGGTGGTTTGTTCTCAGAGCCCCCGGACACCTGCTCCCTCGGGCCCGCCTGTGCTCCGTGACCTGGGGCAGGGGCACCCAGCTCCGGCCGGGGAAGGGGCGGCGGCAGGCGGGAGTTGTCCAGCCCTCGGCGCAGACGTGGTTGGCGCCGGCCTCCCCGTGCGCCCCCACCAGCTGCCGAGGAGCCGCGGGGCCCGGGGGCAGGGGGCATGTGGGCACCTGCTGGGGGCGGGCCGGTTCCCATCTCGCAGAATTTGCTAGTCTTCCCGGAGGCAGCCTGTGGTCATCCCTTGTTCCAGCTGGAGCCACGGCGGCCCAGGGACAGAAAGGGCAGGGCACTGGCCCGAGGTCACAGCCCAAGTTTGCAGGTTTTTCCTGTTCCTCTAACATGTCCCTCCATGGGCCACGAGGGTCACAGCAGCCTCTGCTGAAAACCTACTCTGCGGCGGGCCTTTCCCTGGGTCCCAACCCGTTTGCAACGTTCAGGCAGCAGATGGGGGTTCGCCACGCACTGTGCTGGGCGGCGTGAGGTAGACGCCCCGGCCCCCCCCCCCCCCCCCGGGGCCGACCTTCCAGCGGGGAGGCAGAGGATAAACAGGCAGAGGAAGGACCCGGCGGGATTACTCAGCTGTGATAAGGATGAGGAGACAGAAGGGACTTTCGGGAGTGAGGTCAGGCTGCCGGCGCTGAGGAGGGGACGTGGGAGCTGAGACCGGAGGGCGGAGGAGGAGCTAGCGTGTGCAGAGGAGACAGGGCCTGGAGGGCGCTGGGCCCTCCAGGGGCAGCAAAGCCCCGAGGCGTGCGGGCGCCAGGCGTGTGTGAGACACAGCGGGCACGCTCCTCTCACAAACAGTTACTGAGTGCCGGCTGGGTGCCAAGGTCTGACTAGGCTCGGGGCACACAGTGTGACCAAGATGGAATAATCACTGCCCTTGTGAGAGTGCCGTTCGGCCCAAGTGTCCTGACGCCCAGGCCAGCCGCCGCTGAGCTGCTTTGAGCCCCACCCCTTCCTCCAGGAAGACCTCCCTCTTGACCCTGGCCTGCTAAGACCTGCCTTATTCTGGGCTCCAAGGACCCCCCCCACCCCCACCCACGGGTGCCCAGAGCCACTCCTCCGGAGCTGGCGCCCACCTCAGGACGGAGGCGAGGGCTCAGGCGCTGGCAGGATGTTTTATCCATTAAGGTCCCGGCAGACGCCAGGAGACGGGTGGAACGGGGGGGGGGGGGGGGGGGGGGGGGGGTGAGAAACGACTTCTGCAGGCAGGAAAGAGCCTCCCCTGGAGCCCAGGGCTGGCGCTGCCCAGGACGGTCCCAGTCCTCCACCCAGTGCGTCCTCCACCGGGCCTGGCCACGGGGACACGGAGCCCAGAGAGGCCTGCGACTTCTCTAGGGCACACGGCGAGCTCCCTGCCTCTAGGCCTGGCCGACAGGCAGAGACCACACTGGAGGCCCTCAGACCGAGCCAGATCCACAGAGGGACGGAGCAGCCACGTTGGCCTTCGCGGCGTCTGAAACAACTCCCCGCAGATTCCCAACCAAACCCAGACTTCCGGTTTTCTCAGGGCCGTGGGCCCACTCTCCTGCAGGACCGTGGCTTCGGCCCACCACAGTCCCCACGAAGCCCTATTGCCCCACCCTTTGCTCACTTGAGTAACCCGCTTAGCATCTGTAGGCACTGGAGTTGTCAGACATTTGCTTAAAACAAGGAAAAGAAAAACAAATGGGGGAATTTTAGGCAGGGGTGAGGGGAAGAAGAATTTGGGCTCCTAAAAGCATCCCCTGGAGGCACTGGAATTTGCAACCCCTGCCTGGCCACTGACCTTTCCACTGACCCCAGCGCTGTTCTCTGAACGGGGCCCTGCACGGGGTGCATGCAGAGCCCTGCACTTCTCCCAGGCGGATTCGTGGACCTGGCACACACATTTTGCAGACACGCGTGTTTGTGTTCACAGACACAGAGTACTTTCGTGGGCTCAGATGGTGGGTATGTCACTGCCTGGCTGTGTGATCTTGGGCAAGGGCCTTACCCTTGCTGGGCCAGTTTTCTCATGGGTAAGAAGGGCTGGCGCCAGGCAGAAGGAAGAAGGACTTTTACTGTTTAATGTAAAGCCAAGCGCCTGGTATCGGCTGACATCCACAGTCCTTGCCCAGAGATGAGGAGATGGAGGCAGAGGTAAACCACTTGGCCTGGGGCAACGCTTTATCAATTGAAAGAATTTACCACCACCCTGGCTGGTGTGACTCAGTGGACTGAGTGTCAACCTGTGAGCCAAAGGGTCTCCGGTTCGATTCCCAGTCAGGGCACCTGCCTGGGTTGTGGGCCAGGTCCCTGGTTAGGGGTGTAGAGGCAACCGATCGATGTTCCTCTCTCACGCTGATATTTCTCTCCCTCTCTTTCTCCCTCCCTTCCCCTCTCTCTAAAAATAAATAAATAAATAAAATATTTTTTAAAAAAGGAAAAACAAATCCTTAAAGCGTTCAAAATGCCCAGAGGACTTGTCTGGCACCCCATCTCTCCTGCTAGCAGTCCCCCTAGCCTCTGGGCTGTTCCTTGGAAACACCAGGTACATTCCAGCCTCAGGGCCCTTGCACTTGCTGTCCCCTCTGCCTGGAATGCTCTTCCTGATCTGCAAACAGCTGTGTGACTCCCTCCCGCACCTCCTCCAGGTCTTAGCTCAAATGTCACCTTCCCAGTGAGGTCACTCTTGCCCCCAGCCCACCCCCTTGCTGAAGTGCCCACCCCCCCACCCACCCCTGCCCCGCTCAGCTCTAGTCTGTGACGTGATCTGCCTTTTGCTGACGCTGTTCTGGCAGCTCTCGCCGCTGCCTCGTGCACTGTGTCCGTCTGCAGCTGGTCGCCTGCTGCACTCCTGGGGCAGGGATCTTGCTTTATTCACAGCTGTAACTCCAGCACCTAGAACACTGCCTGGCACATAGTAGGTGCTCAGTAAATAGCTGTCAAATGAAAAAATGAATAAACCCAATAGTAAGGAATGGAAGGCCCTAGAACCAACCGGAACATACAACAGAGCAGGAACAGTGCCCTGGAAAGGACGTGATACACCAGGACAACCGACACACCCGAGCAGAGCCAGACTGACCCTCGAGGCCTCAACAGAACTGGATGGAATGGCCAAGAACCCCCTCTCACAACTGCTCGAGAACCCAGCAGGCACCCCTGGGGGCAAGTGACCCAGAGCTGTATTAGGGCTGGGGGTCTTCCCATGCTCTCCTGGTCTGAGGGTTCTCCCACCCGCCCCGCCCCGGTTCCTGTCCGGCCGGACAGGTCAGGCGTGGTTTCTGGTCTGGGCACCGGGGGACTGGCTGCTGTCTGTGGCAATTCCTGCTGAGTCACTGGCCACGGCTCTGGACAGAATCCCATGGGCCTGATCATGGCGGTGGGGGTCGACCTTGGTCAAAGGGATGAGACACTGAGTCTACATGGGGAGGCGGGGTGCTGGGCTGGCCACAGGCTGCTTCCCCCTCACTAGTGGTTTCCGAGTCACCCCCACGCAGCCCCCAGCATGGCTCTAAAAGGTCCCAGCCCCTCTCTACCAGCTGCCTTCCAGACCTTTCCAAGCACCCTAGCTGGCCTGCTGGTTACAAAGAAGAAGGAGAGGAGACTTTGGGTCTCCTCCTCCAAACAGCCCTCCCCGGGGGAGGGTGACCAGTGAGAAGTCGCCCCTGCCCACCACAGATTCGGGCCTGACCTTGGAAGCCTAGATTTATCTGTAGGGTGGGGTGCTGGCCTGAGGCTTGGGCCCCACCTCCAGGGCAGTGGCAGGACAGGGGACCCTGCCTGTCTGCCTGGAAAGCTGGGAGGTGCTGGTTCCCATCTGATCATCCAGGCACCTCCCTCTCCCCAACCCTCACCCCAATCCGTCCCCGCTAAGTCTGCCTGGAATGTGACCGCTTCTCACCCCTCTGTCACCCCTCCACTCGGGACTCTCCAGGAGCTCCCACATCCCTCGGGGCAAAAGCTGAAACCGCACCCTGGCCCTAACCCTAACCCGGCCCACCTCCCCGAACTCCTCCCGTCTCACGTCCCCTCTTCCGGCCACACTGGCCTTGCAGCTCCTTGATTAGGCACATTCCTGCCTCCGGGCCTTTGTATTTGGTGTTCCCTCTGCCTGAAGCTCTTCCCAGATACTCCCACGGCCCCTCCCTGACTTTCCCCAATACTTTGCCTGGCATCACTCCCCGAAGGGACACCTTCCTTCAGCCCCCACCCAACGTGGAGGCCGAGCCCTGGGGATCCCGACTCCCCCCAGCTGAGCCTGGCTCCTCCCTCCAGACCCCGCCAGCACGCTCACTGGCGCTGCCTGTCTCCTGGGGCAGGATGACGGCTCTGTGACAGCAGCGAGGTCGTCCGCTCTGCGCACTGTTTTGCCCCTATTTGGGGCGGATGAATGAGAGAATGGAGGAGCTGGAGGAACTGGGAGGGGGAGGAGGAAGAGCACGCTTTGAAGCTCAGGGAGCCCGGGAGAGCCTCTCGGAAGAGGTGACATTTAAGCTGAAGCCTGAGGCTGAGAAACAGCCAGTCCCTTGAAATGTCTGAGGCAGAAGAAATAGCAAGTGCAAAGGCCCTGAGGCTGGAATCTGATCCGCAAACTCGAGGCACAGAAAGAAGGTCAAGAAGCTGCGTGTAGTCCGTGTGGTCCGTGTGAGTGCTGGAGGTGGGAGGGACGGATTAGGAAATGTGGGGTTTGAGTTTGCTGCCTGTAGCCCAGGAGGTACAAGAATCCGACTCTGACCACCCGCTCCCTGCCCCCCGCCGCCCCTGCTGTCTATGGGACAAATGGTTCTCTGTCTGTCCCACCCAACAGCAGCCGCAACTGGGATCTCAGCTCTCCACTGACACCTCCCCCCCGACTCCCTCCCCTCCCCCACCTCCACCCACATCCCCGTCCCGCCTGGTGCTGGCAGCAACGGGAAACTCTGACTCAGGAGTCTGGCTGGCTAGGGGCCTCCCTCCCCCCACGTCCGGGAGACCAGGCAGGAGCCAGCCTTGGCCGACACCAAGGGCCCTCCCACCTGACGTCCGAGGGGCTCGGGCCAGGGGTGTCCTCCCTCAGCTGGGCAGATGCGTGCGCCACAAGGATTCCTGCCGGCAGCGGCGGCGGGACTGAGTGCGGCAGCACCAGCCACGTAATCTTTCCAGCTGCGTGTGGTGGTTATTCCCACTGTCCGGGGGAGGGACTGAGGTTCGGAGGGCCTGGGAACTGGGTGCTGTACAGGCGGTGCTGGTGCTCAGCCGGTGGGTCCAGGGCAGCGGGCGGGGTAGAGCCGAGGGGCTGCTGACCTGACCTTGGACCCCCACACCCCCCAGGAAGGCAAGTGCCCAGCAAACGGGACACAGGGTGCTTCCTGGGGTGCCTGACCCCCTCCCTGTTTCCTTCATCAGCAACCTTCCGCCCGGCAGCAGGGGATACTGTCACTTCATCTTGCAGAACACGGAAAGGACATTTTCCCCCGCCCTCCCCTGCGGAAGGCCCTGGTGGTGCAGAGCGTGGGCTCCGTCCACATCCTGACCATCTGGGTTCAAACCCCAGCGCAGCCACTTCTCAGATGCCCAGCCCCGGGCAAGCGTCCTGGCCTGGCCTCTCTGGGTCTCAGGCGCCCCATCTGTCCCGCCTTCCAGGGTTGCTCCTTGTGTTGCATGAGTCAGTGCCTTCAGCCAGCGCTCCATAAAGGCTGCTGTGGTTCTGTGCCTGCCAGCCCGCATCTGTGCCGAGGTCAGCAAAGACGCTGGGGGACCACCGCCCCGTGCCTGCACTGAAAGCTCATCTGTGACACACCCCCCCCCACAGTCACCCTATCCCTCCTGTTAGAGTTACATGTCCGGGCTAGATTTTGGTCTCTGGAGCCCACTTAACAAGCTGTAGTTATTATTATTTCTGCTGAAAATGCAGTGTGGTTCTGGGAAATTAATGGGCCCACGCTACTTTCTCTTTTGATGAGGTGGTGTCCAAGGTTTTCTGAAAAACTGTGCACCGTGTTCCCACCCGAGTCCTTCAGTGTCAGCAGGGGCACGGCACTTTGAGGTGGGCGCCCCTTCCGGCCATGGGCTGCCCACCCCTTCCAGCCCTGGGCCCTGTTGCCCCCCCCCCCGCTGGAGAGGGGATTCTGGGAGTCCTGGGCTCACTTCTGCCCCCAGCTCCACCCAAACGAAGGCCATGGGGTCTCATGGGATTCTCTTAGCAACATTTCATGAGGCCCAGAGAGGTGAACCAGCTTGCCCAAAGTCACACAGCCAGGAAGGAGTGTGGGAGCCACTGAGCCAGGGCTCTAATAGAGAAACACAGGCTCTTATCTCCTCCTCCAGCTTCCTCTGCAGATGCAACTGGAGAGGCTAAGGACAGCCTGCAGACAGCCTGGTTCTCGCTCTGCCCCTCTCGCTCGGACCCACTTTCACCCCTTACCAGTGTGCCCTGGGCTCATGAATGCCACTTTCTGAGCCTCAGTTTCTCCATCTGCAGAATGGGGGCAATGCAGAGGCTCCCTCATCAGTTTGTTGCGCGAATTCCCCAAGACCGCGCACAGTTTAAAGTGCTTAGCTGGCAGTTCCTCGATAAATTAAATGTAGAATTACCATATGACCCGGCAACTCCGAGGTGTACATTCGAAAGAATTAAAAACAGATGTTCGAACAAAAACTGGTACACAAATGTTCATAGTAGCACTATTCATAAGACAAAACGTGGCAACAAATGTCCATCAGCTGATGAATGAGTGAACAAAATGTGATACGTCCCCACAATAGACGATTATTCGGCGATAAAAAGCAACGGAGCCCTGACACATGCTAGGCCACAGAGGAGCACATGAAAGAAGCCAGACACAAAAGCCCAGCAGCGCCTGATCCCATTCATGCGAAATCCCCGGCGAAGGCGAAGGCACAGACGCAGAAGTAGGTTAGTGGTTTCCAGAGGCTCGGGGGAAGGGGGGATGGGGGGTGACTGTTTCATGAGCACAGAGTTTCCTTCTGGAGTGATGGAATGTTCTGGAGCGCGATAGTGGTCACGGTTGCACAACACTGTGAACGTAGTAGAGGCCACTGAATTGCACACTTGAAGGTGGTTAAAATAGCCCTGGCTGAGTGGCTCCGGCTGGCTGGCACGTCATCCCATACACCGAAAGGTTGCGGGTTCGATCCCCGGTGGGGGCACCGATCCACGTTTCCCCCTCACACCAGTGTTTCACTGTCTCTCTCCTCCTTCCTGGAGTGAGAGCTAAAAACAATTAAAATGGTCAACTCAGTGTGTATTTTGCCGCCATAAAAAGAAGTGATCGGCACCGTGTCTGGTGGACAGCAAGGGTCCAGGGTGAGTGAGCTTCGATTATTACCATTGTTTTGGGGCAACTCGTGGCACTCAGGGCTCGGGATCCCGAGCTGGCTTACGGTGCTTGAATGGAGTCAAGGCTACAATCCACAAGACACAGGACCTATTTCTGGGCCACCCATCTAGGGCACGCACCTGAGCTTGAGTCCCTGTGGCCCCATTTCCCGTGCCACACGACAGCCAATAGGTAACTTTGGGTGACCTTGCCTGGCTGACACTGTGACAGTGGGAAGAGGCAAACAATACATCCCCGAGCACCCAGTAAAGGGAGAGGGTGACACCACGTGAGGAGGAGAGTTCGGAGAAAGAATACAAGAGACTCCTTGAACCGGGGTCATCAGGGAAGGCTACTGAGAGGAGGTGAGTCAGAGAAGAGTCTAACTGAATCGAGGGAGGAGCCCGGAGGATCTCTGTTATCTGCACGGCCTTGCATAATCCGCCCTGTCCCACCTCAGCCCCACCAGCTCCCCCCCCCTTCCCTGCTTTCCAGCTCTGGCCCCAGGGCCTTTGCACTTGCTGTCTACTTTGCTGGGAACACTTTCTCTGTTATCTGTCCCAGATGTGCTGCTTCCCCCCATTCGGGTCTCTTCTCAAATGTCACTTCCTCAGGGAGGCCCTCCTGGACCGCCCTGTCTCAATGGGCCCCCACCGTCACTCTCCATCACCCTCTGTTTTTCCCATCCTAGTATTTTTTCTACTTGCAGTTGCCTTTTTTTATGTGTCTATTATCTGCCTCCCCTGTCAGACCAGCAGCTCCGGGACTTTTTGTCTGTGTTGTTTTCTGACGTGTCCCCTGCGTTTCATGCCACGCACAGTGCCCAGCACGTGGTCGGTGCTCAAGAAATATCGGTGGAAGTAAAGCACAAATAAAGGAATGTCTCTTTGCAGAGAAGAAGGGCCAAGGCTCCTTCCCCAAGGGCCGCAGGTGAGAGGCAGGTGACTTCAGAGGCTCCTCTGAGCCCGGGCTCTGCCCAGGATGACAGTGAGGGGCTTGCTGACAAGGGGCTGTGGCACAGGTGGGAAGCCACATGGCCAAGGGAGCTCTGGTGACCGCAGCCCCATCTGCCTCCCTCTCACTCCATGCCCCCTCTGCCCACCCAGCTCCCTAGCTCACATCCTGGCTGTGCCAGCCTCCGGCCCTGGGTGACACAAACGGACTCCCCCCAACAGGTGAGAGCTGGGTTGGTGGCGGAGAGGGGGCAGTGGGGAGTGTTGGGCAGCCACCAAGCTAGCCTTGTGTTCACGAAATTGCCACCCAGGATGTGAGCAGGGGGTGAGAGCATGCGGGCATCACCGGCCCCCCTGGCACTGGGGGCCAGGCAGGTGGACACCCTCCTCCGAGTCTCCATTCCCTCCTGGAGCAACGTGGGTGGTCGCTCTCACCTCACGGGCTGGGCGAGACAGAGTGGGGAGGTGTGACCCGGGAGACCTGCCCGAGACACACTGACACTAAAGAATGATGTGTTGTTTATCCGCACATCAATATAACTGGGCCTCCTGGGATTGTGTTGTTGTTGACCTTGTTTTTGTTTTTTGCTAAAGCTGGCAACCTTAGCCTGGGGGGAAGTGAGTGTTCATTAATGCTCTCTGAATAAATGAATGGAGCTAAAATATATTAGCTGAAGGAACAAATGAATGAGTGACTGAAGGCCCCTTTGTAAAGGTCTGATGATGATGGTGGTGATGATGGTGATGATTGTCACTGTTTTCTCACGTATGGTTCAAACGTTCCTGCCTCTGAGAGCAGTCTTGTTCCTGGCTCAAGCCTTTGGGAAAAGCTGGGGCTTGCAGCAGGAAGTGACTCACGCAAGGCCCTCTGGGCCCGTTGCCTCTGAGGCCAGTCAGCTGCACCCCCGGGCAGCTTCTGTCCTCCACGCGATGATCATAAAACCTGCCCCAGCTTGGCAAGCACGACCTCTCCGAATGTCAGAACCAGCTGCCCTCCCGTGGTGCCAGTGAGGAAACCGAGGCTCAGAGACACGATGTGCCTCATCCAGACTGATGGGGGCACCTCTGGCCTCTGCCCTTCATTCTGGGGCGGCGCTCGGGGCCCAAGAACTGCAGCCGGCAGAGCCCCAGGCTCAGCTGTAACTGATGAGTCCTCTGGCCCGGCGCGCCTCCCAGCCGCTGCTGGACGAGGACCCAAGGAGGCATTACTCAGCCTGGGTTTAACTTCACGAAGGAAATTCCTCCCCCTGGCAGCCTTCCCGCAAGTCCCCAGCTCTTCGTCCAGGAACTGTCTCCCCGAAGGCACCCTCCCCTCCCGGCAGCGCCAGCAGATGCAGAAAACCAGGCTTGGCTCCCAGCTGGCAGACGGTGGGTGGTGGGCGGGGCTCGTGCCAGACACACCCCACCAACGCAGCCAACTGTGTGTTTCATTCAGTCGTTCAACAAACTTCTATGGGGTGTCTGTTCAGGACCCTTTTGTGTTGGCCGTAAGGAAAAGTGAATCAGATGATGCGTGTTTAAAAAGCCCAACACCCAGCAAGCGTTCATGGGGCTATCCTTCTCCTCTGAGCACCTACTATGTACTCGGCACCAGGCACAGCCCTGTCTGGCCTGCCAGGGAGACGGGACCTCACCGGGACACCAGACTGAGGAAGGGACTAGCCAGGGGATGGAACCAGCCGATGCCCACGGGGCGTGTACTGCGGAGCCAGGCACCGTCCCGTGTTTTCTCGGGAGGACTGCCACTCTTCCTGCTGCACGGGGTGGCGAGAGAGGACCATGACTCTCTCCTCCCCAGGGTAGGCACTCGCTTCAGCATCTCCCACATTCAGGGAGAAGGAGCAATCACAGAGCACCTACTGAGTCAGTCCTTCCCTGGGCAGCCAATGCATGTATTCACTCCACAGGCATTTACTGAGACCAACCAGAGACCAGGGACCGGGGATAGAGCGATGAGTAAAAGAAACAAAGCTAAAACTCTACACTGGTCAAAGCACGGAGTCTGGAGCCAGATGCCTGGGTTCAAGTCCAGCTCTGCCACCTGCCGGCTGGGTGACCTTGGGCAAGGAACTTGACCACTCTGAGGTTCAGCTTTAGCTCCTGAAACATTAACAACTATCCACCTCACAGGGCTGTGAGGATTCAATACATTTCTCCATGTCCACTGCCAAGCACAGAGCCTGGTGTGTACTAACAGCTCAATACATAATGAGGGTTTTTTTTTTTTAAACTCCATTTCTCAAATGAGTAAACCGAGTCTCAGAAGAGTTATGGCACCTGTCCAGCATGAAAAGCGAGTTGAGTTGAAACTTGAATGTAAATATTCAAAGGACTAAGAGGGACCCTCCTTCGGGGCCCCATGCTCAGTCCATTCCAGCTGGAGGGGTGCAGATCCCAGCCCCCTCCTACCTCCCAGTCATGACTTTTAACCTTGGTCTTCAAGGCCCTACAAGGATACCTTTGTGCAGTGTCCTACGGACCACCCACATACAAATCTCCACTCGGTGCTCACCTCCCCCAGCCCCGCCCCAGGGGTGCTACCACCCCTGAGTCCACGCAGGGTCCGGGTCTGCGATTGAATTAGCGTCCCTGCCGGCTTCTGCACTGGGGTCCCATGCAGCCACCTAGGCCTGGAGCAGGGCTGAGATGGAGATCACACAGGTGGAGGCGAGAGCACACCCCAGGTGTGGGCTGAGCCGGCAGCCATGTTTCATTCCATGCAGGAGGAAGGGGGTGGGAAGGAAGGAGGAGGGAAGGGAAGGGAAAGGGAAGGGAAAGGAAGAGGGAGGGGAGGGAGAAAAAAGAGGGAGAGAGAAAGAGGAAGGGAGGAAAAGAGAGAAAAGAAGAGAGAGGGAAAAAAGGAAGAACCTCGTCGGTCTCAAGCTTGCCCAAACTGCATTCGGGGCCAAACCACAGGGCTCTCATTTCTCCCCCGATTCTTCTGCCAGAGGCAGGAAACACTGTCCCTCGGGGTGCTCAGAAATAGCTGAGTTCAAAAACCAGGCTGGGTGAGAGGATTCCAGGCCAGGGGGAGGGATTTACACCAAAGGGCTCTGTGGAGTCTAGAGGTTCAGCGCAGAGCCACTGGCGCCAGTCAGCCTGGGTTCAAATCCCCACTCTGCCCCTTCCTAGCTGTGTGGACTCGGCCTCCGTTTCTCACTCACAAAGAAGACACCATAATGGTACCAGGCACAACGACACCTTAGGTATCTACATTTCATCATTGTGACTCGTTTTCTATTTTTGCTGGCTCCCCTCTCTTTCAAGGCCCCCCTATTCTGCTCGTTAAGGCAAGCTGCACCCCACACTCCAGGTTTTCTCTCATCCAGCTGGCAACCCCAAAAGAAAGTGCCTCCGTCCTCCCTGGTCCAGCAAAAATCCCAGGCCTGCATTTGATTGGCTGAGAGAATGCAGTGCTCTGATTGGTCAGTCCTGGGTCACGTGTCCCACCCTAACCCCTCCAAACCGGGTACCCACAACTGAGAATCAGAGGAGGGGAATGGGCGCTAAGTAGGAACAAATACACATCTGCTATAGGGGCCCACGAGGAACAGAATTTCTTGGGAGAAGATGGACTTAACACATGTTGGGCACCTAGCGTGCGCTGTCTTATTTGCGCAATCCTAGTAAGTCCTGACAATCCCTTTTGGAAAGGTTGGGGGGCTGGAGAGCCAACCCTGCCAAGGCGACCACCATTCAGAGCCAGCCGCAGCTTTTACACCTTCCCCTCCACTCCTGCCCTTTCCCAACCTCAACTTCCAGCAGAAGAAAAGTAATAGGGACGATTTACAGGATGCTGGCCCTAGAATAATAGTTACTCCATTGCCTCATTTCAAACTCTGACGCCACTACCCCTCCCCACACCTCCCGAGGCTCCTAGAGGTCCAGGCACTCACCCAGGGTCACACAGCAGAGAGACAGATGGGAGCCTGGCCCCGCCTGAGTCCACTTGGGTCCTGGAGGCGAGGCTGGCTCTCACCAATGGGGCCGGGGCAAGGGTGGGGGTGGCTGGTCCCCTGAAAGGTGGTCAGGAGAGCGGGCTCTAGGGACAAGAGGCCTGGGGCTGAAGCCAGCTCTGCCCCTGAAATCCTGTTGGCCCCAGGCGGGCTGAGTGCCTTGGTTGTCTGGGTCTCACTTGCAAAATGGCCCTGAGCCCCGGAGCTGCCCCCTGGGGTTGCCGAGAAGTTCCCATGAGCTAATGCGAGCCACTGAGACTCACTAAACAGCTGTGCTGCACAGCTCCGGCCCCGAGGCTGGCCTGCAGCTAGGACTGGCTGTGTGGTGAGCCCTTAGACCAGGTCAACTCACCTCATCTTTGTGACCACCTGGGGGGAGGAAGTACTGGTATTATTACCTGCATTTACAGAAGAGAAACCGAGGCACAGAGAGAGGTGACTCGCCCAAGGTCGCACAGCCAGAAGGGGGGAGGGGCAGAGCAGGAGAGTAGCGTCCAGGGCAGCCTGGCTCCAGAGCCCAGCTCTCCAGCACTGCCCGGTCACTGCCCGGTGCCCTGCGCACACCGAGGCTCACCGCTGCCACTGTCGCTCTCGCTGTCAGCATCTCCCCAGCTTTCTGGAGTCAGGGTCCCCAAGTTGGGAGGTGAGGCAGGCCCAAACTTCTCAAGTGTCCCATCCCAAAGAGCTGCCCTGTTGTGACACTGCTGGGGAAACGGAGGCACGGAGTGGGTGGGTGGGTGTGGTGCCCGAGGTTGCACGGCCCTGGGGTCAGCTCTGGGCTTCTCAGGGCAGCCTCACTGCCCAGCCAGCATTTCCTGGACCACCCCACCCCCAACACACACACTCACACACTCACACACTCACACACACACTCCCCTGTGGGGCAGGGCTGCCTGGCTGCCTCCCCCGGCTCCACGGCTCCACGCTGGCTGAGGGACATTTGTTACTGTGTCAGTTTCGGCTCCCACCCTGATGCGGTGAGGCAGGCAGGGGGCTTCCTGGCGGCTCTGAGGGAGGAATGTGCCCCCCGCCCCCCGCCCCATATGGCCTCCATCCCAGCCCCATCTGCTTCCCATTGCCCGGCGCGGGGCCGCCCGAGCCCGCCCGCAGGGGTGTGAAGTTTATGTGGCTGGGCCTGGAGCTGGTGGTGACAGGGCCACACACGCTCACACAGACACAAACCGGACACCCCCACCAACCCTGATGTGTGCGTGCACACTCATGCACACACACAATGTCCACCCTCCCATTCGCCTCCAAATACATCAGACGCCCCCACCTGAACGAACACAGACACAGCCCAGAGACCCCCAGCTCTCACACAAACATGCACCAGAGCCCCCAACCAAACACACACACACACACACCCAATCCACTCCTAGAGTGGATCCTCCCCCAAATACCCACTCACGAACACAAACCCACACAGTCACACCGGGCCGGCCCACCCACTGCCACAAGGCCCGTGGCCTCCCGACAGCCAGCGTCTCCGCAAACACACCCCCCGCCACCACACCCAGATACGCACCCGCTGATCCAAATGACAAACACGAAGCAGCGACCTCTGCACCGGCCCTGGTCCCGGGGAGGCCACCAGGCACGGAATGTAAACGCCTCTCTCCCAGAGCCCTGTTCCCACCCCCGCCCCTGCATCTCCTGCAGCCCCTGGACCGGCATCTGACAGTTGCTGTCCTCCCCTCCTGTGGCCCAGAGCAGGGGGCCCGGGGGGCCTGGCGACAGGCAGCCACCGACCAAGGCGTCCAGAGCCTGCCAACTTCGGACCCAGACCCTGGGGACTCTGTCCCAGAGCTCTCTCTGGAGCACCCGAGGGCCCTTCGCCTGACTCACCTGGGCTCCTGGGCCGTCCCTAGAGAGACCTTGTCACTCACCCCCCCACCCCCGCACCTCCCTGTGGAATTCAGGGACCCGTGAACGTGAACTGGGAAAGAAAGGCACACCTCGGCCTCAGTGACTCCCAGGTGGAGTCTGGCATTCCCTTCCCTTGAAGGCAGATGTGGAAGCAAACCACAGGGCAGTCGCTGGACTGTGACTTTGTCACTCAGAAGTCACAGGCATTTCCATGTCCCCGTATAGTGTCCAGAAATGCGTTCACCCTCTCCTCAACTTCAAAATTACCCTGGTTATCAAGCCCACCGCCAGCTGTCATCATTAAATGCATTAACAAGGAGGTACCGCTGTCACCATATGCAACATCTGATTATTAAATATTTTAACAAGTTGGTTCTCTTTTACACACTTTATACATATAAATCTAAATTTGTAAATGTAACAGGAGTCCATGGCACAGAAGCAGATGAGCCCCTGGACTAGCCCAGGCACCACGTTGTTTCACACATTACTGTTGTTGCACCTTTTCATGGTGAGGACCACAGTGGGCGTGGGTAGCCTGACCAGGGACCACACAGCTCGGCTGAGCCGGGACTTGAATCCAGGCAGACTGGCTCACCCTTGCGCTTCACACTATCTTGTCTGCGAAAAAGCCAGGGCTCATGCCCCGCCCCCAGGAAGAGGATCCCAGGGTCTCAGAGGCCCCACCACATCCACCACCCAGCCTGGGGACCCTGGGAACCTCCAGCCAGCCCGGGGAGGATCCAGCCTGCAGCCCCAGCCAGAAGGGAGCCAAGCTGTGATTACAATGTGAGAGTTTTCTCACATGTGCCAGTGACTTGCAGGGCAGGCTCCCAGCTCCCAGGCTTGCCTGCCCCGCTGAGGCCTCTGCAGCCACACCAAATCAGCCTCTCTCTCTGCAGGGCCCTGGAGCCCTCTGTCCCCTGTCTCTCTATTCGCCTGCCCCTTGTCTGTCTGTCTTTGGCTTGAGAGCCCCGTTCCCCACCAGCCAGAAATGGAGTCACCAGCGAGAAGGAGGATACTTTGTCCTTTACCAGGCCTGGCCAGCTCTGTTCACTCAGGCATACTTTCCTTAGCCATTTATTGAGCACCTACTGTGTGCCAGGCAGAAGCAGAGGTTACAGCTGTGAACAAAGCCCCCATCCTCACTGAGCGCACGGGCAGGTGGAGGACACAGAAAAGAAACAAGAGAACAAAAAGGTATAAAAATGAGAATGTTAATCGGGGCTGGGGGGGCAAAGAGAAAGGCCTGGGTGGGGGGTATTTGGAGGGTGGGGAGCTCGGAACAGCGGCGGGAGGAAGTGAGGGAAAGTGCTGTGGGACCCGCGGAAGGAGCGGCCCTGCGCTCGGAAGGAAAAGCAAGTCCGAGGTCCCACCGCCGGAGCACCGCTTCCTGCCTTCCCGAGTCTGGCGGGGAAAGTGAGCTCCCGCATTCCAAGGCCACCCGCCTTCCCTTTTCCTTCCACCCTCCCTAACTGTCCCTCCCTCTCTCTCCTTCCAGCCCAAGGGCTGGGTGTCTCCTCCCACACGCATCTGTGAGACCTCGGCGTGTTTCCCATTTTCGAGGGGTTCCCTCTGTTGTCCCCAGTGGAATGGCGGTCCTGCTCCCTGCTCTTCCCCCAGCCCTTGGCCCAGTGCCTGGCCTGTGCCCACTACGCAGATGGGAAAACTGACTCCAGCCTCCTCACACCGCGTTCCTGGGGCTGGGCGCTCAGCCCTGGTGGACTCCTTGTCCCGGGCCCATGCCCTTGACCTGAAGGCCCCCACTTCCAGGACGCCCTGATTTCAAGCCTGGCTCAGGTCGTACCGCAGGTGGTGGGGACTCAGCCCGGACGTGCCCCATCCGGATGTGTCTCCCGAATGTCTCAGCCTCTACTTGGGGCTATTGAAATCAGAATGTGAATCATACCCACCAATGCCTCGCTTTGTCGTGGGCTTCCCGTGCGTGGGCCGCCAGTGCACCTATCAGCTCACCCAATCCCCTCGCCCACCCGAGGAGGGTTGGCCCCATTTTACGGAGGAAGCCGTCGAGGCCCAGAGAAGCAGTGCTCCTGGAAGGGAGTGCGACGGGGCGGTAATGAGCAGGGCCGGCTGCGCGGCGCTTCCTGCTCCTCCACCTGCCCGCGGTCAGAGCCGGGGAGGCGGAGGGGGGCGGTGCGCGGGGGTGGCGGCCGAGAGCCCGGCTCACGTTTCCGCCCGGCCCGCAGCCCCCTCCGCCCCTGGCCGCCGCCGCTGCTGGCGGCCCCCTCATTAAGGCGCCTTGCCTTCCACCTCCGAATTTTCCACGCAGGGTTAGCCTGGCGACGCGCTGTCTGCGGGCCCCATAAAGGCCGCCGTGTGCTGCATTCGTCTCGCTGGGGGCCTGCGGGGGAGGGGCGGCGGCCTGGAGGGGCGCCCGGCCCGCGAGGGGGGCTGCACCCGCCGAGGCCAGGGCCGGCCTGCTCCTTGCAGACAGGGCCCCCTTCCCGGGACGCAGCCTGGAGTATTCCACATTCATAAACATACATTTAAAAAAAAAACAAAACAAAAACACCAGCCGGCATTTATTGAGCTCTTCTAAAAGTGCCAAGAGAGCTTCAGAACGGCCAGTCCCATGAGACCCCCCTTGCAAACTCAGTGTGGGAAAGGCTTCTCCGAGCTCCGTTTTGCAGGAGAGGAAACCAGGCTCAGCGAGCTGAAATAAATTGTCCGCAGCCACACAGGAGGGGTGGGGCCATTAAAATAAGTCTGAGCACAACTCAAGATTCTCTGTGGCATACCTACTGTGTGTGCCAGGCACTGTCCTGGAGACTGGGATGTGGCCGTGAACAGCACACAGCTCCCTACCGGCTTGTGGCTGCCCGTGCAGTGGGGGAGCCAGACGCGGGCAAATAAACACCTAAAATAAAGTGTCAGAAACACAAAATAAAGTGTGGGGAAACGTAAAGCAGGGGAGGGGGTTGGGGAGTGACAGCGTGGGCAGGGCTCTGAGGGAGGGGTGGGGAGGGCATGAAACGGTCCGTGGGAGGGTGGGAAAGGTCCCTCGGACTGGAGCCGCGGGGACATCTAAAGAAAGGCTGTTCCAGCCCCCGCGGGCGGCTCAGCTGGTTAGAGCGTCCGGCCTCCTGATACACCAAAGCTGTGCGTTCCACCTCCCTTCAGGGCACCTACAAAAAGCAACCGATGAATGCATGCATGAATAAGTGGAACAACAAATCGATGGTTCTCTCTCTCTCTCTCTCTCTCTCTCTCAAATCAACCCACCAAGAAAAAAATTTAAAAAGTAAACAAATAAAGGAAGGCTGCTCCAGGCAGGAGAAACAGCGTGAAGTAAGGCCCTGATGCCCGAGTGTTCTTTGCTAGCCTTTCTTGAGCACTTACTGCAGTATCTCTCGTGCATCACTTTACCCATGCCTCCCGACTGCTCTGCCAGTGCCGGACTCTGTATCCTTCCCCTTTCCAGTTGAGAAACTTGAGACCCAGAGAGGTGAAGAGGCCCATCCAAGGTCCCTCAGCAGGTCTGTATCCAAGCCAGGTTTCGAACCAGGGTCTCTTGCGTTTATAATGACATGATACATCGATGTGACATGGGCAAGGCCTGGGCTCATTTCCCATCTTTTAGCACAGCGACTGGCCAGGGCAGCGGGGGAGGGACAGGAGGCAGGAAGAACGTCAGATGGATGCCCAGCCTGCACCGGTGAGCCACGAGCTTCCTCCTGGTAGCTCATCGCTATGTGAAGATGCATGCAATAAAAATAATGTCTGACTTTTTCCAGCCTGTACTCTGTGCCTTTACAGTGCATCTGTGTATCCAGCCCTTATATCGACCACTTTACAGATGGAGAAACCGGGGGACACCAGGGGAAGTACCCTCGCCCAAGCGGCGGGGGTGGAGTTGGACCTGAACGCTCACACTCTAAGCCACATTCAGGCAAGTACAGTGATGAAAATGATCGTAATGATACTCTGACCAGTGCTTCCAGCCTGGGAGGAGCTACTTAGTTATCCCCATCAGCTGAGCGAGGAAGCTGAAGCTTCAGGAGGAGCAGCGAAAGGCAAAAGTAGAATTCTCCTTGATGAGAGATGTTTCTCTCTCCACACCCCCAGCTGCAGCCTCCTGAGCTGGACAGGCAGGATCTGGAGCCCGAAACTGAGGATCGGGAGAAACACAAAGCCCTCTTAGACATCGGTAAGAGCACTGATTAGCCCAACAGGAACATGGGTAAAGGAAATGATCAAAAAGAAATCCCTACAGATTAGGAGAAACTGTCTGAAATAGACATAGCTGGTAAAGAGCTTGGATCCAGAACATATAAAGAGCTCTCAAAATTCAATAATAAATCAATTAAGAAATGGACAAAAAGCCCTGGCTGGCGTAGCTCAGTGGATTGAGCGTGGGCTGCGAACCAAAGTGTCGCAGGTTTGATTCCCAGTCAGGGTACATGCCTGGGTTGCAGGCCACGACACCCAGCAACCACACATTGATGTTTCTCTCTCTCTCTCTCTATCTCCCTCCCTTCCCTCTCTAAAAATAAATAAATAGAATCTTTAAAAAATGGACAAAAGATTTTTACATTGTATATCTTTACTAATTAACATACATGGCCTGTGAGTAAGCACATGGAGAGTGTTCAACATCATGAATTGTCAGGGAAAATGAAAACAGCCACGAGATCCACTAACCGCCCAGCAGCACGGCTAAGATCTAAAACGCTGGCCATACCCAGTGTCGGCCAGAACGTGGAGGAAGAAGCCGCCGGAACTCTGTGCACCGCTGGCCGGAAGGAGAAACGGTGCAGCCGCTTTGGAAAACAGCTTGACGGCTTCTTACCACCCATCCA
Organism: Phyllostomus discolor; assembly: GCF_004126475.2. Taxonomy (NCBI): domain Eukaryota; kingdom Metazoa; phylum Chordata; class Mammalia; order Chiroptera; family Phyllostomidae; genus Phyllostomus; species Phyllostomus discolor. The sequence continues at coordinate 97,608,870 of NC_040911.2, read as the reverse complement.
ATGCAGCAACTACACTCCTTTGTGTTTACCCAAGAGATGAGAACGCGTGCCCACACACACAGAAAGTTCCTGTGTCCACGAACGGCGACAGCAGCTTCGTCTGGAACTGCCCCAAACCGGAAACAACCCAAGTGTCCATCAGAGGTGAATGGTAGAGCCACGCACGGTCCATCCGTACAACGGAAGGTCACCCAGCAGTAAAAACGAACACACTGTTGGTACGTGCTGCGACACATGTGAATCCCAAAGTAGTCATGCTGAGGGACAGAAGCCAGATCAAAAAAGAAGAACAGACCATGTGACTCCATCGACATAATTCCTAGAAAACGCACATTGGTCAGTAGTGACGGAAAGCAGTCATTGGTTGTGGGGTGGGAGGGGAGCGAGGAGGGAATCACAAAGAGGGGGCGTAAGGAAGTTTGGGGGAAGGTGGACGTTGTCACTGTCCTCATCGTGCGAGAAAGCTGGTGAACACACGTGCGTGCACATGCGCGCACACACAATGAGATACCACTGTTCACCTCTTAGGATGGCTAACATAAAAAACCAAAACCGCCCTGGCTGGAGTAGCTCAGTGGATTGAGCGCAGGCTGTGAACCAAAATGTCGCAGGTTCGATTCCCAGTCAGGGCGCATGCCTGGGTTGCAGGCCATGGCCCCCAGCAACCACACATTGATGTTTCTCTCTCTCTCTCTTTCTCCCTCCCTTCCCTCTCTAAAAATAAAATACATAAAATCTTAAAAACAAAACAAAACTGAGGTCACCAAGAGCTGACCAAGATGTGGAGCAACCGGAACTCCCTCAGACATTTCTGGTGAGGATGCAAAACAGCACGGAGCTCGGGAAAACCATGAGGCAGTTTTTTGTTTTTGTTTTTTATCAAGGTCAACTCAGACTTACTATACAACCCAACAATGTCATCTTAGGTATTTACCCAAAACGAAATCAAACTGCCCTGATTGGTGTGGCTCACATGTTTGGGCGTCATCCCTCAAAGAGAAAGGTTGCAGGTTTGATTCCAGGTCAGGTTCGATTCCATGCCTGGGGTGTGGGTTTGGTCCCCGGCTGGGTGTGCGCAAGAGGCAATCAATCGATGTTTCTGTCCCTCTCTTTCTCCCCCTTCCCCCCGCTCTAAAAATAAAATAAGTAAAATCTTTTTAAAAAGAAGTCAACGTTATGTTCGCCCAAGAATCTCCACGTTAATGCTTACAGTGGCTTTATTCATAATCCAAAAAACCCTGGAAGCATTTCAAGCGTCCGTCGGCTGCTGAGTGGACAGGCAGCTGCGGAACCCGGTTGTGGGGGAGTAGCCGTCACCCCTCGAAAGGAACACGGTATTGGTGTGTTCGGCGATGAGGCCGGATCCCACAGATGCTGCGCTGAGCAGAAGGAGCCGGCTTCTGCCAACTGGAATGTTCTGTTTCTCGTTTCCTGACCTGGCCACTGGCTCACCAGGTGGGCCCACCCTGAAGAAAGCCCAGCCGAACACTTCTGATGCATTGATCTCTGTACAATTGTCAGGCTTTTGTTAATAGGTTAAAAAAAAAAAAAAAAAAAAACCAGCAGCAGCCACAGAGAGTTCAGAAGGAAAAATGTGACGTCAATCTTCCTCCTGCCCTGAGCCCAGCCCCCGAGTCTTCTCCACAGAGGCCACCAGACACAGGTGCTAACGCACGTCCGTATTTACTCTTGAAACACTCTAGAAGGGCCCCTACCTACAGACATTCTTCCCTGTCCCTTGAGCACCTACTCTCTTTATTTTTGTTTTTCTCAAAAGACTTCTGGAGGAGGAAAGGTTAGACGAGAGCTATGCAGTCAGACAGGTCTAGGTTCAAATCCCTGCTAGGCCTGGGTCACCTGGGGGGGCCCTCAGGCAAAGGCCTCCGCCCTCTGGGGCCTCACTGTCCTCCCCTGTGAAACGGGCATGGGACGGTAACAGCACACGCACCTCCTGAGGGCTGTTGTGATAACCTTCATTCCTGGGCTCCAGAACTGGTTGCTCCACCTCGGCCAAGACCCTGGAGGGCCTGTGCCCTTCCCCAGGCCGGGGCTGAAGAGCGACAGGACGAGCTAGAGGACGCGGCCCTCCCTTTCTCCACGCTCCTCCGTGGCTCCTAGCAGTAGAGTCCCCACCAAGGTCATCTACAGCCTTCCTTAATTCAGCAAATATTTATCGAGGGCCTATTACGTCCCGGGCACTGTCCCAGGTGCTCTTGGGAGGTGCTCGCCGCAGTCTGGTGGAGGAGGCTGTGGCAGGGGAAGGTGGTAGGGCCAGGGAGGGAGCGGAGGAAGCAGGGTATGCAGAGTCCAGGGTCCGTCCACTCGCTGAGCGGTGTGAGGCGTCAGGGCTCAGGCCCCAGGCCCCGGGGCTGAACATAGAGGCCGGGGAGGCCCAGTAGAGGGTCTGGAAAGAAGAGAACTTTAAAGAAATATTTCACATCATTCCCTTGCTGTCTCATCTTCCAAAACCAGTCTTGTCCACTGGCACCACCCTCCAGCAGCCCCCTTTCCACCGCTCAAGCCCACACGCAGGAGCACTGGGGTCCTTCCTCCTATTCAGCCACCCCCCGCCCTGCCGGCCCGTGCACAGAGACATCTCCCACCCATCTTCCTCCCCCCACCCTCCGGCGGAAGCCATGGCCTGCAGCTGCCTCCTCTCTTGTCTCCCACTTCCTTTCAGTTCCCTTAGTCAGTTTCCCACACACAGCCAGAGGGAAGTCGCTCCTCCGCCTAAAATCCCCCGGTGGCTTCCCGTGGCTTAGAATAAAATCCAAACACCTGGATGGGGGGCCCCTGGCCCTCCCCCACCCCACCTCCTGCGCACCTTGCCCCCCTGCAGTCACGCTGACCCCCTTGCTGCCCCTTCTTGAGCACGCCAAGCACGGTCCCACCTCAGGACCTTTGCACCTACTGTTCCCTCTGCCTTCATCTTCCTCCTTGCTCTGCAGGGCTAGCTCCTGCTCCTTCAGCATTTCTGGGAGGGTTCCCCGAATGTCCCCCCGCACACTGCTCCCCTCGCTGGACAGTCGGCTCCCTGACAACAGGGACTTGGTTCTCTGTTTGCTGCTGCATCGCTAGCATCGCCCTGCCTGGAGCAGGGCCCCCCATGCCATTGGGGCTCCGTGCCCACGGCCAGCGGCAGACAGGATGGAGCAGCGGTCACCGGGGCTCACAGCTGGAGCTGCGGACCTTCCCAGGACTGCCCTTTGCCCAGAGAGACCTAGAGGGGAGAGTCAGGGCTGAGGTGCCTCAGGAGCACCCAGGCCTCTCCTTCCCAAGGCAGTGGGCCGGCCGGCCAGGAGAAAGCACCCTGGCCTGGGGCGGCACAGACCCCGGTTCAAATCCCAGTGCCTAAGCAGACACCCAAAGATCCCCAAGAGAAATCAAAACTCATCTGAATTATACTTTATGTTTGGCAGTTTGTTGTGTGTCGGTTACAGCTTAAGAAAACGGTCGCACACTCCCACACTTCCCTGCTCACTCTGCTGAAAGACGAAATAAAAGCCAATAATAGCAAAGACGCAGTCCAACCCGAACTCTGCCTTGCGCTGCTGAGGCCTCACCCAGCCCGTCCGGGAACGCTCCCCGCAGCGCTCTTCACAAGGACCCCAAAGTGGACACAACCCAAGCGGCCACCAACTGGGGGAGGGACGCACGTACTGCGGTCTGTCCACCCGGGATATCCCCGGGATGGAAGAAGTTCTCACACACGCGGCCATGCAGATGGACTCCCAAAACGTACACTGAGTGTGAGAAGCCTGGCACACGAGCACCCGTGGTGACTTGTGTGGTGCACATACGTGATTCCATGTTTGCAGGAAGTGTCCGGAAGAGGCCAGTCCGTGGAGACAGGAAGCAGCGTCCTGGCTGCCCAGGGGCGAGGGGAAGAGGAAACGGGGTTTCTCTCTCCGGTGATGAAATGATCTGGGATTAGGCGGTGGGGCTGGCGGCACAGCTTTGTGGCACGCCACACCCACGGAGTGCTGCCCTGGACGTGGATGAACTGTATGGCATGTGAATTGTATCTCAGTAAGGCCGTTGAGAAACACCTGGTGCCCCCCTACTCCCCCTGTCCCCCCACCCGTCCTCCCCCTCCCCCTGACCTCACAGCTGTGTGTCCTGGGGAAAGTCCCTGCGCTCTCTGAGCTCAGCGCCAGCCTCACTCGCTCGCCAGACTGACCTGCTCTCCGCCAGCGAACAGCCTGCGTGGTAAATATTTACATTCCTGGTGAATAACAGGCCCGTGGGGGTGGGAGAACGGGCCGCCCGTGGACACGGAGGCTGAGACCGGACTCTACCCACTGGCAGTGCCCGGGGTGGGCACCAAGTGACGCCCAGATGTCCTCCCACTGCCCTCAAGGAAGGGACAGCACGGCCGTGATCATCACCTAGGGTGACTTCTTTCGTCCTGCGTCATCATTGCCGAGCCCCGAAAGTGGCTCTTCAGCGAGTGTGTTTCCGTTGCAGAAAAAAGAAAAACGCACGCTCGTCCCAGCACATTCAGAGGGAGGGCACATGATTCCCTCCCCAGGGGGGCAAAGCTGGGAACATTTTGCACAAACGGGACCACATGATTTTTTTCAGGCAGCTCCGCTAGCTGCTCCCTTCACCTGGCAGCAGGTGTTGGCACCTTTTGAAGTAAACACGTGCACATCTACTTCATCCGCAAAAGTATTGATTGATTGATTGATTGATCGATTGATTGCTCACTGTGGGGAAGCAACAATAACACGGAAGCAAAATAGGCTTAAAAAAATGTGATAAAAACACAATGCCCTCCTCCTCACCAGCCCCAGGACTTGCCCCCAGAGCTAGTCAGTCCTAACGGCGGTCCCTGCCTCACAGATGCTTCCCGTGTCTCTCCTCTTCTTCCTGCGGACAGACTGGCCTTGAGTACCCGCCGCTCGGTGGCTCATTCATTTAATCATTCGAGAAATATTTGGAGGGCTCGTCATGCACCGGACACTTTTCCTCCTGTGTTCATGTGCTGCACACACAATACATAGTTTAAGGGCCGCACTGACGTTTTTAACAGCCACAGAGCGCTCGGAACAGGCGAGGACGCCGGCGGACACGTCCAAGCCCCTCGCGCTGGGCACGTAGGTTGTTTATGGCATTCCACTCTTCTGAGGAGTGCTGGGGCATGTGTTAATGTGCTTGTTATTTTATGATCGGGTCAGAGGTTGAACACGGTTTACTGATGTGTCCAGTGAGACCCAGACGGGGCAGGGAACTCGTCCAGGGTCACGGAGTGAGGCTCTCGGACCCACACAGGAGGGGCAAGTTTTTCCAAAAAAGCCCTGGACATTCTCCTGGGGGTAAAATAAGATTTATTTGTGGGACGCCTGCCCCAAGCACCACCCGCCTAGAGTAACATGTGGGGTTCACTTCTCCCTGTTTCTACCTTTTCGGCGCCCCCCCCCCCCACCATGAAAGTGTTATTTCAGGTCATAGCACCAGCTAAATGGAATTGGGTCTGGGAGCATCACCTGCCCTCCTTCTCGTACCCGAGAGGGAAGGTGGGTGCCAGACGTCATGGAGAATCTCCCAGCTCCCCTGCGCCCTGGTCACCCCTCACCCCTCGAGGCCCCAGCGGGCACAGCACATGGGACCTGGGAGTCAGCAGGCCAGCTCAGGCCCTCAGGCATCCGCAAGGGGGAGGAGACACAGAGGGCCAGAAACAGAAGGGTTATCCTCTGTGGGACTGGGGTCCAGTTCTCGACCCCTGTGGGGCCTGGAGTTCCCCTATTTGTAAAATGTGCATAACAATAGCCAGTGTTTACTTAGGCTTTCCTCTGTGCCAGGCCTGAGGTCAAGCAATTTGTAAATATTCACCCATTCACTCTGCACGACAACCCTGGAGAGGAGGGGCTGTTCTTCCGACGAAGAAAGGGCACCGAGAGGTTGAGCCACTCGCTGTGGGTCACGCAGCAGGTAGGCGATGGAGCAGGCGTGTGAGCCCCAGGGCCTGGCTCCAGAGCCCAGCTCTCCGCTCCCACCGTGGGACCACCCCTCTACTTGCGTTGCCCGGGGCTGCTGTGAAGATTACACCAGATCAGCTTAACCATAACCCACCACCTTTGGAACCAACTTGAAAATTAAATCGGATTAGATCTGGGCAAAACGGGTAGAGAGCCCTCAGGAAATGTTTATTGCTCATCTCTTCTTTGTGGTTAGTATTTGCCCAATGCATGGCGCTTTGCCTTGCTGGTCCCTACTTCCCTGAGTTGCTGAAAGATCCAGGTAAGGTGTCAGCCTGGACCCCTCCCTCACCCATCACATCCACGAGTTGCCAAACACCCCCAGTGTCTCTGACTCCACCCTCGCTGTGCTCCCTGCCACAGGCCGTGCACTGCCCTCCGCCCTCACCGCCACCCCCCCCCCCCCCCAGCAGCGGCCCAAAGGATCTTCCCAAAGGACAAATCCACTCAAGTCCCTCCCCTGCTCAAACCCTCCCTTGGCTCCCCAGGGCTCTTAGGATAAACCCAAAATACCCCCTCAGGCCTGCGGGGCCCTGGTTCTAATCCCAGCTGACTCGGCTGGCTCCGGTCCTCCCCAGCACGTGCTCACCCTGTACCTTCTGAGATCAGGGGTCAGGGTGGCTTTTGCCTTTGGCCTTCTCTGTTCCAGGAACGATAGGGGCAGAATTCACCTCCCCCTCCACCTGCTGAGGCCCCTCTCCAGGCTGCTTCCAGCCTCTCCTGAAGGGTTTGACTAATAAATCAGGTGAATGAATAATAAAAATCTCTCAGGTGCATCCCATGCCCGAGAAACACTGGCAGCAACCTGGGCTGTAGCCACCTGTGCTGGGTCACGTTGTGTCCCCTCAAAAAGAGATGTTCAAGCCCCAACTTCTACAACATGTGAATGCGACCTTATTTGGGAATAGGGTCTCGGTCGGGGATATCAAGTGAGGCGAGGGTGGGGCCTAATCCAATCACCGGGGTCCCTGGGAGAAGAGGAAAGGACACCGAGAAACGGGAAGCAGAACAGGGCTGTGTGCAGATAGGGGCAGGGACGGGAACAATCCAGCTACGCATCACCCGACTGGGGCCGCCCAGAACGGGTCCAGGTCCGGGGGGGGGTGCGGGGGGAGGCAAGTCTTGCCAGGGAGCTCCTGGTCTGGAAGCCCCGTGTGGTCTGCAAGGACCCCGCAAGCTAGCCCTGCCCCACCTAGGTACCCCCAGGGTCCAGCCCCCACCCCCACATCTCTGCACACCTTCCGCTGCCTACCTGGCTGGGGAAGGGCGTGTGGGGTCCCCAGAAGACCGGGGAGCAGAGAGAACGGGCCCCTCTCCGGGAGAGGTTCTAGGCAAGCGAGGGCGGTGAAGACACAGGCTTTGTTGTACCTCAGTTTAAGAGTTTTCGCTATACTCACCCCAAAGGTAGAAAGAACAAAATGGCAACAGTAATAAAAGATCCCAGGGGAAACCTGTCCGACGTGGCTCAGTTGGTTGGGCATCGTCCTGCAAAAAGAAAGGTCACCAGTTCGATTCCCAATCAGGGCACATGCCTGAGCTGCAGGTGCGGTCTCCAGTCAGGGCGCTGACGAGGGGCAGCCGATTGATATTTCTCTCTTACCTCGATGTTTCTCTCCCTCTCTTTCTCCCTCCCTTCCCTTCTCTCTAGAGAGGGAGAAACATCAATGTGTAGTTGCTGGGGGCCGTGGCCTGCAACCCAGGCATGTGCCCTGACTGGGAATCGAACCTGCGACACTTTAGTTCGCAGCCTGCACTCAATCCACTGAGCTACGCCAGCCAGGGCATAAAATCTTTAAAAAAAAAAAAAAAAAAAAAAGGCACAGGGAGCCAGAGCCCCAGCGGAGCGGTTGGTGGGAGCACTGTCCCGGTCTGCCAAGATGGCGGTTTCGGTCCCAGTCATTGGGGCACATACAAGAATCACAGGAGACAACCGACGGATGCACACATTGAGAGTGGGACAGCAAACTGATGTTTTCCGCTCTCTGTCTCTCCGAAATCAATCCATAATTTTTAAAAATAAGTGAAAGAACTCAGGGTTCAAATCCCAAATCTATCCCTTACTTGCTGTGTGGCCCTGGGGAAGTTACGTAACCTCTCTGTGTCTCGGTTCCCTCTTTCTGGAGTCGGTCGTGGAGGTGTAACGAGTTCATCTCGGCGCGGCGCTCAGCTCAGCACTGGGCCTGGCACCTCGGGAGTGCTCCCTCGGCGTGGGGGTCGCGCCGTACTCCCTAGGGTCACCCATGGGTGCCTTCATCATCCCCTCAGCAAAGTTTTCCTGAGGGTGCGCCTCCTGTGTTCAAGACATGAGGCACCAGGGACCCGGCCGTGACTGAAGCAGACAAAATTGCCACCTGCGTGAGGCTGACGTTCCGGTAGGAGAGTCTCAACAGAGAAACCGTGAGCAGTGACACGTGTGCTTTGTCCATGGTGATGGTGCCCAGTGCTATGGGGAACAACAACAGGGGAGGGACCTGGAATGCAAAGGTTTGGGGGGGCAGCTGACCAAGTGGCTCTGTGGGGGGCCCGTCTTCCTGGCAGAACTGTAAGTGCAAAGGCCCTGAGGTGGCAGAAGGGCCCCAAAGGCTGCAGGGAGTGGGCAGTGGGGGAGGGAAAGAGGCGGCGGCCATGGGGCCAGTTCTGTAGGCGCCTGTGGGCCAAGGTGAGGACGACACTGGCTCTTCCCTCAAGCGAGATTAGAACCACGTGTGCGTGTTAATATACACGTAATCTACAAGGGCACTCCAGCCTCCTACAGGGACAGTGAAGACGTCGTCATGATAGGGTGTGTGGATCACACTCACTGGACCCTCCCATCTAATCTCTTCACCCTTTTAAGTGAAAATTAAATAAATTCCCAAAACCTGTGTGAAGTGGACAGTTTGGAAGCTAAAAGGATCAAGGAGGATCCCGATCCCTGCCTACCGGAGTGCCGTCCATCCTGGCTCGAGGGACGCCCGTGAGTGGCTGCCCGGGTCACTAATGGGGCCCAGATGTGCCCAGAGGTGGCCCCGGCCCCAGACCTGCCTGCCTGGACATTGCACGGAGATCAGCTTTACAGCCAATTTGTTTCCTGGACTCGTTTGAAAGAAAAGCCCAGGGGAGGGTCTCATGGCCTCACCAGGCCCTGGGGCTCCCTGTCCCATCTCTCCTCCCAACTCCCCCAACCCCCGCCCCCCTGGCTCTGAGCTGCCCCCTGGGGGACAGCCCTTCCCTACAGTGGAAAGCCAACCAGTAAAAACAGAAGGAACGATGGAATTCGAAAACCCCCTTTTGGCAGCCACCATAGCAATAACTGATACAGGCAAAAATCACCAGTGAGGACTAAACCGACGTGGGCGGAAGTTCGAGGAGCAACGGGCTATCCACATGGTCTCGGAATGTCTCCCCACACGATACGGATTAAGCACAAAAGGGGGGAAAAGGGGAACTGTCTCCAGGCGAGACCTGGCAGACCCCACCTTCACCCAGGGACCCAAGTCGATGTCAGCAGTTACGGTTCAAACTGACCTTGCGCTGGGACGCGCACCATTTCCGGGATCCTGCCAAAGGGCACGACCCGAATTTAATCTTGAGGAAGCATCCGGAAAGTCCGATTTGGGGAGCATTCTACAAAATGGCTGGCCCGAATGTCTCAAAAATGTCCAAGTCGCCAAGTTCCAAGAAAGGAGTTGTCCCAGAATGAAGTGCCAGGACGAGAAAATGCAACCTGTGACCCTCGATCTCTACCCACCTGCACCCTCCAGCAGGCTTTGGGCAGGGGGTGGGCATCGCTGGGACAGTGGGGAAGAGTTGACTGTGACTGTGGGTTAGACCCCCAAGTTGCACCAACGCGAAGCTTCCTGATTTTGATCACTGCGCTGCGGTCCTATGAGAGAAAGTCCTTGACCTTGACACATGCACGCTCTCTGATGGGTCCGAGGAAAAGAAAACCTGGGTATGTGCCTGAGACAGTGTTAACCTACTGGAGAATCTGAATGAAGGATTCCAGATTATCATGCTTTTCTTTTTTTTTTTTAAAGATTTTATTTATTTATTTTTAGAGAGGGAAAGGAGGGAGATAGAGATAGAGAGAGAAACATCAATGTGTGGTTGCTGGGGGTATGGCCTGCAACCCTGGCATGTACCCTGGCTGGGAATCGAACCTGGGACACTTTGGTTCCCAGCCCGCGCTCAATCCACTGAGCTACGCCAGCCAGGGCTATCGTGTTTTTTTCTTTTAACTTCTTTTAACTGCTCTGCGCCGTTGAAATTGTTTCGAAATCAAAAGTGCTTAAACAGATCTAAGACACGGTCTCCCTGCTTCCTCTCTCTCGTCGCCGCCCACCCCATTCCGTCTCCTGCAACCCCTGCCCCCCAGAATGCTTTCATTAGATTATTGTAAATCGTTCTCGAGTTCCCATAGGCAAATATAAATGAGAATAAATATCATGTGCGTCTCCACCCCTCTTCTTCCCACAAAAGCAGCATGTTCTGCGTGATACTTTAGTTCGCTTTTTCACTTAGCAGTGTGGTCGTCCCATGTTGAGTTGGGCTGTTGGGTCCTCGCTCTTTGTAACCCCATCTCCTGACCCAGGGGGCCCAGCGCCCCCTTCTAATGATCTAATAACTCACCTGCCAGCACTCAGGTGTGCCCAGCACAGTACTGCTGGCCTACCTGCCACCATGCTTCTTACATCCAGTCTTCCCCAAGGATCCACCATGCCAGCGCCAGGCCAGTGGGCTGCTAGCCCGCTTCTCTCCTCCCCCTACCCTCTCACTCCATCCTCCACCGGGGGCCAGGGAGTCTGTACAGGAGGGAAGCAGGTCTCCACTCTGCTCTCCGTACTTCAAAGCCCCAGCGGCTGCCCTCTGGGCTGCACTCGGATCCGACTGACCACACAGGCTCTGCAGGATCGGGTGGACTCACTCACCCCACCCGGCCTCCCCAGCCCGCAGGCCTCTGGTCTTTCTCGGGGGGCGGGGGGGGTGGGGAGGCAGCTCTTCCCAGCCTCAGCCTCTGCACTTGCAGCACCCTGCCCGACTGGAACTTTCTCCTCCTTCAGGCTTGCACTGGAATGTCAGCCCTTCTTCCCAGGGCTCTGGCTCTCCAGCCCCGAGCCTGCCTTATCGGAGGGAGCCCCACCCACGGCCCTCCAGCACGTGCTTGCTTTAATTCCATCTTGGCACCGTCACCACGTAGGAAGGCGGCTTGTTTATTTAATCGTTCAGCTTGTTTTCTGTCTCCCAGCTAGAACGTCAGTCAGTTCCGTGAGAGCGGGGATGGTCCATCTGTCCGTGGCTGTAACCCCGGGGCCTAGAACAGAACCTGGCATGCACCGAGCTCATCAAAGCCAGAGGAAGGCACTGTCGTCACCCCATTTTATCGAGGCAGTAACTGGGGGTCCAGGAGAGCCTTGCTCTGGGCACCCTGAGAGTCAGGGGCGTGAGCCAGGCCTACCTGGCTCACAGAATAGACCCAGTTTTAAATGCTGGTGGGGTGGGGGGGCAGTTCCACCAGGCCCGTCCCTCTGAATAAAGTCATTTATTCATTCACCATCAACGTCAGCACCTACTGTGGGGTGGCTGTGAAGGGCAGCCTGGGGGCCTGGGACACAGTAGGCCTTCAGCAAATCGGTGCCGAGCCCCCGCATCCCCCCCAACTCTCTAACTTTCCCCCAACTCTCTAACTTCCCTTCAGGGAGGCCGGCTACAATTTGGCGATTGTTAGAGAACTTTTTTTTTTTTTTTCTTTTGGGAGGAAAGCTGCAAGTCATTAAGGGCTGCTCCCGGCCTGCGGGTCACCATTTCCTGTTTAGAAGAAAGAATCATCTCTCCTTTGGAACATGAAGCTCCCCCCACCCCCAGCCCGACTCCGGCTCCGGGACGCCTGCACGCCTGCTCAGCTCCCCGCAGGAAACTGGCACCTTCAGCACCTTTTGTGCTCAAAGAGGACACTCATTTTCTCCTGGCCCCAGGAGGGCCCCCGAGGTGAGGTCACCACGCCAGCCCCGCCAGCCAGGAGTGAATTATCCCAGCCCAGGACGCAAGCTGACTGTCTTCCCCGTCCTGTCCTGGAGCAGGAAGCTGCATGACCCCTACCCTTTGGCCTGGCTTCTCACCCTCCTGGCTCCAGCCAGACAATTTCCTTGCATCAAAGGCCATTTGGTACCCAGCAGCTCCACGGAGGTGTGGGTCCAACAGGGAGGCTGGAGCAGGACCCAGAGCCCTTGGAAACAGGAAGGACATCCTCTGCCCCCTCCTTGCTCACAGCATTCTCCTGCGCTGGCTGGGAGAAGCGGCCGATCCCTCTCCCCAAGTCCCGCAGTGCCGGGCAGAGCCCCCAGCCTGGCCAGCTGATGAGACCCAGGCAGCCAGCTTCTTGGCCCGTGGGCCTGGTCACCCTCAAAAGGGGACAATGACAGCAAGGCCACACGCACAGAGTGCAGGAACCCGCACCCACACCCTCACTGTCCAGCCGGCTACAGGTGTTTCCCAGCCTCCACATCACACAGGACGTGGGGCTCAGAGGAACATCCACTTGCACAAACAAGGTCCCCGACTGGCAAACCCAGGCCTCCAAAGTCACATGACGTTTGCGAGGACGTGATTTAAAGCTGTGTCAGGAACATGCAAGTTCCAAGAAGCCCTGCCCCCTCCCGCCTCCCTCCAAAGGCCCTTTGAAATACCCATTCCCCTAGGAAACCAAGCCTTTCTTATATATAAATTAACCGCTTTATTGAATATCAATAAACTGTACATATAACTATACAAAACGTTTCCGTAGTACAAAATGTTGCTTGCAATATAAATACCAGTGTACCTTTAAAAAATGTAAACATCTTCCCCCTGGGCCCACCTGTCGGGGCCCTGAAAATAGTTCTGGGAGACACATTGGTGGGGCTGGGGCACCCTGGACTTGGGCCCCCGACAAGTGATGGCAATTACTCACATTCCCTTTTGAGACGCTGTTAAACTGCCCGTGAAACAGGTGCCACCGCGACAAACTGGAGGCCGAAATAGCTGCCCAGGCCCCGGAGCACCCTGGGGTCTAGACGGTCCTCAGCCGGTGGCCACCCCCGCAGGCCCGTGGGTGCCCCCGGGGGCGGGTTATTGCAGTTACTTGCACCTCCTGGAGAGGTGGCCTGAGGCTTTCTGGGGTGGGGAGGAGGGAGGTCCCCTGAGCGGGGCGGGGGCCTCCCCTCAGTCTGTTGGCTTTTGTCCTGCAGCTCAGAGCGGCCGTATCCAAACAGTTTGGATACACAGGCCCACACAGAAAGGCCCGCTCCAGAATGCGGGCGGCAGTGGCTGCCACAGGGGCCGCCCTCCCAACAGCCGTGCGCAGGATCAGCTGAGGCCCCAGAGCGAACACAACCGGAAGGGGGTCCTCAGCGTCCGTGGGGCCCACGGAGGGGCTCGGAAGGGAATTCCACGGCGGTGAGGAGGATGCGGGGGTCCCTCCTTCCAGAGCTGGGGGGAGGCTGCTGCATGGGGAGGGTCTGGAGAGGCAGAGGGAGCCCCGGGGGGTCAGCGGGGGCCCCCCGAGCAGCCAGACTCTTGGTGCTTGTGGAGCAGGGACATGCGGGAGAAGGTGCGGGAACAGGTCTTGCACTGGTACTTCTTGACGTCCGAGTGGGTCTGCAGGTGGGCCCGCAGGTTGGAGCGGTCGGCGAAGGCGCGGCTGCAGTGGGAGCAGGAGAAGGGCTTCTCCCCTGGGGAGAGGGAGGGAAGCAGGAGGCTGTCAGGAGACTGCGGAGTTGCTGGGGACGACAGCTGACGTTTACTGAAATCCCTGCTCCTCCACCCCCAGGCTGCAGCGCCCTCCTCACCCCCGTGACCCAGGAGCCCCGTGACCCAGAAAAGCCAGGCCGTGCCCAGTGTCCAAAGGCCTGGTTTTCAGCTGGGAGCTCGGGCCAATCGAAGCACTTCACGCTTCTCCCTCAACCCCCGCCTGGCCTCGGTTTAGAGGCGGCGGGACCCAGGCACCGAGACACTGAGCAGCGAGTGCAGGGCTGCCCAGGGGGAGCCAAACGGCCTGCCTGCAGGGGCCTCGATTTCTGCCGCCGCCCCGGCCGCCTCTCAGTTCAGGAGGCCGTGGTGGCGGCTCCTTATCATCGCTCCTGAACTGGTTTCATCTGGGAACGAGGCCTGCGAGGAGACTTACAGGCCTTCTCCAGGCTACCCCCCTCCCCGGGAAGCTGGGCCACTGCTCTGAGCCAAATGGAAGCTGACCACACTCAGGGTGACTTCAAGTCTCCTGTCTGCTCCCCCATCAGCCCGAGTCCCGCAAGGGCAACGGCCTCCCGTGAACCCATTCCGAGCCTCCAGTCCAGAGGTCTCGGGAACTTTTTCCGTCAGGACTTGTTCAAACCCCTCCCCACCTGTGACCCTCACACCACCTGCCTGGCCAAGACTTTTTCCGTTTGTTTGTTTGTTCTGGGCCAAGACTGTTTTCCGGAAGTCTGATACCCAGGGCTGGGTACACAGTAAGTGCTCAATAAGTGCTTATACAATGAATAAGTTTTTTCTCAAGGCCTCAGAGAAACCTAACCCATCGATCACCATCAGATTATTGCACTGTTCACCAACTTTTCATAATTCCTGCCCCAACCAAGAGGACAGAGTTTGCAGGCCTAAAACGTTGATGACATATTTTGTTTTGTTTTCCTTAGGGGTACAGCAATTTCTGCCCCAAAAAATCAGAATAGTAACTCATTTCACAAATACTTATCAAGCTCCCACATGTGCTTGGCACCCTTTCATAACATGGAATATTCTTTCCCCCAAACACCATTCTCCTACCCTCCCACTGCTAGGCCCCTGGACCCTGGCCCTCCGGTGAAATCCCTCCGCTGGAATTCCAGGCAGCCAGGAATGAATGAATCGCAGGAGCCTGCTCGGTGCCTGAGGCGCTGGCACTGGGAAGGAGACGCTCCCAGTTGGCTGCCTGAGGCTGTGCGGAACCACCCGTTCACAGGCTCCGTCTCCTAAGGCAGTCAGGGGGCTCCCTCGCTGGAGGAGTGGGAAAGGAATGTCGTTGGGTCTCTCATTATTGATCACCCTCTGCATACCAGGCCTGCAGCGTTTGATGACTGCATTCTGCGAGGCCCAAGTGAAGCTCTTCCTCATTCACGCGCTGCCTCGTGAAGAGAGCTCACTGTGAGCAGGGCCTGGGGAACGGGGTGGAGGCCTGTACTCCCGGGGGCACAGACAGCCAGCGTCCTCTGATCGCCTTGGCGAGGGGAAGGAGCCCTGGGCTGCAGCATTATAGGCTGAGACTTAGGAAAGGACCTTCTCTGTGCCTCAGTTTCCTCATCTGTAAGGTGGGGACTATGGCACCTTGCACTGAAGGCTGGAGGCTGGTGGAGTCCCTGCGTTAACACGGGTGAAGGGGAGCCCACGCAGCAGCGCTCACTGAACGCCACCTGCATGCTCCGTGTTAGATAGGAGCCTGAACGGCGGGACAGGAGGCCTTGTCGGGTGTGATGGGGTGGAGGTTCGTGGGCCAGCAGCAGGCACAGACCCCCGCCCCTCACTGAACCCCCACCCCCAGACGCCTTTATGGTGCTCCTGGCGAGTGTGAAATCGGCACCAGGCCGGCAGGGACAAAGGCCGCCGAGGGGGGCACTGTACATGCGATACTCCCGGGATTAAAGGGGCCTGACACGCTGTGGGCCAGCAGCTGCGGCCCGGAACAGGTGCTGGGCACCGCTGCCCTATATGCACCTGCTCCACCCCGCCAGCCCCCACCCACTGGGGCCACCATTAAGGCACACAATGGGTGTCACTGAGGATGGCGATGGTGCATTTCAACAAGCTTTTTGTGTCGGAGCCATGCCTTTACATTAAAATAACGTCCCATGAGAGGAGAGGGAAGGAGGGCACCCCAGGGTTTCAACCCCGGCCCCAGTGGAACCCCATCAGCTGGGCAGGAACCCAGGACAGCAGAGGCCAGACAGTTGGATTTTTAAGTGTTGAAATCAGTGCCATTTGTGCACCAAGTGAGAGAAACGGGTAGCAATAGTCTGCAAGATGGGGAGGATGCCGGGCCACTTTGTGGGAGTATTAGCGACACCAATAATGCCTGCAGACTGCATTACTCACAAACCACCCCCAACCCTCGTGGCTCAGAGGTCAGCCCCTGGGCCAGGAAATGCCAGAACTCAGTCTCCAGCTGGACAGCTTGACCCCAAAGCTGATAATATGACCCTTGAACCTTCTCCCTCAACAGTCACTCTCTAAAAAGCAGCCTGAAGCTCTGGCTGGGTAGTTCAGTTGGTTGGAGAATTGCCCTGACACACCCAAGGTGGTGGGTTCGATCCCAGGTCAGAGCACATGCAAGAGTCAACCAATGAATGCACAGGTAAGCGGAGCAACAGATAAAGATTCCTCTCTTTCTCTAAAAAAATAGACAAGATTTTAAAATAAAAAATAAAAAGCAGCCCCAAACATCAACCCTGATGCTTTAGGATGATGCTCCAACAAACTGAGCCACCCAGTCAGGGCCTAGTACTCTGTTTCTAAAACACCAAGACATAATCTGTTTTCTGCCAGCTAAGGTGTTCCCAGGGCTGCAGGACAGGATTTGAGTTTATCTACTTCAGGGTGGGGGCGGGGAGAGCAGACCTGAGAACCATCACGATGATAACTTAGGGTAGCCGCCCTATACAGCACCACCATGCTCTACCTTATATGACCAATCGGAACCCCAGGTTCAGAGAAGTTAAATCACCTGTTAAAGGCCACACAGCAGGGAAGCAGAACCAACACCAACGACCGTTTTTTGTGCAGGCTGATCAGGTGCCAAGCCCAATCCAGAGCTTTCCGTATTCTTTCTTTCATCTAACCCACACAGAAAACCCCCGGCGGGAGGTATCTCGTGCTCAATTTACAGATGAGGAAACTGAGGCTCAGAGTGAAGCACCAGCCCAAGGTTTGAGGAAGTCCTCAAAGCAGCATTCAGAGCCAGGTGGGGGGCCTCTAACAACATCCTGCCTGGCCGAGGTGGGGGTAGGCTGGGGGCGTGTGGGGCAGGGAGGGCCCCTTCACACCTGGCTCCAACAGCGAGGTGTTGGTTGCACCTTCCCCATATCCAGCGCCAGCCCATTTGGCCAGGCAACTGAGACTGCAGAGGCGCTTACATTTCAGAGGGCCAGGCCCCTGAACTCCCGAGCTAGAGGACTCGGTTTCTACCATCTGGAAGTGACCGTAAACCCAGGCTCACAAGAGCTGGTGAAGAAGGCAGTGGGGACCGTGAGGGGGCAGCCAGTCTGCGGGGACACTCACCGGTGTGGGTCCGGACGTGGCCTTGGAGCAGCCAGGGCCTGGAGAAGGCCTTCCCGCAGGTGGCGCAGACGCAGGGCAGCGTGTGGCTCCGGATGTGCATCTTAAGCGCTCCCAGGCTGATGTACTCCTTGTTGCAGTACTTGCAGTTGAAGGCCTTGCGGGACTGGGGGTCCTTGGCCCCTGAGAGCCCGGACAGCTGCTTGGGCAATGGGCCCAAGCCTGGGAAGGCAGCATAACCTTCGGCCTCCAGGGAAGAGGCTGAGGTGGAAGAGAAAGAGGAAGGTGCTGGTGAGGGTGGGCTGGGGGGCTGGGAGCCTTTTCCACTGTCCTCGTCTGACAGGGAGGTCAGCTCCACAGCCTTGGGGATCTCCTGGGGCAGAAGGGAGGCCCAGCCAATTGGCTGGGCCTGGGGTGCCAGGAGAGAGTCCCAGATGAGCGTGGGCAGCGAGGCCGTGGGGTTGAGGACCTCAGGAGGCGGGATGGCCGCCAGCAGGTGGGCCTGGTCGTAGGGCTGCTGGAAGGTAAACTCTGAGGAGAGGCAGAGAGAAAGGCAAGGTCAGGTGTTAGATCAGCCCCTCAACAAACCCTAGCCTGGTGGGGGCCAGGGGCTGAATGCGGCAGACACTCGACTCTTATTAGATAAATCAAAGCCTCGGACGGATAGGTTCCTGCCCTTGCGGAGCCACCTCCTCACCCAGGTCCTGGATCTTCCACCTCAGCCTCCAGAACTCACAGAGAGGATCCCCTCTTTCCAGCACCAACTCAAGGGGCTCACTCCTCGGAATTCCCCAAGTCCCCAGCCTAAGACAAGACCCGGGCCCCCAATCACCCCAGGTCTGAGGCACCACCCGAGTCCCATGCCCCCCCCCCGCCCCCATATACATCTCTTCTCCCCCCCCCCCTCGAATCCTCGGGACTCCGGACTCCTCCCAGCGCCTAACCGGTGTCTCTCCCAAAGAAGCGCCCCGCTCTCATTTCTCACTCGCGGGGTTCTCCCGCCTCTGGGCGGCTGAGAACTGCCCTCAAACCAAGACCGTCGCCCTCGAAAAGCCCTCCCCCAACCGCCCGATCCACCTGCCGCGGGCTCCCCTACCCCTCCTCCCATTTCCCCGTTCCGAGGCCTTTGACTCGCTTTTGGCCCCTTGTCCGTCTCCCCATGTCCGCTTCCCTAAAGGATCCCTTCGCCTGCCTCCCCCAAACCCCCACCCCGGGGGCCACGTCCACTCACCTGGAGAAGAGTCGTGCAGCTCGCTGTAGTTGGGCCTCCGGCGGGAGCAGGCAGGCTTCCTGACGAGGAAAGAGCGCGGCATGGTGGCCGAAGCAAGCCGGGGTCGCCGAGCCGCGCTGGCGTCGCAAGCAGCCTCTCCGGCGAGGCCGATCCGCAGCGATTTGAGCTGAGTCGGGCCGCCAACTCCTTAAGTAGCCAGCCATAGAGGGCGTGGCCTTTGTCACCTCTGAGCCAATCAAGGAGCGCCTTCCCCGAGGGCACGCCCCAAGCAGGTGCGCGAGGGGCTGGCGGGGCTGGCGCCGCGTGGCGCTGGGAGCCGGGCGGGGGCCGCTCCAACGTCCGGCTGTGGGCGCTGTGCTGACCGCTCGGCAGTGAGCTGCTGGGGAGGGGAGGGGCGGGGCTGGGCGCCGGGCGTCGGGAACCCCAGGCCAGGCGGGACCCCCTTAGGGACCCCACGCACCGGCCAGCTCAGCGCCGCGCGGTCGCTGCCTCTGGCGCCCCCTGGTGCCGCGCGCACGAGGTAGGGTCCGGGCACCTGACATTCCGAAACCGCCTCCGCCTCAGGCTTTGGGAGGGGGCGGAATTTTTCCTCCGCCCGGCTGGCGCTTCGCAGAGAGCGTGGGATAGAGGAGGAGCTAACACTGTACCCGGGGGGGGGGGGGGGGGGGTGAGGGGGCAATGCGAGGAGCTGGGCATCCTCACGTGGCTTCTCCAGTGTGAGATACCACAGCTTTCTTGCAAAGCTACCAAAATGTCTTCGTTCCTTCACTTAGCAAGTGTTTACTGAGCGCCCACCGTGGGCCAGGCACTGGTCTAGGAGCTGTGGACTCAGCCCTGGACAATACACTCGAGGTCTCTACGGAAGGCCAGCTAGCTCACCGTCCGGTAGGGGAGACAGACGAAGTAAACAGACAATTACAATGCAAACGAAAGTGCGCTTTGATGGGGGATAGGGGGAAGCCGCAGGGCGCTGTGACAGTCGAGAAGAGGCAGGTCACCTGACAGGGGGCAGGGCAACTTCTCAGAAGAAATGCAGAAATACTGAAGGGACAGGCCCGAGGTAAGAATCAGTAACTACTGCAGAGCCCTTGAGAGCGGTTCCCAGGGGTGGGGGTGGGGTAGGCAGGCCAGGTGGGGTCAGGTATGCTGGGCCTCCAAGCTCTAGAGGCGTTTGGACTTTGCCCCAAGGACACTGGGGCGCCAAGGAAGGATTTTCAGCTCTGGAGGACCTGTTGGAGTCTCATCGAGAAAGATCACTCTGGGCAGGTGGGAGAAAGTAGTAGGGAAGTGTGGAAAGTAGTAGGGGGGTCTTTTCACCTGTCTGGGGACCATCAGTCCTGGTCTAAAGGACCTAACACTGGGCTCCACGGGGAGGGGGGGCGGTGCTGGAACTGACTGATCCAATGGGGGGTGCGCCCAGGGAAGGGATAGTGGACCCTCACCCCTAGCTCTTCTGTGAGCCCACTGACTCCAGACGGGGGGCCATGCCAGGCCTGGGGTAAGGGTGGGGGGTCTAACTTGGCTCCACCTGTGAATCAAGGGCCATGGAAACCTGTAAGTCCCTCCACTCACCACCTAGAATGAAGGCAGGGACCCTTGTCTGGGCCGGTAGGTGCTGGGGGTAAAACAGCTGTGAGCACTATGAGCATCCTTACCCTGGTTGTAGTGGGTGAGCCCAGGGCAGGGTGGGGGAGACAGGTCATGCGCTGGCATTACAAAGAGCACACTTCCCTCCTGTGTCTATGTAGCTGCAATCACGATTCTCCCTCCACGTGCAAGCCAGAGCTAGCAAGGCCACGTCCCTCTGCTCAGACCCTTCCATGCTCCCGTCTCACCCCAGTAGAAGCCCAAGTCCTCCCTACTGCCCTCCAACCAGATCTCACCTCCGCTGACCTTGTCTGGAGCCCCTCCCTCCCTCCTCCCCTCCCCGTGCACAGTGATTCCCCCGCCCACTTCTTTCTGTTCCTCAGGTCCCAGCCGTAGGCCAGCACAGGGCCTTGGCACCTGTCCTGCTCCCTGCTCCCTGCATCTCTCTTCACCTGGCTGGCTCCCTTGCAGGCTCCATTTCAGCACTAATATCACCAACTGCTCAGCCTCATTAGGAAGAAGAGGAATGCAAATGAAAACCACAGTGAAATACGATTTCACAGCCATCAGGGGACAGAAAGTTAAAATTTGGTCAATAGCAAGTGTTGATGAGGATGCGAGGACAGCAAGGCCTTGTTGCATGCTGGGGCGAGTGTCGACGGGCAGGGCCACTTTGGAGAACTCTGGCATGAGCTAGGGGCAAGTGACTTCCCAGAATTCTCCCAAGCCAACTATATCCCTAGGCCCCACCCTCACAGACATCCTGATTTAACCCATCTGATAGGGAGGGGGCCTCTGGTATTCGAGTTTTTAAAAGCTCCCCAGGGGATTCTAATAAGCAGCTGAAATCGAGAACTGATGCCCAGCCCTCAACCCAGAAAAGACAAGAGACACTCCTTGTACCCTTGTACCAGCAAAAAACTGGAAACAACCTGAATGTTTGTCAACAGTAGAATGGGCTAATAAATCGTGATACAATCCAATAATGGAATGCTACATAGCAATAACAATGACCTACCTGCCCTGGCTGGGCAGCTCAGCTGGTTAGAGCATTGTCCTGACATGTCAAGGTTTTGTGTTTGATCCCCGGTCAGGACACATACAAGGGTCGACTGGTGAATGCATGAGTAGTTGGACCAACGTGTTGATGTTTTTCTTTCTCTCTGGCTTTCTAAAATCAATAAGTTGGAAAATAAATCCTACCACCCCATGGAGCAACAGGGATAAACCTCAAAAGCGTAATTTTACAAACAAGGGTGGGAAGGATGTGGAGGAAAGGGCCCCCGATGCATGGCCTGTGGGGTTGTAAATTGGCGCAGCTACTGTGGAAAACAGTAGGGAGGTTCCTCAAAGAAAATTTTAAAAATTTAAAAATAGAACCATCACATGACTCAGCAATTCCATTTCTTGTATGTATCTGAAGAAACTGAAAACACTAGTTTGAAAAGATACACGACCCCTTTCTGTTCACTGCACCATTATTTACAATAGCCAAGATATGGAAGCAACCCAGGTGTCCGTGGACAGACGAATGGATAAAGCAGAGGTGGTCCATTTACACAATGGAATATTACTCAGCCATAAAAAAAGAATGAAATCTTGCCATTCGAAACATGCACAGACCTAGAGGGTGTTATGCTAAGTGAAGTAAGTCAGAAAAAGACAAATACCATATGATTTCACTTATGAAATCTAAAAAGCAAAATAAACAAAACAGAAACTCATAACAAAGAATTGGTGGTTGCAGATGAAAGGGGTGGGGGATGGGCAAGAAGGATAAAAGGGATTAAGAAGTACAAATAGCCAGTTTCAAGAACAGTCATGGGGATTTACATCACAGGGAATATGGTCAATAAAAAATATAGTACAGCATAGGGAATATCGTCAATAATATTGTAATAGCTTTGCACAGGCTCAGATGGGTACTGGAGTTATTGGGATGATCACTTTGCAAAGTATATAAGTGTCTAAACACTATGTTTTACACCTGAAACTAACATAATATTGTATATGTGTGTCAACTATAATAGAAAAATACATTTATAAAAAGAAAAAAGAGCCCTGACTGGTGTGGCTCAGTGGATTGAGCACAGGCCTGAGAATCAAACAGTCACCGGTTCGATTCCCAGTCAGGGCACACGCCTGGGTTGCAGGCCAGGTCCCTGGTGCGGGGCACTCGAGAGGCAACCACACATTGATGTTTTTCCCCCTCTCTTCCTCCCTCCTTTCCCCTCTGTCTAAAAATAAATAAAATCTTTTTTAAAAAAGCACCGAGGAATGAAAAAATAAAAGGAAAACCCATCACATTGTATACTTTAAATGTTATAATTTTATTTGTCAATTATACCTCAACAAAGCTAAAAGAAAAAAACCATAATGTTAAGCAAACTAGTCGAGTCACAGGCGAATGAATGCATACAGTCCGTTGGATTCACATAAGGTTCAAAGGCAGGCAGACGAAACCCTGTATTGTATGAGAATGTGTATGGAGCTGGTAAAACTACCAAGACATGTCAGGAAATGTTTACTACAAAATTCTAGAGATTGGTTAGCTGCGGGAGGAGGGGCTTCTGGATTCTTGGTCATGTTCTGTTTCTTAATCGCAAAAAGATCTTTATGATTAGCCTTTAAACTGAACGTAGGCAATTGAATACTTCTGGCATAAATGGTATTTTATTTTTTTAAACATTTCTTTTTTTTTACCTTTCTTCTTTTTTTTTTTTTTTTAGGATTTTTATTTATTTATTTTTAGAGAGCGAAGGGAGGGAGAGAGAGAGAGAGAGAGAGAGGGAGAGAGAGAGAGAAACATCAATGTGTGGTTGCTGGGGGTTCTGGCCTGCAACCCAGGAATGTACCCTGGCTGGGAATCGAACCTGGGACACTTTGGTTCCCAGCCTGCGCTCAATCCACTGAGCTACGCCAGCCAGGGCTTAAATGGTATTTTAAACAAATTACAAAATTTAAGTCACTTCCTCGATGGAGCCCGTGCTGGTCACCCATCCTGGCCAAAGCAGAACCCCGCCGTCCCCAACAGCACTTTTTAAAATCCCATCACCCTCTCCAGTTTCTTCAAAGAGCTTGACGGAGGCTCAATCCAGTCCTTAGTGAACGGTTGATCACTGCCTCTACCTCCTCCTGGCACCCGGAGCGAGTTACCTGGCCTCGCCTCCCCAGGCCTCAGTTCCCTCAACTGGAACAGGTGGGTGGCTCGCATTTCCCGGAGATGCCGGCCTGGGTGAAGAGCCCAGCGGCCCCTCGTGCTCAGAAACACCATGGCCGGCCCGCCCTTCCCTTTCCCTTAGGCACCTGAGCCCTGGAGGGGGTGTAAGGGGGTGGGGAGAGGCTTTCTTGGACCTGGGCTGTCCTCTCCCTTCTGATTCAATGGCCCCGCTGTCCCTTCTCCTGACCAGTTCCCACCTCCTCCCTCCTTCACGTTGGCGAAGGAGAATTGGAGGTGGAAGGCGGCTTTGGGCGAGGCCCCAGGACCGCAGGGGAAGGCGAGGCCGCAAGGTGGTATCAGATTCTCCCGGAAAAGAGAGGGTTCCGCTGCTGGGCCGCTGTGGACCCGCCTGCGCCGAACCTACCTCCCCAGCGCCCTCTGCCGGCTGGGGCGCTCCCCGCGACCGTCTCGGGCCTGTCGCGCGGGGGTGCTCAGTCCTCAACAGGGGTAGGAACTGGTACAGCTGCCTTGGGGGGCAGTTTGGTAATATCTAATATGACAAGGAAAGGCCTCTGGGAGGAAGATACATTTAATTACAGCCCTGCATCTTCCACAGGTGTCCATTCCCCAAAAGTGAAAACAGTAACTTTAAAAAAAAAAATGAGATTTACCACCAATCAACCAAAAAAAGAAAGTCTCCCTTCATCCAGATCTC
The DNA here is from genome assembly GCF_004126475.2 of Phyllostomus discolor. Classification (NCBI taxonomy): domain Eukaryota; kingdom Metazoa; phylum Chordata; class Mammalia; order Chiroptera; family Phyllostomidae; genus Phyllostomus; species Phyllostomus discolor. The sequence continues at coordinate 97,584,937 of NC_040911.2, read as the reverse complement.
TAGGTTCCTCCCCGAAGGCAACTATTTTTACCCGTGTTGTATGACCTTTCAGAGATGGTCTTGATGGAAACAAGGAGATACATAGTACCTGTATTTAGTAGGCAAATCCCTTCCCTACGTAACACATGCGGGACCCTTCACGCCAGCCTACACCTTGCTTTTTCCTCTCAAGTAACAATATTCAGTGTCTCGAAAAATCGTGCCTTATCAGTACACACACGGCTATCTTTTGCAGGACAGCAGACTTTCATTGTACGGATTACACCATAGTCACACAATTTACCTAACAAGGTGATGGGCATTTAGGGTAGATGGCAATTTTTGGCTGCTACGAGCACGGTGGCAATTTCAATGAAAGATCTTGTACATATCGTATATCTTTGTACTCTGGCTCAAAGGTACGTTACATGGAATGCTGATAGACTTGTCCAAATGTCCTTCCAAAAGGTGAAGCTAAGTTACACTTCATCAGCTGAGAGGTGAGGGACCCTTTAAGAAACTTGGCGGGGGTAGGGTATTGTTCGTTTTATCTTTGCCTATCTGAGAGGGAAAGTGAGGTTTCAGAGTTACAATTTGCATTTCACTTGAGTGGGGTGGAGCATTTTTTGTTTGTTTGTTTGTTCGTTTTCAAAGGTACTCCAAAGCCATTTCTGTTTCTCCACATTCTAAACTACCCTGTGGTCACCAAGTTGATGAAATTCTTAATTGCCAAGAGATCTTTGCCTGGCCCCAGTGATCAGATCATGAATCGTGGAGTGAGCGGATCAGAACCAGAGAGTTAATCCCGACTGGGGAGAATGCAGTGCCTATGGAAAGTTCAAGGAATGAGTCAATGTTCAACCTCCACCTTTATCCTTGATTTAAAACACAAAACCCCTTTGAGTGTCTCACACTTGCCTGAAAACAAAGAGTGATTCAGCCTTGGGCCTGACCCCACAGGCCCCCTGTGAAGCAATCAGTCACCTTCCCCGCAGACAAATGTTATCAGGGGAATTTTCTGGGTTCTGGTCTGTTGGGCGTGGTCCAGAGCTGGGGGCTCCAACAAAAGGGGTACAAGCCCTTTCATTCACATTTGCTGAGCATCTGCATTGTACGGGGTTCTTGCCCTCGAGGCAAGAACCACGCGGGGCACTAGTTAATACATTACGGTGCAGTCATATTGCCCACCTGTCCCAAAGGAGAAAGCTTTATATATTCAGTGGCTGTGGAATCTTGTCAAGGCATCAAGTGGTAAAGAGCAAGGTGCAAAACAGCAAGCACAATGTGATCCCAGTTGCATAGGAAGAGGGAGGTGGATGTGGATACTTCTCAGAGACAGATACACCTTTGGAGGAGGGAAACCTGAAAACTAGTTGTCTCCGAGGAGTGGATCTGGTGGCCGGGGGGCAAGAGTGGGAGGGACATTTACGACGTGCCCTTTCCCAGGTTTTACATTTTTTTTAAATTATTATTTGCAAGTGTTAACCTCATTCACAGTGTAGCAAAGTTGTCCATCAGAGAGGACTTTTAAATTGAAGTGGGTAGTCCAATCAGGGGGATATCTTGCGGCCGTTCAAGTGTTGGAGCCTGTCTGTGGTTCCCACCTCCCACAGGAAAGGCCTGTCTTCAGTGACGCCACCAGGCGCCCGCGGGATCTGGCCCCTCGTGGCCCCTCGTGGTCGCTCGGAGCTTACCCAGCCCCCACCGAGGCCCTACAATGGACCCCACCCAACCTGCTCCGGCCTCAGCGACTTTGCATCTGTGTTTCCTTTCCTGAATGCTCTTGCCCCCGCCTCCGGGTTCCACAGCTCACTCCCCATCCCTCCTCCGTTTAATTTCTCTCCGCAACACACACCCCAGTTTGACACAGTGTGCGTTTTACTTACTTTGCCGATTGCCCTTTAGAGCAGGGCTCTGCAAACTGCAGCCCGCGCCCCCCACGGCCGAACCTGCCTGAGGGCTTTGGTGTGGCTCTTGAGCCAAGAACGGCTTTTACAGATTAATATTTGCAGTCGATGTGAGGGGAGGGCACACTAGTGTGGAAACCTAATCACAGCAAAATGTCAGTCTTCAAAAGAGAATCCCATTCTCATTCATAGACCTGTACTACCAAAAAAAATATTTAAATACTATTTTATTTTGAATGTTGTCAATAAAGAAAAATGTGGAGATTTGTTTTATATAAATACCCATTGAGGCCCACAAAACCAAAATATCCCCTCTCTGCTCTAGATGGTCCCACCTGGGTAGGAACTGTAATCCGTCTTGTTCAATGCTGTGACCCAGGCACCCAGAAACGGGCCTGGTGTGTAGTAGGTGCTCAATAAACTTAGCTGAATGGATGATCAAACCGATGGACTTCTTAAGTAAAAAAAATAAATCAAGTGAGCAGAATACTTAATAGGCTGCCTTTTGTGTGGAAGCAAATAGATAAGATAATATCCCCCGCACAGGCCCAGACTGTCTGTGAAAGGAGACTGAAGAGTGTGGTTCCTTCTGAGGAAGCGGCAGACAGAAGTGGGAAGGAAACTTCTTTTTCTCCAAACCTTTTTTGAAGGGTATGATTTTTTAAATTTCAGATACCTGTGTCACCACATCAGATGACATACTTTTTCATGAGAAAGCCGCCACAACACCGGGGCAGACGCCCATGGCCTCTGAGACTCGGTTTGTTCATCTGGCCAATGGGGTAATAAGGTGGGTGACCAACTGTCCTGGCTCGCCCAGATCTGAGGGAGTTTGGGGACCATCCTGGGCAACCAGAACGAGGTGGCTAAAAGGAAGCTGTCCGGGGCCTGCAGGTGGACGTGCGTGGGCTAAAGGGGGTGGGCCTAAACCAGCTCTCTGCACCTGCTGGTGCGGCGTCCCTCTTAGGGGGGCCACCCCGGCACTCCAGGGCTGAGACCGGTCGTTGGGATGGCCCGAAGGTGCGGAGTGTCTCTTCCCCCGAGGATGAATCTCCTGGCACCTGCCGCCAGGGACTCGCCACACTATCTCTCGGACTATCTCGCACACTCACTGGGCCTTGGCAGCCTCGCCCCGGACGGGCTGATAGCTCCCTGCTATCTCTGCCTTCCTGGCAGAACGCTGGGCCCGTGTCCAGGAAAAGCCCCCAAGGCCTCCTCTGTCCCACACCCCCCCACCCACCTGGGGTGCCTCTAGACCTCCGAGTCCCACCGAGTGTCCTCGGAGCCAAGGGCAAGCAAGCGGCAGCCAACTGTTTCCTTAGGTCAAAGTCAGCTGCTTCGAGCACAAAATGAAATCCTGGGGTTGATCGCCCCCACTCTCACCCTTGCTCCTCAAATCCAGCCTCACGGGCCTTTCTGCCTCCATACACTGCCTTTGTCCTTGCTGTTCCTTCTGCCCCCAACACCCTTCCCCTCCCCAGATGTTCCTAGAGCGTCTCACCTAGAGATGCTGCTCTCCTCTCCCTTTCCCACCTCGGTCCCATTGGCCCCTTTGAGCAAGCCCTGCGTGGCAGGCCAGATTATCAGCCCCACTGTACGGATGAGGAAACCGAGGCCCGGAGAGCTGCGCTACTGTGTGCTTAAGTCACAGTGAACAAGAGGTGGAGTCCACTGGCCTGGAGGCCGGGCCACGTGCTGGAGCAGACAGCCCCCACTCCCCCGGAGCTCACAGGTGAGGGGCCCGGTGAGTCAGGGAGGTCAGCTGCGCACTGACCCCAGGCTGAGGACAGCCCGGGGAGGGGAGGGAACAGTGAGAGGGTGTTCCGGGCAGCAGCGGCCAGTGGCCTCCATGGTGAACAAGCCCAGCGGGCAGATGAGTGTTCCGGGACACACACGTCCTTCGGGGAGACGGGGGCTCCAGCGCCGACTCGGTCTCGAGCCCCTGAAGAGTTGTAGGGGCTGCCCCACGTTTTAAGATCAGAAATGTTCAAATGGAGTTTAAAAATGTGTGGTCGCTTTGGTATCTTTAATACAGGAATGCTTTTAAGACACACGCCAGATAAAATACAGATGCCCGATTACATTAGAATTTCAGGTAAACAACAATAAGCTTTCAGTATAAGTAGACTGCACGGGGCAGGCTTGTTCTTTCTCAGAAATTCAAGTCTAACTGGGCCTCCTGTATTTTTATTTCTGACTCTGGCAGCCCGCCCCCCCCTCGGGGGCTGGCTCCTCTCAGCACTTCCAGCACTGTCTCCCACCAGGGGGTCATCAGGTTGCTTCTCATCTTTTGCTTTTCAGGAACAATAGTTCCACGAAACCCTTGCACAAAGGACTCTGACCTCGTCCCCAATTGTATCTGCAGGGTGTGTGCCTGAGGCCGCTTAGTCACATCTCCACCTGGATGTTTGTGGACCTGCCTCAGACAGGTTGCCTCAGCAGCTCTGTAGAACAGCGACCCTGGTCTCTCCCAGGCACCCCCTCCACGCTCCACCGTGCTCTCTCCCCTTCTCTCTCTTTTCTGTGTCCCCGACTCTGCCTGCCTGTGCCTGTTCCTCCCTATTTGTCTCTCAAACTCTCCATTTGACCCAGCAGCTCTGCAAAAATATGCAGATAAGTGGGCAAAGATACACTTGTAAGGATGCTCTAGCATTGTCTGTACTGGTCAAACTTTAACCACCTAAACGCCCACTGATAAATCAAGAACGGTCCACCCTCATCGGGAACATCACGCAGCCATTAACAGTAACTCCACATTGACTTGCAAGAGGCTGATGGACAAATTGCAGAGTGAAAAACACAGGTCACAGGCAGGAAATCAAGCACGTGGCCACTTTAAGTTTCAACCGAAAATGTGATGACCCAGGACCCGGAAGGGTTCCACTATTGATGAAGTGGCCATGGGGTTGTCTTAAGGGTGGGATGACGAGCAGTGGTGTCGTTTCTTCTTTATGTTTTTCTGCCCTACCTGTTTTTTTTTTTCTTTTCAGATTTTCTTTCTTTTTAGAGAGAGGGGAAGGGAGGGAGAAAGAGGGGCGGGGAAACACTGACATGGGAAACATCGATGGGTTGCCTCTCAAATGCACCCCAGCTGGAGACTGAACCCACATCCTAGGCATGTACCGTGACTGGGAATCGAACCTGGGACCTTTTTTTTTTTTTAAAGATTTTATTTATTTATTTATTTTTTGGAAGGGAAGGGAGGGAGATAGAGAGAGAGAGAGAGAGACATCAATGTGCAGTTGCTGGGGGTTATGGCCTGCAACCCAGGAATGTACCCTGGCTGGGAATCGAACCTGGGACACTTTGGTTCCCAGCCCGCGCTCAATCCACTGAGCTATGCCAGCCAGGGCCGAACCTGGGACCTTTTGGGACAACGCTCCAACTGAGCCACACTGGCCGGGGCCTCTAGATGGATTTTACAATCAGAAGAGGCATCAATAACTAAAGTCTTGCAACCTTTAAAGTCCGAGCTTGACCACCTGATTCTAAACCAAGTTGCTGCCCTACCCCAGCTACAGTACATTCATTGCAACACATCTTGCCTTACTTCCTGAACTAGCCTGAGGATGAGGCTCTCCTAAAAGTTGCAGATTCCCAGGCTCTACCTACAACTACCAACCAGAATTTCCGAGGGGCCTCAGGGTGTATTTTGTAACAAGTGCCTCCCAGGTAGTTCCTGTCTTCAGGTAGAGTTTGGGAAACACTGCATCTAACAGCGTTGTTGAGTCATCAAACAGCTGCTAGCTGTTTGGGCGGGGGGGGGTGGGGGGGTGGGGGGGTGGGCGGGGGGGGGGGGTGGGGGGGTGGGGGGTGGGCGGGCGGGGGACACTGGGTAGTCTCAGGAATGGATGAGAAAAAACAGTGGTGCCATCAGTAGCTCACATGGATTAAGCACATGTTTTATGCCAGGCCCTGTCCTAATGCTTCACGTGGGTTGTTTCACCAGATTCCCACAACCCTACGAGGAAGACACTTTTATGAACTCCATTTCACTGATGAGGAAACTGAGGCACATAGAGATACAAGTAACTTGTCCAAGGCCACGCGGCTAGCAGTGTGAATGCTGGGGAGAGGGGACTGTGCGCTGTGCCTGAGACCATCAGTTTGGGGGGCACCTCTGCTTTGTAACGCTTGGGCAGATCACTTGCTTGGGCAGATGACTCACCAGACGGCTGCCACTCCCTCATCTGTGTGATGGGAGTGACGCAAGTGCCCCCCCCTGCAGGGCTGGGGAAGAGGGTGCAGGAAGCCGGCTTTTCCTCAGTGCCTGGCTTTGGTCACCTTTCAGGAGTTGAAGGAGGGAGGATTACATCAAATTTATTTGAGGGTAGGCACTGTGCCAGAACAAGGGGTTAGAAAGATTAGCGTCGCCCTGGCTGGCGTGGCTGAGGGTTGAGCATCGTGCTGCGAACTGAAAGGTTGCTGGTTGGATTCCCACTCAGGGCACGCGCCTGGGTTGGGGGCCTGAGAGAGGCAACTGGTAGATGTTTCTCTTAGACATTGATGTTCCTCTCCCTCCCTTCCCATCTCTCTAAAAATAAACTTTAGAAGAACTAGCATCATTGTCATTAATTCTGTATGCATAACGCCCAGCAAGGCCCCATATGGGACACTCAGCTGACACCGGGGAAAGCCAGGGCATAACTAGAAGAACGAAGGCAGGAGAGCATCCTGGGTTCACGTCTAAAGCCTGAGCAGGTAAGGTGTCCACCTGGCGGCAGGCATCTTGTCAGCCCACCTGTGTGAGTCTCTCCCCCTCTGCTTCAGGGGTGAGGACTCGCCTGCCTGCCTGCCGGGAGGGGCAGTGGGGCCAGCCCGAGCCCCAGGGAGACACTGCCCCCTTCAGGTTCTCCTTACCACCGCGCCGGCCCCTAATTCCAGGCAGGAAGCGTGGCAGTGGAAAGTAGTACCATCAAAAACGGTCTTATTTTAGTTCCATGTCAATTCTAGGAACATTTAGTGAGTCTACTTGGGAACGAGTGTGGAGTGAAAGCAGGCACCGCAGCTTACCAGTTGGATAAATTATGAAATTTATTTATATTTCACCTTTTAAAAGCCAGAACATAACAAATTTCACTTTCTGGAAAGTCATCTTATTAGAAATACATGAAGTGCACTTAATACAGGGAACTCAGTTTCCTGGCACCACCAGTGAGACAGACACACGCTTTCAGTTCCCGCAAATGAAGGTTCTGCTCAATCCCCTCTGAGCTTACACCACAATGACCCCAGTTCAGGGAGGTCGGAGTGAACGAACGCCTCAAAAACGACGGTGAGGGAGCCAACCTTTGCATCTGGGCCCTCCCAAGAAAGAGCAATCAGGAAAAATTACTTTGTCCCCAAGGCCCCCTCTCTGCCGGTCACTGGGCACCCGCAGTTCGCATGCGCAGGCCCAAAGCGCTGGCCAGAGGAAACTCCCCTACCAGACTAGAGAGGTCGGATGCGCAGAAGCAAACCTAAGCCCAGAGGCCCCTGGGCGACCGGAGAGGCTCTGCTCCTGTGGACCTGCCGGCCAGCCCGGCCCGGCGGTCACTCCTATTGCAGCACAGGATGGACTTCCAGCTTCTCGAGCCGCTGCCAAAGGGCGTTTCCAGGAGACGGTTCCCACTAACAACTGCCCGCAGGGGAGGCCGTGCCTCTGGCCGTGTCCCGTGGGGGCCCTACAGGGGTCCCTCTGCGAGAAAAGCCGTGCTCGGTGTGACCTAAGGTGACCAACCCGGGACAGGAGAGCGGGCGCCCTCCTGGCCCCCGAACCCCCTCCCCCTCACTCCCCCTCACTCGTGTGAAGACTCCGTTCTGCGCCCCGAGGGCGCGGATGTGAGCAGGCTCCCAAGCAGAAAGGTAAACTCGACCCAGTCATTTGAAAATACTTCATTAGTTTGAAAATCGTGAGGAAAAAGCTACGGTCTTTCTGTCTCTCTTGGCTGACCCTCTTCCCCTCGTGTGGAGACATGGAGTTGAACCTAAGTTTCTAACCTAGACACGCTTACTTCTACGGAGAACACGCGGTCGCGCCGCACCCTGAAAAGGCACAATGCAGGCATTGCAGACCGAACCAGTCCACCCTGAGGGTGCGCAGGAGTGGCAGGGAAGTGTCGCCAATCAAAACTTCCGGCGTCAGACCACGCGGACCCAGGGCATCCCCCCAGCGGGACTGTGGAAAGGAGGGCTGGGAGGGAACCCCAGCTCCCGGCAGCTGCGGCCAGCGGGAACTCCCTCGGCGCAGAGGGGCCGCCACTGGCTGGAGGCGCTGCGGCCAGAGCCCACACCCCTCGGGGCCCAGGGGGCGAGACGCTCGTCTCATTTGTGCTATTCATGACCCACGAAAGGTCCGGCTGGCTCGGAGGACCTGAGAGGTGAGCGCTGGGTGAGAGGAACGGGCGTGAGACGGGACAGGTGGGGAAGTGGGCGGGGCTCTCTTCCGGGAGCCGGGGCACCGGAAGTAGGTGAGGAGCAGTGACAGACACGCGGCAAATGGGGCTGACAGCAGGGGGGAGCCCCAAGGAAAGGAGGACTGTGAACTGGAGCCCTGCTTCCCTGTTAGAAGCGGCCCCGTCCTAACGCCAGGGCCCACCTCCAGGTCTGCTGGACATTTATCGTTTCACACGTAACACGGAACGGAAGCTCTGGAACGCGGGACGGCCGGCAGAGGCTCTGCTCACTGGTCGATGATGGAGCGCTGCAGCACCTGGTTTATCATGTCCTCTTCATCCACGTCGTAATCCTGGGGGCAAAGCACAGACACGCCTCAGCCCGTTGGTGGCGACAAAAACTTACTCTCTGTCGGGGCAGGACGGCCGAGCACGGGGCCCAGAGACAGCTGCCAGCTCCACGGCCGGCCACGCTGCCCGACCCCGCGGGGCCTCTGCTGCCTCGTCCCGACGGTGCAGGTGCAGGTGCAAACCAGGACGGCGCCCCCAGGCGGGGCTCTGAGGCCCGGCGGGCACCCAGGCGGACCCGGCGCAGACCCCGTGCTCCAACGTGGAGCGCGCTGCAGTGAAACCAGCCTGTCTGGTCCGGCGAGGCCGGTGTTCTATCCAGTCACGATACTCATCTTTACAGCACTAACGAAGACGACGGTTATTTTCAAGTTTGAATGTCAGACACTGTATCAGACCGTGAACACACACTCTGTGACAACTGAGGGAAGAGCCGTGCCTTCCTTCTCGGTCCTGCAACACAGCCATTCAGACTGAATACTCTCAAGTTCCAACCCGACACTTACGTGTATAAGTAAGAGGCTACTCCAGGCAGTTGGCCAATCCATCTACCACTAGAATGCCGAGACGACAGTGTGCCCCTCGAAACCACACAGCTGTGAGAGGAGACACAAACCCAGCGACTGCGTCTGGCTAGTGGGTGTGCTCTGTGTGGCCCCAAGTACTTTAAAGAACAAGTGTGTTATACTTCTCACGAAATGCTGCTTTCCGGCTTCTCGGGGTCGAGGCGGGTGGCAGAGACGGGCGGCAGAGACGGGCAATACTGTGCCCGTTATCTCCACATGACCACAAGCAGCTGGAGCTGATGGCAGAACTGGGACACACGCAGTCCAGCCTAAAAATCCTCCGGGGGCCGTTTCCACTACTTGCCTGGCCCCATGGGCATCTAAGCTTAAGAACCCCAAACCAGCCCTGGCCGGGTAGCTCAGCTGGTTAGAGCAACGTCCCAATATGCCAAGGTTGTGGGTTTGCTCCCGGGTCAGGGCACATACAAGAATATCAATGAACGTATTGATATGTGGAAACAAATCAACGTTTCTCTCTCCATCCCCTAAAATCAATGGGGAAAAAAAAAAAGAGAGAATTCCAAACCTGGTTCTGTAACAGGCAGAAACTGCACATACCAAAAGAAAGTGGGCAAAAACTGGGGGAAGGAAGACGACCCAGGGGCCAGCGGTCGCTGTGCCCCTGTCTGGACAGCTGGCCAGTTCATCTTCTTCAGCACCACTCGGGGCATCTGTGGCCGTGCACCTGGCTCACGGGCCACACAGCTGCCTTTCCGGGAAACCCGTCGCCTCAGGGACAAAGCTCAGCAGTGGGGCCCGTGGTCCCCCAGGAAAGAGGGAGGGAGGGACGGGTCGGAGCCCGGGCTCCACTCACCACAAAAGTGTCGTAAGAAAACTGGTGCCGCCGCTGGATGTGCTCGATGAAGTTGGCACTGCGGTAGTTGGGGTCTCCCCAGGGCATCGAGGCACAGATGGGACAAACCTGCCAACAGAGAAGCACGGCCTCAGGCGCCTGGCGTCTGCGCCGACGCCCGCCCTCCCTCTGTGGCTGGGGTCCGGCCCCTCTCTTCCAGGGCAGCTGTCCTGCCACGCCGGTCCAGGGCCAGGTCACTCCCTCGTGTGCACACTGACACCCCCAGGAAACGCTGTCAGTCTCCACGCGTCATCTGACTCGTGAAACACACGAGGGGCGGGTATAGGCTTCGGCCACGATACCGTCCTTTTCTTATCCCCTACCGTGGTCAGAACAATGTGTCAGCTATCCAAGACACAAAGAAAACCAAGAAATGGCAGATGTGTAGTGTCCCGAGGAAGCTAAAACACGGCCTAATGTGCTCCTTTTCTACAAGTAAATACTCAGATGAGGGGCTCAGGCTGAAAGCCCTCCAACAAGGGGTTGGCTCGGGCTTCGAAGACTGGGAGGTATCGGGATGGACGACAAAACGTGACAGGCGTCCCAGAAGAGGGGCGGCAGTAGCAAGGAGCAAGGCCAGGAGGCAGCACTGCATGCAGACAGCACTGGCCAAGGAGTGTGGCTAGAAGGGGAAATTCACGGAGACGGGCAGAGGGAAGCCGGGCGGAGAAGCAGCAAGCACCGGTGGTCGGGCTTCAGAGAGGGAACCCCGTCGTTTACGAGAACGAAGCTGACGAAGCGGGCAGGCAAGAAAGGAGTCTGCAGCGGCGGAAGACCCCTTGAGCAGGGGAGCAGGGGAGGTGCCCGGAGCTGGATGGAGCACAAGTAGGACAAGGGACAGGGAAGGAGGCGGCTTCCCGAGGGAAGTGCTGAAACCCTGACGGCCTCGGCGTTCTACAGAGGGGGAGGAAACAGAGCAGAGGGCCAAGGGCTGAAGGAAGAGGGGTTTCGACAGATACAGAACAATCACAGGGATTTCAGGAAGCCAAAGGAGGGGGGAGGGAGAGAGAAATTAGGCTGCAGTACCAGAAACCAGAGTAGTTCAACAATATCGATCAAAATTATACGTACAATTAACCTCCAACCAAATCAATCCACAGTTAAGAATTTATTTCACAGACAAACATAAACACAGGCACAGATACATTAAAATTTATGGCAGCCTTTTAAAATTACAATGGAAAACTTCAAACCTATAGAAAAGTAGGTAATAGTCTGACAAACCAGCCCTTATCCCTAAACACCTAGATTTAAGTTTGCCTACATATTTCAGCAAAAAGGAAGCACTTTAAAATAAAACACATGTCACCTCTATTTCAGTACAGTCCTAAAAATAAGTATGTCCTTCTACAAATACAACACCACTATTCCACCTATCGATAATAATTCTTTAGTAGCATTTAATATCCCGTCCTCAATCAAATTTCCTGATGTCATTTGGGACTAACCTTTACGTTCATCGATAAGGGACCAACTAAATCATGGGAAAAGTAATGGAAATTATGAAGCTCATTAAAAGAGACAGATTTACAAGTACTGACGTGGAACAGTGGCCAAAAACATTAGTTACAGCCTCCAAGTAATGAGCTGTCATTCGCATGAAGAGAGGGACACATAAGGGGTATTTCTCCACATCCGCAGACCACTCCAACGCCCAGGAGCGCCCCAAAGAGGCGTTTTCTGATGACGTGAAGGGAGGACTGGGTTAGGGGCTGGGGACCAGGCTCCAGTGCTGGCTCGGCCCTGCCTGGCTCCACGACACGGGCAGTCCATTTAACCTGGGTGGCACAACGGTCTCTTATTCGCGTCTAAAAACGAGTGCAGGAGAGACGGTGGTAGGAAGTAGAGCGTCTCTATCATTTTACTTAGCATCCGTTTCGGTTTTCACAATGACCAAAATAGCCGTGCTTCTCTGACTAACTTCAGAACGGAAGACGGGCAGCGAGGGCAGGTGCGGGGGGCGTGTGTCTGTCTCCGCACACTTGCCCTCCCAGACAGTCATTAGGTCTCCGGCACCACAACTCAAAGCTCCCGAAGGAGGAGCTGACAACCCGGCTTTGGGGCCCCGCATCTCGCCGGGTGCAGCCACAGAACATGCACTGTGCATCTATTTTGGAATCACAGGGACAGTAAGACAGCAGGTGCGATGACCATCCCGGGTCGGCATCCAGCTGGAGAGACTTCCAAGTTGGCTACGCGATAAAGATACGTTAGAAAGACGAGTATTAGTATCAAACGACTCGGCTACTTCTTTCCGAGTAAGAACAGCCGACTCTTTGTGGCTGAGCTCCCGTACCTGGCTGACCGGCCACCACGGTACGGTGTCTCACTTTGATACTGCATTCATTTCCATTACACCACAATGGCAAGGGGTGACGTGAAGCATTTATCATATCCAAACACAGAATAAATGGCAGGAACATAAAAACCACTGGGAACAACTGAGGGTGTAGCGGGAAGTGAAGAACCAGGGGAAGGGGCTGGAGGGGGTTTGTACAGTTCACTTGTCACACAGTGAACTGACTACAGACAAAGAACAAAATCTAAAAATTGCCAGGAGGTGACAGAAAACAAGGACTCAGGGAGACCAGCTGGGATCACAGAACACGACTCGGCAGGAGTGGAAGCCAGACTCTAGAGGAAGTCAAGGATAGGGTGCGGAGCGGCGGCAGCCACTGGAAGACCGCCAGCCGGAGGGGAGAGAGAGACGGAATGCGATGGAGAAGGAGAGCTGACTCAGACGCTCCTCCCACCAGTCGGACACGAAGACCCGGGTGTGTGCGAAGGGAAACAGGAAGAAGGAGCAGGCAGAGAAGGTGAGAGGAGAAACACGATGAATCTTGAGGAGCAGGGAGCCTTTCCCCGGGCCAGGCCCCAGTCCGGTCCCTTTGCTCGGACCTGAGGACAGAGGCAGAGACGAGTCAGCCTTGGAAAGCAGCCGTTCCCTCAGCACAAGAGGGGATGGTAAGGACAAGGCACGAGGGCTGCAGACTCAAGCGCTCACAGGAACCAGGCCGGAAAGGCACAGGAGTAAGGCAGAGCGGGTACCAGCCCCACCCGTCCAGAGCGGGCAGCAGCTGCAAAGCCAGCCGGCTCTTGCCAGAACTTCTCATTTCTCCAGTGCAGGGTATCGGGATTGGAAATGTTCTGATTTTTAAAGGTGAAAGAAATTAAAATGTGTACACGCCAGACTTATCCCACAAGCTGCCCCTCGGTGACCTCGGAGGCGGACCAGAGAGCTCCTGCGATAGAAGCAGGAAGAGAGAAGAAAGGAAAGCACACCTAATGCTTTGAATTCCTTAAAAGCAGGATCCAGTGTATCTGTAGGGAGGGTGAGAACGGCTTCTGGCAGGAACTGAGGCAGAGAACAGCCCCGAGACACTGCCTGCCTTGCAGCAACAGGGTCTTCCTGCAAGCGGGGTGCGCGGCGGGCCCAGCCAGCCCAGTGCCCTAGTACGGGAGCTGAGGGCGCAGACAGGAGAGGTTCACTGGTGGAGTCTGTTGCAGCACAACGGTGAGAACCCAGGGAGCTCAGAGAAAAAAGTGGCTGTACTGACCAGAATCTGGGCTTGACAAGGAATTTGATAAAGTCAAGAGATTTAAGATATTCCTGAAAAGGCCAGGTGGATTTTAAGATTTCCAACACAAAAATACAGAATGCCACAAGGCCTAATCCCTCAGCAAATGCTCACAAAGATTCTTGTTCGTGCACCACCTTTTACAGCAATGGAGCTGAAGGCTGCCCACAGGTCTGCGTACATGGTTCCACAGAAGCAGTTCGAGATAAATGGGAAAACTGAAACAAACTATAGAGGAAGCTGTGTTGAGACCTAGTCTGTTTAAAAAAAAAAAAGGAAGGAAGGAAGGAAGAGAAGAAGGAAAAAAGACCCTAGTCTGTCAGTCACAGGAAGAGGGACAGGTGACACTGCTGAGACTGACCAAATTCAAGCCCCTCCCACCCCCGCCCCCCAAAAGAAACTAGCTCTGACTGGTGCAGCTCAGCTGGTTGGGTGTCACTGTTAAAAAACAAACAAACAAACAAACAAACAGTGTCAGTCTGTGATGATTAAACGTCAAAGGACTGATAAGCACTTTCCTAATAATTTCAGCTTAAATTTGCTTTCTCCACAGCTATGAAAAAGCTACTCTCAAAAGGAAAATGGCAGCAGCTTTACAGAGGAGAAACGTGGTGGACACCAAGGAATCCAAGCTGACGACACCAGCAACAGGACCAACAGACACGGCGTGATCCCTGACGTGCCACCTGGAGGACACATCACTACGGAGCGTCCCTGCGTCTGAGCATGAAGAAGCAGACAAGCCCAATGGGGAAGGCAGTATAAGGGTGATAAGTGGTAACAGAAAAAAATGCAATAAGAAATAATTAAATTTAAAAACTAGTACCATACTTTGCAATAATATGAATTAAAAATGATCACAATTATTGTCACTGTTTCTTTAAAAAAAAAGAAAAGAAGTAGACAAGCCCAAATTGAAGGACATTTTACAAAACAGTCGGCCTGTCCTGGTTAAAAATGTCAAGGTCGAGAAAGACAGAGAAAGGCTGAGGGCCGCAAAGACGTGACAACTGAACCCGACGCAGACCCAGGGCGAGGGGCCGGGGAGACTGGCACGAAGAACATCACAAAACGCCAGGATTTAAACGTGAGTCCACAGCAGATGTCAGACTGTCTCGACGCTACCTTTCCTGAGTGTGACAATTAAACACAAAAAAGCTAATTTTTTTAAAGCAAATGCTCTTTCCTGAGGAGATGGATGCTGAAGTGTTTAGGGGCAAAGGGTGATGACATCTATAACTTACTCTCTAACGGTCAGCAAAAATTTGTTTGTAGAAAGTACAGCGAAGCAAACAAGGTACAATGTTACTAATCTGAGAATCTAGGTGAAGGATACATGAGAGTGCACTGCACTAATCCTGTAATTTTTCTGTAAGTGTGACTTCCTCCCTATAAACATATTTTTCTACAAGTTCCCCTTACCACAGACTTGGTGTCCGTGCTATGGGAGGACTTGCAGTGCTCCACAAGTCCTTCCTGATCGAAGTTCTTCTCGGGACAGTAAGGGCAAGGAAAGGTGTAGCGGTTTGGGACGTTCCTGGAGGATGAAAAGGCAGAAAAAAGAACAGCACTTCTGTGAGTACATTCCACGCAACTTCA
Source organism: Phyllostomus discolor (assembly GCF_004126475.2). NCBI lineage: Eukaryota > Metazoa > Chordata > Mammalia > Chiroptera > Phyllostomidae > Phyllostomus > Phyllostomus discolor. The sequence continues at coordinate 97,569,733 of NC_040911.2, read as the reverse complement.
GCCACCATACCTCCAAAAAGGAGCCCAGTTCACTGAACGGCTATGACAAGGACCGTGATGGCTGCTTCAGCGTCAGGTCAGTGTTCTGAAAATGACTGGCCAGCACAGCTGGTACTGATGCGAACACCAGAGAGGCCTGCTCCTTCCACCCCCATAAAGACACGTGCATCAGCTTTGGCCAGCAGAGCGACCACACCTCCGCTTTCTGAAACTCCCACATCTCAGCCCTGAACACGCAAAGCGTCCTTTGTCTCTGTACCAAAAGATGACCTCGACCTAAAGGAGTGATTGAATCATTTACCTGGGCTGAAGGGATGCGTCCTTGGTGGTGGCCTTCACACCTTCCATGATGTAACTCTGGTATTTGGAGCAGGTAGCCACGTGGGCCCGGATCTTGGATAGGAAGAACTTGGAGAGGAAGAATCAGAAGCCACAAGTTAGTCAGGACCTGGTACCAGGCTCAACATCATCCCAAAGCAAGGACGAGATGAAAAGTAGACCTGTGCCACCCTGGCAAACACTCTCACCAGTGCCCTGGCTGTGCTGAATCTCTGACTGTTTGTTGCAGGGTTTCTGTTAAGGTCAAGACTGGTGTGCCCTGACCTGTGTAGCTCAGTTGCTTGGATATTGTCCGGCAAAGCAAAAGGTCACCGGTTCAATTCCCAGTCAGGACACATGCCTGGGTTGTGGGCTGGGTCCCTGGTCAGGGAGCAGATGTGAGAGGCAGCTGATTGATGTTCTCACACATCAGTGTTTCTCTCTCTTTCTCCCTCCCTTCCCCGCCTCTAAGAATAAATAAAATCTTTAAAAAAGAAAAAAAAAGACTGATTATTTTACTTGACCAAATCAGGACATCTGCTTCCACTCTATACTAACTCTCCTAGAGGTCCGTGTTACTCACAATATGCTCTCTGCTCACAGACACATTCCAGAGCCAGGGAAGCCTTTAAAGTTTTACACATTAGCATTTAAACTCATCTCCGTATAGCAAACCAAGAGCTACACTCCATCCTGTGCAGCAGGGAAAAGTGGCCATGGACACAAAAGGGGTAAAGGCTAGTCATCCCAGTTACGGTACAAGTCGTTAGGTTGTGACGAGTGATCTTTAAAAAGACCCTAAATCTTAATTCTGTTTCTTCTATGAAATCTAGTCTTTGCAATATAGAAAGAGAAAAAACCCACAGAGCGCCTCACCACAGGTGTTCTAGAAAGGAAGAAGACATGTAAGGAAGGAAGGGAGAGGGGAGATGCAGGGAATAAAAACATTTTTAAAGATACACCGCAATACAATCACTAATCTTGAAAATGGAGAAAATCAAAAACATATGGAAAAAAGCCCAAACTTCAGTATTTGAGTTCTGGCTTACCCAGATGCTTCTGCCTCACCTCCAGCTAAAGTATCTGACTTCAAGCTGCCAACCAGGGCTCCCGACCGACACGGACCGGAAACAGCCCTGTTCGGAGCTGTGCCCACTGTGTACCCCTCGTGCTAAATCACCCCGTGGGAAGGAGACTTTGAGGGGCACCCGTCCCACGGCGAGCCGCACCGAGGTGCCGGAGTGATGGAACTGATGCGCTAGGCTGTCCGCCTGTCCCTTAGTGAGAAGAGTTCCAAGGCAAAAAAAAGTTGTAGAAATATAGATTATGACTCTGTTTTGTGAAAACCCTACCTCTGTGTTTGTCAAAGGGCAGAAAATACTCTGCAGCCTTCTGAACCGAACTACTTTGAAGAGGCAATCTCTGGAGCGGGGAACAAACCTGCGCTGTTTTGCGTTTTTGTACCGTGTGGTTTTGAATTAACAAAATCATAGTGATGCAAAAACCAGTAAGCCTATGTGTATCTCTTGGAAAACAGGAAAATATTTCTCTTTTGCAGTTATAATAGATGTTGAAATAAACACACTTGGCTCTAACATGATTATACAAAAGAACATGGGTGCATCTCAAGTGTTAGATCTTGCTATTATAATCAAGTATTTCATATTGGCCTTTGTATCATGATTCTTCTCTGTCAAGTGCTAAAAAGTTGATTAAATTTAATATTTGTAATGACCTAGAGTTTTAAATCTCCTCTCAGGCTAACTGCAGCAGGTAACTTTTTTGAATCATTGATTTAGTTTTATATTAAAATATTAAGAGATATTATTCCGTCACTATATTCCAATTAAAATTCTGCATAATGCTTTGGAAAAATGGGTCTTTTATAGGAAAAACTGAGATAACTGATTTTTATGATCTTCAAGGCGAAAATATGTAATACACTAAGTCAACTTAAAAAAACAAAACAAAAAACCCCCAGAAAACCCCAAACCCAGTAAGGTCACAAACGACACAGCGCAGCCACTGCCACAGAGAACGGGCATGCACTCGTGCTACTCGGCGTCCGGTCACGCTCTGACCGCAGACGCCACGCGGCGACAGCTCTGCACTTTACCCCATCTCGTCACAGGCAGGCTGACTCTCCCGTTTCCCTCCACATACATTTTTACGGCAGCCATGGCAAGAAGTCTCTGTGCTCTCAATCTGCCGCTCGAGCTCCGTGGCTCGCTCGCCCGGCGCCAGAGGGCTGCGGCACACGCCACAGACAGGCTTCTTCGGCTTCAGACATTCCTGCAGGCATGCAGAGCAAAAGCTAGAACAAGACACACAGAGAACCCGAGTCATGCATTGTGCGGACGGGACAACAGCAATGGGTACACTTTTAAAAAGACATCAATGAGTAATGCGTTAGGGACAGCTTACTCCCTAAACCTCACTCAAATACTGAGGCCCCCTATGCCAGGAAAATGAGGGTGGGGGAACGGCTCCTGCAAAGGACAGACAGGCCCAGCGAGAGAAACAAAGGCAGACTACTGGGGTACGACGCAAAAGGAGGTGTGGGCAGTCTTCAGACCTCAGCCCCCAGCCCTGAGGGGTCTCCTGCACCTCGCTTTTCCCTCTGTGGAACGGAGAGAGCAGCGCCCACCTGTAGGGGTGCTGGGAGACCTCGGCACCGTGCCTAGCACACTGGAAATGCACCCCAGGCAAGGGCTGCTACCATTAGAGGAGAATGCAAAGCACGCAGGAAACACCAACACAAGAGCAACTCGCTGGGACCTACGGGCAGGGCGGGAAGACTTCAGAGGCAGCGTCTGTGAAAGAACCTTAAAAGATGCAGTTCAGCTGACAGAGAGCAATGGACGAATATTCCAGACCTTTAGAGTTAAAAACTCATGACACATCTGAGGAGATAGAAGCCTACCGCTTTTCCTAATGAGCAATGGGGACCCAGGTGTTTAAAGCAAAGTATCGACAAGACCAAATCCCAGTATTAGAAAAATAACTCTGGGATTATCACAGACAACAGAGTTGCTGGTTTAAAAATTGTTTTTAGGTGAGGAAAGACGAGAGGGAACTCGAAGGAGAGACCAGACAGATGGCTAACAGCAGAGGGTTGCGAGGGCCCGACGGAGGCAACAGAGGAGGAGCCCAGGAAATGACGCAGTAGGACTGGTGACTTACAGAGTCTGGAGGAGAAAACAAGAAAGCCGCAGATGGCCAGGTTTCTATCCTCAGCCTAGGCAGGTGGTGATGCCGAGACAAAGTACACAGGGAGAATGGATAACGAGGCATGAAAATACCCAGCTGCCTGTCCCACCTGAGAGACTTAAGGCAGGATTTAATAATCAAAGGCTATGTGCACACTGGAAAATTTTTTACTGCCTAAAAATTTTCTTCCTCTTGGTCTTTAAGCTAGATGACATTCTCCTAGGCAAATTCTAGACCAGGCAGGGAGAAGGGGAGGGGTCTACTGACTCACCACTGAGGGCACAATGTCCAACTGAACTAAGTCCCTGTCCTCGTAATGCTTCTGATCCAGGGTGGGGAAAATCACAGATGTCGTTTCAGTTAGTTAGTGATTAAATACAGGAAGGGGAATGAAGCAATGAGATCAGCTGGGGTGGACCACAGAAAGCTTCTTTAAGGAGGTAACATTTGAGCTGAGACCTAAAATTACAAGGAGAGCGCAACACAGACCCGGGCGCAAAGCGCTCCACACACAGATGATACCAAGTGCAGGGGGGCGTCCTAAAAGCAGAAAGGAAGACTTCTGGGGCCATGAATCATGCCCAACAAAACAGCCTGCTTTCAGTTTCCATTTCCTATGCATGGGCCTTTTCTAGTTCGGCTCTCTAGATGCTCCGCCCTATTCTTTTTTTACAGTGCTGTGCAGAAAGTCCCTTCTCCTGGGCACCCAGCCACCTGCCCTGCTCCAGCTGTATTCCACTGGACTGGAAAAGGATATAGTCATTTAAGGCTTGAAATAAAGTTTTATGAAAACCTAATGCTCCATCCAGCTAGAACTGCGGTGATGCTCAAGTTTCCAAGTTACAAAAGTTAGCAAAAACCAACCAGGCAGAACAGAAAGCACTGGGCTGGCACTAAAGGGGACTCAAGAGAGGCGCATCCACGTGTTTTCCAATCAACACGGAACTGATGATCACGTGGAACTAGTATGGCGAGCACAGAAAAAAGTCAAGGTTTGAGTCCTAGTACTGCCCCTGACCTCTGACTTAGGAAAGGTTCATCTGGCTCAAGCAAACCTTAACTTTTGCTGGGGCAAGATTCTTTATTCATCCGTTACCTCCTCCCTACTCCAGGTCTGATTCCTAATACCCTCCCACTGCACAATGAATTTTCCCACTAGTCTGAACATTTGCTGAGCTGTGAACTCTGAGGGCAGAACCACCTTATTTCTTGCTATGCCCCAAGAACCTGGCACACAGTGGGCACACAAACATTTAGTCTGTTGAACGTAAGATTGGAAGATGGATGCTCACTGTGCTGAGCACTGGGGATGCAGACAGGGCAAAACAGACACGGCTGGAGCTTGTGGGGCCCTAACGTTTACCCTGTGCAAGAAACTGGAGGTAATTTAAGTGGGGATGGTGTCAGGGAGGCTACACATCGGGACTTGAAGTCTGAAAAGGATTTGGGGCAGTGGTGAAGGAGGTGCAGATGGGACAGGAAGCATTCCAGGCTAACTGAACTGCAAACAGAACAGCTCAAAGCTAGAAAGAGCTTCATGCCCAGGCTGGTGTGGCTCAGTGGACTGAGCGTCGGCCTGCAAACCAAAAGGTGGCAGCTTCCATTCCCAGTCAGGGTACACGCTTGGGTTGTGGGCCAGGCACCCCAGCTGGGGTCTTGCGAGAGGCAACCAACCCATGTAATCTCTTGCATATAGCAGTTTCTCACGCTCTCACTGAAAAGTAAATAAATAAAATCTTTGTGGGGCGGGGAAAAAGAGCAAGCTTCATGTACTTGAAGAAGCAAACGGCAGTCTACGTGGCTGGGGAGCTTTTGCCAGGTGCCAACTGTTCTCTAGGCTGCCCAACAGATGCCTGTGTCCTTCTGGGAAGAGCCAGACAACGATGAGCCTCAGTACTCGCACCTGCAAAACGGCTGCAGGTGCCTGTTGTGCCTACTGCCCAGTAAAAGGTCCTAAGACCAACGCCAAAGCGGTGCCCATGATAGGCATTGAGGGTGGCCGTGGAGCAAGTGGCCAAGTTCTGCACAGTTCTTTCAACTTAGGTGTGTTTGTTTTTGCGTCTGATGGAGCAAGGCTGAGATGCAAAATCCCGCCCAACTTAAGAGGCCTACCCCGGCCCAGGGCCGGTACTGACATCTTCGCACACACCTCCTTCCGTCGTCTCAACGTCTATTTGTAAAATGCAGGCCCAGGAGGCTTAACTTCAAACAGCATGAAACATACCCGCACCCAAGTACACAGGAATGACAGCCCCTATCTGCCACCTCTCAACCCCTTTCACAGTGAAGGGCAGATTGGTCGGACTCATACCAAGATCTCCCTTTTGTTCTTTTAGTCTAGCTCAGCGTTTCTGCAACTTGAGCGCACATCAGAATCATTCGGCAGAGCGGGCGGCATGACGCCAGACGTACTAGACTTTAGGAGCGACGTACGCACTACTCAAGGGAAACTGTGGCTCTCGAGGGCAGACTTCGGAGCCCACCTAGCGCTCAGCGGGGTGTGACACCGCCATCACCCCCGGGAAGGAGCTGACAAGCCGCCTGAAACAAAGTGGGAGCTCATCGTTAGGGCGGGACAGTCGGGAGTGAAGGGGGCGGGAGACGAGCGCCCTACAACTTCCACGGGTCGTCAGGAGCCCGGGAAGGTCCTACGCAGAGGCCCTTCCAGGTCGCTCCTCTGGCCCCCGCCTGAGACCCTCCCGGTCCCCGGGGCCTCTCTCCTCGACTCCATTCCCCTCCCAGTCAGGCGCCCCCCGCCCAGGGCCGGGCTCGCCGCTTACACGTGTCCGCAGAGCACCCGCACCGGCTTCTCGTACACCTCTAAGCACACGGGACACGTGAAGCGGCCGAGGGGGTCGGCCGCCGCTGCTGGCCCTGCCACCGGCGTAGCACCCTCAGGGTCCGGGTGTTGCGCCGCCATCTTGCAGCCACGGAAAGCAGCGTAACGGCGACGGCCAAGAAGGAGGAGCCCGAGGGGCGGGGCGGAGGCGGCCAGCCAGCGCTCGCGAAGGGCGGGGAGGGGCGGGGCTTGGGGGAGGTGGAGTCTCTAGGGGCGTGGATTATGGGCTGTGCACAGGAGTGGGGGCGGGGCTAATGGATAAGCCACGCCACTTGGCACCCTGAACCCTGAAGGGAGAGAGGAGAGGCAGAGGGAAATCTGGAAAATGTGGAAAACGGATTTAGAGATCGGCAAAATTGGAGCCGGCTTTCTGCTTAAATTTAAATAGTAAATTTAACTCGTCACTATTACTTAGCATTTAATTATGCACTATTACTTAACATTTCTCTTCAAAACCAGTTGATTTCTTTAGACTTAAAGCAAAGAAAAAATTTAAAACAGAAGAAAACATAAATAAACTTTAACAAACACATTTTAAAGGGAGATTTGATAACACTCCTGAGCTACAAGCAGAAAACCAGTATCGCCTCTTTCTACAAGGGAGCTGTAAAAATACAATGGAAATAAAATAATATCGTTAGTTCATGCTGAGTACTGTTGACGCGGAAAAAAGAGATTAGCCATTATTAGAAAGGTGATGAAGACAGGCTATCACCACACAGAGACTTGCTACTGAAAGCGGAAGTAACGGGGAGCATGTCTCCTTCCCTGGATCAACATTGCTTAATTTCGTGTTCACGTGCCTCCTGGCGCTGGGGTCCAGCTCCCGCTCCATATAAACGGGAGAGCTGAAGCCTGAAGAGATAGACTCAACTCAGTCTCAAAGACAGGAGCAGGCCTACATCCCAGATGTTTTGAATCCCAACTTTCTCCACTTTCTACTGCACCCAACTGACCCTTACACATAGCCCATTTAACGAAAGAGACATCTTTTTCAAAAGGCGGTCTGTGCTGACAATTCTACATGGTTTTCTTAACCTGGAAAGTTTATAATCAATTAAACCTCCACCTGAAATGCCACCGTAGGCCTCACAGTAAGGAGTCTGCATGGGAAAAATAAACCATGTTGGTTAAACAAGGTTAATTGAATGCAAATTTGTGCTTTCTTTGTCCCCTTTACACTCATCTGGATTGGTTTTGCTTGACCTGGTGGCAGCAGGAGAATTATTTTTAGCTGTCCACATGGGCATCTTGCAACAAATAACTTGGCATGGAGGCAGCAGCCCAAGGGGCCAATGTTTATACCCCCTGGTTCTGTTTCCTGTTCCTCTGCTAGGCACTCACTCACCTGATCTCTTCCCCCTTTTTGTAGGGGGTGGGTGGCAGAGGTGTGCTGTGGGTATTTACAAGCCTTCCTGTTGTCCTTGTTCCTGATGCCAGATGCTGTGGGGGTGAGGATGGGGGGATGAGCAGGGGACCCCCAGAGCTGAGCTGCAAATCCACTGAGTGCCCCATTTGAGCTCTTGAACTTTCTACTAGTTTATGCACTGAGTCGCAGAGACAAGAGGACAGGAGTGACATAATATTAATAGTGAATGTTTTTTGGCTGCTTATTATTCCAAGCACTTCACTTGAACAAATCCTCACAGTAACCTATACCTTCGGTTCTGTTATTATCTCCATTCTACAGCTTCGCAAATTAAGCACAGAGAGACTGAATTACCTTTTAACACAGATAGAAAATGAGAGTCAGGATTTGACCATCACATGCACTCTGGCTTTGGCTCCTATACTCTTCCGGATGCCCGTACATCAGAGTCACCTGGAAGGCTTTTCAAAACACCGACTACTGGAATTGACCTCCAGAGTTCCTGATCCAGTACTTCAGTAGGTCTGGGGCGTGGCCTGGGGATTTGCATTTCTAATTACCTTCCAGGTGAGGCTGATGCAGCAGAACTGGGGGCCATACTTTGAGTGCCAGCAGCCCGTACTATCTTTCTTTAACCCCCATCCATGCCGAGACTAGGCCCAATGTGCTACATCCCTTCCTGTTTTCCTGAGGCATCCCCAGGGACAATGTCCCCATTATCCCTTTCTCAGCTTGCAAATATATAGCCAGTCCTTCCTCCTCCCCACACCCATACTCACTATTTTTCAGCAACAATCGACCTAATAATGTGTGTCAAATGAATGAAACTTCCTCTGCCCATTCCCCCTTAATATTTTTTTAGGAAAATATTTCCCACAAGTCTCTTCTCTCCTTTAGTTTTTGGCAGCCTCTCCCAGGTTTGCCCACATGGGCCAGGCTATTCTTGGGGTTCTGTGAGCCTGGAATGGGGGAATAGGTTCTGCTCAAAGCTTTTGCAAACTTGATTTTTACTGCCAAGGTAGACTCATTCATTCAGACAATGAAGAGTCGCTGTAGGCCTACTGTGTGCCAGGCCCTCTGCAGAGTCCAGGGAAGATTAGATACAGTGCTAAGGAGAAAGATGTGGTAATAGACAGTAAGATAGGTGGGTGGTGACTGATGCTTTGAAAAGTTTTTTGCCCTGGCTGGTGTGGCTGTGTGGATTGAGCGTCAGCCTACCAACCGGAAGACTGCTGACTCAGTTCCCCAACAGGGCACATGCCTGGGTTGTGGGCCAGCTCCCCAGCTGGGAGCCTGCAAGAGGCAAGCAGTCGATGTTTCTCTCCCTCTCTTTCTCCTCCCTCCTCTCTCTCTCTAAAAATAAATAAACTAAAATAAAAGTTTTTCAACTAAATAATGATCCTCATGAAAGCTGCAAGGAGATTTGCTCTGGTGTGAGTGCGTGAGCCTTGCCAGGCCCACACTCCTTACCCACAGAAACTGTGAGATAATCAATGTGTGCCGCTTAAGCCACTAAGCTGGCGGTCATTGGTTATGCAGCAACTGATGACTAATACAAACTTTTTAGTGGGTGATTTCCCTAGGTTAAAACACAAAACTGGCCCTGGCCGGGTAGCTCTGTTGGTTAGAGCACATCCTGATGTACCAAGGTTGCGGGTTTAATCCCTGGTCAGGGCACAAATAAGAATCAACCAATGAATGTATGAATGAGTGGAATAACAAATCAATGTGTTTTTCCCTCTCTCTCTAAAATCTGGCTGGTATAGCTCAGTGGATTGAGCACAGGCCTGTGAAGCAAAGGGTCGCAGATTTGATTCCCAGTCAGGGCACATGCCTGGGTTGCAGGCCAGGTCCCCAGTAGGGGACGAACAAGAGGCAACCACACATTGATGTTTCTCATCCTCTTTCTCCTTCCCTTCCCCTCTCTCTAAAAATAAGATAAACAAAATCTTTAAAACAAAAAAAGCAAGTTTCCCAGGATTATTTAAAATAAATCAATACAAAATAAATTTTAAAAAATTCAATTCCTCTGTCTCACTAGCCATATTTCTGGGGCTCAACAGCCACATGTATCTGGTGGCTCCATATCAGGACAGCCGATACAGAACATGTCCATCGCCACAGACAGTTCTGTGGACGGTGCTGCTATAGATCTACTCACATGGGTGGAAACGGTACGGACACACGATGTCCAGGGCAGCACTGGTCGCAGTAGCAAAGAGATTCAATATACACAATAGATGTAATCACTGGTATGTCAACCCCATGAGGAGAGGAATTTTTCATCCATTTTGTTTACTGTATCTTTTTTTTAATTTATTGTTTTAAGTTTTAAAAAATATTTTATTTATTTATTTTTAGAGAGGGAAGGGAAGGAGAGAGAGAGAGACCAATGTGCGGTTGCTGGGGGTCATGGCCTGCAACCTAGGCACGTGCCCTGACTGGCAATCGAACCTGCAATGCCTAGATCACAGCCTGAGCTCAATCCACTGAGCTACGCCAGCCAGGGCTGTTTACTGTATCTTTAGCTTTTAAAACAGTGCCTAGTGTGTGGTAGGTAACTCCAAATATATTTGTTAAATGAATATATGGCTGATATGGAATGATCTTTGAACTATATTTTAATTAAAATGACACCCAGATGCTGGGGGGTGTCACTGGCATGTGTTTGTGTATGAGGAGCCGATGTCGGGGGTTTCCCAGGAGGCCAAGCTTTCAGTGCTAAAGCTGGGAAAGTCCCGGGCACAGGGGCTCCGGACGCTGCTGGGGAGAAGCTGAGAACCCGGCACCAGCGTTTATCATCAGGAAGGGAACCTGGGGGCCTGGGGTCTGGGTTCTGAGCCTGGAGGCAGACTTACTTTCGTTCTCTTCCCCTTTGAGTCGTCTAAACTTTTCGCCTGTTGTACTTTCTGAACTTTTCCACATCACTTTTTAAGTAAAAGTGAAAGAATATTGCATTAGGCCCTGTGGGAGAAGACATGAGATGATGAGCTATGACTCCAGCCCTCAAATCATGTACCCCTCACACCCCATCTCTCAGCCTCCGGCCACGTGGGCAACTTATTACTATGCTTATCTAAAGAAAGCAGAATTTACACCATTATACATTACTACACTTACTACTGTATGGGCAAATAATTTTAGTTGGATTTCAAACTGGTAAGAGCCATGGGCGCCAGTAGGGGGCAGACGAGTACCTGAGAGACTCACCTGGTCCGACTAGGTGAGTGCTGCCTCCCAAACTCTCTCCAGCTCCTGAAGGGTTTACTGTCCCTGCCCTTTATGGCTTGCAGTTCTTGGCCTAGAAATAAAAAATGAAACTAAAAGGGACGTAGCCCTGGATGGCAAGGAGTTTTAACATGGGTAACACTGACGTGAAATACTCGTTTGATCAATAGCTTCTACGTGCCTGGAGTTCTATTGGGATTGGCAGTGAGTGATTTGGACAAACCGGAAAGGCACAGGGGGATGGCTGCGTAAACGGAGCAGTTTACCGGTTACTGTGCCAGCTCACTGTTTTCACACAGCATTTCTACAGTTTGTATCAGATCAAGGATCAGCCACATAACGAGGTAAAAACAACGATCCAGTATGATCTGACAAGAACTAGAACTGAACCACGAATATTATCAAGGCCGATTGAAATAAGGATTTCAATCCACTACCGTCAGTGGCAAACTGCACATATTGGGACTTGAGACATTGGCTAATAACAGAGTGAAGTCATAACAATTAGTAAGACATGAAAAAAAGCCCTAAGTATCTGTCCTGGCTGGTGTGGCTCAGTGGACTGAGTCCCGGGCGGCAAACCGAAAGGTCACAGGTTTGATTTCCAGTCAGGGCACATGCCTGGGTTGTGGGCCAGGTTTCGGTCGGGGGTGCGTGAGAGGCAACTGATTGATGTTTCTCTCCCTCTCTTTCCCCCTCCCTTCCCCTTTCTCTAAACAAAACAAAACAGAACGAAAAAACCCCCTAAGTATCCACATATAGAAATGGAATTGCTGGGTCATTTGAATTTATTAGAAGCTGCCAAACCAAACCATGTTCCCGATATTGTCCGCGGCCTCTAACAGTGTCCGCGCTGCTCTGCAACCTCGCCAGCATTTGGGTGTCTGCCGCTTTGATTTTAGCCACTGTAGCAGGTGTGCAGTGGGATCTCGGGGCTTTCATTTTATTTTCTTTTTTAAAAAAATATTTTATTTATTTTTAGAGAGAGGGGAAAGGAGGAAGAAAGAGAGGGAGAGGAACATTGATGAGAGAGAGCAACATCAATCGGTTGCCTCCCGAAGACCCTTGACCGGGGGGACCTGGCCTGCAACCCAGACGTGAGCCCTGACCGGGAACTAAACTGTCAACCTTTAGGTCCACAGGCTGTGCTCAATCCACTGAGCCACACCAGGCAGGGCTCGGGGCTTTGATTTTCATAATGATGGATGATGCCGAGCACGTGTTCATATGCTCACTGGCCATTGGTATGTCTTCCCTTGGAGAGTGTTCAAGTCTTTTGTTCCTTTTTTATTAGGTTGTCTTTTTTATTCTTTGGTTGTAGGAGATGAAATGTCATTTTACACTGAGGCCATTCTTTTTGTAAGTTTTTTGTTTTGGGATAATTTTAGACTTACAGAAAAGTTGTAAAAATATTTTAAAGAACTCCCAGAGACCCCTTTGACAAGATCCCCCAATTTCATCACATTTGCCTTATTGTTTCATCTCCCTAATATGTATGTTCACACACACATACACACTTATATATGCACGTATGTATACTCTTCCCCAAAACATTTGAGAGTAAGTTGTAGACATGATGTTCCCGTTACTTCTAAATACTTCAGTGTGTGTTTCCTTAAAAAACCATACCATTTTCAAAATGTTTTTTATTATGGATATATATATTTTTATTGTGGATATATATAATTTGCCGTTTTGACCGCTTAAAAGTGTATAAGTCAGTGGCATTAATTACATTCACGATATTGTGCAATCGTCACCACTGTCTGTTCCCCAAATTTTTTCACCACCCCACACAGAAGCTCCGTACCTATTAAACAATTGTTCTTCATTCTCCCTGCTCCTCAGCCTCCATGTCATTTATCTGCTCCCTGTCTCTTCAGATTTGCCAACTACAGACATTTCACGTAAGTCGAGTCCTGTAATATCTGTCCTTTCTTGGCTGGCTTCTTTTACATAGCACGTTTTCCAAGTTCATCCATGCGGTCACATGTGTCAGAACTTCACTTCCTTCTATGGATGAATGGCATTCCAACGTATGGGTATAACCACATTTTGTGTATCCATTCGTCTGTCGATAGATACTTGGGTTGTTTCTACCTTTTGGCTATTATGAAGAATGCCGCTGTTAACGATAGTGTACAACGTTCTGTCCGGCCCCTGTTTTCAATTCTTTTGGGTAGATACCTAGGAGAAGCATTGCTAAGTCATATGGAGTTCTACGTTGAACTGTTCAGGGAGCCACCATACCATTCTCCACAGCAGGTGCACCATTTTGCATTCCCATCAGCAGTGTACACCGTTTCTAACTTCTCCACATCCTTGCCAACACGAATTAGCTCACTGAACCTCTCACTCGGTCTTGGGAGTATTCACTCCAATTAATCCTTGATAAGGAAATCAAGCCCCACCTGGGAGAGCATGTCCAAAGTCACACAACCGGAAAGTGGCAGAGCAGGGGTCTGAACTGAGGCCTTTTAGCTTCAGACTCTACTTGGCCTTCCTGCCTGGGAATGACATTGCTTTGTAACAAAGGCAACCCGTGTGTAGCTCTCTCTGGCCCGCCTCAAGGAAAGGACAAAGATGGCTGGTTCCAGACACGGTCCTTTGAAACCCAACACTTTAAGAGACCAATATACTGCACCCCAGGAGCTCATAACCTCCGGGTTACTGTGTTCAGGAGCCATTTAGAATCATCCGGATGAGGTGCTGGCTGAGCCTTTGACACTTCCAACCCCACGAGTTGTGTTTCCTAGGAGCTGGCCTGGGCTGGGTGGAATCTGATAATAAACAGCCCTCAGCTTGCTGGGTCACCTTTAGACTTTCAGTTGTCTCCCTCGGCAGACGGGAAGACTTCGAAGCGGTTGGCAGTTGGGTTTATTTTGAGAGAATAAGAGGGCAGGGCTTGCTTGCTGCTTGTGAAGAAGGCTGATTGTGCCAGCTTTCATTTGAAGACAAGCCTTCCTCGGGGTTACTAACTGCCCCCAGCCCTGCCTCCACCAGTGGGTGGTCAGAATGCATTCTGGGCTTTGAGAACCAGACAGAGTTCTGAGCCCCCAGAAAGTTAATGTTATACAGCAATGCTCCTCATCATGGACAACGTTAGTTGCAGGCTTACTCCCTTCCAGGAACTGAGTGTTCTTTCTCTGCATTATTGCGTTTAATTAAAAAGGACCGTCAATAATAGCTAATGCGTAAATGTACTATGCCAAGCGTGCACCTGGACTATCGCGTAACCTGTATGGAACTAGGTACTATTGTTACCTTTCTTATCTCACAGATGAACTCAGGCACAGGGAGGTCGTTACACACCGCAAACACCAAAGTTTAACCCAGGCATGCTGGCCTCAGAGTCCAACTTCTTAGAGGGGCTTGCCCAACTCAGAGGGCTACTAGATGCTGTCCCAGGGACTTCAACCCAGGTCTGTTGGCTGTAGTGTCATTTCCGTTCCACTGTGCCATGCTTCTAGGGACCTTAAATGCTGATTTCTTACTCACCATAGCCTGTTGCCTCCCAGCACCAAACGCCTGGCCTGGAGAGCAAGGCCTGAGGTCACCATCTTTCTTGCTCACACACCTTCAGTGGCTGTCAGGTGCCACAGGGTCAGAGCCAGGCTCAACCTAACATCTGAGGTCCTCAGAGACAGACTGGGCTGATCTCGTCACCCCGATTCCCCAGCTCGCCCTGCACTCATATTTCTAACCAGATGAACTGCTTGTTCCTCATCTGTCCTGAGCGCAGGGGTCAGACCTGGTACTCAGGGCCACAAAGCCCTGGGACACGTTCCTCTGGCAAACACACCCCCCCCCCCCCCCCCCCCCCCCCCAGGGTTTATTACACAGAGGGGTTGGGGCTCAGTCCTGCTCAGTTGCTGCCTTCCTAGGAGCTGCAAGGACATTGCTCAGTTCCTCTCTCTTCCTCTTGGCACGGAAGTGCGTCCCCACCCTTTTCTCAATGAATTTCAGGGCCCTCTGGTCCTTTGAGGCCTTGAATGGCTCCATGGCGAGCCGTTCCCAGGGGGCAAAGCCACACACCTCTCGGATCGTGTCCCACGTGACTCGGTGTGCTTGGTGAGGAACCCGCGGTGGCAGCCGCGCCTCCTCTTGCTCACATTCTTTATCACCTGGTGGCCCTTGTTGAGGCCCATAGCCATGGGGTGGCAGAGAGCCATGGCTGCTGCTCCTCAGTGGCTGCTGCGGTGGAAGCCAAACTCGGCATTTTACATTGTTATTTCACGTTTGGTATCAGTATGGGATCATGGTTTCTCTCTCCCTTCCCTCCCCGCTGAGGTATTATAGTCTGATACTATCATGATTTATGTCAACGTTCACATTGTCCCAGATTTGGCCACTAGGACGTCTCCAACCTGGCTTTTATGTCCTTTTGACACGTCCCATTATTCTTGTGGCATTTCCTTATTTTCTGGCTCAATGAGATGTTCCAGGCTCACACTGCAATTTCCCTGCCCCAGCCCCCAGAACCAGTCTTTTCTCCAAGGGGACTTGATTCGTTCTAGTGGAGGAATGGCATTTAGACAGTAGGATCTGGGTGCTCTGGGTGCTACAAGGGGTGTGAGATCACACCCCTTGGGATATTTCCTGTGGGATCTCTTAGCAGACGGAACTAGGAAGTACATTTACACGTGGTGTTTATCACTGAGAAGTTTTGCTTTAAAATCTGGACTTCTAGCTCCTCTTCAGAAACCTAAACATCTGATCATGATCAGCAGGGAAATGGCAACAATCAGCTGAAGCACTGTAGGGGTTCGACAATATTTGTTTTCTCACCAAAGTGTTTATTGAAGGCTCCCTGTGAGCCAGGTACTATGTTAGACCACATTAATACTAACGTCTGATACTATGCAGCACGAGACTACCCTACTCGAATACCTAGTTACACCCACCTTGCATGCTTGGAGGCCGCTGAGTTTCAATTTCCAGTACTTTCTTTTGCTTGCGTTCTTCCCTCCAGCTGGAAGGAAAGCTGGAGACCCTCACATGTCCAACTCACTCAAAGCCCAGCTCCAATGTGACTTCTTCCTTGAGACGGTCCCCAGTTTGCCTGGTCACAGGCCCCCTCTCTAGCCTCTAAGCTATAAATCCTCATAACATTTACCACCTTCAGTTCTGAGTTATGGGTTTTTAGTTTGTCCTCCTCCTGGTTTATTAACATTCTCTTTCTGATGAGACTGTACACTCCTTGAGGGCAGGGGATGTGTCTGTTTTGCTCCCAGTGAAGCCCTTTAAGTCTAACATCAATAAAAATTTCCATCAGAAACAACTACAATTGAACCTCTTGCTGCATATAGGGCAGATAATAACAGTAGGAGTGTGAGCGAAATGGGTACAGTTATGTGCTCATGGACGTAACTGACTTCTGGGGGAGAGATAAGTTAAGATCACATAAGATGTATTTGTGGAATGATTTAAAAACAGATAATCTATATTTTCATGATTGTCCCCATATATATGCACCCTTAGAAAACATATAGTATTGACTGATGTTTCTTTTTCCATTTCAGGGTATGTCTTTCTTTTTTCACTGCTCCTCGTGTCCTGCAGTTATGTGATCCTTTTCAACAGATACATAGGGGTCATTAATATGCATTCACCGTTCCCCTACTGATGGACATTTGGGGCATTTCTGGGTTTTGTTTTTGCATTGCAGACAGTGATGCAATGGGGATCTTGTGTACTTGTTTCTCTGGTAGAGTCCAGGAAATCAAATTGCTGCAAAAAGCATAGGATTGCTTTTTTTTTTTCTTTTTGTTCTATACACGTCTGTATCATTGGAATTCATGTGTTACTTTTGTGATTTAAAAAAATACATAAAATAGAAAGAAGTAGGTAGATTGTTCATGTTGTTGGCTCTTAGGAAGCAGAGGTGCCAATCATTACGTGACCGTTATATAAGCTGCTAATCATTATGTAATAAAATCTGAAAAAGATGCTCCTGTGATTTCACATTACCAACCAGAAAAGTCTTGGGCTTTTTAACCCTGTCTAAAAGATGAGAGAAATGGTTCTTGTCAGCAAATTTGGGTTTTTTCTTCCCTTTAAATTTTTTTTTATTTATTGATTTTAGAGAGAGAGAGGATGGGATAGAGAGAGAATGAGAAACATCAATTTGTTGTTCTGTTTATTTATGCATTCATTGGTTGTTTTTTTTGTATGTGCCCTGACCAGAGATTGAACCCTCAACCTTGGCATACGGGGATGATGCTTTGACTAACTGAGCTACCTGGCCAGGGCTAGGTATTTTCTGATATGAAATATCACCAAGTCTCAATGACCAGGGTTTCCTACTGGTAAAGCCTTCTTAAAAATCTGTTTCCCCTTTGTCTGTCACAGAACCAGAGCTGGGAGGGACTTCTTAACAGGCTCACATAGTCCTGCAACAATTTCCAAAGGACAGTTTTGTGTTGTTGCAAAGGAGTTTTGTGTTGTTGCAAAGGCAGAGAGTTTGGGCGGAGCTGGAACCGCTGTAAACACCTTGCAGGTGATTTAAGAGAGAAGCTTAAGCATGAGCTGAGGCTAAAGCACAATGCACAAAGCGCTTGCACGGTGCTCAGACGGCAACAAATAAATACAGTAATCGCTGCTGTTTGAATAGCAAGTTGCTGGTTCTCTAAATGCTTCCCCATGTAGTATATAATTGACTCCTGAGACAGACCCACCGGCTTTAGCTGGGGACACCAAGGCTGAGAGAGAGAATCCTCCAATTAAGAAACATCTGTTGCGCACCTCATAATCAGGCTTGTTCAGAGCTCAGGGAAAACATGGATGTTCAAGGAGCCCCAGGTCTTGTGGGGGAGTGATGTTTAACAATATATGTAATCCACTGTGGTCAGAGTTGAGATCAGATCATGAAAGGCAGTGTTGTGGGGAACCAGAGGAAGGCTAGTCTTTGCCTGGAGAAATCAGAGAAAGCTTCAGAAAGGATGTGAGGGCAGAGTTGGGCTGGAAGCCAAGAAAGCGAGGAAAGAATGAGGTGAGGGGAAGGACATTCAGACGGAAGGAACAGCATATAGAGGCACAGAAGCCAGAGGGGTAGAAGAGCATCATGGTACGTGCAGGGAGTTGAGAGCATGTTCCAGGAAGAGAACTTGGCACGGAGTGGGCTCTAGTCTTTAATAAATGGGATAAGTTGAGAGCGATAGAACGTAAGGTTCAGTTGCAGATCTGTTCAACAGTCTTGAGGACGTACTAGGCATTTTGCAAGCAGTAGGGATTCAGTGAGCAGTGAATCATAAAAACTGACTCCTCGTGGTGGGTAGGAGAAAAGACAAACCCATGAAGTGAAGTAGCAAGACAGCAGTATTGCGGCCAATGTGGGCCACACGGGTACCACAGGTGCCTGGTGAGAAGTCACAAAGCGAGGAGGCAATATCTTGGTCTCCCCCAACGCTGACTTCTTTTCAAGGAGGTTGGGGACAGAGAGAGGTCATTTCCTTTCACTTAACCAGATTTAAAAAGCAAAATGTATCTAGATCTTTATGCCAACTATTGTAATAACCGGTTTCCATATATGAACGCGTCTCACATGACTCCCAGGAGACGGTACTATTATTATTCCATTTTGCAGGTGGAAAAACTGAAGCTCAGAGAGGTAAAGTAACCTGCCCAAGGTCACGCAGCTAGTAAGTGACAAAGACAAAGCTGGGACCCCTCTCTCAACGACAGCCTGTACCAACAGTCCTCTCTGGGCTGCATTCAGTCTCGCGTGATCCTGGGCATCTCTTGCTCTCTTGAAGCCTCGGTATTTGCTTCCGTAAAAAGGAGGCGAGGGATCCAACTGTCAGCTCCTGCTCAGGGGCAGTCGGGAGCGCAAGTCCGGGAGGCGGAGCCCGGGGGTCGCTCAGCCTGCCTACCAGCCGGTAGACTCCGCCGCCGGCTCCCGACCGGTTCCCATGACAACTGACTAGCTGCCATCCTGGGGCGGACAATGTGCGTCACTTCCTGGCCCGTTTACTTCCGGGTCCTAGCCCCAGCCCGACAGTAGCTTTTTAGTTTCCAAAGTGAAACCCCACGGCTTCTGTGCGTGCTCTTCTGTCTCCCGCTTCTTTCTCCGCTGCCCGTGGGTATCGGCCTTTCCCCAGCCCAGCGCGCAGCCGCGACCCGGCCTCCCTTTGGACCCGCCTCCTGGGGACGTCACTTCCAGGCCGATTGTTTCCGGGTCGCCACTGGCCCCGGGGTACTGGTCTCAAACCCCTGCAGCCGGCCGGAGCGGCGAGAGCCCACCGGGGCCCGGCTCCGGCGGCGGCTGCGGCTTCGGCTTCTTCTCGCTTCCGTCGGCCGAGGCGTCCTCGGGGGCAGTGCCGGGGTAGGTGTCCGGCGGCCGCGTCGGAAACGGCCTTTGGGGCTTTCCCGGGCGGAGGGGGCGCCCGACTCCGCCGGACTCGGTGGCCAGGGAGCGGGTCCCTTCGCGGACGGCGGGAGCGATGGGCGGGCCCTCCTTTTCGGCTCCCTTGGGGGGCGCAGTTTCTCCTCAGGATCCCTCCTCCCCCAAGGGCTGCCTCACAGACACCTAGGACCGACCATGGGTGGCTCAAGAGGAACACCCCCTCCTCGGCGAGTAACCCAAGAGGAGGCTACTCCAATTCCATTGTGAGGCGGTTACGGCGCAGTGGTCCTCAGCCCGGTTTTCGGTGGCTGACCTCCCTGTGTGACCTTGGACAAGTCACTTAATCTTCTGAGCCTCAGTTGCCTAATTCATTAGTTAAATGGGAGTGAACCTGCCTGCTAGGACCGGAGTGGGGATGAAATGAGATTTCTCGCATACAGCAGGCATTCAGTAAATGATAGCTGCAGTTAATTCATTCACGGGCCCGTGGGGAGGGCCCGAGTTTGGGACTAAGGTGGTTTTTTTTGGTTGGTTGGTTGGTTTTACAACTGACGTGGTCCTCCAAGGTCCTAGGAATTACCAGGCCGGGAATAGCAGCCGCCAGCTTCTGTCCCCTGCAGCGAGGGGATAGAAGCTTCCTTCCCAGCCCCTCGGAGAGGCCTCTGCCACTAGGGAAGCCCAGTTTCAGCACCGCCGAGGTTATTTTCAGAGGGTTGGAAGGCCTTTCCGATTTTCTCTGGAATCTGGTTGGGGTCTGGGGACCCTCTGGTGTTTCACAGCCAGGAGCAGGTGACTTGGGTGTATCTCCGGAGCCTCGGGAATGAATGAATGCAAAGGAGTGAGGTGCGGAGGTGGAGGGGCTTGAACTGCTCTCCCCTCGCTGCTATAGGAGGCCGAGGGAAGTCTGAGCCCGCCGAAGCTAGACCAGGGATCTGTAAACCTGTGGACTGGGGCAGTGCTGGGACCAAAATAGCTCCTGCCCCGGCAGGGAGGGGGCGCGCCTTCACATGCAGCTTGAGGAATGTTTCTGCTCGAATGGGCCAGCAGAGGTAAAGCCGAGCTAGTGCTTTGCTACCCAGAACCATTTCTGTTCCTTTCGGTGGGGTTTTAAGCAGGTAGTTTTCCTTTGAGATGTTTACAAATAATAATTAAAAGTCCAGCCTCTCTGACTGCCTCTTCATTGATGTGCTTTTCCAGAGGGGCTTAGATCGTGGGTGCAGGAAGTGCTGACCAGGCCTTTTGGCTAGGGGCACCTGCCTGACTTTGTTAGGGGTGTTCAAGTGCCTTTTCCTCTTCTCCGCCAGACTGGCACATCTTGGCTTTCCAGCCTTTGGGTTGCCTGGAGAAATTAACAGCTTCTGTCACCACGCTGTCTGGGCTCCTGTAACCACGCTGTTTTTGCAGCGAGTGTGTTTTTGGTTCTTGCAGAGTGCTGGGAATAAATTGCTGGTTCTGTGCTCAGAAAAGACACCAACTATGACCAGCTCTAATGCAGCCTGTATTCTCCGAAAATGTATTCAGGACGGATGATGTCAGCTGCTTCACCGCTGGCCAGTCTCTGGCCTTGGCCCTTGAGCTTACATCACAGAGCTTTGTGGCACTGCCAGCCCCAGGGTGTGTGGGAAGATGGGAGTTTTGCACTACAGGAATTTTTGAGACTCCTCTCTGCTCTCCCTGCCACAGGGTGTTCTAGCTTAGCTGGGCCCTTTTCAGCAGAGCTGTCCAGCAGACGGAGGGGGACAGCTTTGCTCTCAAGCAGTGCAGCGCAGAGCGTGAGTCCGGGTTGTGGCATCTGACGGAGTTTCAGATCTCAGATCCACTTCTTCCTAGCCTTGTGACTTGGGACCAGTGACTTGGCCTCTGCGAGCCTCGGTTTCCTCTTCTTTAACCTTGGGCCTGTCCTGTGGATCTCCTTGAATTTCGTTGAGCCGCAGCTGAGGGCCCTTCTGTACCAGTCCTGTCGTGAAGGCTGCTAATTTTAACAACAAATGGATGTGATAAACGGGACAAAGCACAGGCTTCGGGGTCGGCCAGCTGAGGTTCAGATTGCAGCTCTGACCCTTTGAAACTCTGCTGGGCAGAGCCCTGGTTTTCTCGTGGCATCATGGCGTGGATTAAACGGGATGATGCAGTCGAAGCAGAAAGCCCATGGCTCAGCACATAGGTTGTTGATAATTGTTAGTTTCCTTCTCTCCCTTAGCATTTATTTTCTCTCAGCCTTTTCCTCCCCTACCTAGGTTGGTTCACAATTCTTCTTAGGTGGGTTTCCCATTCTTGACTCGAGAGTTAGGATTTTGAACAGCAACTAGGCTATTTGGATCCCTTTTCCTTGTTGATTGTTTGCCAGCAACAAACAAGGGTGTGGACTGAGGTGTGATTACGGAGCAGCAGACTCTGAGCTGAAGGGTGGATGATGCTGTAAAAAAATCAGCTTCCGTGGGCTCAAGGCTGACCTCCTTGGAGAGAACTCACGGCAGTGTTTAGAAGGCCTGATGGCCCCCGTTTAAATTGATCTCAGGTGTACCAGGAAACAGTCCTTGGGGCCACAGGCAGGATGGAAGCTTCTGTTAGACAAATACAAAGTGGTAAATGCATACGGGTCTTTATTAGCAAGGGCAAGTAATGTCTTCTCTCGGGTTGCAGTGCAGTTTTATTTCAGAGAACAGACATAGTTTGATACTAGACAGTAAATTCTTTCAACCAGACTTGGGGGCAGAGCTGTGTCGTCTTGACTGCTGTCCCCTGCTGCTCCTGGCACCCCGTATCCGCCCCCACTGCGTCCAGCCCACAGCCTGGCTTGGGGTAGGTGCTGCGTACATCCTTGTGGAACTCAGGAACCGCGGGGTGGTGGGAGGAGCACAGCCTCCAAATCAGAAGCCAGGCTTGGAATCTTGGGTCCACGTTTTACTAACCCCGAGCTATGCCATGCCATGGAGCTTCTGTTCTTGTCTGTCCGGCTGATCTCCCAGGATCCGTGGGGGAGCTACAGAAACTAAGGCATCCTGATTGCTTACATCATTCATGTCACCTGTTTTACCACACACCTGCTAAGTGCCAGGCTCTGTTCAGCATCATGATGAACAAGACAGATGTGGTCCTTGCCTTTGTGGGGCTTACTGGGTAATGGGGGAGACATTTGTGTATTCATTCACTATTCATAGTGAATGAATACACAAAGTTGGTAATCTCAGATGGTGATTATCTAGGCTAACTGGATAAGGAGGGACCGGGCAGGTGGGAGGCCTGCTGAGGGATGGCGTTCGAGCTAAGGCCTGAGGGAGGGTGAGCCAGCGATGGGGAGCCTCAGAGGAAGAACATGCAAAAGGAACATGTGCAGAGGTCCTGAGATAGAAAGGAGCTTGCTGTGTTTGAGGAACGACAAACAGTTCTTGTGGGTGGCACCTAGACGGAAGGGCAAGACTAGTGTGAGAGGCGGGCAGGGGTGTGGCCATGTAGAGCCTTTGACCTTGGTCTGGAGAGATCATTTATTCTGAGTGGATTTACGTTTACCTCTCCAGCTCCTTGGACGTATTTATTCTGTTTGTTCCTAAACATTGGGCTTTCTTGGCAGGGCAGTGGGTGGAGAAGGTGGCATCTCTGAGTCCTTGGTTCTCCTGCATGTCTCACCCCTCCCTCCCCAAACCTGGAGAAGTCAGACAAATGGCTCATGAAGACGTGGACAGTTTTACTGTCCTCACGAGCGTCGCCATGCTGGGGTCCCTAGGACTCCTGAGCTGAGCACAGACCTGCCACTCACTCCACAGGCCCGTCCCATCTCACCGCGGCTTCCTTCTCGGTCCCTTCCGATTTCCCACTGCCGGCAGGAGCCTCTCACTCAGACAGCAGGTATTTCTAAAGCACATACCCTGCTTAGGTTACCTGTGCTTAGGTTACCTACTGACTAATAGGGTCATGATCCCCGCACCCATAGAGCTGCGGTCAGGAAAGGCAGGGCAGGTGGGTGTGAAAACGCACGTCCATCACCCACCGAGAGATTTGTCCCACCCTGATGTTACCTTCTGGAGAGAGCCTGGCATCTTGGGGGTAGGGCACCCTCAGACACCCGGGTCTGTCAAGGACTTCTTTTAAGCTGGCACTCCGTGAAGAGCTTTGTATACAATTGCATACAGTCCTCCCCCCAGTTCTGGACTCTGGGTACTATTACCAACCCCCTTTTTCAGATGAGAAAACTGGAGCCCAGAGAGGCTGAGAAATTTGCCGAAGTAACCTAGAGAAGCAGACCCAGGATTCACGCCCAGGAGGCCTGGCTGCGGAACCTGTTGGTCACCGCCGTGCCATGTTGCCTGCCCCTGGCCCCGGCAATATCCCTCAGTGAATACAGTATTACTGGCCCTGGTCGGGTAGCTCAGGTAGTTAGAACATCGTCCTGATACACCAAGGCTGCAGGTTCAATGCCCAGTCAGGGCACATACGAGAGGCAACCAATTAATGCATAAATAAGTAGCACAACAAATCGATGTTTCTGTTACCTTCCCTTCCCTCTCCCCCTCCTTCACTTCCTCTCCCTTCCTCTCTCTTTCTAAAATCAGTAAATTTAAAAAAATTATTGCCGGATCTGTAAATGTTCTACTAACGGGTGGCCAGGCAGACCGCAAGGGTGTGTAAATGCTGTGTCCCAGCTCAGAGTGTTCCATCCTCTCCCCGTGGAACTGGAAGCTGCTGTTAAGGCAAAGGGGGACGCAGGCCATCAGAGGCAGATGAAAGCACTGGCCAGGGGCCGGCAGCCGGCATGCTCTCTTTTTAAAATTGCAAATAGGATCCTGTCCCTCTTCCCCTCGCTTTGAACTCTTCAGGCAGGCGCTTCTTGTGGCTCCTGGAATAAATGTAAAGTTCCTAGGTGCTCTGTGAGGCCTTGGGGAATGAGCCGCCGCGTATGCCTGCAGCCTCCCCTCCCCTCCTCTCTCTGTAGGCTTCTTGCTTTTCATGGCCAAGCTCCTTCCTTCCGGCCCCAGGAAAGCAGGGTGTGGTGGCTAAAGGCATGGACTTCGGCCGGCCCGCCAGGGTCGTTGGAGCAGACTGAGCGCGTTAGCAAGCCGTAGTAAGACTGGTGGTGGTAGCTCAGGGCCTTCCTCCCCGCCCACACCTCTGCACACTCATCCTTCAGGTCTGCCGCTGCCTCGGGAGGGCTTTTAGCACTTCTCCTTCTCGCCACATAACCAGGTAGGGCGTTCCTCATCATGTCTTCCACTTGTGAGCTCAGCTGTGAAGTGTGTGATCCACGTTCAGTAAGGGTGCGAATGAAGAGCAGGGTGAAGCCCGGGGTGGCGGTGCCCACTGTGCGTTAGGGTTTGCGCAGCGGCCTTTGCCACGGAGGACTGACGTGCCTCTCGTTCCTCCCCTCCCGCAGCAGTGCGCCAGTCCAGGCGGGCAGCATGTTCGCGCTTCTGGCCATGGCCCGGCGTCGCACCCAGAGGCCGTGGAGGAGATAAGGTAGCCCCTCGTCCCTGGACCGGATGGGGAAGCCCAGTTCAATGGATACAAAATACAAGGATGACTTATTTCGGAAGTATGTGCAGTTCCATGAAGGCAAAGTGGACACCACCCCCAGCAAGCAGCGGCCTGGCAGTGATGAGTACCTGCGGGTGGCCGCGTCCACCTTGCTCAGCCTGCACAAGGTGGACCCCCTGTATCGATTCCGGCTGATCCAGTTCTATGAGGTGGTGGAGAGCTCCCTGCGTGCGCTGAGCTCGTCTAGCCTGCGGGCTCTGCACTGCGCCTTCAGTGTGCTGGAAACGGTGGGCATCAACCTCTTTCTCTACCCATGGAAGAAGGAGTTCAGGAGCATCAAGGTAAGGTCCAGGGAAGGGCCCTCCACACTGGTCTGCCTTCCGCTTGCTTGCCCCTGCCAGGCTGCCTTGAGAGGCCTGCCCTGCCTGCAGACCCTCCCAGGTTCCCCCTGCCCTCGAGATAACCACCAGAATTACCCCCATGGCTCCTCACCCTGCCTATCTGCCCAGTGTCATCTCTTAACGGGTCCCCGCCCCTGGCAGCCCACATCTGCAGCCGGGGTTTGGAAGGGCAGTGGCACCTGGGCTCTTCAGGGCCTGGGAGCCCAGGGCAGAGAGCACGGGTTTGTCGTAAGTGGGCTGGGAGGCAAGGCCATGCCGGGGTCCGTGTACGTTTTCAGACAATCCTCTAGGCTGGTGTAGGGTGGTAGGCTGTAGGGGGGCGAGAGCAGGCAGGGAGGCCAGTGAGGAGGCTGCCGCAGGGGTGCAGCAGTGACGGAGAGGAGCGAGGAGGTGAGTCTGGGGATGAGAGGGTTCCGAGTCACTCCGAAGGCAGTGATGGCCCAGGGGTTTCCGCCAAGACAGGGCCTTAAGTCTGACAGACAGGGTGGGGTAAAAGTAGGTTTACAGCGGTTTGTCTGGAAAACAGTACAATAGTTAATAAAAAACAATGTAAGCATGAACACTGTGTGTCACATATCTACAGCTGTAAAGCTGCTTTTGCCCCACCTGTATTCTTCAGGCCTTTGCAGAAATGCCAGAGAGAAATGTTGCTCAGTGGGCCCTGCCGCCGCCCCAGCCCGCTTTCCTCACCGGGTGCGCCCTGCTCCTCCTCGCGGGGAGCAGAGCTGTGGTGCCCGGCGTAGGGAGCTCGTGGCTTCATTCCCTCCACTTGTGTCATTCCCACACACCAGTGCGCTGAGCTGTGGGTGAGCGTCAGCCTCTGCCTCCCGTAGTGAGAGGACACTGGGGTCATTCCCTTCCCGCTCTGCGGCTCCCGGCGCTCCAGTCCAGACTCGGGCACACTGCCTGTGAGGCCGTCTGTCTCCCTGGCTGTCTCAGAGAGAAAGCCCCGCCTCTTTGTCTGCCCCCTTCCTTCCAGACCTACACGGGCCCCTTCGTGTACTACGTCAAGTCCACGTTGCTGGAAGAGGACATCCGGACCATCCTGAACTACATGGGCTACGTGCCTGACTTGGGGACGGCATACAAGCTCACGGAGTTGGTGGAGACCCTGCAGGTGAAGATGGTCTCCTTTGAACTCTTTCTGGCCAAGGTGGAGTGTGAGCAGATGCTGGAAATCCACTCCCAGGTCAAGGACAAGGGCTATTCCGAGCTGGACGTGGTGAGCGAGCGCAAGAGCAGCGCAGAGGACGTGCGGGGCTGCTCGGACGCCCTGCGGCGGCGGGCCGAGGGCCGGGATCACCTGCCGGCCTCCGTGGCCCGTGTGGCCCTCCAGAAGTCTGCCAGCGAGCGGGCAGCCAAGGATTACTACAAGCCCCGTGTGACCAAAATCTCGAGGTCGGTGGACGCCTACGACAGCCACTGGGAGAGCCGGAAGCCGCCCCTGAAGACCTCATTGAGCCTGCGGAAAGAGCCCGTGGCGGCAGATGTGGGTGACCTCAAGGACGAGATCATGCGCCCGTCCCCGTCGCTCCTGGCCATGTCCAGCTCCCCTCACGGCAGCCCCGATGACCTCCCATCCATCTCCCCCAGCAACGGCCTGGGCCTGCTGCGCGGCGCGTACTTCTCGGCCCAGGATGACGTGGACCTGTACACGGACTCGGAGCCCAGGGCCACGTACCGGAGGCAGGACGCCCTACGGCAGGACGTGTGGCTGCTCAGAAACGATGCCCACCCCCTCTACAAGCGCTCGGCCCCCGCCAAAGAGT
Organism: Phyllostomus discolor; assembly: GCF_004126475.2. NCBI lineage: Eukaryota > Metazoa > Chordata > Mammalia > Chiroptera > Phyllostomidae > Phyllostomus > Phyllostomus discolor. Next base: position 97,542,786 of record NC_040911.2, on the reverse strand, counting down.
CCGCCCTGTCCAAGTGCCAAAACTGCGGCCTGTCCTGCAGCTCCTCCCTCTGTCAGCGCTGCGACGGCCTGCTCCCCTGTCCCCCGGCCTCCAAGCCCAGCGCCTTCCCCAGCAAGTCCTCCACGCACGACAGCCTGGCCCACGGGCCGTCTCTGAGGGAGAAGTATGCGGGCCAGACTCAGGGCCTGGACCGGCTGGCGCACTTCCACTCGAAGTCCAAGCCCCCCGCCACAGCCACCTCCCGCTGTGGCTTCTGTAACCGCCCCGGTGCCACCAACACCTGCACCCAGTGTTCAAAAGTTTCCTGTGACGCCTGCCTCATCGCCTACCATTATGACCCCTGCTGCAAAAAGAGTGAGCTGCACAAGTTCATACCCAACAACCAGCTGAACTACAAGTCCACCCAGTTCTCCCATCTCGTGTATAGATAGACCGGACCCCGCACCTCCCTGCTCCAAGGGCTACACCACTGATCTTTCTGCTCTCCTGGGGAAGGAGTGTTCACGCGCTGATCCGGGCAGCGGAGACCTGCACTTGACCATGTAGGTGCGGGGACTTGGGTTGGCTGCCCCGTGTGGGAGTTCACTGAGTGACTAACACATTTCACCCGATGGCTGCTTTGTCGCCTGACAAGGGAGAGGGTGGCAGTTCCGTTCAGATTCATCTTTGCTAATCTCTCCACTCCCTTTCTGTTTTTGAAAAGAGGATCTCTATCTCTGGGACTCTTGCCACATCTACCCCTCCCACTGCAAAGCCAACTCGTACTGGGAAGGGCCCCCCAGGTCCCCTCCAAATGCCCACCTGGGACGGCGAGCTAGAGGCCTGTTGGCTTGTGAAATGAGCCCTCCTGCCACACCGGGCCTCTTCCAGTGGCTCATCCCTTCTGCCGTCCTCCTCGCACACGCAAGGACCCCCCTGCGCGCTCTGCCTCGACTCCCCGCCCCGCCCCGCCCCAGGTTTCACAGGGGAACCGAGTCCAGTGTTAGCTGAGTGTCACCCCGTTGCCATCGCAGCTCAGTGGAGCCCATGCCGTGTGCGAACGTGGCTCCCGCGCGTCGGAGCGCGGATCTGCCGCAGCAGGGCTGGCTCCCCCGTTTCTGTCGTTTGCACATGCCCCTCTTACTGTACTGTAAATAGATATTTTTGAAATTTATTTTTAAATAAATATTCAACTTGCTGTGTGTTTCAAAGTGGTTAAAACATTAATTATGTAGCTATTTATAAAAATACCCTGGGTCCTTTAGTCTTCCAAGGGAGGCCCTCATGCCCTTCCATGCCGTGCCCTCCCTCCACCGCCCCAGCCCCGAGGCAGAGCGGAGCGTGTGGGCAGAGGAGGAGCAGACAGCGTCCCGAGTTGGTGGAGAGCCGCTGTCTTCCCTACGGTAAATCTCTACACACCTACCTCCAGTGTGCACTACGGGGGTTAGTGCGGGCCGGGAGGCCTGCGCGCCTGCGGACTGGGACGGCCTGCCGACGGGTCGGGAACCTCCCCTGCGTGCGGATCCGCAGCCTGGCCTTGGCCGCTCGCCGAGTGTGAGCTTGCACTCCAAACTGCTCGCGTCTCTTCAGAAGGAAACTCCTGCGGGATTCCCGTCACCCCTCCATCTCAGTCACCTTCTCTTCAGCTGTTTCTAGGACTCTGCAACACGCGTGATCTTTTTGCACTAAAAGTGGGCGGGAGGCGGCGTGCGCCCGTCAGACATGTCTCCCGCGATTCTCAGCTGAGCCGAAGCGCTTCCAGACCCGGAGGCCCCCAAACTCCTCGTGTGAATGACTGACCCCTGGGTTTTCCCGGTGCGGGCCAGAGCAGGAGTGGGGTGAGAGTTTGAAATAAAACTGCTTCCTTGTGAAATAATAATATATTCTAGCCATAAGTGTTTGCGATGTACAGAGCGGTGTGGGAATTGACCTGCGGTGGGTTTTCCGGTGGAAGGAGGTGTTCAGCTCTTGAACAAATTGAAATCTGGCTGAATCCTGAGGCCACTGTGAATTTGCTGGTGTTCTAACTCAGTGGAGCGATTTTAAGGTTTTTCAGATCTATGGCTTTTTTATATATATCTGGTAGATCACAGGTAGATATTTAATGTGTATATAAAGCCGAATTTCAACCAACTTTACTACCAAGATCACCCCATTCTGGCGCATTTTTCTCCTCTATCCCTTCCCACATTTCCGAAGTGTCAATGCCTGGCCCACTCCCGAGAAATCTAGTTTTCTAGTTCTCCGTTTCCAGACCACGCTAGCACTACAGTTACTCTTTTAACCAGCCGTGATGCCACGTAACCTACCCAGTGGACGAGAGCAGGAGCGGAAATGTCCCCGGGGACAGGCCAGTGTATATACGTGTCGGCCCGGAAATGCTGGGGTCGCGGGCTGGGGCAGGAAGCGCCCTGACCCTGCTCTCCGTGCGTCTTACTGTACGAGCTTGCTGTGAGCGGGAGAGTGAACTAGATGCTAATTTAAACGTGCAGATGTTTTGCATTTGATTTCTATCAAGAGCTGAAATGTTGAGAGATGGTTTAAAGAAATAATAAAGTGTCTTCCATTATTTAATAAAGTGTTTGGGGTTTTATGTCCCCCTTCCCTGTTGCTTTGAAGTTTGAGTTGCTTGGGTTCTGGGATTTTTTTTTCCCCTCAATCCAAATTTAGTTCCTTAATTACACTTTCTTTTCCGTGAAACTGACAGATAATAAGAGCTGGCATTTGAGTGCTTACTGTGAGCCAGGCACTTTATTTTTTAATTTACTTGTATTTTTTTCATACTTTTCTCTTTTTTTTTTTTTTTAAAAAAAAAGGATATTTACTGATTTAAGAGAGAGAGGAAGGCAGAGAGAAAAACACTGATTTGTTCTTCCACTTACTTATGCATTCATTGGTTGGTTCTTGGGTGTGCCCTGACCGAGGATTGAACCTGCAACCTTGGAGTGTTGAGACAACGCTGTAACCAGCTGAGCTACCTGGCCAGGGTGTGAACTGGGCGCTTTGTAATGCTCAATCTTGTGTAATAGCCTGAGCACTCCTGTAAGGTGAGTTCTGTTGTGATCCCCGTCGTACAGACGGACGGGAAGTGGGTGTGCCGAATTCAGCCGTGGTGCCCGGGGGAACCCACTGCCGCTGCTGACCGACAGCCATTAAATAGCTTGGAAGGATGATGTGAAAAAAATTAATTCCACTTTTAATGCTTTCGATCCATGTAAATGCCTCGAGGAGGAAGTCAGTTGAACGCTAGCTTGTTTTTAACGAAGGAAGCAGGCGTCAGGCTCAGAGCCTTTGGCAGAATCTGAGCTCGATTTTCAGTTACCTTCTTTTTGGTGTGGGCTGTACTGGCTTTCCATCTACAGCAGTGACAGGAGGTTCCTTTAAAAACCGATCTAAAGTGTTTCTAAAAAATAACGATGGACTCAAAAGCAAAATACATGGCAAAAACGTTCAGGGCGGTACAAGAGCAGCTGTGGTTTGGGGCATCCTGGTTTCACGTGCCCGTGATGGTGACGATGCTGATGGCTGCACTGGGTGGGCCCCCTCGGGGTGGCTCAGCTGCCGGGGAAGAGACCGATCAGGCTTCTTGATTTCATGCCCTCGCTGGACAAGTAAATACCCAGGCCTCGGGCCGGATCAGGGTCCAGGTGCTGGGTCTGGTTTTAGCTACAGCGCGGAAATGGCACCTGCCACCCTGGCTGCAGCAACAGCAGCTTCCTAGAGGTGAGCCCCGAGCCTGGGAGAGTGAAGGAAGCCAGACGGACGCATCCAAAGCAGAGCGGAGACTTCAGGCAGATTGCTTAATTTGTGTATGTAAATGGCGAGCATATTTCAACACCAGCAGGCACACCAGCTGTACAACGGCAGCTCTGCTGCCAGCTCTGAGCACCAGTCTGCGGCACCCACCGCGCCTGTACCGGTGTCGGGGATGGGAGCTGTAGGGGACGACGCAGGTCAGCCCCGATCGATCCCCGTGCACCCCTTCTCTCGGTAGGGGAGGCCCTGAGTGCTAGGCATGTGGCCGTCCAGAATAAAAACCGCCTTAAAAGTTTATTGATTTTAGAGAGAAGCGTCGCTGGACAGGATAAATGCTGCTTTCTCTTTATTTTCGCTTAGAATAATGATGTTTTAGAATCCCTGAGTGACTAATTTTTAATCACAAACTCATTGATCTCAGTATATTTTAAGTGTTTCGGTGTGCACTGTTATTGTCGTCGATGCTCAACTTCCCGTCTTTGGCCAGTAGGAGCCGCCTCAGTCTCCCGAGTCCGTCGGACATGGCCCTGAAATCTTGGGTCGCTTCCTCTCGACCTGGTATGACGAGGTTCTTGAGGCCCATCGTGTGGTGTGGGTGTCCTGCCCGAGTCCTGCAGTTGGGTGTTTCGCAGAGTCCCGGGTCCTTGCACAGCGAAACGACAATGGGAGACGAGTCTGAGCGCTCGGGGAGCTGACCATCGCTGTGCTGTTTGTAGGTGTGTTCAGTGGGCAGAGGTAGGAACAGGTTTGCGGTTCAGAAAAACAACACACGAGCCCCTGCTTACACTGAAATTGAAATTCAGGACCACAGAGTTTCCGTCTTTCTCCCCACACTGAGAATCCTGGTCCTCAAGGACTCCAGGGAAGCCACTGCTAATTTTGATTTTGCCACCCGTGACTAAAGCCAGTCCTGACTGATGTGAGGGCACGGCAGGCCTGGGGTGGCCCTGGGAGAGTGTCAGTTACTCACTGGAGCAGGGGCGAAGGACGAGGCTCGGGGGCGTGATGCACTGGTCGCTCGCTGCCCTGTTAGGAAACGAAACGTCAGGGGTAGAGGGGAAGCCGGGGTGGGTGACATGTGGTTTAAATGCAGTTCCTCCCCTTCCCTCCCCACCCCAGAGGGACTCGGGGTCCTGCTGTTGACCTCTCCAGCCTTTCCCCCCACTCTCACCACTCTGGTCCGCGTCCCTGCGCACCGTCGGTCCCCTGCGTGGTCCGGCGTGGCCTGAGGAGGGCTGCGTCTACAGCGTCTTCTGCAGCTTGCTCTCCGCCCCCCGCCCCGCCCCTCGGCTGCCTGAGACTGGTCCGTGTCGGCACGTCCATTCTAGTTTCATTAGTTCGCCCGTCCATTCTCACCGCGGGATGTGCTCCACCGCATCATCGTACCAGTTTATCCGTTATCCTAGGGCAATCGTTTCTTTAGCTTGGGCGTATCCAACATCTTGCTGTCACAAATATTCTTGTAGGTGTCTCCGGTGGGTAAGAATTTCTCTAGGGCAGGCCAGGGGTGGTAAAGTTTTTTTGTAAATGACCGGACAGTGAATATTTTCAGCTTTAGGAGCTAAGAGCCCCCCCCACAAAAAGTAAGTACTTATATAATGAGAGAAAACAATTTTCCACAGTATTTAAATTAAAATTTCAAAACTTTATTTATGGACAGTGAAGTTTATATGCCATATAGTTTTCATATGTCATGAAATATTCTTCTTTTGAAATTTTTTTTCCCAAATTTCAACCATTTGAAAATGTTACAAACCATTCCTAGCTCTCTGGCAGCACAATGGCAGGAGAGGCGGGCCGGCCCCGGGCAGCGGCCTGCCAGCCTTGCTCTGTAGGGTGTGAGCCCAGGAGTGGGACGGCTGGGCGAAGGGGGGCCGGCATCTGGAACTGTCCTTGGCTTTGCCAGGTGCTCGTCCAAGTCACGTCGTCAGCTGGGACTGTCACGGGAGGACGAGACTGCCCGTTGCCCTTTGCGTCAGTCACATGAAATCTCCCCGTGGACCGTGCGGCTGCTCTAGCTCTGGTTTCATTTGTGATCACACTTTGAAAAGTGGCGATAACACACTGTGGGTTCTTGTCATTTCTTTATGAAAGAAATAAGAAATATATATCAACAAGAGATTTAAGGTTACTCATAGTCCTTCCACTCAGAACCCAAGTTAAACCTGCCGCCTGTCCTTCCAGATTCCCTCCTTCAAGGCTGACGCGCACACACTGGTCAAGGTGCGTCAGGACTGTTCTCGTTGTAACAGAAACCCCCCTGGCAGCGGCACGCATAGTAGGAACACGCATCGTCTCACACGGTGCCCCCTGGAGGGGTCCACTCCAGGACTGCTGAGCGCGCTGGCCCAGCCGGGTCACTGAGAACGGGTCACTGAGAACGCCAGGCCTTCTGTCTCTCTGCTCCGCCGCCCTCGCGCGCCGGGGAGGCCTTCCCTCGTGCTCAGCACGGCCGGGCAGGCCCCAACTCAGTCGTCTGTCCATTATTGTAGGAGGCAGAGGCCGGCCGGCGGGAAGAGGGTGTTTCCCTCCCTTGCTTGTCTCTGTGAGGGCGGGGGAACACTTCCACAAATTCCCTGAGATGGTGCGGCCAGAATCAGGTCGATGGCACATCCCCCCGCCATTCCCAGGCGAGGGGAGTGGGAGGACCAGGAACGGCTTGGGCTGGGGACGGGCCTGCTTTCCCTGTGATGCGTGTGGTCACCCGCCATCCCCCCAGAATGGGTTTTCTTAGCAAAGGCGACAGGGCCCGGGGTAGAAGGTGGTGGTTGGGTGGGCGGCCTATGGATCTGCCCCATTTGGGGGTTCATGGGTATCTGAGGAGTCATGTCTGTACTTTAAAAAGAAATACAAGATTTCTACTACTATGATTCATTTTTAATCATTTTAGAATCTCAAACACTTAAGGAGAAGACGAAATTTTTCTCTCTCAAAATGGTAAGATGCTACTGGCCTAACACACTGTAAACATCTCCATACTCTTTAATGGCTGGTGTTTTATTATTTTTCTCACCAATTCCCTGTCGACGGGCAGAGGCCCTCTACGGTTTCTCCTCGTTGTAGACGTTACCAGGACAGCTGGCCGCCCTCGGGCCGAGTTTCGTGCGCACTGGTTTCGGGCTCTGAAGGGAAGGGCTGTGTCAAGGCACAGGATGCGTCCTGGCTTTTGAAAGGTGTCCGCATGTTGTCCCCCAGAAAGGTGTGACCAGCTGGCCTTCCACCAGCAAGCGGTCACTTTGCCACAATATAAACCAACTACGTTTTTGTGGGCTTTTTTTTTCCCCTAAGGAAAGACCTATTTTCTGCCCCATTTGTGTCGGGGAAATTAGAGCCGTCCTTCTTCTGTCACGTGTGCAGTGGGGTCCCTGAACACCTAACCCCACTGGTGTGAGGAATGGCAGGAACCTGAAAGGAAGGGCGTGTGGCTACCTCTTCCTTCACGCCTGTGTGCTGACCATACTGTTCTCACCCAAAACACACGGCCCGGGGCCCTGGCCGGTGTGGCTCGAGGGCGCACCGTCCTGCAAAGCAAAAAGGCTGCCGGTTGCATTCTGGGTCAGGGCGCGTACAAGAGGCAACCAGTCGATGTTTCTCTCCCTCTCTCCTTCCCTTCCCCTCTCTCTGAAAATAAATAATACATTAAATGAAACAAAACATATGGCCTGGGGCCTCGAGGAACAGCTTACTGATTCTGGCTGCTGTACCAGGGATGTTTCACATTTGATTTCCTGCTTACCAACCAGCGGGAGCAACACGGGCCTGCATTCTGGGGGGACTGGGAGAGGGGCGAGGGGACCTCTCTCTCCTCTTCTCGGCCTTTGGAGTTCTGCTCCGTGGCAGAGCACCGCTGCTGAGACTGCTCCTCGCGCCTGAATCAGGGGCCAGTCCTAAGGCCGCGGCACCCCAAGCCCTGCCTGTAACTGACAGCCATGACCTGCTAAGGAGAAGCTGGCCACCACCACCCTGTCCACCCTGGCTGTCCCCACCAAAGCAGAAGTAGGACCCCGGCGGCAGCCATCCTGCCGAGAACCCTGCCAGATGTGCGGGCCTCTGTGGGAATGTGAAACCGAGACCGAGTGAGGCCAAGTCTTGCTGATAGCGCTGCTGCTGTGGGTTCTAAGAAGGGTCCCCACTCACACAAAGGCATCTGCAGGCAAACCACAGCCTGTCTCAGGGGACTTGGGGTGCTGAGGGCCCGCCAACGCCCCGGGCCGGCCTTGCCCCTGGGCCTCACCGCAGCCAGGGCCTGGCTAGCATGCCCACTGTGAGAAGAGGTGGCCGGCCTGGGGGTGGAGCCTTTCGGTTTTGCCTCTGGGCTGAGTGAGCACCAGACTGTGGCACTGAGCCACCTCTTGCCTGGCCAGGCCACGCTTGGTCTCTGGAGACCCAGGAAGAGCCAGCTCCGTTCCCTGGGAGGCCTCGTACCCTGAGCCTCAAGGTTCCCAGGGGCCCTGCAACGACAGTGCTGCAGCGGGGACGCCAGGGGTGAGTCCTGCTGCTCCCCCCCCCCCACCTGCTCCCCAGGCTGGGCACGCCTCCCGAGTTCACTGACCGGAAGGCCAGCTTCCCCAGAGGCACCAACCTCACACTCCAGTCCTTTCTCTGCGTGCTGTGTGCGGCTCTGCTGTCCCATCACCCAGACCCCAAAGAAAGTAAGTGTGCGAGAAGTTAGTTATGCTGGATTTAAAAAAATCTTACAGGCATATATTACCTCAGAATTATTAGATAGGCTAAAGGTAGACAGCAGGAACTTTCGATTCTCAGGCAAAGACATTAGAAAAACTCCACCAGAAAAATATATATTGGTAGACTTTTGCCTGCTGCAAAGGTGACTAGCTAGACGGATGACCGAAGAACACCGGTTACTCCCGTTTCCATGGAAATGCTCTTCCAGGCTGAGCCCTCACTCGACCAGCAGGGGGCAGAAGAGGCCCACGGGAGACCCAGACCGATGCTGGTACCTGCTGGGGAGGCGCCCCCACCCCCACAGCCAAGCCTTGGGGCCTCCCCCCACGCGCCCCACATGCTTCTCTACCAGTGTCACTTTCCGGTCTCAGCTAAAAGTGGCAGGCCAGGCAGGACCTGGTGACAAGGGCCGGTCTGAATTGAAAAAACCTGTTTTCACTGCTTAGTCTCTGAACTCCAAAAAATTTTTTTTTCTTGTCAAGCTATTGAGTTTGCAATGCAGCTTCTGCCTCTGAGATCAGATCCTGAGTTTTAGGGGAGAAAGTGAAGTGCTTGTGAGTTGGGGGTGAGAGACACGGTCTGGTCTCGGACCCCGGCACACCCCCCCGCCTCATGAGGACCAAGGTTCCCCCCACCTTGCTTTTCCACTACAAGGAAACAGGAAATGACGAGACCAGAGTTATGCCCACATCATCCCTCCAGTGGGGTATCAGGTAGAGCAAAAGGATCCTGTTTCCCTCAGATTACGGGGTTAAGGAGAGATCACAAAAACAGAAACGACACATTTTAGCTCTGTCAAGTACAGATTTACTTGTCATGCACAAAAAGGAAACTGTGAGCTTCCTGCCTGACCGGCCTTACCCTTCCAGGGACAGGGAAGGGGTCGGGGGAGGGGCCCGGCCTCGTGGGCTGGACGCACGAGTCCTCAAAGGGCCCCGAGATCCATCTTTCCTGACACCCAGGCCACGCTGCTTGAGGCAAGAGGTGGACGTGCACTTGCGGCCAGCCCAGGGTCTGAGCTGGCCCCCTGGGTCCCCACAGAGAGCCAGGGGTGTGCACATGGTGGATGAAACCACCCAGAGGGCGACACGTCCCGGCTCCAGCCGGGACCCTGAGCCACACGAGGGAACCGCCAACAGCCTGGAGATGGGCAAAGGCAAGCCGACAGGAGGCCTGTTACAGGGCAGGCGAGGGGCGGGTGTGAGTCGGCAACTCCGTTTCATCTGGACCGGACTGGCCACTCGCTCGGGACCCCGGTGTGAGAGAGGGAGGGTGCAAGCACTCTGTGAAGGGACCTCGGCCCCGGGTCTCAGTGGCTGCCTGGGGACTGCAGGCGAGGATCGGATGCACTGGCTGGAGTGTGGGGAGGGGCAGCAGGCTCTGCACCCGACTCCATGCGTGGGTGAGCTGGGACCCTGGCATGGGCGACAGGTGGCACCCAAGAGTACAGAACTGGGGGAGGGAGGACGTGCTGATTAGCAGTGAAGGTGGGCGTAGGTAATTGGCGGGCAGGCCCCGTGCAGCCCAGGAAAGGGGGCCTCTGGACAAACAAGGACCCCTAATAGAGGCAATCAAAGTGAGGGAGGCGGCCGCTGGGCTTGCACCACTTGGTTCAAGTGCATGAATTTAAAGGAAATCAGGCAGTGGCTGCTGGCCCGTGTCAGCGCTGGACCTCTGGCTCTTCCCTCTAGGGGGCAGTCTGACCCCACAGAAAAGGCACTCCCCCAGCCCCAGCCCCAGCCCAGCCCCAGCCCCAGCTGCTCCCGCAGGGGCTCCAGGGAAGGCCTGCGCAGGCAGGCGCGTGCTGGGTACCAGTGTAAACATTCACAGTATTCCCAGAGAAGGCGGTGGCCGCCTGCCACCCGGGGGACAGCCTGTGAGGTGCCAATCAGAGGTACAGAAGAAAAAGGTCACTCCGTTTTTCTTTCTCAGGATGTACAGGGAACATCACCAAGGGGAGTGTGAGGTTCTCAAGGTTTCCGGGGCTGCCACTCGGGTCAGAATTGCCGCTGCCGAGGCCCACGGCGCCTTGATGAGGAGGAGGCAAGTGGCAGCTGGCTCCTCGCCCAGCGGGCCCCCGGGGTCGAGGTGGTGGCAGGATCTGGGCATGGCGGACTGCAAACCAGCGCCCCCGAGGACACCCAGTCAGGGTGCCCAGAGCAGGGCTCCTCCTCCTCTCAGGGGCCCCGGCTGGAGAGACGACCGTTTGCCTTGGCTACAGAAGCAAAAGGAAGCTTCTGCCTGGACAGGTGTTCCCTCTGACCTGCGAGCTGGGAGCCATGCTGCAAGCGGAGGTCCGGCTCGTGAGGAGCGGAGCGGTGGCGTTTCAGAGGCCAGCTGGCTCCGCAGGCCTGCTCGGTCCGAGTGACGAGCGCCTTGGCTGCCCCGGGCTCTCCTCCTCCCTGAAGGGGCCGCCAAGTGCAGGTGCCCTGCGGCCCTCGCTGGGCGTCCATCCTGGGGGCCAGGCAGAGGCGCCGCTCCGTCACAGCAGCTCCTGCTCGTCGTCCTCAGAGCCCGAGGGGCCCTGGCGCACCTCCTCGTACCACTTGTTGGTGAGGGTTTTCATCTGTATGCGCCCGTGGTGCAGGTCCTGAGGCAGGAGACACAACCAGGCCAGTGGGTCAGGGGCAGGGTCAGGGTCGAGGAAGGGAGAGGAGCTGCTTTGTACCTTGTGGGGGGGAGGGAGGCAGGGACCATGGCCACACGCAGTTTCAAAGCGGGAACTGAGTCAGCTGGGATTCTTCTATGTGGGGGTGGGGGAGACAGGAGGTGTCACTCAGAAACAGGAGGAGTGGGAGACGGTGGCAGGATGTTAAAAACTGTGGCTCTGGAGTCAGACACTCCTGGGCTGTCCTTTGGCTCTGCCTCATGCTGGCTGTGTGACCTCAGGGGGCTACCTCACCTCTCTGGGCCTCAGCCTTCATTCCCAGCTGTCAAGTGCGAGAACAGCCACCTCTGCTGGGACTGTTGGGAGGATGAACCAGGGCAACTGTGAACACCGTTTGGTGTGGCCCATAGTGCGAGCTCACACACCGCATCAGGACCGCTGCCAGTGGGGAACAGGGCAGGGGGGAGGGCAACCAGAAGAGCCCCCCCCTACCCTGCAGGCCTGCAGAGGGCAGGGTGACTGGTCGGCAAAGCAGGCCCGAGCTGGCCCAGAGACTGCCCCCACCCGGTCTGCCACCCAGAGGCCAGCGGTGCCCGGACAATGGAACGAGCGCCTGAGCCTTGGGCCCCTGCCTGCGGCCCTGGCGAGTCTGAAATTCCTCAGCTCAGATTCGGTGGCTGATCAATGTCCCGAGTCTATCATCCAGGAAAAGCAAACTGCTAACAAGTCTATTATTAAACCGGCACTAAATCCGGCAGCGAAGGAAAAACAGCAGATGCAATCCTGGGAAGGAGAGCCAAGCAGGGGGCGGCGGCCCAGCCTCCCCTCCCCAGCGCAGCACGTGAGCCCTGGCTCCCTGTCCCCCGTGGCCAGTGCCGGTTCTGAGGGAGGAAGGCAAGGGACCCCCAGCCGTGCGGCGCTGGCCCATGTCCCACCTCCTGGGTCAGCCGACGTGTGAAGAAGGGGTTCAGGTACTTGGCGTCCAGCCACAGGAAGCCTTTGAGGTCCTGCCGCCTGATGTAGTGGGCCTCATACTCCTCCTCGGTGAGCTCCGACAGGTGCTCCGACTCCACGGTGTTGCCCTGCGGGGAGGCGGGCGGGTGAGGCCGGCAGATGGGCTGGCGTCTCCCTGGCAGCCCATGCCACCCAGCCCACCTAGCAGCCCTTCACCCCGGCCACCCGTGTCCCCAGCCCCGCCTGCACTTCCGAATCCGTGCGGTGCATCTGTGGGCAGCAGGGGGCTTCCTGGGAGCCTGCAGGGAGGCAGGAAGGCTTGTAAAAACATGACGGATACCCAGGAATAAACCAGAACCGGGAACAAATCAGAAGTTCTGGGCCGACGCTGGGCTTGGTTTGTAAGCTTCCAGGAGACTTCCTTCCTGTGCAGGTCAGTGCCAGGGAGTGGTCGGAGAGGGCAGTGGGGGGAGCGGAGACACACAGACCATCCAAGCGGGAACCACGGAGGAATGACGAGATCGCCAGCACAGGGCACAGCAGGCCTGGACGGTGAGTGGGCCTCACACTCACTGGACCAGCTCAGCCCCGCCCCCGGCCTCTGTGGGGGCCTCAGGACCGAACTCCAGTGCGCTGCTCTGCTGCGGGAGCTGCTCCGCAGCCACAGCCTGCTGGCTGGGCCTGGGCCGGTTCACAGGGCTTGTGAGCCCCCAGAACGCCGGGCCCACTTGCAGAATCCGACTCAGGGCGTCTGGGCCGGGGCCGAGCATGTGCATTCCCAACAGGTTCCTCGTGACGCTACTGGCCCGGGAGCCCACGCTGGGGACCTCCCGTGGACCGTGAAGAGTGAAGGCTCTGGACTCTGTGTGACCTCGGCTCTGCGACGGGGCCTCTCTGTGCCCCGGTGCTCTCGCCTGTGCGAGGGGCATGGCAGGAGCCTCTGCTTCCTGCAGGTCCCCAGGCGACCTGCCACAGTCCGAGGACACCCGAGCACTGTGCCTGCACCACAGGACACTCCCTGAACGGCCTGTGCTTCCGCGGAGCAAACGTCCTGTCTCTGCTCGAGCCGGGGGCGGGCGGGGCAAGGGGTGGTGTTGGTTCCCCGAGTGTGGCTGCAGCATCAGCACCTGGCAGCCTGTTAGGTGTGCAAGTTCTTTCCAGCCCCACCCCGGACCTGTAGGACCCCGGACACCTGTACCGATTCTGACACCCACTGACGGGTTTCGGACCCACACTAGAGCTTTTGGTGAAATGGAGGTGGGTGAGCGGGGGTGGGGGAAGGGCCGCTGGGAGAGAGAGAGGGAGGGAGGGAGGGAGGCAGCCCGGCACCGGCTCCTCTGCAGGGTTCGTTCCAGCAGCACAGCCCAGACCTGGGCTTCCCGTGTGCCCTGCGGTACCTCCCTGTGACCTATCTCCTGGCTGAGGATTTCGGTGCCGCCCGTGACCGAAGTTACTGAGGCAACCAGAAGAAGATGCATTTATGGAAATTCATGTGGGGGGGGGGAGTGGGAGAGCTGGTGCAGAAAGGCGGGAGAGGCCTGGGTGGCTTCTGCTCCTGTCAGAGTCTGGCCTGGCACATGGGGCCTGAGGGGGGCACACGGGACAGGGAAGGCCCGAGCACAGCTGACTCTGGAGGGGCGGCCCACCGGCAGGAGCAGCTGCAGGCAGGGGGGTGGCTCAGAGGAGGCAGAGGTGGGCACCCCAGTCCCCAGGCAGGCAGGCTGTTGACTGGCTTCAGCATGGGGCACCTCTCATGGCCCTCAAAGCCACCTCCCCCACCTCAGGGCCCACAGGAGGCTCCTGGTGAGTGCTGGGAATGATGTGGCAAGCAGGGCCCTGTCCTGGGCCCTGATGGGGCAGGGCGGTCACTGGCAGGGGAGGAGTGTTGCTGGGCGAGTCCGAGACAGGCCCACGCTCCCCGCCCACGACCTCCGTGGCTTCACCAGACCACAGGGCTGGCAGACAAGCCACCCCAAGAGCTACGCTTCAGAACCTTGGTTCGACCTCCTCGTCGGGTTGGGCAGCTGCACCTGTGCGTGCGTGCGTGCGTGCAAAGGTGCCGAGCATCCTCAAATTGCGTCTCGTTTCCCCATTTCCTGGCAGTCGGTGGGGAACAGCCCTCCGCCCTGCCCTGCCCCGGGCCCAGCAAGCACTGACCATCTTCTCGGTCTTGCTGAGGTTGACGTCCTTCCTGTTCCGGCGACGCGCCTTGGCGTCCTCGATGTCCATGAGGCGGATGAGGGGCATGGTGCTGCCGCCCAGCAGCAGGATGGTGAAGAGCACGATGATGATCGTGGTGGTGCCGATGAGCTGCCGCTTCTCCATGGGCTCCAGGTCTAGGTGCAGGCTCAGGGCGTAGGGGATGGCGCCCCGCAGGCCTGGGGGGACAGCGGAGGGCGTGAGGGGAGAGGGCAGCGGCGCCCTGACCCGGTTCCCTGGGGACCCGGGGACTGTCATGGCCAGTCGAACATCCTACCCCACCGCGCTGGCTGGAGAGCACAAGCATGCGTGAGGCTCTGGGGTGGGAGAGAAGCAGGCTGCAGAGAGGTGGGGCCCAGGGGTAGGCTCCCCTCCGCTCCCCCTTCACAGCGTGGTCGGGCAGGTCACGTGAGCTGCCCCGTGCAGGCTGGGAAGCACAGCACGTGCACGTATTTATCCAGCCCAACGCTCACATTTAGAAACACGAGGGCTCGTGCACGCAGACCGGGCCCTTCCTGTGCACGCGCCGGCCCTGTGCTGAGCGCTCTGAGCCCGGGGCCGTGTGTGCTCTTCACAGGAAACTGTAAACCAGGTCCTGTTACTCCCCACAATCCACTCAGGAGGCCGGGAGACTACGTCCCCCCAGGGCCACCCAGCCTGCAGGCAGTAGCACAGAGAGCGGCGTGTGCAGCGCCCCCTGCTGCGCAGCCCCTGGCAGCACGGACAGGCCCGGGGCCCCGAGTGACTTCTGGCTCACGAGGCACGGCCGTTTCCAAAGGGCGCCGACCACACGGCCCCCTACACGGTGTGCGCCTTCGCACGAGGCATCTTCCCCCCACGGTTCGTTCGAGGCTGGACTCACCGCTGAACCACATGATGAACATCATCTTCGGGGTGATTTTATGATCGCGGAAGAAGTTCAGAAGGTAGGAGAGAGGGAAAATGTTCACCGCTCTGCCGAACAGCACGAGCACCTGTTAACAGCAACCGACACGTCTTGGACGCCAGCCTCTGGTGCTTCAAGTTGAAGCTCGTTGCAGCCCACCCAGGCCCTGTAGCCCACCCACTGCCAGTAGAGCGCTCCCCTTGGTTCTAACTGGCGTGAATGACACCACGCTACTCAGAAGTGCGGGGGGTGGGGGGGGCTATCTATCCTCCGTGCCTGGTGTCTGCGTGCCTGGGAGAAGGTGAAGTTTGTACACCGCATCTCAGCAGGCAGGGGGAGAGGGCTAGCGAGGTGTCGGCGCTGGCTTCACTGGTGACAGCAGGACAGAACTGAATGGCAAGAAGCCACGCGGACGCACCGGGAGGGTAACTGAAGGGCAGCCTAACTCCTCCACAGGCGCCCCGCCAGGGCACGGGGCTGTGCTCGTGGCTCCCGAAGGGCTAGCTCTGCAGGGACAGACGGGGTGCTCCTGCCTCTCCAGGGGGCCTGCTCCTTGTGGGGGCGGCGGGGGGGGGTAAGGCTGGGAAGGGCCGGCCCAGGCACACGAACGCTGCTCCCTGAGCCAGAGGGGCGTGTCCGCCGGTTCTGAAAGGAGGCCACACAACCCGGCCAGCTGCTTGCCGTGGCTTCTGGTGGCTGACCGTCTCCAAAAGCATGTTTGTCTTCGTGAAATACAGCTTTGTGTAGTTTAAATCTTCTCTAAGTGGGTGCTTAGGTCTATTTATGAATTTACTTCCATTTTTTCAGTCTCGGAAAGGATAATAATATACAGACATACATGGCGCAGGCTCTAAGCTCCGCCTTCCCACCAGCACGGACTGAGGGGGCCTCGGAGCGTGTGCCTCGATGGCCAAGTTGATGATGGCTCCCAATCACCTCACGTTGATATGCCAGACAATGTGCTGAGCGTTTTCTACGCGTTATCTTGTTAAATTTAGATCCCTGCAATGATCTTACGAAGCAGGGGGCACTGTCTCCATTTCAGGGACAAGGAAAGGGAGACACGGAGGGGTCAAGTGACTGGCCCAAACCGAGTCACTGCTCCAGGTCCCCGTCCCTCCTGCCGCCCCTCCCAGCCCACGGCCGACACACCTCCTCTGGGCTTTACCCGCCGGCACCCGGTCCTCTGTCCCCACACTCGTGTTTCAGGTTTGACCCAAAGGGCCCCTAGCCCCAGTGCCCACCCTAAAGACTCGTATACTTTCTGAAAAGCCTTGCTGCTGTCCCCTTGTCCTAGAACCTGAATTTGGAGGATACTGGTGACAGAAGCCACGCACTCTTGCTGACTGAGAGGTGCGAGCACCCAGGTGGCCTAGAGAACCATGTTTCTCCGGAGGGCTCCTCATCTCCTCTGGGTCTCGGGCTCCCTGCACACCAGACGGGCAGGCCTCTGGGCGTGCCCCCTGCAGGGCGTGCCCCCTGCAGGCGACCGTGCACAGTAACAGGTTCGCCTCCGAGAGCCGTGCTCATGATGTGGGGCTGGCAGTAACAGTTGACTGAAGGTGAATTACGGTAATTCAACAATAGTGAAGTAGACTTCTCATGCGCCTTATTACCATAGGATCTAAAAAGACGACAGAGATCGAGTCGGGGATGGAGGGTGGATCTGCAGGAGGGCCCACAGAGATGCAGAGCACAGGGGGCCGACCTGGGCGCACTAGGCTCAACCCAATGGGTCAGGAGCCACTCACGGCACTCGGACCGGATGCCTGGGGGAGCTGGGCCTTTCTCTCAGATGCCAAACTGTTCTTTTCCCCACAAGGATCTGATTCTGCTGCAAACGATTAAGCTTCTACTTTCCTTTTTTAGAGGTGCATTTTAATTAGTCTCCTCCTGCCACCCCCAGAGCGATCAGAACAGTTTCCTGAGCCTTCCTGAGGGCGAGCGGGCGGCACCTGGGATGAGTCCCCTGGGTGGCGCTCCAGGGGCACAAGGAAGGAGCTGGTATCCTTACTTGACACACGTGTCCAAGGCCATGCTTCTGCATGGACACGCCTGGGGGAGCCACAGTGAGAAATGCATGCCCTATACGCTACCCGGAAAACACAGAAAAGAAAAAGAATCATCCCCAGCTCTATAAGCACTGGGAACACTTGGCTAGATTTTCTTTACATATTTTCTTTTTTTCTATGCATATGTTGTTACATGGTTTGCTCAAATCTATATTCAATTCCGAAATCTGCTTTCACCACCTACCATAAAAATTCATAAGCTTGTACTTTTAAAAGAAGCCCGTAACATTCAAGACCACTTAAAATTTTTAAAGAAACCAAACCCCTTTTCTGAGGATATTCATTCATTGAGTTCCACCCCTTTACTGTATGTTTATGATTTTTCAACAAAAGAAACCTTAAACAAAAGCGTGTCTATGTAGCTGTTGACTTCAAAGAGCTAACAGTTACATAAATGAATCCGGAACATGTGGTTACTGAGCTGTGAATAAGTGATTAAATAAAAACGAGGAAAATACTTACTATGCACCAGACGACAAAGGAAATTTCAAACTTGTGAGGGAAACTAAAAATGGACAGGCCAAGAAACGCAAACACACATGTTTCTGAAACAAACCAAAGAATGGATTATTCAGCCCTGACTGTTTCTTCCAGCACAGACTAAATCGTGCAAGCAAACAAGCAGGCGTTCACGCGCCAGTCAGCACCCAGCGGTAACACTGGGCTTACTTTCTGGGACATCCTGCGACCGATACCTGGTGAAGCTCGTCCTGCGATTCTCTCCCCCTTCTCCGTCACACGAGCGACACGTGCTTGCTCCTCAGAGCCTCCTAATTGAAGGAGGCAGCTGCGGAGTACTCATTAGCAAGCTAGCACTCAGTCCACTTGCCGAACGCCGATCAGCACGGATCCCGACTGCTGGCCAAGTGGCAAGGAGTCAGAGCCGGGGCTGCAGGGGCCGCGTGACTAGTGCGAAGGGCCCTTTGCTGTCTTCCTGGCCGGAGCGGGCCGAGCCAAATGCTGGACCTCGCACACTTAATGCCACCGCAGGTTTAGGAGATGGCTCGCCCCTGCGGGGTTTGCGGGGAGAGGCGCATTTCTGGCCCCCGGCTTCACAAGTCCAAGCCCAACGTGTACGCTTGTTGTACAGGCGGCGGAGGTGCTTTTCTTAAGGAAAGGCACCTTGCACGTTTCCAGCACCAGGTCCCCGCCTAAACTGTGACGTCCCCCAGACAGCCTCGTAGCCGGGGAGAAAAGGCCATTTTTACATAGCTGAACATCATAAAACAGTGAGGCTGCTTTAAAGGCATCTCGGCCCTGTTTTTTTTCCTAAAATGTGTCTATTTTTAAAAGCAGTCACAAACTGGACAGTAGATCCACCCCTATCCTCCTTGAATTTTCTTCTGATCCATTAAATATTTTTTGTGATCTTTCCAAATCAGCTCATCTAGAACACACTGAGATCTATGTTGTGCTTTCTTTGGCAGCATAACTCCTGTAGGCGAAAGTAGGTTTACGCAGGGCAGTTTATTCTTGTAGTATTATTACGTATAACTGCATTAGTTCCGTGTGAACAACTGTACACCTACCTTCGCCCCACACTGTTTGGGATGTCATGGCTAATTTAATGAATCCTTTGTCATTGCTTATTTCAACTGTTCCTACTTCTAATACTACAAACAACAGTAAAGGTAATTCTGCACAGGCGACATTCCTGGTGGCAGAACTGTGGGTCAAAGGGCACGAGCCTTGTACACTCAGACCTGCCGCAGATCCAGACTCCCCACAGGGATGGCATCAGCACATACGGCACCAGCACACGTGTTTTCCACACACCCGTGTCGGAAGTGGGTGTTATCAAACCTAAAATGCATGGGTCTCTCGGGGACCGAGCAGAAACTGATGGACATTTTGCCTTTCGCCCTTTACCTGTGGGAGCCAGGGCCAGAGTCACCAGCGGTGACTTTCTGAGAGGGGTGCACTGGGGAAACGCTGACTGGGCCGGCAGAGACAGAGCGGGCTTCAGAGCCACGTCTGAGCCCTGCGGCTGTGGGCGAGTCATGTGACGTGTGAGCCCCCTCCCACCCCAGGGAATGAGGGCGCTGCGCAACCTGCCCCTCCCCCCCGCCACGTGTGACAGCGTGGAGCTCACGCTTCCAGGTGAGACAAGCCCCGCTGCAGTACCAGGGGAGACGCTGACGGTGGTGGCCAGGGCACAGACACTGGGCACCAGTGCGAAGGGACAGTGTGTGTGGTTCCTTCACTCCCAGGCCTAAGCTAGGGAGGAGGTACATGTGCGGGGTGGTGTGTGTGGGGGGGGGCCGGCCATCCTGGTGTACCCCAGCTCAACAGCAGTACCTCCCCAAGTTGTCTTTCAAGGGTCCCGTGGACAGGTGTGGGAAAAGCTGTGACTGCACTTCTCTCTCAGAAATTCACAATGCACGCTCGCTGCGAAGTCTTGCAGCTGAGGAACTTGTTACACTTCACTTAGCCCAAGACTTCCCAAACTCTCGTTTTGACTGTGGAGTCTTTATCCCCCTAACTCGCATCAGCACCAGTGCCAAAGGAAAACGTTTTTGGAGATGCCACTTTAACATTAAAATGCATGAGTCTCAAATGTTCATAATTAGTAGTTCTCATTATTTTTGGTTTTAAAATGGCATGCATCAAGTGTTCCATTTGTTAGGCATTTGGTTTATGTTGTGGAATTGAAAAGCTGGAGCAACTACCAACAGATAAGGGGGCGTGCTTTCTGGCTCTGAGGGGTCCCGCTGCCTCTTCTGCCAGGAAGACCCTCGACCCTAAAACAGGGCAGGACGGACAAGCAGCTCCGGGCAGGCCCTCGCCCGAGCGCAGCGCAGCGGAACTCACCGCACAGGAAGGCCACGGTCCGCAGGGTTTGCTGCATGAGGATCTGGGTGACCGGGGACAGGTTGTGGTGCGTGTAGTGGGACATCACGATGCCCGAGAACAGGATGGCCATGATGCCTGGAGAGGGACAGAGGGGCCGAGTGACATGGGCAGAAAAGCACCTACCGCGTGACCCACAAACGGCACGTCCCACTTCCTGCAGGAGGTCCCTGGAGCCCACAGAGTCAGGTGTTCTAAGAAGGAAGAAAAAAGAACACACCACCTGAGGCCTCCCGGAGGCTGCAGAGAAATGCCATGGCCCTTCTGTCTGGCGGCCTCATTGCCAGCTGGCAGACCTCGGGCCAAGATCTCCCCCGGCCCCCCACCAAGCCTGTTTTCATTTTTTTTTTAAGATGTTATTTATTTCCAGAGAGTGGGGAGGAAGAGTGAAAGAGAAGGAAAGAAGCATCCGTGTGTGAGAGAAATGTGGGTTGGTTGCCTTGCCCCCAACTGGGGACCTGGCCCGCAACCCAGGCACGTCCCCTGACTGGGAATCGAACCAGCGACCTTTTGGCACACAGGCTGGCGCTCAGTCCACTGAGCCACACCAGCCAGGGCCAGGGCAGGGGCGGCAAGAGCGCCGGTTTTCTCATCTGGGCAGTGGGAACAGTAGCACCCACTCGTGAACTGTTAGGAGAGCAATGAGGACCAGCCATGCGGAGTGCCCATCACAGGACAGGCGTGGGCCGTCACTGCCGTCCACGGACAGAAGGAGGGGCAGAAGGAGAGTGTAAGAATCTGGGTAGACTTTAATTTGCTCTGTAATACTGTCCTTGATTTTGAGTTCCCCTATAACCACCATGAAACACTCTTACAATACAGACAGATGCGTTATAACACACAGTGCCTCTTCCATAAAGCCCTCCATGAGAGTCCACAACTTCTGCTGTTTACTAACATTTAAAAAGTTATTTACTTATTTTATTTCATTTTAGAGAGAGGGGAAGAGAGAGAGAAACATGGTTGCCTCTCATAAGCCCCCTACTAGGGACCCAGCCTGCAGCCCAGGCCTGTGCCCTGACTGGGAATTGAACCTGTAACCCTTTGGTTCACAGCCCACGCTCAGTCCACTGAGCCACACCGGCCAGGGCTTGTTTACCAACGTTTCAAGTCTCCACGTTGGGCCGCTGCCCCCATCACAGCTGAAGCCCTTTACGCAGGTCTCCTCTCCGCGTCTCCCTGTCTAGGGTCTCTATTTCACGGAAGGAAGCTGACATTTTCATAAAGTTGCTAAGTAAGTAAATATATATGAACTGCAAGTCAGACTTTATAAGCAAAATGCTTACTCCTTCTGTTGTTTTGAGGAACGTGGATTAATCGTGAACTTTTACATTTATGAAAGGGTGAACATTCACAGAACCGCGTCAGAGACATTTCGATGGCTGAGCTTCCCGTACACCCAGTGCCCCACAAGACATGGGAAGACCCCACTCTCCGGCCCAACGGGCACGTGCTGGCCCGAGTGACGGCGGAAGCCGGGACATTTTATCTCCTAGCCCTCTTAGCAAACAGCACGTTCTCTGCTCTTTCACTTTCCCCTACGGAGGAGGCTGGACAGGGGCATTTCAGCAACGCTGCCTGCCCACGAGCCACGCCCGACGAGATGGGAGAAGGGGCAGCAGTGGGCAGGAGGCGCCTGTACTTGCTCCTGCAGAGCACTGAGGAGCCCCCGTAGCTCAGGAGCCAGTCGGGACCACTGCGCTGCGAGATAAAAACCACGCACACGACAACCAACCCCTGGTGGCTGTCCTGTAGGATCCTGCAGGTGACCACCTGGAGAGCTGACCCTTCCATAAACCATCAAGAAGCAAAGCAAAGGGAATCAGTGGAGAGACAGATCCTGGGTCTGGAACTCAGTGGAGACGGGAGGAGAACAGGGCAGGACAGACTTGTGCGGTTATGCACTTGGCCTTGTGCGGGGCAGGCCACTGCGGAAGGGGCTGGCTTCCTGGCTTTCAAGGGGCGTTGCCTCACCAGCGCGGTTTGAGAAGGGTTACCCATTCACGAGCAGAGCTGAGGCTCAGGGGTTCCTACCTTGAAGGAAAAGTCACCCCAGAGGAGCCTGAGCCCCATTCAAGTTGTAACACAAACGGCCTTCTCCCCACGTGGCCGTCCTGCCCACAGAGACAGGGTGTCACGGCCCACGGACCCCGACATGACTCAGCCACTCCGGAGAGCCAGGGCCAGACAACAGGATCAAAATGGAGTGGGCGAGCGGCCCGTGGGCGAAGAAGGCACCGACGAGCCCGTCCACAGAGGGCGGAGGGCGGCCCTGTGCACAGGGCCTCGGGCTGACCGGCCTTCCTGCTGGTTTTCTGAGAGATGCGAGGTACCTGTTTCTTATGGGAAATCTGCTAACTTAATGATGCAACCAACCAGTGTTTCAAGTTTTTTTTTGTGTGTAGATAAACAAGCTCTATCTGGGGGGTGAAATTAGACCAGATGAAAATGGGCCTCTGGCCTTTACCACGGGCTAGCGTGGGGTCAGGGCACCTCTGAGTCCTCGGGGCCGAAGGAAAGAGTCAAGGTCAGCAGTGGGTGCAAAGGCCTGAGGGACAGCTCAAGTGTCTGCCCTCTGAGCTCTCCCTGAGCCGAAGGTGACTTCCCCAGCCCCAGACTTCCCTGGTCCGCTGCAGCTGCCACCTGCAAGGGCTGTAAAACACTAGTAGGTGAAATGGCGCGAGCAGGCCCACTCCTAGGAGTGAACATGCCCTGTAGGGAAGACTTCCCGACACATTCCTTTTAGATGGAAAAGTTGTGTAAGGAGGCAAATAAGAGCGGAGCAAAGCGGCCAGACTCCTGGAAGAGGGGAAGGCGGGAGGAACTCCATCTCCAGTCCCCGTTAAACCCACCATTCTAAGTGTAATAAGGAATAGAGAGAAGGGATTCAAGTCCACAAGGCGGACGTAGCAGGGCAGCGTGGTGCAAGTCCCACGGTGCCCTGTCTTCCTGCGGGTCAAGTACAGTGTTCCTCCTGACGGCCGAGTCAAACCACAGTCAGCCCCCTTCGTCAATCACCCAATACTAAATGTAATTATACAATTTTGCTCTAAAGCACGCAGGCTCAGAGGTATAAAGGGAATCTCCACCTTCCTAGAGGTTAGCTACCATTAACAGTGTGCTATGCATGTTTGCCAGTTCTTTCACTCTGCCATTATCAAGTTTATCTGTCTTTAAAACGTTAATAAACAGGATCCGACTAGATACATGCAGGTACTGCTCACACAGCAGTTTCCGGCGAGGCCTCGGAACTTGCCTCTGCACAAGCAGCGGACTCCCGCCTCCTTCCGGGCCTACAGGACCCGGTGGGCCGGCTCCTCGCCCCTCTGTCCCAGCCACACGGTCTTCCTGGGGCCTGCCTAGCTCCCTCCCACCCATCAGACACCCTCAGCACCTGCTGCTCCTGCTGCCAAACAAACACCCTTCCTCAGACCCGCTCCGGTCTTGGCTCCATGGCCACCTCTTGGAGGAGACCTTCTGACCCGTCTCACGGTGCGGCCGCCCCCCGAGCCACTGTCTACGTTACTCTCTTCATATCATTTCTCACTGCCTGAGATTAAGGGGTGTGTCTGCTCATGTGCTTACTACCTGTCTTCTGCAGGCGGGAACTCACTGAACGGCTGAATGAACAGCAACTTTCTTCAAATTTGACAATATATTTTGGAGTGGCAGGACAAATAGGACGAATCCACGTTTGAGGCGGCTGCACAGCGTGCCGCAGTGGGAGGGGCCGAGATCCACTTCACCGCCCCCACCGCCCCCACCGCAATGTCGGAGAACACAGAGCGGCACCCAGCTTTCTCTCGCGGGCAGCGCCGCGGAGGGATTCCTCGGATGCAGGACCGTGCCTGCGGCTGCCGGCAGAGCACTCCATCTTCGGCCGCACGTTCCCTACTTTTGCAGGAGTGTCATGCCCTGAAAGCCCCCTCCTCTGGGACTCACCTCGACGGAGTGTGGCTCTGCCCCGGTTCCCCTCCCTCAGCCCAGAGCTGCTCTCCTGGCACGGGAGGGCTGCACATCTGTGGTCCCTCAGAGCCAGAGGGCAGAGCAGCCCTCAGAACTGGCTCACATGCAAAATCGGAATAGGCTGCATCGATAGAATTAGAACGAAGGGTCTGAGAACAGCTAATGCTTCCAAGTAAGAATTAGGGCGACTGTTCAATATGCTGTTGAAACCAGGACACTTTTGTGAGTGAAAGGGGGTGCTGTTAATTTATTGTGTTGGGACAAAAGGGGGGAACTGTACGGTTGCCCTGGTGATGCCACGATTGGGCTGTCAGGATTCTTACTTGCGTAGCTCCCTCTCGTCCTCGCCACCAGCGTGAGGGTGGCACTTGTGCTACACGAGGTCGTGAGTTTGCTCAGAGTGGTCAAGTCTGCCCTTGGAGGGACGCGGCTACGGGGAGGGGCGGGGCCGGGATCCACGGCGCCCTCAAGCATGGCGCTCTAAGCACATGATTTGGGTAGACGACTGGGGCGGAGGGAATGCCCTGTTTGGCGGTCCGGGAACCACTCCCGTCAGCCCTTCTCTGGAGTCAGGCAACGCAGAGCACGGAGGGGAAGGGGGAGAGACAGAGACAGCTGCCTTCCCGTTCCCGCAGGCGCACAACACGCCAGGGTCACCTGCCCTTCTCTGGAAACTGGGCGGCAGGCGTCCCAAAGGCCCAGAGGGGGGCCGTGTGTTCTGGGCCCGCACGTGCTGTCTTCGGCCCCACTACTGAGAACTGCAGGGGTCCTCATGGAAACGGAAGCCCTGCCAACAGAAAACACTGCTTCTCTGAAGCACAGACTAGAAAAATGCTCCCTTGCTTTAACCACAAATCCCAAATGGACGTTGGAAATGTATCTCTGCCACCAGGCACTTGATGTCCCCACCCTGGAGCACTTTAGAAAAACAGGTAAAAACAGCGAGGCCAGAGCCAAGTGACTCACAGGTAGTGTTTGTGTGAGTGCCACAACTCGGGGGCGGTGAGAGAGGAAAGTTGGCAGCAGGTAGTGGGGTGAAACTTCCCAAGAAAACTGGCGTGGGGTTAAAAACAAAAAAACAAAAACAAAAACAAAAATCCCTGATGTTTCCAACGAGCTCTCCAGCGGAAATGGCCAGCGTCCTCCCAGCTGTCCCCTCGGCAGGGTCTGCTCGCAGGGCACCCGCGTGCGGTTCCAGAACGTGCTCTGTGGGAAATCTCTGTTCAGCGGGGTCCTTCAAAACCTGTGGGGACTTGTGCTTTGCCCGTGAAGAAATGATTGCTGTGCAAACTGCTGCCTCGCCATAAACAACTAGAGAACTTGTAAAAGACATTGAATAAAACCCAACACTGGGTGCTGGGCAGGGTGGGACTGAGATTCCCGATAGAGGGAAACAAAGGAGGCAGCCACTCCCACCCCAGGCCCCCACTCGGCTCACCACCTGGACAGAGCTCCCAAGCCAGAGCTCCCAGGCCGAGGTGCGGAGAGGGGAAGCCCCGAACCCAGCCCAGCAGTCTCTGTCTGATTGAGAAGGGAGACCGAGAGCTGGAGGGCTCAGAGCAGCAGAACACTGGCGCGGAGAAGCTACACAGACAACAGAAAGAGAGCTCTGTGAGCTGCCATTGAGTCCCCTTGGACCTCGGACTGGATCTGATCTGCACACGCATGGGCGAGACTCCACGCGGCTGGAAGAGAATCGCTAAAAAGGAGTAGGCTGAGCAATTCCCAAGGCACACGCGAGGCTGGGAGTAACTCGCGTCCCCTCGGGCCGGAGTGGAGTCACCTCCTAACACATGGGACGTGAGGCAGAGCCCTGAGGAGGGCAGTGCGTTCGTTCCTCGTGCTCCTCTGGACCTGCCCTGACAACGCTTAAAAGTAAACCTCAAAAGGATCGACTCTAGGAAACTTAGACATATGGCAAAGAAAATCCCAAACTCTATCTAATGAGCAAAAACATAACCGGGTCCACAAGGCCTGGTATCCAATCACAAACTAACGGGCAAGCAAACGGCAGCAGTGTATGACAAATAAACTGGAGAAACTTAACCAACAGAAACAGACTAGAATCAAAGGAGACGATGGAATTAGCAAACGAGGACGTTAAAATCACTCAGAAGTAATTTTATAAAATCGCTGTTATAACTATGTTCCGTGTGCTCCAGAATGCAGAGGCAATGATGAATATGATACATGCAAAACATGATGTTGCCTGGAAATGTTACTTCAACTAAAAGAAATGAGACACCAGCGGCTGCACACTGCATGGTTTCCCTTCGGTGACGTTCTGCAGAAAGAACGCCGCAGTGGCCGGATGCAGCTCCGTGGGCGCCAGGGCCCGGGGAGGGCCCCCAGCAGCCCGACCCCATCCTCAGGGTGTGGGGGGAAGGACGTTCGGAGCCCTTGTTCCGGGAAGGGGGCAAGACCAAGGTGACACCGTAATCGCTGCCACAGGACGGCCGGTACAGCGAGAGGGGGGACTGGGACCACCCGAGGCCCTGGGTGCAGCCAGGCTCTCGTGCACTTACCCGAGAGGGAGATCCCTTCCGCCAGCCCGTACGGAAGATACGCAAAAATGATCATCATGCCGAACTCCAAGGAAGGCGTTCTCCTCAGGTCGATGTGCTTGAGCACGTGGATGACAGTCGTCAAGGACAAAGAACACGGGGCCGTGGACGGGAGGTCTAGCGAGGGCACCAAACGCTGCCTCCCAAACACGTTACGTTAAACAATGGACACAAGATTCTGGAATATTCTGAGCTAACTAGTGAAAATCTGTCATCGTGGTTTTTTTTTTTTCCTCGCATGGAGACTGCAGTTTTAAGAAAGGGAACCTGACAAAACTAAGAAATGTACATTCCGAGACACATGGTGAGGGGAAATTAAAATCGACCTCAGTCAGCTCCTTTAAGAACGCTGACTTGGAAGGCGGGCAACGTGCCAGGGCTATGGGCAGCAAAGCGGGGGCCGCAGATGGACGGGGGACAGCCCACGCTGCTGGGTCCCTTCCGGGGCCTTGTTACACTTTCACCTCCTCCTCCCCCATCACATGAGATGAACTAACGGGGTTTCCAGGCTCGGGTTCAATGTCCCACGGGAGGGCCGCCTTTCCTACGCCCGGGGCCATCCAAACTCCTGCTCCTGAAAAGGAGAGTCTCCTGCGTCTCCCAGCATCGTCCCGTGCCCACGGGGCTCACGGCCCTCCATGCACCTGGCTTCAGCAGCAGGTGCCCCCCGTCCCCTTGTGAGGAAAAGAGAAATATGGAGGGAAGCATTAAGCTGGTGAACGTTTTCTGTTTTGTTCTGCTTATCGGTACAAGATGAGAAGCTGTCACCCCAGTCAGCAGAGCATCCAGCTTCTGGACAAGAGAGGCGATGGGAAAACTCCACGGGTGGCAGACAAACACGCCTGTCACTGGCGAGAAAGGCTCCTCCAGCCATCTGGGGGACAACCTACTCACTGGGGGCAGGGGCGGGCGGCTGTCTCCCCAAGACGCAGAATCAGGCCGGCCCCCATATGGCCGGGCGCCTGTTTTCCCGTCACGACCGGGACGAATGTTCCAGAGCAATGAAGGTGTCGCCGGCCTTCACGGGCCTCTCTCCTTCTTCCCTTCTCCGGCCGGAACAGCTTATGGGTTGTTTGTTATGCGAGAAAATCAGTGCAAATAACTGAGACGAACTCTCTTTGAAAGCCTCTTTCCTGGCCCTTCCGGATAAACACTTCCAGATTTTCTCCACTCGGCATTTTCAAATGAAATTAATTTCCAGTTTTCTGAGTGTGGCAAGTGAGACAGCAGAAAATGAAAATCATCTGAATGCAGTCTTCGTACTCCAGGAACTCAGAGGCCTCCCGAATCAGATCTGATATCCAGCACGGTTTTGCAGCTTTACAGTGACATTCTAAATCTCACGTGTTAAATTTAAAAATCTCTGAGTTTAAATTGAAGTGCTCCTGGCGCCAACACTAGGCGTACAAGTCCTCCATCACACACCACCTCAGACTAGCACCGGTCCCCCCAGGGGGCCGGAGGAAAAGGCTGGAGATGGCGGTGTGGGGCGCACTCTCCTCCTCCGTGCCCGTTCGTCACATGCAAAGGATATTAATGCAGAGATTAAGCCCGTGAGAGTGCCGAGCGCGGCCGAGCCAAAGAACATTTTGAGGAAGTAGCCAAGGGCTTGTAAAAATGTTTGCCACCCACTGACATCGGACATATTTTTTCTCGTTAAACCTTCAGCTGTGCTAGGAAAGAAAAGAAAACAGAAGGAAGTTAGAACGTTATAGACGCAGGTTATTAGAAATTAATTTAGCACGCAAAGCTCTGTCCTGGATTGCGCTCCCATTCCTCTGCCCCATCACTCGGTGTAGCACACGTGTTAGTTCACCTGCTCCGTCCGGGCCCTGCGCCAGTGCCCAGGGGTTCCGAGGTGAGGGCCAGGCCCCTGCCCGCGAGGAGCTGCCCAGTCTAAGGCGACAGAACACACGACCATCTGGGGAGAGGGCGCAGGGCTACGGCAGCACCAAGGTTCTGCGTGGCGTGTGGTTTAGAGTTAGGCTACAAAACGACGAGGGAAAAGCACGGGCAGAGGGAACAGCATGCGCAGAGGCAGGGAACCCGAGAACACAAGCACGTTCTGGGAACATTCGAGTACACAGGTTAGCATGGATAAAACACAGAAACAGGATGGGCGGGCGCAGCGGGGGAGACAGAGGCGAGGGGTAAGGCCAGAGCAGCAGGCAGCTCGGGACCTGCGAAAGGCGTTTGGTGAGCCAGGCTCAGGGCTGCTCCTCTCCCTCGGAGGCCCTGGGAGTGTTTCCAGCATGGCGGCGGGGGGGGGGGGGGGGGGTCCTGCAGTAAAACCTGAAACTGAGCCTGGGGCTTACAGTCTGGCTGGAATGGAGCCGCCTAAAGAAGGCCCGCCACTGGGCAGAGCCAGAGAGGGTGGAGTTAGGAGGCGGAAGGGGGAAGAACTGGAAGAGCTTTCCTTTCACTGCGACAGAACAAAGTAAACCTGTCAGAAGCCATTAAATCCAATGGTTGGTTTCACCCACAAAGGGAAAACCATCACACCGTTACGATGGGGTTGCTCTCATTACGCATCCTTCTCCTGCAGTCAGATTCCGCCTCGGGCTGTTTCCTACATCCATCCGCTCCTCTCCCTTCCTGCCCTCCCGTGTGTCCCTGAGTTTATGCCTCGCTGGTCTCTACAGACCTCCCTGTCCCCTCAGGACCACCCATTCTCCATCCGGTAGCCTGAGTCGGCCCCAGAAAATGAATGCACCTCTGACCAGGCCATCGGCCTGTTCACGACCCATCGACAGCTTCCCTGTTGCTTTGCAGGAGGACGCCTAGTCGTCTTAGCCTGACCTTGTTACTGGCACTGGGGTTCTTGGGTTTCCCAGAACAGTAATCAAGAGGAAGCCCCAGAGGAACTTCCAGACAGATTTTATGAAGCTCACGCTCGAGCACAAGGGAGGCAGCCCAGAGGAAAGGATGGTCCTCTGCACTGGCCGGAGTGGGGGGGGGGGGGGGGGGGCCGGCTCTGCTCAGCCGCTTTTACAAGCTGGGGACAAAGCAGGCTTGGTCAGAAAGACAGGCTTTTGGAAAAGGTGGGCTTGCAGATCTTCCACTTCAGGGTGGGGTGACCCTCTTCCCGCTGCGTTGCCCGGTCACTGCGGTCACACCCGCGCTGTGGGGGCGGGATGGCAGAGCCCTGGGAAGGCTGCACAGGGTGAAACCCTGGTCGGCCGCGCACGCGGGTCAGTGGTTTAAGCAGGCAGTTACAGGGAGAGGCAATCAGCTCCTTCTGTGTTTGGGGTAGGGAGTGCAGGGGCGGAGACATTTTTGCATTCTGTCTGGTCACCCGGTCTGAGCTTGGCTTCCTGGCCACCCGGTATTGTGTGTTTCCGGGCGCAGGTCCCTGTGCGCTTTCAACCTGACTCCTGTCCCTGCCACACCCCTCGATCCCATCTCCTCGTTCAGGGTGGGCCGCTGTCACCAGGACCTCCTTGCGGTCACTCCGCACTCGTCCCCGGCCCCAGCTCACTTGCCAGTTTGTGTCTCAGAACCCAGGGTCAGGTAACTTCCTCAGGGACACCTGCCCTGGGCCCTTCACACAGACTGGACCGGCCATTTCTCAGCCCCCCGCTGCTGCCTTCCCCAGAGCAGCTGAGAACTAATGAACCGGCGCACAGGCACCAATCCTGTTCAGCTGCCCCACGTCCAGGGCCTCCGGCAGCGTCCGGCACCCACACCCAATAGACTGTTGCTGAGTCAGTAAACAAAGCGAAGAAGTGTCAGCAATAATATTCAGCTTCATTACTCAGCATTACGCTAACTGGTGTAATTATAAAGCCGGATAATCTCTGACAAAAGAGTAGCTAGATCAAACAACCTCAGGGAGCCTTTCGTGGGGATGCACTGCGCAATGTAACACACGTTTCTGCCCCGTCCTGCAAGGAAAACACCTTTTTTCACCCAAGTGCTCTCCAAACTCACCTCAGTGCACCACCGCCCCCATCCCCTCTTTCCGAGGAGACCACGGGTTCACATCCCGCTGCCTCGGGGAATGCTGGGATCCAGGGAGGCTCTTACGGGCAAAGTGCTTTCGAGGGCTAAGATCACCCAGTGTTGCCGAAGGGTCCATGGACACGCACACAGTGTCTGCCCCCCAGCCCAGGCGGCTCCCTCGGCCGGTACACCCACCGGCCAGCACGGCTGCCTTCTTTCTGTGTAGGGGAGGCTTAGGCCAATGGTTCCTGAGCTTAGGACGGATGCAAGCAGAATCTGGACTCCTTCTGGCCTGGTAATTGTCTACATTGTATTTTTTTCAGGTCACGTTTCGCACACCTTACGGATATAAAACAATGCTGCCTCAGGATCCAGTTCTTGAGCTTAAACTGTAGCTCAAAAGGTTCGTGCCGAACAAAAGGTTCCTTCCACAGTAGTTATTTGAAGAACAAATTGTCATAGCAACAAATCAAAGCTAAAAATAATTTAATTAAAGTTAATGAAGAAATAGAAGATACTTAGCTTTCTGGCACTTCTGAAAGGGAAAACATGAAAAAAGGAGCAATTCACGCTCATTCAGTTGCAAAGAAAAATGTGTCAGAGCACTTCGAAGATGATCATTTACGAAGTGTACGCTTAAGACAAGGCATGGTTCTACAGCGGACAACAGCTCCCCCCTGTGATGCCAAAAACAGGGACAGGCCCACCATGCCCCCTGCTCCCCCACATCTCTCTTCTATCTGAAAACGCCCACCGACTCCGGAGGCTGCCCCCCGAGAAGCCTCCGGCGAACCCTGCGGTGTGGGGTGTCCCGCCTGCACCGCTGTGCCCACTTCTCCGAGAGCATCTTTCTCTCGCCTCGGATTGAGTCTGTCGAGTCCAGCTGGTCTCTGAGCAGTGTCCGGGCCACAGAGGTCCCGCACCCAGTGCTCATGGAGGACGGCCAGCCTACAGTGCGACTGAGAGTTGGCGAGGCGGGCTGCAGCTGCGGTGGGGGGGGGGGGGGACGCCCCGCCCACCCTGGGAGGCCCCGCCCACCCGCGTCCCTGCAGTGGGGGAAACCACACGGGCCTGTGTCTGTAGACCCAGTCCGGGGAGCTGC
The DNA here is from genome assembly GCF_004126475.2 of Phyllostomus discolor. Taxonomy (NCBI): domain Eukaryota; kingdom Metazoa; phylum Chordata; class Mammalia; order Chiroptera; family Phyllostomidae; genus Phyllostomus; species Phyllostomus discolor. Next base: position 97,511,222 of record NC_040911.2, on the reverse strand, counting down.
TGGCACAGGTGCCACCCCCCCCTCGAAAGCATTTTGCCAGGAAGAACCTTTGGCTACTTTTAACAAATGACTCCATCGTTTCTCATTTTAAAAAGAGAGTATCTCCTAGTCTTTGGCCTTTTTTTTTGTGACAAAGGGACCTGGAAAAGCTGGGAAAAGGTCCTACTTCTGACTGATTTTTAAAAAATAATAATGAATTAGAGACAAAGCAATTGAGTTTAGCTCTAACGTATGAAAATAACTCATGATGTCACCTCCAGTTTGGGCACAATTCCTTCTCACAAACGTTGAATATATGCAGCCAGGATATGAGATCGAAGTCAAAACCGGAAAGCTAAGAAGCCTTCAGAGTAGATCCTAAGAAAAAATATAGCCACCCGATTTCTTAAAGGTCTTACAGCAAGATATGTGAGAATTCCCTAGTGCAGCTTCAGAAAACTCTGTTAGGAGAAATGTGGACAAGCCAGCAACAGGGTAAGACGACGTTACAGAAGATTATCTCACCCCGTGTTCCGTGGAGAAGCTGCAGCGTGGGGTACGAGCTCATCTAAGGAGGATAAATGTGTGCTTCCACCCAACTGTTAACTGTAATTATCTCTGGGTAATGCATGTAATTTTTCTTTCTCCCTTTCTTCTTGTGTGTGTTCTAAATGTCGTATGAATTATATATGTATTATTTTTAGAATAACAAAAATATTTTAAAGTTTGTCTTGTTTAGGTTCGCTAAGCGCTTCTTCTTGCAGTTAAGCAACCTCGGGTAAGTTCTTCCTGCAGAAGCAGCATGAAAACAGAGCCGACGGAGACGGAGACACAGTAGCGGGGCAGGCGCAGGAGGGCGGAGGGTCTCGGGTTGCGTTGCCTGCTGTCAGATGCTCGTTGCAGAGCCCCACGCCACGCTGCTGGGTCCTCAGATCCAGGCCAAGGAGGAGGCAGCGTTACCGCCCTCACAGCCACCGACTGCCGAGAAGCCTGCGGCTCAGGAGGTGAGGGAGCCGAGCCAGGGCCACACAGCTGTGAGTGGCACAGGAAGGTGGGACAGGTAGTAGTAAACCAGGCAGGGAGGAGGAGGGAGACACGTCTCACCCTCTGGCTCAGCAGCCCCGAGCCTGGTCCAGTAGGATTGCCAGGTCTTCCGACCATCACAAGCACGGACAGTGCAGAGGGAGGGGGTCCTGAGGCTCTGCTGGGAAAGGGGGCCTTGGGAACACTTTCACCAACTAAGACAAAGAGCCTTCACCAACAGGAAGAAAGCCTTTGCAGCTGTACATTATTCCTGAGGTTTAGAAGGGGAAGGAGGAGCCTGGAAACTAAGGTATTTAACCCCTGAACCCCGATAGCTGGTGCACTCAGATTAGCCGGGTGCCCATGTGTAGCCTCGGCTCAAGCATATGAGGCAATCTCACTAACAAATTTGCTAACAACTTTATTTCCCCCATGCCTGGGGCACTCAGACTGGCCGGGTGCCTGCCTGCAGCTCTGCCCTCACACCTGGTTCACACATACACCTGCCGTCCCATTCCCACCACACGTGTTGCCTCTCGCTTGATCCTCCCCTTGCGAGCGAGGCAAGCACTGAGGAACAGGCTTGGGGTGCAGGGCCGGGCCCTGACCCCAGATCTCTCCCCAGTACCAGCATCACCAGGACTTGGGCCCAAGTCGGCCTGACTCCAAAATCTGGGCTCTTTCCACTATAAAACACCCTTTTAGTCCAGTGTACTGGAATTTCGGATGTCGTCTATGGTAAAGCTTTTAAGAAAATGCTAACCACCACAGAATGTTATGCTTAGCGAGGAAGCTTGCGACAAAGGAAGCAAGTCAGGATTCAGATCACAGAAATTCTACTCTCCATCGGAACGCTGACTGGCTCCCAGAATTCTCCTGGCTCATCAAATCGCACGCTGTACAGGGCTCCTTTCTCCAACTGCTTTGACTGCTGGTACATTTTCTGGCTTTTGGCAAAACTGTTTCGCTCTCTTGCCCACACCGGCCAACAAACACCACAAAACACACAGTTCAAGGATAAACACATTTGAAATTATCTCGAATTCCGTTTCTTTTCCCAAAGACATCTTACGATTCACCTTTCATCGCTCCGATCCCATCAACAAGGGCAGTGACGCGGATGCACATTAGACAGAGACCTGCAGTTTCCAAAGTGGCTTCCACCCAGCGGCAACTTAAGGAGGGAAGCCCACCCCCCCCGCCCCGCTATCCTCCTCTCCAGCGGGGAGAAGGGAGGCGACCTGCAGCAGCTCCCCAGTGGGGAGCAGGGCCCCGTCTGCAGCGGTCTGCAGCACGCCGTCCACACACTCACCCCTCAACAGGCTGCTCGGTCATCGTCTGGGGAAATTGTGAAAAACCCAAGTTCTTAGCACTCACCTCGGACCAGTCGCTGGCTCGGAAGCCCTGGGGTGGGGCCTGGGGATGCCACATCTAATAGGACCCCCCGGCAATGCAGACGAGAAGCCGCACTGCCGACTACTGCTACACGGTCGGTCACAAAAGGCGGACCACCCCAGACCTTGACAGTATCCCCGGGGCACGTCCTCGCTGGTCAGGACAGAAAGGGGCAGGCGAGCCGGTCACCCAGAGGACAGCAACTGCACACACGGCTGCACGGGAACCTCTGTCCGTCTGTGCCAAGGCCCTGCCGTTGTGTCCCCCGGGGAGGGCACACTCACTTGGTCAGGACAATGGACACGGCGTCGTTGAGGATGCTCTCCCCGAAAACCAGCATGTTGAGCACCGGGTCCACGTGGAGCGCGTTGAAAATAGCGATGGTGGCCACAGGGTCGACGGCAGAAATCAGGGAGCCGAACGCAAAACTGTAAGGAAGGGAACAGGAGGGGCAATGCTGTGACGCTCCTCACTTGGTCCTCGCACTAAAGCGTTAGAGCCGGGGACTGTGTTTGACTGATGTGACATAACAGCACACCCACGGTGGCTGACGCAGTAACAGGGGCTGCCGTGTTTTTTCTTCTTACGACATCAGCGGACGGACACCGAGGGTGGAGCAGTGAAGTGCCCACTCGAAAAGGGGTTGTTAGGGATGGCCTGGCTGTCCACTCGGTGCATCGAGGCTCCGTGGGGCAGCGGCGGAGGGAAGACTTCAGCTCACATGCGTGAGACTCCCCGGCTCGTCGGTTGGAGCGGTGAGGAGCACGGCGGCTCAGAGGCCGCCCCCAAGTGACCCCTGGGCTGCTGTGTCTGAATCCTGCTCTGCCCCTTGCCTCCGCCCGGGACCAGCCCCGGCCTCCGCTGACACGTGTAACATCTAAAAAGTGCCAAGAGCAGCAGTGCTAGTGTGCTTCAGGAGACGGGCGGCTTGGCTGGCGGACACCCACCCCGGAGCTGCCTCCCGCCGGCCGGAGGCTCTCATCCACGGCGGCCACAAAGGTCTCGTGACCTCCAACGAAGATGCATCAGGGCCAGATGCTTGGGGCCCGCTGTGCTTCAGGCGCCAAGGCTAATGCTAACAGCAGACCTGTCTGTGCTCAGACCAGGCCCCAGGTGCTATGCAAAGCACTTTACGTGGAGCAGCTCAATAATCTACTCGGCAACCGTAGGAGATGCACCACTACTGCCCCGGTGACACAGGAGGACACTGAGCTTGTCCAAGGCTGGGTGGCTAACAAGCGGCAGAGGCAGGATTCAAACACAGGCCATCTGGCTCAGTCGGTGCCTCTGCTTAACCACGACACCGGATACGGCAATATCCAGGGGCCGAGACCAACTCAGAAAACGACATGTTTTACACAGGCCATCAGGGCGATAGAGGAAGAGTAACCTGGAAGGCGGAGGCATGCACGATCAGATTGGGTGGTCAGGAAAGGCCTCGCTGAAGAAATGACACTTATCTGAACAAGGACCTGGACAGTCAGCAGGTGGCCGGGCCAACATCTGGGGGCCATGGCAACAGCCAGCTGCCCCTGCGGGGGCAGTCAGCATGGCTGCCTGAGGAACAAACGGTGGGTGTGGCGGCTCCGTGGCCAGGCCGAGGGCTGGTGGCAGGAGATGGGAGGGGCTGGCGAGGGGGACAGGGCCTCACCGCCCCCTGGGGCTTCCTGGGCCACCTGGGGAGCTGAAGACCTGTTAGCCCAGCCCGTTTGTCCTTCTCCTCCTCGGTGTCCCTGCAAGCCTCTGCTCCCTTAAACTGCCAAGGCCTTCGTCCTACGTCAGCAGAATGGGCAGGCCCGCCCCTCCTACAACACAAGGCCCAGCATGGAGCCCCAGTGCCAGGGCCCTGCGTGAGAGCCGTCAGCCAGAGATGCCACCGCTATGTCCCACCCTCACCAGCTCGCAGTCTGGGAGGGAAGGGGGAGCCTCCCGGCCTGTGGACGGAGTGTGCTCTGTCCACTCTGCCGTCCCCAGCGGCCCTCCGTGGTCACTGGACTCTGGGCTCAGGGAGGAGAGCGCTGGCGGGAGGAGGTGCCGGCTGCCTCACCAGGCAGGGCTCTCTTCGGGAATCAGCACCCTGGCCTTCGGGTTGCCGGGGCAGCTCCCTGCGGGTTCGATTCCTGTGAGTTCACACAGGGGAGCCGGCTCGCCTCGAGGAGGGTCTCCGGATCCCGAGCTGAGGACCAGACCCAGAGCGTCTCAGCTCAGACCCCAGTGTCCACTGTCCCTGTCCTCACAGAAGTTGTGACACGCATCGTGAGCTGTCCCTTCACCTGCCTCTCGCCACCCCTGTGAGCACCAGGGGTGTGGGCCCTGTGTTTCAGCCATGGGCACATTCCCAGGATGGGTGCTGAGCATGGTGCAGAGAGCTCAGTAGAAGGCAGACAGGCTGGAGGGAGGGAGGGGAGGCGGGGTAACTAATGACCACCAACCTGGGAGACCCCATTTGGCTGGCGGCTGCCTGTGAGGCCCTTGTGCTGCATCCCAGACTTTGCTCCGCCAGCCGGGGGCCCCTCCTTCCATCCCCCACTGCCACATGGCAGAGCAGACGGCCACGGCTCTCCCTGCTCAAACACCCATGCGCCCTGGTTTTGGTAGCAGCACCCCAATTTTCCTTGGAGGAGCCACTTCCCTACTCTCCATCCATGCAGTTGTGTGGGACTCTAGGGCTGGGCAGGGGACCCGAGCTGGGTCAGCGTGCGCCACCAGCAGGCATCTGAGCAGGCCACAGGGAATTAGTTTGCCCATCTGGCAAGGATGGCTGAAGGGTGACGTGATCCCAGAGCCATCGATCAGCGCTGCCACGTGGGGCAAATGTGCCCGAGGAGGAAGTCAGTCAGGGAGGAGCGGAGCTGCGTCCGGGAAGATTCCTGACACTGCAGGGCCCGGACGACTGTCACGCCAGAAGCCATCACTCTGGGGACACTTCAGTTCTATGAACCAACTTCCTTCGTCTTTGAAAAGCCACTTTGCGCTGGGTTTCCGTTGCACTGAGAGGGGCCTGCCTGACACCCTTTGCCACCGTCCCCGGGGCCTCCTGAACTGCCGGTCAGACGCAGGAGCCAGAAGGCGGACTGATGAGTGGGTAGAGCGAGGGAGAGACGGAAGACCCACGCGAGAGCAGACATAGCGGAAAGGTAACTACGGACTCGGGGTGGCGCTCACGTGGCCACTTTGCTGTCCGTTCCAGGTTTCACAAGAAAGGGTTGGGGGGAAAGGCCTTGCATAAATTGTACAGCACGTGGTCGGGGATCTCAGCCGGGGTGGAGCACTTCCCTGGAAAGTCTGAATCGGGAGCCGCCTGCGTCAGCGGCAGGCCTGAAACTGAGGGGTCATGTGACTTGCCACCAGCTGCTCCACTTCACACCCCAGTTTTTACAAGGCCAGAAGCTAGAAGTTCAACTTAAAAATGCGTTTTCTTGATTCCATCATCTTAAAGAATAGTAACATCAAGAACACAAAAAGAGCCCTGGCCAGTGGGGCTCAGTTGGGCGGGGCATCATCCTATAGACCGAAAGGTCAGGGGTTCGATTTCCGGTCGGGGCACACGCCTTGGTTGCGGATTCGGGCTGAGGCTCCTACGACAGGAGGCAACTGGTTGATGTTTCTCTCCCCGCCCCCCCCCCCCCTCCAATGAGCATGTCTTCAGACGAGATAAAAACAACAAAAAGGAAACAGTCTAGGATGCTGAAATAATTCCAGGTGTATCTGGGAGTAAAATACCTCTCCAGCAGAAATGTCACTAAAATAAAATGCAACAAAGTTTTGGTTTCTTTTCTTCTTCTTCTTCTTTTTTTTTTCTTAAATGTTTTCTCTAGCGCAGATGTCTGTGGGTTCCACATTTGACCTGCATGGTGTTTTTGAAAAACTGAACACGTTGTCAACATTGAAAACCCAGAAAATTCCCTATTAAAATCTAAAAACCTGTCCTCTTTTGAAAAAAAATGTAAAACAACATCTAGTGATTCTGGTGCATAAAGGTAACCAGCAGGCGGCGCTGGGGAGCGGCCACCCCGGCAGACAGGCCGTGCTCTCTGGTTCACGGTCCCCCCTTGCGTGCACCTGGCCAGCTCCCCCGTGACGTGACGAGCTCTGCCAGGCCCTGCAGCTGTGCGGTTTGCCACTGCTGGCTGGTGTCCCCAGCACACTCCCCGTCTGTGGGACAGTCACTTTCTAACAGGAAATAACGCGTCTGCACCCGGAGGGAGAAACTCCGCCGGCTGTCACTCCGCTGGTCTCAGGAACGGTTGGGTCTCTCCCTCCTCCCGCCTGGACACCCAACCACCGGTTCCATCCAGTTCCACAGGAATTAGTGGGGCATATTCTGTATTTCCGCTTGGTTGCCCGCAATCAGGTTGAAGGACGGGAGGCCGGGACACCTTCCTTGACTTGGACGGGGTTTGGGGCACTTCTTTTCACTGGTAAAATACCTACAAAATGCAGGGCACCCGTTCTGGCTTATTTCCAGCTCCTTTCAGGACAGGAATGTGACTTTTGCTACTTGCTTATATATCAAAACTATCTTTCAACCAAAGCTCTGACATTCATGCCCCTGGGAGGAAAATGAGATTGGACTTAATGTTATCAGAGGCACATTTCCCATGAAAAGGGCTCTGAGATTCTAGTCCCCAGGGTGCTGCTAAACGCTGAAAGCTCTGGCAGGCTGGATGGGAGGGACCCGGGGCAGAGCGCTTGGGCCGCTTCCTCGCTCCCCAGCCCCGCGGCGGCAGGAAGGACCAGCGCTGATGCTGACCGTGGGCCCGGGACACAAAGCAGCGTGGGCTGCATCCTCGCTGGATTCTTCAGGGAGGAGACCAGGCTGAGCCCTGCTGGCGCGCTTTTGCAGCACTAGGTCTGGAGACTTCTGAGAGACAGCTGCCTAGGCTGCGTCTCGCTAAGCCAGTTATGGAGATTCCTGGACTGGCTTCCACGCAGCAGCCCCGAGAGCTCGCTGGAGTAGCTTCAGAAGGAGGAGGACACCCGTAGGAGAGCCCGTGGCCCTGCCTGCTCCCCACACCGTACCCCGCCCCCAGACTGGGAGGGAATCCCAGAATAGAGATTCACACCTCACTCCCCCCATCCCTAACCCACTTCAAAGTGTATACAGTTGTACTTTTCACTGTGGCCATTGACAAGGACTTAGAAATCAGCTGAAAAGGGTTCTTACTAATAAATCAATGGTGCAGTGTGTGGTGTTGGGGGGGGTGTTGGGGGGGGTGTTTGGGGGGTTAATCCCCCCAAACCCAGGGAGCTGGGTTAACCCCTGAGTTACTCCCTCCAAAGCTTCAGCTATAGTAATCGTTTCAATCAGCAATGTTCTGACTAGAGATCTTGAAAATTTCCTCCATCTAGTTTTGATTCATTTCAGAGACCCGCATTAATTCAGAATAGATTCTACAGAGAAATCAGCAGCAAAACAAAAAGAGAGAAAGAACAGAGAGGTACCACACCCAGGAATCAATGTCTCAGAATGTCCCCGGTCCCAAAAGTAGTCACATGGGTGTTAGAGTGTGAAAGATTTACCTGTCTGTCATGTTGAGTTTAGAGATTACGTCAGCCTGCAAAACAAAACACACAAACACACAGACACAAAAAAAATCCCCCTGGAGAACAGCCAAGAAGATTAAAATGTCCATTAGTGCTAGTCCACGCACTGATAAGGACGTTCATCTTCCGCCCTCAAAACACTTGAGAAAACATTTTAAACTCCTCTAACTTTTAGTTTAAACATGCACCTGATCATCATACAGCAGAAGCATGGAAAAGAATGCTATGTGTTTCCAGCCAAATTAACTACAAGTTTCTTTTCCCAAGTTTCCTCGTACTTGGTACTAGAAGCCGGGCAGTGAAGAAGGCTGCACGGCAGACAGGTTCACCTGGAGCCGCCGAGGCGGCGGTGGAGGAGAGAGTCAGACGGGACGGGCCTCAGAGCCCTCGGCCGTCAGAAGAAAAGACAGCAGACGCGCTATCGGACCCCCGCAGGAGAGACCTGCCCCCCGCCCAGCTGCCTGACCCTCAAACTGACGTAACAGAACCAGGGCAGGCACACTTCCCGCCCCGGGCCGGACAGAAAAAGGACTGCCGTGCGTGGATGTGCATAAGGCAAAACCACGAACACTGCCCCCCTGGGGGTGGGGGGCTGATTTAAATGGATTCGAACAATTTGAACCCCAGGCACAGAACACACAATTGGTGACCCTGGGGCTGGTGTAGCACTGGTGGGAAGTCCAGAGCATGTAAGTGAACAGGGGGACACGTCAGAACTGAGTGAACACGTTCAGAATCATCTTTGATTTTTAAAACACAACTTTTAATTTTTAAAAAAGGAGCATTTAACCCCGATTCAGTGTGTATAACAACACAACCGATAGTGTTGTAGCCTGAGGATCTTGATGATGCATGTTCTGCTTTATTCTTAGGTATTTCAACTTAAGACAATATTGGTCTGCGGGAGCAAATCAATGCTGTACTTTTGAGGATGACGGAAAAGATCCGCTCAGCTCCAGACACCGAAGCTCTCGAGGACACGGAGAGACAACTTCAGCGGCACTCTGCCGTGCCTCCTGGGAGCCTGGACTCCTTCCAGGGGCACGGGGACCCCCACCCGCCTCCCTGCACCAGCGCTGAGAAGGTAAGACTGTCCAAGTTTTCCAAAGACGGTTTTCTTACCTGGCCCAGAAAATAAATTCCTCCGCCTACCACAAAGGCAGAAATTGCTGTACCAAACACAGAAAACAAGATGATGGAACCGATATTCTGAAAGAAGTTACCCTGTTTGAAAGAGCAGAAACGAGAGGAACAATTAGAAAAGCCGCTCCAGCCGAGGAAGGTGGAGTCCGCACACCTGGCGCTCCCCAGGTGCTTGATTCTCTGGGGCGGCGCCGCCACCCGCCCCGTTTGGCAAGCCGGACGCCGGGGAGCCTGCCCGCACGCACGCATCTGACACGGAGCCTGGTCCTGCGGCTTCTGCCTCCCCCAAGCCGCTCCTATCCCCCCCCCCACTTCTCTCCATCGTCCCCTCCACCGCCCTTGGCCAAGGCACCACCTTCTCCCCCAGGACCTCTGCAACAACAGCTCTAACAGGTCTCAACCGCTCCTGACCCTTGCCCTCCACTCTCCAAGGGCTTCCAGAATGATCTCTGCAGAAGACAAATCTGATTGCGCTGCCTTAACTCTGACCCCACCCCACTCCACTCAAAATGCAGCTAAAACCCAACCGAAGCCCGGATGGTCGACCCCTGGGAAGGCCTCTGACCTCCGACTTTGTTTTCTGGGCGCCAGTCACACCGGTGGCTTTCTGTTCCTCACACCCGAGGTGCTCCCTGGTTTGAAGCCCCCCCACTTCTCAGTGCTCGGTGAACCTCCATCACCCTGAGATCTCGGGACACTTCCACCCTTCCTGAGGGAGGCCTCTCTGATCCCTGAGCCAAGTCACGTCCTGCTCTGCGCTCTCAGTGCGCAATGACCCCCTCCCGGCAGCACTTGACACGGCTGAACATTCACATTTAGGTGTGACGCTACTTGGTGTCTGTCCTCCCCACGAGGCCGCAGGCTCAGTGGGGGTAGTGACCACACCCGCTTGTGTACAACGTCGCGACGTGAGGCCTGTCAGAGGCCAGACGCCCAGTGAACAGGCTCCAGAGGAATCAATTAATTGGGTTTCACGTCTGATCAGAGTGCAAGGTTTATACAGTTGTCATTCTTCATTCATTAAGGAAAGGCACGCCACTACAGAGAGTGTCAAAACAGTGGATTATGCTGCCAGAAACCCCTCTTTGCTGCCCAGGCCTTTTAAACAATCTTATTTCGCTCTGCCGGCACCATCACCAAGTAGAAATAGGACAGATAAGACGTATTTCCCTCTGTACTCCATGGCGTTTAGGAGGAAATATTTGAGTCCAGGTAGCGTGATGACATCTTTCAAATTCCCATAAAATTAAGAAGATCGGCTGTTTCTGGGAACCCTGTGGGCCCACTCGGGAACAGCGCCAGGGAACCCTGACGACCCTCGACTGTGAGCGTGGACGAGGGACCCCAGCTTTTCGCCCGGGAGCTGGCGAGCCGCAGACGACAGGAGCTGCCGGTTGAAAGCTCACTTCAAGAGGGCGTCCTCAGCGCGACCCTGACTGACCACGACTCCTGTCCCCGCAGGGCGTTCCTGTGCTTCATTCTCTGCAGTTCTGAGTCGGCCGCCCAGGGTCTGACGCTCGGTGACTTGGTCTGGCACGTCCATCCTTAGCCACAAAGAACTTGAACTTAACTCAAGCCAAACACAATGATTTGGTTTTTTTTCTAAACAAACGGCTTTCATCGATGAGTCTTTCTTTGCAAAAAGCTGCTTTATTTTGTTAGTCTTTTAAAACAGGCTCAAGTAGGTCCTGGCCTGTTTACAGGGAGCTAATTCTGATAAAACGTATGTAGGTGGTGAGTGGCAATCTGGATGTTGGAAATTTACCCAAGTTCATGTTATCACACGATAAGAACTTCCCTTTGCTAAACAGAGTGAATTCGCCTGCCTCTGACATAATGAATGCCCTATTGTTTGTATGACATTAATAATTTAAAAAGCCGATGCCTGGCTACCTACTGCATATCAACGTAGAGTAGCCTCACTGAACTTTCTGTTCCACATTCACACGAGCAAATACAGCAATCTTAAGATAAAACGCTCGAAGATGGCTTCCTGTCTCCTCTGGGGGAGGGTACAAAGTGGGCAGAGTCTCTGAATTCACATTTCCAAATCACATTAGTCCCTTTCGCATAAATTATCACACTTTTCTGCTGGAAAGCTATCTTCAAAGAAATGATTTTCATTTTATTTTTTCTTAAGATTTTATTAATTTACATTTTAGCGACTAGGGAAGGGAGGGAGAAAGAGGAGAGAAAAATTAATGTGCAAGAAACCTCGACCGGTTTCCTCTCCCACTCCCCTCACCAGGGACCTGGCCCGAAACCCAGGCTTGGGCCCCGGCCAGGAGTCGAACCGGCGCCCTTTCAGTTTGCAGGACGATGCCCAGCCCACCGAGCCACACCATTCAGGGCAAAGAAAAGATTTTTAAAGAAATTATTATTTTCCTCAAATTTTGGACAAGTTTATTTCCCCTCCCTCCAAAAAGTCAGAAAATAAAACTTTCCATGCTCATATATGATCATCAAAGTGTTGTTTTTAAGTCAAAATCCAATCCATTTCCTCAACTTTGTTTTAAAATATTTTCATAATCTGCCCTGGCTGGTGTGGCTCAGTGGATTAAGTTCTGGCCTGTGAACCAAAGGGTCTCTGGTTAGATTCCTAGTCAGGGCACATGCCTGTATTGTGGGCCAGGTCCCCAGTGGAGGGCACTTGAGAGGCAACCACACATTGATGTTTCTCTTCCTCTCTTTCTTCCTCCCTTTCCCTCTCTCTAAAACTAAATTAAAAACAGAACTGTGGCTTTTATTTCCCTCAAGATTCTTCTTGAAGGAATAAAAATAAATACATAAAATAAAATATTTTAAAAATCTGTCGGTAATTCTTTAAGAATTATTTACAAAATGAAAGAACAGAAGACATTGACCTTCAATTCTTTCTTGCTTGTTTTCCTTTTAACAATTACCTGATGTCAGTAACAGTTTATAAGACTTGGGAATTTTTTTCTACATTAAACTTTCTTTTCACATTTTCTGTGAATAGATGTACAATAAAATAACAACTTTAAAATAAATCTGGGCTGAACATCTTAAAATACTTTTGGTTTAGTACCCAGGTGAAAAATTAAAAATTAATTTATACATTTTAACAAAAACTCTTGACAAATTTAACATCCAAGTTTTATTATGTTATTCTTCATTTCACTACTAGTAATATTAATATTGGTAATAATAAATATCATTATTTACAAGAAGCGCTATGATTTATTTAATGTGGTGGGTGGTGCTTTGTATACATTTTTTCATCTAGTGTAAATTTCCAAGCCACCTGAGAGGTAGGGTTTTGGTGGGGTTTTTTGTGTTTTAATTTCTACAGTTCCCAAAAGGAATCCATAGGGGGCAGCACATGATTAGATCTAGGTCTCTGGCTCCAACGTCCAGCCTCTTTCCTCTCTCCAAGGGTAGGCCAAACCTCAGTCCTTCCAACCTTCATATTTTTTTTATCATATTTACAAAGTAACTTTTGTATTACTAACATTTTCAATGGAATCATCTACTTTAAAACTTAAATACATTGATATTTAAAGAAAACACAGGCCAAGAAAAACACCCATGTATACACATAAAACTGGCTTAAAAGTGAACAGCTAGCCCTGGCTGGCGTAGCTCAGTGGATTGAGCACAGGCTGCGAACCAAAGTGTCGTAGGTTCGATTCCCAGCCAGGGTACATGCCTGGGTTGCAGGCCATAACCCCCAGCAACCGCACATTGATGTTTCTCTCTCTATCTCCCACCCTTCCCTCTCTAGAAGTAAATAAATAAAATCTTAAAAAAAAAAAAAAAAAGTGAACAGCTCCCGCCCGGGCAGGAGGAGTCGGCTGGCAACTGGAGGACAGAGACCAGAAGTGACAGAGCAAAGCAGGGACTGTGCGGGGGCCAGTGATGCCACTCCTCGGGCTGGAGTGGGGAGCTGAGACTGGGCGGAACCACCGTGGGACTGGGGGATTGTTCCAGAAGGAGCCGGAAGATGAGGCAGAAGGATGGGGCTCCATCCCGTGTGGAGCAGCTGGGCCGGGGAGCAGGGGTACAGGTGGAGACTGGGGGAGGGGAGGAATATCAGCAGGGAGCTGAGGCCCAGGGCTGGGCACCAAGGGGAGACACTGAATGAGGAATGGGCCTGAGGAGGCGGAGGGCCCCGTGTGATGAGCCGGGAGAATCCAAAGGCCCAGGGCACACGTCCCTGTCCACCCAGGACACAGACTATGCTTCCAACACCTGTCGGTCTGCGTCCCACGAGAAGAGTCAACGTGCTGTCTGTGCAGCCCTGGAAACCTCTCTGGCTGTCTTCCGGCGAAGCACCCTTCTGCGGACAGCACGCGTCCGATAAACCGCACTGCCTGAGACCGTGCATGCAGCCCGCTGACCGTGTCTGCTCCTGCCCACGAGGCAGGCCGCCCGTCCTGCTTCTCCCACACACGCCCAGGGTGCGCACACAGAGACACTGCTGCTAGGTCAGCGCCCGGGCTTTCAAGGAGCCTGCCTTACCCACGCGGAAGCCATCCAGCCTTACCTTGTGCAATGAATATCCCGACTCAAATATAATAGGTGGAAGCAGCAGAAGGAAAAACATATTCGGACGGAACATTTCTTCTTCCTGTAAATATTCAATGGGTGCTTTCAGAGGCAATTAAGAAATACATCCATCAGTAAAGAGTCAAAGCAATTCTTCTTTAGGCCTGGCCCAGTGGAAACCTATCATGTTTTAAAAACTGCATGAAAAACACCAAACAGGAAAACAGATAACCCCCCCCAAAAATAAAATGTGCATTTTAAAATGTAGGATAAGTGAGTTTAAAAGATGACCAGGAAAAGAAAAAGCAGAATGAACTGCTTCTAAACACAGTCGTATGCTTTTTTTATCCTTTACTAAGGCAAGAAAATTAATTTTAATATAGAAAACACTTCAAACAGAACACTTTCAAAAATAAGCCCGCAGATTGGAATCCTCCAGGACAAAGGTGCTGGTGAGCCCTAACACACTCCACTGGGAGGAGGGGCAAGCCCTACGCGTGTTTGCAAGAGCCCCGCCTTCTCTCTGCCTGCGACAGGCAACGCTGCCGGTTTCCTCGACCAGACTGTGATGAGGGAGTCCCCCCCCACCTGCCGCTCCCACAACTCAGGACGCAGGACCTGGCTGTAAAGCCAGTCCCTCAACAGGCTTTCAGGTTCAAATGTGAAATACGGTTCTGAAAGGCGCTTCCAGGCAGAGCCCTCTTTGGCGGGATGAAATAACCCTCTGATTGTTGGTGGGTTGGGGGAAAATACACTCTGGTCCTCAAGCCAAAAGAGGCTGCATGTAATACATGTAAATTCTGCAAAATCAGGCCTTTTTTCATGTGAAAATTTCTAAGCAACAATCTTGACAGCCTGATTTCTTATCAAAAGCCATATTCAAAAGAAAGACTAAATGTTTTCTTACAAATGTACAGCTGTTACCGTATAAAGACTAAAACAGCATTTAAAAAAGGCTCAAAATAGAAGTAAATGATGACTTCTAATTAAGTCTTAAAATAACTGTGGGTGCAACGAGCTCGTGACTCAGGCTGGGGCTGTGGGACAAGGAACGGGCTGAGCTCCGTGTTTCGTGGGGCAACCAATTCTCAGGATCTGGGCAGTGCGGCCGCTGCGCTGGTCTTCCTGGGGTTTCACAGACTGAGCCTCTGCTGGGAGAAAGGAGAACCCAGCGACAACGGATTGCATAGTGTCCTCCAGCCCCAGGTCATGTCCACCTGGAACCTCAGAACATGACCTCATTTGCAGATCAGGTCTTTGCAGGTGTAATTCAGGGAAGAATCCCCATGAGATCATACCGAATGAGGGTGGACCCCAAACCCAAGGAGAGTGTCCTCGTTAGGGACAGAACAGGACACGCCCACACACTGCGAAGGCCGTGTGAAGAGGAACTGAGGCCAGACACAGCCGAGGAATCCCCGGGACCAGGCGCTGCCCCCAGAAGCTGGACGAGGCTGGAAGAGGCAATGAGGGATTCTCCCCAGGAGCCTGGATTCACTCCCTCCCCCACCAACACCTTGATTTCTGATTCTAGACTCTGGAAATATGAGAGAATAGTTCTTGTTTTAAAGTTTTTTCCCTAATTATATTTATGTTTAGAGAGAAGGGATGGGAGAGAGAAAGAGAGGGAGAGAAGTATCAATGTGTGGTTGCTTCTCACGTGGCCCCCACTGGAGCCCTGGCCCACAACCCAGCCATGTGTCCTGACTGGGAATCGAAGAGGCAACCCTTTGGTTCACAGCCCGTGCTCAATCCACTGAGCTACACCAGCCAGGGCTAAATTTCTGTTCTTTTAATTCACCCAATCTGTGGCACTCTGTTACAGTGGCCACAGGGAATGCATCCACTACCTTATGATGAAGAGTGTTACAAAGAGGTCCCCGGTTCCTTTTGGCAGCGTTTCCCCCAGAGAACAGTCCGAGGTCATTTTCGGTGGCACCTGAGGAGTGCGCATCACATGTCGCTGACCATGCGGACCGGGAAAGTCCGCCCCTTTGGGTTCTCTCCCAACCCCAGTGCGGCCAGAGACGCCGCGTGTGGTGCTGCGGCCTGCACGGCCTCCCTCCAGCCTGCTGGTCCCCCTTCTCGACAGCGAGAATGGGCTTGCTTCAGAGGTTGCAGCAGGCCCGTGTGCTCCTTCGTTTTTATGTGTATATTTACAAAAGCAGTATTGTTATGTTTCCTTTAAAATAAATGCATATATGGTGTGCCAATGTTCGTTGCAGTATTATTTGTAACAGCTAAAAAGTGGAGACAGCCCCAGGGTCCACCGACACATGAATGGACACACACGGTGTGGTACAAACCTGCATGGAATATTATTCAGCCGTAAAAAGAAAGGCGGTTCTGATACATGCTACAACATGGATGGACCTTAAAAACAACATGCTAGGTAACATGAGCAGACACAAAAGGCCAAATACCAAATATTGTATGATTTCACTTATGTGAGGTACCTAGAATACATAAATTCACAAAAACAGAAAGTAGATGAGGGCTACTATAAAAATAAAAAGAAAATACTAAGAAATAGAAAGTAAAATAAGAAGGGGAGCCCTGGCTGGTGTGGCTCAGTGGATTGAGTGCCAGCCTGCGGACTCGAAGGTCGCTGGTTCGATTCCCAGTCAGGGCACATGCCTGCCAGGCTGGGTCCCTAGCTGGGGGTGTGGGAGGGGCAGCTGATTGATGTTTCTCTCGCACATCAATGTTCCTCTCCTTCTCTTCCTCCCTCCTTCCCCCTCTCTGAAAATAAATAAATAAAATCTTTTTTAAAAAGCAGGGGGGGAGGATGGAAAGTTGTTTAATGGACAGAGTTTCTACCTGGGATGATGGAAAAGTTCTGGAGACAGTGGTGATGATTATACAACACTGTGGGTGTACTTAGTGCTACTGCATTGTGTATGTAATGCTACTAAATTGTACACTTAAACATGGCTAAAGTGATACATTCTATGTTTTGTATATTTTACCACAATAAAGCTTTAAAAAACTGCTACAAACATACATATAAATAAAAAAGTAAGTTGATTCAAAGAAATCTACGAAGCATTAGGACAATACAGGCAGAAGGCAGGCCCAGTGAGACAGTGTGAAAACAGAACTTCTTGGAGAAAAAACACCAAGCTCCTTCTTCTTATCTCCAGCTGCTCCCTGCAGCACCCTATAGCACCCAAACAGCTGTCCTGCTTCCCACTTTGGCTTTCCACAAACACCTGCTCTTCCAGGAAGCCTGGCCCAACTACCCCCGCTGGGAACCTCGCCCTTTTCCGAGGTCAGCCACTGGCTGCCCGCCCAGATGGCTCCTCGGGCAGTTAATTACATTCACCACCCGGCACGGGCTCACTTGTCTGTGCTATTGAACGTACCACCGTTATTTTAACTTGAAAACTAAGTTCAGTAACGCTGCAGCACATAAAACTAGAAGGGAAAGGTAACCTCCCTTCCCCTGCTCCCACTACTCAGGGCAGGGGTACCAGGGCAGGGGTTAACGTTGTGGGGCAGGGGGCCCCACAGCATCGCCAGGGGAGCAGCTCCCCATCAGCGCCTTGGACCTCTGCTGGGCAGAACGGGGGCTGTTGTCCCGAGAGGTGCTTTTCCAAGAGAAGCTAGAAGTTCAGATTTTTAAGTGAAAGTTCCAGAATTGTATATAGGTTAATACTATTTTAAAGTCAAACAATTTTTAATTGTTTTCAAATCAACTCTATTTTTGCTCAACTGATTTTAAATCAAACGAAACAAAATGCATTAGGTGAGCTTCTCTGCATGTCAGGTTACAGCAGCCCTGGGAGCGGAGAGAAGGTTCTAGTCTGCACCCCACAGCCGAGACGGCCCGAGAGGGCCCGAGACGGCCCGCGGTCACGTGCAGCTGCAGGACAGCAGAGGCGAACCGTCCACAGCGTGCTCCCGCGG
This sequence comes from Phyllostomus discolor, assembly GCF_004126475.2. Taxonomy (NCBI): domain Eukaryota; kingdom Metazoa; phylum Chordata; class Mammalia; order Chiroptera; family Phyllostomidae; genus Phyllostomus; species Phyllostomus discolor. Next base: position 97,493,717 of record NC_040911.2, on the reverse strand, counting down.
CACCTGCCCAGGCTCGGCGCCAGCTGGCGGGAGAGCTGTAACGTTAGGAGCTGAATATGCATTTGAGAATTCATTTAATACATACAATATTGCCTGAATATTATTTTTAACAGTTTAACATGGTGCTTTAGGTCAGATTATACGGTTTTATAAATTTTACACTCTACAGGTTAATAGGCAAACTAATCTGGGGGAAGGGACACCAATGTGATAAATTTTAACCAACTAATTCTTTTAATATTTTGAAACAGACCTTAATTCCATTCACAAGTTCAATCTTGTAACACACCTGCTAATCTCTCTACACAATATGGACGCTCGGATTGAAGTGGAAATTCGGGTCTCAGTTAGTCCTCACGTCACAAGACGAGGCTCCAGCTCCCACCACCGCCGTGTGTGCCCAAAGCCACGGGCGTCCACAAACCGGGCCCGGCACGGTGCGGCAGGGACAGGGGACATGGGGCTCCACTCAGCCCCTTCTAGTTCTGGGACGCTGGACATGCCCGGCCTCCCTGAGCATCACTGTCCTCGCCTGTGACAGGGGGGTGACAGCCCACCTACCGCGGACGTCGCGAGGACAGCAGGAGCTGCGGTGTGTACGGCACTCCGTGCGCTCTACGGGGCTGGACAGACACGTTCCCTTCTGCCCAGCGGTGAGAATGGACCAGGGAGCAACAAGCGTTGTTTAATATTTGATGCCAACTAGAGCCTTTCCCGAGGGTCACGGCAATGTGCGTGACATGGAGTGCGCCCACGTTAACGGACCGAAACTGTGAGATTTATGCTTTAAAAAGAACTCGGATGTAAAGGTATCAGCCCTCATCTAACAGAATGTTAAAAAGTTAATGGCATAAAGTGAACTTCACTGATAAGAAAGCTCCCATGACCACCGGTGTTACTAAAATGAAGAACAGCCAATAAAAATTGTAATTACATTAAAAAAAGAACAGTTGGGCAAACCTACCTTCCAATTTGCCAGTTTTTTAAACTCTATAATTTTTATAACTGCTCCCATGAGAATACCTAGAAAAGAAAACGTAAGTTTAACATAAACTTAAGGTACAAGGAAGATTACTCAGGTTTATTATTCTAGAGAAGCTGAATATTATTATGTCTCTAAATGGCTTTTATGGGTTTCTGCAAGCTTTATGTCTGAAAACGTACCAATGGAAATTAATGTGAAGTTGTATGAGTTACAGGGGTTTCTCACTTGCATTTCGGGCAAACATACTATAATGAAAATTATAAAAATCTGGGGGAGGGGGGAAGAAAAAGCTTTACAAATAGGACCCAAGAACAGCCTGCCTGACATGAGACCCCGCTCCCCACTCTCATTTCAGTTCTCTCTTCCCGCCCCGAGGTGACCAACCATCCTGACGTGTCTGCGGGATATTTCACCAGACCCTTCTCTGTCCCCTTAGAGACTTGTATTTGACCACGTGGTCCTGGGGGGGGGGGTGTACATATGAGGCGCACCTGTGTGTATTTATATAAAATTTATGGTGCTGCAATGTATCTCCCTACCATTTGCTATTCTGCTCAGTGTTAAGTCTCGATCCATGTGTAATAATAGATCAGAGATTACTGTATGGCGCTCTGCCTCATTCCTTTTAACAGCTCGACAGCACAACATAAAAATGCCACAGGCTGAATAGATATTTCTCCAAAGAAGATACAGACATGGCCAAAAAGCACATGAAAAAATGCTTAACAACATTAGTCATCAGGGAAATGCAATTCAAAACCACAATAAGATACTTCTTCACACACACACACGAGGATGGCTATGATAAAAAAACGTGGGAAACAAGTGCTGGCAAGGCTGCAGAGGGGAAACCGGAGCCCTTGCATGCCGCTGGTGGGAACGGGCAGGGGTGCAGTCGCTGTGGGAACACGGTTGGGCAGTTCCTCGGAAAGCTAGACCGAGTCACTGGGAGACTCGGGAGCTGCACCAAGACGACAGGAAACATACTTTCCTACAGAAACTTGTGTGGGGATGCTCATTAACGGCGCTGCTCCTAACAGCCCAAAGGTGGACACAGCCTGAACGTCCATGAATGGATGAACGGCTCGAACAACGCGGTCTGCACACACCAGGGGACACTGCTCACACCAGGGGACACTGTCCAGCACTGGACCAGATCAAAGCACTGGGTCACGTGGCACGTGACAGACCTTGAAAACGCGGATGTGAAAGAAGCCAGACACAGAAGACCATTTTATGGTCCATGCATATAAAATATCCAGAATAAGCAGATCGACAGGGACAGAAATGGTTGCCTAGGATTGAGGAGTAGGGTGTGAGGGGTGAGAGCTTCCTTTTTGGGGTGATGACAATGTTCTAAAGTCGATTATTGTAAGGGCTGCACAATCCTGTGACTATCCTAAAAACCACTGAATTGTATATTTAAAATAGACAACCTGTATGGTACGTGAATACATCCCAATAAAGCTGTTATGAAAAAATGGCCACAGGTTGCACAATTCCATTTATATGAAATGTGCAGAATGGGCAACTCTACAGAGACAGGAAGCCGATCAGCAGCTGCCAGGGGAAGGGGGCAGGGGGACCTGGGGAGAGACTGCTCACGGGTAGAGGGCTTCTATCTGAAGTGATAAAAATGCTCTGGAATTAGACCGTGGTGGTGGCCACGCCACCCCGTGACTATACAGGAAAGCAGCGAATTGTGCACTTGGAAATTGTGAAGTTTATGGTGTGCAAATCATATTTTAATTTTTTTTCAAGTCCCATTTTTTAAAAACTATTCCGCCAGCAATGGCCGTCTCCAAGTGTCGGCTGCTAACAGGGTGCTGCAGCGAACACGCCTGCGCAGCCTCTGGTGTAAGGGTGTTGCCAGGGCCGGGGGCGGGGGGGGGGGGGGGGGGTCCAGAGACAATGAACGGCAGGAGCTGTTTTTACCTCTAAAAGGTTGCCCGACTGTCCTCTGCGGTGACCCCGCTGCTTTCCACCAGAGCAACCCCACATCCTCACCAAGCCCGCATAGTCATCAGGCTTTAACATTCCTGCCAGTATGGTGGGCACGAAACTGTACTTGAAGGTTTCAATTTGCATCGGCAGCCGCTCTGCCTTCAGTCATCATTCCTGAGCCCTGGGGAAGTTGGACCTCTTTTCATGGTTTCAGATTTCACTTTAAAAGCTAGTGGTTTTCTTTGCTCTACACTAAAACCTCCACTTTCTTTTTCCCTTGTGAATGTGTACCAAACCTTCGTACCATGATTAACCCTTGTAATTACATACGAAGCAGTAACATTTGAAAATCAGTAATCATTCTGGTGCCTAAGCTCGTTTTCATGTTATTATTTATGAGGCACGGTCCCCAGGCCTTGGTCACACAGTGCATTTCTCCCGGGAGTCTGTACATGGAAAACCATACGTGTACATGTGCTTGTACAGAGAAAATCCCCTTTAAGACAAACAGCCATGTGGCATCCACCGTTCTAACTCACACCGTGTCCCAGAAACCAGTCCCCACCACGCACACAGAGCTCCCGCTCCTTGTTCTGCTGGGGGCCGCAGGGCCTTCCTCTGCAGCAAGGTGCCACCCCCCACCCCACCGCCTGTCCCCTAGCCCTGCCCTTGGGTGTGTTCCGGGCTGGTGCTCTCACCGGCGTTGTCTGAGTAGACGCTTCGCTCCACGTGTGGGCAGGTACCTACAGGAAAACCTCCCGAAACGGGGGTCGCTGGGCCCGAGTACAGGCAGTTTAATTCTGTAGAGAGCTTGCTAGCTGCCTTCTGTGGCAGGCGCTGTGAGGCCAGCCGAGGCCCTGTGACTGGTCTGTGCGACATGCCATGAGCAGGGGCTAAGTGCTCACAGCCCTCCCCTCGTCCAGAAAACCGCCCTTCGCTGCCCAGAGGCTCCTCATGGCGGATGCTGTGCCCCCTGTGCCCCCACGGCCAATGGTAACCAATAGGGGCACAGGTGTCCAGCCCCCGAGCTCTAAGGAAGGGCCAGCTCTGCTGTCAGCTCTTGCCGCAGAGCCCTCCTGCCAAGGCTCGGGCTGGGCTTGCCCGCATTCAGCTCTTTCTCCTTCCCTAGTCTGGTGTACTCCCTTCCTCACGGATCAATCCTGAAGAGTACCCCTTAATAAATGACTCGTCCTCAACCCTGCCGCAGGCTCTGCTTTTCAGGAGCCGACCTAAGACAGTTGGTTCCAGGAGTGGAGTGGTCACAGGGAGCCAACTCGAAATGCAGGGCTCAGGAGCAGGCCAGCAATGAGGACCCTGGCACCGGCGGAGAAGTACTGAGAGCCCCTCACCTGGGCAGCAGTGCCATCACTTAGACTTGCCCTTGTGGCAGACCGGGCCGGGACACTGGTGGCTCGTGCGGTGCCTCCACTGTCGGAGCGGCAGGGAGAAACAGTGCCCACTAGGGCAGCGGAACTGTGTGGCTGGTGCTGAATGCCACTGATGCACTGAAGGAGAAAATGACGGGCTCAGACAATCCGACTGACAGTAAAAGGCGGGAGCCGGAGGGCCTCCTTGGCAGCATATAAACAGACCCCTCGTCTCCTGCAGCTGGGGGGCTCCTAGAGCTGGAGACCAGGGACAGGACTTAACAGGAAGAGTGGCAGATGTTCGAGAAAGCGGAACTCAAGAAGGCAACTCTCCGACGCCTGCCTCCCAGGGCCCCCGACCAGGCAGAAGCGGGACTCGGAGACGTGGGACAGGGGTATCGGGGAGACGCACATGGGCACCTTCAACCTTCAGATTCCCGAGAACCTTCTGGGCCTGCAGAAGTCACGCCCACCTCCCCGTGGGACTGCGGGGTTCCCCAGACTATTTCAAGATTACACAGAAGTCCCAAATGAGGCAAGTGCCTCATGTGACTCCCACTTTCTGTCATATGTAATGGTCCCAAAGGACCTAGGCATGTGGACATCCCACAGGACAACACCCTGGGCTGCTACCCGCTGACATCATGCGGGTCTGGTTACACAAGTAAGTGGTGAGTAGGTGTCTCGGTAAGACACACGCCTCAGATGACACAAAGTGTCAGGAGCCTGGCTGTCTGTGAAGTTTTGAGGGGTGTAGCGGCCGGAGTGTGCCAGGACACCCCCTCCAAGCAAAGGACAAGATCTGCACGCTCCACCTCCCACCCCTGAGAAAGAACCACAATGCTTGGTAGGCTTCCTCCAGGCTGTGGAGGCAGCGAAGTCCACACTTGAGAAAACTCCAACTGTGCATTGTGTCTGCGGAAGGCTGATGGTTCTGGGGGGCCCGGAAGAAATGGCCCTGTGGCAGGTCCAGCTGCAGTTCGAGCAGCTTCCGCCATGCGATCTGGCAGACCCGGGGTGCTGGAAGCATCTGTGGTAGAAAGGGGTGCCATTCGACGTCCCTGTAAGCCACCTAGCAGGAAGGTGGCTCCGCACAGACCCCGAAGGCTCTGGAGCGAGGCCGCGCCATTCGCGGCAGAGAACCATGCACCACTCAGAAACTCCCGAGGAGAAAACCAACAGCTCCTGGCGTGTCCCCTACTGGGCCCTTGTAAAGACAGAGCATCTGCACATGGGACAGCGAGTGCTCAAGTGGCCAGAATGGTCCTTCCTATGCCGGGTTGCCCTACCCACCCAGTTGCAAGGCCAGGTGGGCCCAGCGGCAGTCTGCTTTAAGACGACAGTGTCGCATCAGAGATGAGGCTCGTGTGGGTCAGAGGGCACAAGTACACTGCACAAACGGGCGACCCAGTCCTCCCGGCCATCTACGGCTGTGACAGCAGCTCCTCTCCCTCCGCTCCGACATGCAGCCACACTGGGAGTTCTTTTCTTTTAAAAAAAATATTTCATTGATTATGCTATCACAGTTGTCCCATCCCTCCCCCCTTTTATTCCCTTCCACCTTGCGTGCCCCCCCCTCATTTCATGTCCATGGGTTGTACATATATGTTCTTTGGCTTCTATATTTCATATACTATTCTTAACCTCCCCCTGTCTATTTTATACCTACTATTTATGCTTCTTCCCTGTACCTTTTCCCCCCCTTTTCCCCCTCCCCACTGATAACCCGCCATGTGATCTCCATTTCTGTGGTTCTGTTCCTGTTCCAGTTGTTTGCGTCGTTTGTTTTTGTGTTTGTTTTAGGGTCGGTTGTTGATAGTTGTTATCATTTTACTGTTCATAGTTTTGATCATCTTTTTCTTAGATAAATACCTTCAACATTTCGTATAGTAAGAACTTGGTGATGATGAACTCCTTTAACTTGACCTTATCTGGGAAGCACTTGATCTGCCCTTCCATTCTAAATGATAGCTTTGCTAGATAGACTAATCTTGGATTAAGGTCCTTGCCTTTCGTGACTTCAGATACTTCTTTCCAGCCCCTTCTTGCCTGTAAGGTCTCTTCTGAGAAATCAGCTGATAGTATTATGTGAACTCCTTTGTAGGAGTAACTGTCTCCTTTTCTCTTGCTGCTTTGAAGATTCTCTCCTTATCCTTATCTTTAATCTTGGCTAATGTAATTATGATGCGCCTTGGTGTGTTCCTTCTTGGGTCCAACTTCTTTGAGACTCTCTGAGCTTCCTGGACTTCCTGAAAGTCTGTTTCCTTTGCCAGACTGGGGAAGTTCTCCTTCATTAATTTTTCCAGTAAGTTTTCAATTTCTTGTTCTTCCTCCTCTCCTTCTGGAACCCCCATAGTTCAGATGTTGTCCCAGAGGTTCCTAAGCCTCTCCTCATATTTGGATTCTAGTTTCTTCATTCTGTTCCAGTTAAATGTTTATTTCTTCCTTCTGGTCCAAACTGTTGATTTGAGTCCCAGTTTCCTTCCTATCACTGTTGGTTCCCTGTTCATTTTCCTTTATTTCATTTTTCATAGCTTTCACTTTTTCCTCTATTTTGCGACCATATTCAACCATTTCTGAGCGTCCTGATTACCACTGTTTTGAACTCTGCATCTGATAGGTTGGCTATCTCTTCATCACTTAGTTGTATTTTTTCTGGAGCTTTGACCTATTCTTTCATTTGGGCCATTTTTTTGTCTCATCTCAACTTTTACATAGTGATGGGTGGAGCCTTAGGTAGTCACCAGGGCGGGGCCACCCACGTCTCTGCGTTGTGACGCTGTACGTAGGGGAGGAGTCTAAAAAGGAACAATGCCGCTTGCTGGACTCTTGGCTGGCTTTCAGGTACTCCCCCCCACCCACCCCCCACCCCCGCTACCTACAAGCAAAGTGGGCCCTTCTGGTGCTGATTCCCGGGTGAATGGGTTTGTGTACGTTCTAGGACCCTGTGGGTCTCTCCCCTGAAGTCTCCTGAGGCTGGGGGTTTCTCCCGGCACCTCAACCCCCACAGGTGTTTTCAGTCAGAAGTTTTGAGGCTTTATTTCCCAGAACTGGAGCCCTGGGTTGTGCAGTCTGTCTCGCTTCCCAGTTGTCCCTCCTGGTTTATCTGCGTGCGAATGTGGGACCCCTCCACTCTGCCAGCCGCCACTTCGCCCGGTCCAGGAGCCGCCACCTTGCCGCGCGTCCTCTCTGCCGGTCTGGATGAATGTTTCTGCTTTAACTCCTTGGTTGTTGAACCTCCATACAGTTCGATTTTCTGGCAGTTCTGGTTGTTTTCTGTTTCTAAATTTGTTGTTGTTCCTCTTTTGGTTGTGGGAGGAGACACAGTGTGTCTACCTACGTGTCCATCTTGGCCGGAAGTCCAGGAGTTCTTTATCCTGGGCTTCCAATCCATGGACCAATGGATTTACTCACCCAGCCTCTGGCCTCGGCCACTTCAGCATGTGTGCAAGGGGCTCAGGAACCCCATAGCCACGACGGCAGGTGGAAGCTATGCAGCGCCTAACAACATGCACTCCCTCTCACCTGGCTGCTCTAGCTCCTGCCACTGTTGAATGTGTCCTGGAGGCCAACTCAGCAGTCAGTGTGGTGCCATCCCTTGAGACCAGCCAGTACGTGCCAGCAACTCGATGACATCAGACCCTTCCATCCTGGAAAGGACAGCAATTCATTCCGCCTGAGACTGACACGCACGCTGCCTGTCTTTGGCTAGCACCACTGCCTGTGGGCCCAGAGGGTCTGGCCCACCCAGGTGGGACACTGTGTAGCCACACATCAACCCGAGAGACTCACTTTATGGCAAAGGTGGTGCAGCACTGGGCATGTGACCATGGACTCCATGCGGTCCTGTACCACGTACCACACCATCCAGAAGCTGCAGCCAGCCAGAGTGCTAAGGTGGCCTCTAAAGATGGCGCTGAGATGGCACCAGCTTGGCGATGACCACCTGTGAGGAAAGAAGCTTTCGTCCAGGACGCAGCGCACTCCTTACGCACGCGGCCATCACAAGGTGCAACGCCCCCACCAGGTGAGCATGGGGGAGCACAGCGCACGATGTGCGGGAGTGGCCCCACTCAGCCTCACCCGCGGGGACTCACGTGGGAGTGGGGATTTCTACCTGGGGGATTTCTGCTTCCTCAGCCTGAAACTTTAGGCTAAACGAGTGGAAAGGCCATTTCCGCCAGGGTTCACGCAGTAAGCGTTACAGTGGCTGCTTCCCAGTCACTTTGGGCTCTCTGTGCCAACAGACCGGCAGGCCCAGAAAGGGGCTGCCACACTGACCCTGACCCTCAGCAGGACATACCTCTCCTACTACGTAATGGGGCAACATGAAATAGAATTACTTGTGCAATACTTTTCAGCCATAAGTGATTTATCAAAAATACTTTAAAATATTGTCAGTGCGTCTTGTCAGCTGTAGTTATAGAATCGAGTCGTAGTACAATGAGGTAACTGAATCCAGTCCTTACTGTGCAACTTGTAGTCAAGCCGACACTACTCCAAAGATGCTCTAAAAGTCAGAAGACCTGCCAGTAAGATGGGAAACCGGGCCTCAGGGCTGTGTGTCTGTCTGCTTTCTGGGGAAGGGCTGTTTAAATGTTTTGTTTTTAAAGTAGCTTATTTCTTCAAAGGAATGCACCCCTTATCACCCACAGAGATCATTTACAAGGTGTAATGCGACATTTATAGAAATCAGCTCCAATACAGCAAGTTTCAGAATGCAACTCATTAGCAGCCTTTTTTCCTTTAGAATTTAGACTCCCTCCCTATTTTGGCATATCTGGACGATGTACGCATAAAACACAGCTTAGCGATGACAAAATGCTGGGACAAGAGAAGAGGACCGCAAGCCTAGGAAAGTCAGAGCAAGGCTCCAGGCAAAGGCAGGACGTTGTTACATGCGGAGCACGTATTTAGCTAACGGCAGCAAAACAGCAACACGGTGTTCCGAGAATAAGCGATCACCCCGATCCATGTTTCCAGAAACACAGAGGCTAGAAGTCTGTGCCAGCACTCTTCCTTCCAACGCGACAGCCTGGGAAGTCCTGTCTGCTGCAGTCACGCTGTCAATCTGACAGCCGGTTTCGGCCCCGACCTCTAAGGCAGCGCCTCTCCTACCAGCACACGTGGGTCTGCTCCTTCCCCGACAAACCGAAGCACCTGCGACGCAGGGAGAGCTGCCCGTGGGACGGTACGTCGCAGCGGCGTCAGACTCTTAAGGGTCTAAAAAGCAACGGAAGCTGTGACAGGAGTCTCCCTTTAAGTTTCCTTAAAAATATTTTTTTATAACTTAAGTACAATTAGGGTGTAATTACTGTATTTACTTTTTTCCAGAATTACCTTTAGTCAGTAACTCCGGAACTGAGTGGTTTTTCATCATCTTCCACTCAAAACCCCAAATGACAAAAAGAGCACTACTCTTATAAAAAAAAATTAAAATCCTTTCGTCAAAACAAGAGGTAATGATTATAACTAAAAGCACAAACATAGTTAAGAAGGTTCTGTGTGTCCTATTTACTCCATGATCCAATCAAATCTAGTTGTAAGTTAAAATGCAGGTTTTCTATCTGCGGTATTCAGGCGAAACCTAGGCATTGGAAAGTCAAATTTCCAGCCCTTATTGGGCTTTCCTGCTCTAAAATACAGTGTGATTGTGAAAAGGAATCTACTCTTGTTTTTGCTTTTTCCAAGAGGACAGCAGGCAATACAATCATTTCATTTTCTTTGCTTATAAATTTCAGACCCAAATCTATAAACACTGAATCAGTACTATATGGCCAATGAAAATAAAAGCATGAACTTAAGAAAAACATGGAAAGAACAGTAAGAAGAAAAAACACAAAAAATGATATAACCAAGTAAAGTCATCTAATCAATATGTATATGTCTACAACTGGTTTAGAAGAGAATGAAGCATGATAAAAATAGTTGAAATGGTCAATAAAAAAGGATTTCTCTTTTCCTGTACAGCTGTTGACATGTGCAAAAAAATTACTTTTTAAGAAGAGGCCCAAACTACAGAATTTCCTAAGTATAGAAAGTATCTGAAAGTTTTGAACACAGGCCAAGAAAGTACCTTTAGAACTGGGAGTCTGTTGATACTGTATTTTTATGAAGAATGAGAAGAGTCTCCTGATTCACTTGAAAACACAATAAAATATAAAAGAGAAAATATGTTTTTACAGTACAGATATGTCCTTTTCTATACTAACAATTTATTAGGAACTCTGAATGCTGAACTATCGCATAAGAGGCCACTCCCATCTCTGAGCAACGGTGGATTCTGTAACTTCTGGCTGCAAGAGGTCGGCTGGGGAAATGTTTCCCGGGAGAGCGAAAACCCCACTTTCTCTGGCAGCTTCATCAAGACTATTTTTTGGCACAAAAGCTGGAAATTCTTGAAATGGTGAATGTCTCCCTATTTTGTTACACTTTGCTATAGTGGCACAAAGTTCTCCTTCGGTTCACAAATACACAGCTTTATGGGATGCAGGACTGCTTCGAGAGCTTTGTCAGCTTTTCTGAGTTCCAACCACGTGTCCTCAAGCGTAATGAAAGCCACTTTCTGACCCCGGCACTCTTCCCAGATGTGCTCGCAGCGTTCCATTCACCTAAGTTAGCAAATAATTACTGAAAGCAAGACTTACTTCCCGTCGCCCTGCCCCAGGCCTGGCTGCACAGGCCACGGTCATTTCTGTCACATCAGCGAAGAGATGAATCCTGTGGACGCAGAGCCCTGGCTGACTCCCAACCACACTCGCACCCCTGTTCCCCATTCTGGGGCGGCCATGTGGTCGGAGTGCACGCACAGCTCCTGGTGGAACTGGGTAGAACAGGAGGCCACCCCCCCCCCACTTGCTACTGTAAAGACGGTAAGCCCGAAGCTCTGAAGGATCGATCACCCAGTGGAGAGAGCCTGCCCAAGAGCGAGGCCGAAACAGAGGGAAACACTGTTGAAAATGAAGACAAACCGAGTGCGGGAGACCTGACGCAGCTGAGTCGGGAGCTGGCACCACCCATGAATTTTCCTTTTTTCTCTCTCTTTTTTTTTTTTGGTTCTATGAGCCGATGAGTGTGCAACTCCACCCCCACCAATTTATTTCCTTTGAGTCAATTTGAACGGATTTTGTCCCTTGAATGGAAAGGGCCCAATCCCATGTCAGTTAAGATGTTTTTGGCTGCAAGTAAAAGAACCCCTGGCTGAAAATGGTTTATCATCTCATTGGACGGGCAGCTCTGAGATAGGCAGCTATCGATTCAAGGAAAAGAAAGTGCGGTTGGGGATCTGGGCTTCCCGTCTGCCGCCCTGGCCGTCCTGGGCGTCTGGCATCCGTCTGGGAGCCAAGGTGGCTCCCGGGGCTCCGGGCACCGCATCCTCAGGCAGCAGCATCAGAGAGAGGGGGAATCGCCCTTTCCGTCAGAGGGGAGGAGTTTTCCCAAACCCACCCCCGAGCGGCCTTCCCTTGGGCTCACCGCCAGATCTCGATTTCACACTGCTTTGCTGCCTCTGCACCTGGGCAAAGGAGAATGAGATTATAATGATTGTGAAGACCAACCTTAACTTGGAGGCAAGACACCTGATCAAAATGAGGCCTCTATTTTCAAGGAAGAAGGAGAAAAAGTGGCTTTTGGGTAGGCAACCAGCAATGCATGCCGTGAGTCCCAGCACCAGCACTGGTGGTCCCCGACCTGCAGTTACACAGACATTCAAGAGACAGCGAAGAGCCTGACGTTCCAAATCCAATGATAAGAACCAACCACCACCTTAGTTTCCATGCACACAACACCTCAGTACGCACCAACTATGTCTATTATTCTTGAGAAACTATGGAAACTGACTGCAAGACTGCAAATTCCTTGGAATGGGTCTGTAAAGGCTTTACTGAGTGCCCCGGAATAACAGGCATTGGCTGTTACTTTCAGCATGCCCGACATTGGGAAAGGAACATCCACGAACGACCCTCCCACCCTCAGGGCTCTCGGGCTATGTGTCAGCTACGGCTGTTAGGGTCTGCAGGGTGTGCAGCTGGAGAGCCTGCTAGACAGAGAACAGGAACCCTTTTGAGCAAAACTGGTTTCCAACTCTTTCCCGAAGATCGATACGACACAGTGGTGCTTCTCCCTTAAAATATAGCGTCCCCCGGGGTCCTGAGGCTTAAATGAGATGACGGTGTGAGAGCCAGAGGCCAGAAGTCCAGGCAAGGCACAGGAGGGCCAAACCAGGGCAGCAGGAACGCCGCCGTGGCGGTGCGGGGAGGAGGAGCGTGAACAGTCTGAGTGTTCGTTTCCAAAGCCAATCCAAACAACAGCTATGTTGTGAAAGAATTACTAAATACACTGAACAAGATCTACAAGGCAAATAAAATTAACTTAAAGCATCGGTGGTGATATGAAACAATTAAATATCATCAGCAGGCAAGTGGAAACTAGTAAGAGTAACTACAGTATAATAATGTGATGAGAGCTTTAGCTGAACTTGGTTAAACCTCATTTTCTACGCCTTAAGCATCCCCACCCACGTTTTCATCTTGATCTTAACACTTACTGAAAATAAGGTGTCTGCCTCTTCCTCCACTTAACCACTTCAATGAACTTGCTTGTGAGTTCACACCTGTTATTACACCAATTTATTCCCTCTAAATAGCGGCTAATTATTTTAAGAGTTAATTGCCACAGGAAACAAAGGAGAAATGTGAGGCAGAATGAAATGCTCTCTGAAGACCTTAGATCTGACTCTGACATCGCAGCGAGCCATTTCTCTTTCCCGAACTGTGAAGCGAGAGCCCCTCTTGGCTGTAAAATTCAGTGACGCTGTGAACTCAAGTGTCAGTTACTGGGCTTGGTTAAGCTGGGTGTCTGCACAGCCTAGCGGCGGAGGTCAAGGCACCTCAATGTGTTCCAGAAGTAGAAAAGGCCTTCAAGCTGTACAGAGGGGCGTCCGTGTGACCTTCATGAGGTCATGACCCCTCTCTGAGCCAGTGTCCTCACCAGTAAAATGGGATCAGAACACCCTCATGGCAGGTTGCGGCGAGGATTAAACGAGATCAGGTATGTACCACATCTCTTACGGTTCCTGGCTGTAGGCGGTACTAAAAAAGTGATGGCTATTGCAACTGCTTTTATTGTAAAACCACCAATAAGCACTTACCTAGAGAAACAACAGCAACGCTCTCTGGCAAGAAATGTAATCTGTATCGAATCAGTAAGTGCACCAATATGATGCAGATAGCTGTGGGAAAAACAAGACATTGTTAAAACAGCACATGTGTAAGTCATAAACACCAAGTTCAAGGCAACAGTTACTCGAGGGCTGCCAGGGAAACGGACAGCTGTCAGTGACACCGTAAACGTCAGTGGTATTTTCGATCTCTTACTTCTGAAGCTGGACACAGACTCATGGTGTTTACAGCATTTCTCCACACTTCCGTACATCTGAGAGAATCAGACATCTACTTTTTTTCTAAGCTGCTAAACCTTACACAATGATCTAAAATTATTTGACCTTCCCTGATTCTGAGAAGTGGTCCTCGAGTTTTTTGAAGTTGCCATCAACTGCAAAAGTCTGAGTGGAGAGGAGGAAGTCAGGGAAATCACGCTCACGCACCTGTAACTACAACCGAATGTGCCGACACAGAGTACTTTGCCACCAGGTGACTGGTTCTCTCTTAACACAGAAGAAAACGGGGGTGTTTTATAAACACAACAAAGTAAATACTTTGGTTCTATGAACGTCAGGGACCTAAAGATGGGGCACCTGCGCTCCAGCCGGGTACAGGGGCTCCCCCTGGTTGAGTGCTCCCCACCAGTCAGGCCGGCACTGAGAACTTCCGACTGCTGCCTCATTTGACCCCCAACACCCCTCTCAACCCACTATCGTCACCATTATCCCCTTTGGCTCTAGATGGGAAACCTGAGCCCCAGAGGGCACTCCACTGGGAGGTGCCGCAGGGCTGGGGCTGGAGTCCAGTCAGGTGCCCCGAGCCTCGGGCAGCCCCACCTCCCTGCTGGCTGCCTTCATTCCTCAGTCAGCGGAATAAGGGGAATGCCTGACTTTCCTCACAGAGGTGACGTCATGGCAGAAAAGGAAATGAAAGACTAGAAAACTATCTGAAAGGAGTAAGTATTTCTGGACCCTCCCCCAACGGCAACCTGTTATGTAAATAATTCCTCACTGTAAATTCATGGTCCAATGTCAACGAGCACGTTTCTTTTCATCAGGCAGCGGGTGGTTCGCCGTCTCCCCAGTCACAGTGCTGCCTTCATGGCACTTAAAAAAGAAACGTTTATGCACTCTGCACGGCTGTCACGTGGCCACCCTCAGAGCCGCGCTGACAAGTTAAGATACCTTCAGTCCCTCCAAAAAGCACCAGGTGCCCAGAGAAAGGAAACGGTTGTGCATACAGAAATGTTGTCCTCCTTTCGTTCTGTGCTCTAAACTATCAATCTGTGGTGCTATTTTATCGTAAACATTTCTCCTAGTTAGGAAAATCCTACACTGAATACTAAGAGCAAGAAAAGAGTCCCGATGCCCGATTGTAACAAGCGACCAAAGAGCATGCGTGCCGTCGAAAAAGGCAGGTGTAGGAGCCCGCAGGGAGACAGATAATAATCAGGGGGTTGAGTCAGTTTCTGCTCTTTCTCTGCACCAAACTGAATTAAAAAATTAATTTAAAAATGTATTCTCATCCGTCAAACAACTATTTGCGTCTTTCAGAGCGGAGGGGAAATTATCAAGAGAGAGAGCGCTAAAATATAAGGCTCAAGGAACGACGGCCTTCAGCCATTAAGAAGAATGAGGTCTGAAAAAACAACCCACAGAAGGGGAGGACGTATCTGTAAATCAGACATCTAGATACAGAAAGAACTCTTACAACTCAACAACAAAAGGAAAAACAACACAACATAAAATGAGCAAAGGACCTGAATAGACATTTCTCCAAAGAAAGATAAATGACCGATAAGCACATGAAAAGATGCTCGACATCATTAGTCATTAGACGAACGCAAATCAAAGGCGCAGTGAGATCCGACCCCACGCCCACTAGGATGGCTATAATTAGGGAAACCAAACAGCGAGGATAATAGCAGGCGTGGGTAAGGATGTAAAGCAATCGGAACACTTGGGCCTTGCTGGCGGGGAAAGTCGGGCAGGTCCTGAGAAGTTACAGAGAGCAGCCTATTCACCCAGTAATTCTGCTCCTAAGTACACGTCCAAGAGAAATAAACACTCGTGTCCACACAAAAACGTGTACACAAAGGTTCGCAGCAGCCCTACTCACAGCAGCCAACAGGACGAAACGACACAAATGCGCATCAGCTGGTGAATGGATAAACACTGTGTGGTTACACCCTTACAGTGGACTATTACTGAGCCGTACAAAGGAGTACAATTCTACCACATGCTGAAACACGGGTGAACTTTGTAGACGTGATGCTAAGTGAAAGAGGCCAAATACAGATCACACGTTGTATGATTCCATTTGTATCAAGTATTCTGAGTAGGCAAAATTCTTAGAGACCGAAAGCAGAATTGTGCTTGCCAGCGACGGGGGAGAGGGGCGAATGGGGAGTGGATGTTTTTAATGGGCACTGGGTTTCCTTTTGGGGTCATGGCAATGTTCTGGAACTAAGCAATGGCGATGGCTGCACAACGCTGTGAATGTAGGAAATGCCACCGAACAGAAATGCCACAGATGGGGTAAATTTTATGTTCTGTTTATTTTTACCACATGCACATCCTTTAAAAAGAAGAAAAGGACGAAGTCTACAAAACACACTAACGCAGAAAGATCTCCAAGTCATTCTGTGAGGGGGGAAAGCAAGCGACAGGACCCCATTTATCGTAAAACAAGCCCCAAGCCCCGTGAGCCTGCACGAGGGTACGCGCTTATGAACACACAAGTGCATGTGTGCAAACCCAAGTCCACGTTCCCAAGGCGCTTCGGGCGAAAGAGCAAGCAGCGGCAAAAGCTTCCGGGTGGTATGGAGGGTATGCATCCCACAAGCGAATGCGCTTCCAACTCTTCATGCCTGAAGCAATAATTAGGTAAACTATATTAAAACACAGACATTTTGATTTTAATAACGCCAGTCAATTTAATGGCCCATAAAATGTCTATCAAATGATGCTGACTGCTAACTCCAGTGGAAGTCGGTAATGGTGACTCACTGCAATTTCTGCGGAGTCGAAGATCGGCAAGGGTTAAGTACCAGTGAACTGATTCAAAGCTCCTAAAAATACAAAATAAAAAAAATCCCTTCTCCACAAAGAGGAACACAATGTAATTCTTTCATATCCTTATGGACACAAGAGTCACAATTTCATCTGACGTAGCTAACAGCGAACAAAAGCGGCAAAGGTGCTCTACATCAGTTCCAGAAGCCTACCACGAACTGTGGACTAGTAATCTCCCTCACTTCACCAGGGCTCGTGCACTCAGTGGGTTAGCAAGTTATCTATTAACAGTACTTTGCTTTTTACTTTATCAGATTTACATCTAATCAGGAAACATGTTATCTATATAACACACGAGAGGAAAAATGCCTTCAAGTGTACTTAAAAAGAAGCATTCTAGTCTGCTAAAAGCGACCCACTCGGAAAAAGCGGAAATACCAACTCATGAACTGCCGAGAAGCTGCTTCTGGGGAGACGGGGCCCGCAGGACGTCAGCGCAACCCCAGAGTCTGGGCCCAGGACGTGTTTGAAGGGAAGGCAACCCAAGAGAAACACTCAGCCCTGTGAAATGCAGGTCGGTCCTTCTGGCCCCAGACATGCATGAACGCTGGGCAGGATTTTGCCTGGTCGAAAAAGTACCTCATAAAAACCTGTTTTGCGGTCTTTGGCACAAAATAATCTTCAACGCTACACACCCTAAAAATTACTTTAGAAGTCCTACTTATGCTTCTCGCCCTCTTGTGAAAAAAGTGATTACAAAACAAGTTTTTTTCTCCAGGCCAGGCTTTTAAATCCTCTAACATACCAAGCTGACGACAATGTAGACAGATTAAGGCTGCAGGGTTTTAGGAACTAGAGATTTCCTGATCAACAGAGGAACTGTTTTTCTTCGCTGTATTCAGCTACTATAACAAAAGGAAAAGAAAACAAGAGCCCTTGATTGTTGCAGCAATCCTCAAAAAATACAATTCAACTATATTTATAGGGTAAAAAGTTACCTGGGCACATTAAATCTACACGGGACATGGCGCACTGGGGCATTTGCTGGCGGGAATGTAAAAGGGTGCAGCCTCTGTGGGAAAGGCTGGCAGCTGGTGAGAAAGTTCCAGAGAGAATACCCAGTTAACCCAGCAATTCCACTCCTCGGTACCTACTGTCCATCCAAGAGAAATAAAAAGGTATGTTCACACAACAGTGTGTACACAGATGTTCACAGCAGAACCATTTACAACAGTCAAAAAAAGGTGGAAACACCACAAATGTGCACCAGCTGATGAATGGATGAACACAACGTGGCATACATATCCTTACAAGGGGATACATGCCACCCAACAAAGGAATACAGTTCTAACGCACGCTACAACATGGGTGAACCTTGAAGACATGCTGCGAAGGGAAAAAAGCCAGATGTAACAGGTTTTGGTTTGGTTTGGTCTGGTTTAAATCTATGAGACGAGGATGAGCCTTAGGACTTCACTGGGTCATTAAGATGGACTGTAAGAGTCTGAATGTCAGTGTGAAAGACGTGACGCTTTTCCTCAAAAAAACCTTACCAGACATCAGAGAAATGCACTACACCTTTAAATCTGGTTGCACCTTGCCCTGTTCCGAAACGATCTAATTGGAAGTATGACTAACCATCATTAAAGGACAGTGGAGAAATGTAAACGTGCCAACTTCACTTTTCAAAGGACAGCTTGGGCTTGGGTCAAATGCTAAGCTATTTCTTCTGTAGTCAGCTAATCCAAAGTGGTTGTGCAGTTTCAATGGGAGTTTTTGTGTTTGTTTAACACAATTCTCTACTACAGTCTCTGGGAGGTACTGAAGTTACCACCTTTTGTCTAAAATTCTTGACTGCTGTCTGGTAACCTGGATATTAGCCTCTAGTCTCCCAAATCCCAGGTCAAATGCTTACCCTCTCTGGGCCTACATTTTCTCACCCATTAAAGGAAGAGGGTGAACAAAATGAGATTTAGAGTTTGAGAGACTAAATCTGTTCGACGCCCCCTGCCTCCCGTCGCCACCACCACACACACTCGCACACGCACACACAGATTCTCACGAGCAGAGTTTGAAGTCCATTAAACTGGAAGATGTTCAAGGTTCCTTCTAGGTCAAAAATTCTTCAATTCTTTCTTCCAACAGACATCTAAGATACTGCACCGAGGGCTCTTCCGGACTGCTAAGCTCTGATGTTATATAAAAAAAGAAGTACCCTGCTATAACGGTACACGCTGGTCGGTGCCCCTCGCTGTCTGAAATGAAAACCAGTTGGAGGGTGTGGCCCAGCCAACAGTGATTTAGACGGGCCGACCACAGCCAGCGCCCACCGACACACAGCGAGGCCGACGACGGCGCCTCTGCATTCACCTAGGACGAGGAGGCTGAAGAAGATCGTCATGCCGCTCGACTGCTCCTCCTGCTGCGCCTGCTCCCCCGTCTGCACAGGTAGGATGGGCTTGGCCGGGGTCGGGAGCACCAGTTTTGTGGTGACAACCAGGGTGGCGTGGAGGGTGACATTGAAACTTTCGTGAGTTGTGTTGAGGAACCTGTTGGCGGACACACACAAAAAAGCAGAATGAGATCAAGGTGAAAAGGGCCCCAGAGCATCAACACACGAAGCCAGAAAGAGAACTTGACACAGAGCTTTATAGGAGTCACAAGTCTTGTGACTAACAGGTAGGCTTTGGAGAACCTGACTGAGGAGATGCCGGCCTGCTGCCGCAGGAGGGGACCGGTGCCCTCGGGTGCTTCTGAACTCGGCCACTTAGAGCACAGGAACAAGGGGGAATCAGGGGCAGCTTAGAAAGGGCATGCTGCCTGTCCCCTGGCCTTTATGCAGGATTCAAATGGAGGCGGGGGTCAGGGGGAGTTTAAGGGGTGGAGGGATTGAACAGAAAGGGTAAAGGACTCATGGACAATGAACAACAGTGTGGTGATTGCAGGGGGAAAGGGTATAAGGGGACTGAATGGTAATGGAAAAAAATACAGTAATTTTTAAATTAAAAAATAAATGGAGGCCAACCGGAGTCCCATCACTTCCAGGGTCCAACTTTATAAGGCCCAACATTATTTACTTGGTGCCTTTATTTCTCCAGTTTACATTCTTTTCCTGGAATTGGCTCCACAAGTCAAAGAAGCCACCTGAATTTGTGATCGTTGATCTGGTACTTCACAAAATCCTTCTCAGGTTTCAAGAAGCTCAGTGTAACCTCCTCTGTAATACCCCTCTCCAGCCCACCACTTATGTCCTCACAGCTCTCTCCTCACCTGTTGGGACTGTACACTAGTGCAATACTGGTAACAGTCATTGTATTGTGAGTCTTAACAGCTAATGTTTATTGAGCCTGCTCCATTCCAGGGAAACATACAACCTTTCATTTAATAGGCATAACATGCCCGAGGTGGATACCCCCACTTTCCCTTTTATACCCACAAACAACAGTGACTCAGAGGTTGTGTAACTTGGCCAACGGCTCAGTCTGTGGCAGAACAGAGCTTTGAAAGCAAACTTGAGATCACTGGTCCATATCACTTTTTTTGTTCTGTGCTGCTGCAGCACAGTTTAGAGTCTGGGCCAGAGGTAGGGTCACTAAATGAAATGACCACGCAGCCAAGACGCACATCCAAAAAGTTGTCAGGTGAGGGAGCCAAATTTCAACCACCGGGCTCCCTGTGAACTTCCACATATTCATTCCATAAACATAGGGCGTCTGTAACACGAACAGGCTGTGCCCGGCAGGTATGGAGATGGGTGAAGAGGGGTCCTTCTGCAGAAGTACCTGCAGGACCCGCCCCGCGGCCGCCCCCATGTCATCTTGTATGGCCAGCCAGCCCCCTTGCTCTCTACCCTCCAGCCACCCTGCCTGCCTTTCTGTTCCTCAAAGACACTATGCCTTTCTTGCTTCTGACCTCTTGCACTTGCTGTGTCCTCTCCCATCCCTCCTTCTGTTCATTAAGGTTTCAGCTGGCACTATCACTCCTTCCTGAGTAGACTTCCCCCACCCTGACACTATCCCATTCCTTCAGAGCATCTGATATCATCTTGTCTATTTAAGGTCTCCTTCTACTATAAAGGAAGTTCCCAGAGAGCAGCTCCTGGTCTGCCTCCTTCTACTAGGCACCCAGGGCCGGAAATACAGTGGGCCGCCAACAGTTAATGAATGAATGAAACTGAGTGGACACAGATGCGAAAAATGATCGTTACAGTGGAGGAGGAAACTGGCTAACCAGGGGACGGGGTTGGGGGACTTCCTGGAGGAGGAGGCGGAGCGCTCCATTATTGTCAGATGACCGAAAGCTGGAAAAGGGAAATTTGGGTTGCGGTTGCCGCAAGACAGCTTTCGAGGCCTGCGCTGGGAGGCCGATCCCCAACCCGAGAGTCTGACCTCCAGGAGGCTGCGAGGCCGGGCTGGGCCCAGGCCCATCCCTCCCGCCCTCCTTGCAGGGGCCGGCATGGTCAGTCCTGGCCAACCAGCACAAGGAGCTCCGCCTTCCGGGGGCTAGAAGGCGGCCTGAGGCGCTAGCTGTCACCCGCTGGGGCCCAGCCCCGCCGCCTCCGCCGCCCGGGAAATTCCCACTCACTCCTCTCCCGCCATCTTCTCCCCCATCCTGCCGATCCTCCAAGACCACCGAGTTCCGACCCGCGGGGCTAGCAGGGCCCGCTCTTTGCTTCCGGCTTCCGCTGAAGCCGCCGGCCGGCCAACGAGTGGGGGGCGGGGCCTCGGCCGCGGGAGGGCGGCCCTTCAGTCCCTTTGTCTCTATAGCCCGAGGGTGGGAGGATGCCTACGGGAGGATCTTCCCGGGGCACTGCAGGACTAGGGAGCTTCTGGGCCCACGAGGTTTCGGCAGCCCCCCACGGAGCGGGGACGTTTTGCGGGAAACTCCTGTGAGGTCACTGCCATTCACCCTAGCTGAGTGTTGGGAAAGAAACGTCTAGCCTCGGCTGGGCAGAGGGACCCGAGGGTTTCACTTCCCCAGCATGAGCCTCGGCTTTCCTCAGCTGTAGAGAGGGCTGGCCACCTGGGCTTTGCAGAGCCGTGCAGTATCTGCCTATAAACATTTACCGGGTTCTGACTGTGTGCCCGGCGTTCAAACGGCTGGTGTTATCCAGGGATGGGCCACTGATGAATTTGGTCATCGACGCCTGTATGTACCTAGCAGTGCCCTGTGGGGTTGGGGGTACCGCAAGGAGCAAGGTGAGGTTGGAGGTGTAAGAGGAACCCCCTTAGGAGAGCTGGACCGTACTGTAAGGGCTTTAGGCCTTTGCACTGGAGGCCACCTCTGCTGCTACTTCCTTCCCTGTCCAAGCCATCTTATCTCGTCACATCTGCAAAGCTGCCGAAACCTCTCTGTCCCTGCCATTGTTCCCCTGGCTTTCCACACAGTGGCCCCCGTGAACTTTTAAAATTTGGGTACTCCTCTGCTCAAAACCTCCACTGGCTTCCAATCTTGACCAGAGAAAAAAAAAACTTGGCGTGCTAACAGGACTCAACCCGGCCCCATTTCCCCCTGTGAGTGGGATCCCCTTTCTCCCTCCAGCATCCTAGCACTGTGGTCACAGTGGCTTTCTCAGGGTGCCCGAAACACACGGGGAGCACTGCCCCCTCTGGCCTGGCTGATCCTTTTGTCTAGAATACAATGGTGCACCGCAAAACAATGTTCCCTCCCTCCCACGGAGGCTACACCCGTCTAGGTTTGGGTAATTGCACTCTGTGATATTTGTACAAGGATGAAATCGCCTAGTGACGCATTCTTCGGAATGTATCCCCGTCCTTAAGTGGTGCGTTGTCCTTTGGCTCCCACCTTTCCCACTTTCAGGCTTTTTATTTAATCCTTAACTTATCCATTCTTCCTTCCCCAACCATTCTGTTTAAAATCCAAGGCCCCTCCTCTTTCCTGAGTTATCTTTCTCCATAACACCGAACATACTGTTTTACTTATACATTTGTCTATCGTCCTTCCGTGAGCATGTAAACTTCCAGAATGCAGAGGGTTTTATTTGTTTTGCTCTCTGTTTTATCTCCAGTGCCTAGGATAGTACACCTACCTGACACATAGTAGGTACTCAATGGTAAATGATCACTGAATGAATAAAGACATTAGTTAACTCTAGATGTGTTCAGAAACAGGAAGTTTTGGGAAAGAGGAGTGCTACAACCCTACTTTTATTAGGATCCCTTTGACAATAGAGAGTTGAGGGGAGCAGGGGCGGGCAGGGGGGAGGCGTGGAGACAAGGATGGAAGCCTTCATACCTGCTGGGAGGTCTTTCCAGTAATCTGGGTGAGAGCGAGTTGTAGTTTGGATTAAGGTGATGCCATGGACATGGTAGGAATGATTGGACTCTGGATGCAAACCGAAGGCAAGATTTGCTGATGGACTGTGGCGTGGGAAAGAAAGAGAGAAGTCAAGGTTGACGTCAAGCTTTTGGTCCTGGGCGGAAAAGAGATCTGTCTGGCTCCAACCCAGAGCTCACTGCGTCTCCGAGACCTTTTAGGACTGTTGTCAAAGCGAATGTGCTCAGGATCAGCCAAAGTTTACTGAGTCCTCCCGTGGGTGTGACGCCGGCCTATTGTTTCCTTAATTCCTTACATTTCTTGGAGGCAGATGCTATCATAACCCCAGAGCAGAAGCCCAGAGAGGTCAGCCACTTGCCTGAAGTCATGCAGCTGGCAAAAGTCGAGGCTGTGATTCAGGCGAAGTCTGTGCTTTTAGCCTGTACCCACTGCTCCTCCCCACTGTCGGAATCTCTCCGGCTCTAAAATGGGGCTAGACTGCCTCTTTTCCTCTGCTATCCCGAACAGAGCCTGGTGAAAATGAAGTGGCTTCTAGGCATTGAGAGCTGGGTTCTCTCAGAGCCACACTTACTAACTGCGGGTGCGAGGTTGCCACTTTTCTATCAGGCCCAGAAAACCTCAGCTAGCTGGAGGTGAGCCCCCATGGCCGGGGTAAGGCCCCTTGCATCAGACTGCAGGCTGTGGGCCAGTCAGGATGAGAGCAGGGCCCCGAGTCACCGACGGGTGTCCCATTTTACCTGCCATCACCCCCACTGCCCTCGCCACAGATCCTGCTATCAGGTCCACATCCGGGCTTTGTGGCAATCACGGACCTGCTGCCAACCAGGAGTCCAAATAACACCTGCTCTCAGGCTTATGAACAGATCCCAGGCCCTTCTCACCTGTTCCTGGGAATGAATCTAAAATCCCCGGTCATTGACCCCAGGAAGGCAAATAAAGTCATTGGACAAATAAAGCCATTTCCTGGGCTCCTGTGTGCTATTAGGCCGCTGGCACAGGGCATGGCAGGCTTTGGTGCCAGACAGTCCTGGCTCCCTATGCCAACTCAGTACCTGTGGGCTCCGGAACCCTGGACCCCACAGCACCTGAAGAAACTTAGGGCCAATCGTTGTTGTGACAAAAGCCTTTGGAATGCTGTTATAAGATTAGAGAAAAGACTCTACCTTTGTTCCCTGTTTCCACTGCCCTCTTCCCCTAATCTTGCCATTCAGATCTCAGCTTAAATGTCACCTCCTCAGGGAGGCCCTCCCTGACCACTTAGTCTGAAGCAGGGGTTGGAAACCTTTCTTGTAAAGAGCCAGACAGTAAATATTTCAGCCTGATCTCTATACCAACAACTCCATTCTGCCTGACAGTGGGAAGGACACCGTGGATGATTTAAATGGGCGTGGCTGTGTTCCAGTAAAACTTTATGGATACTGAAATTTGAATTTCTTATCATTTTCACATGTCACCAAATATTCTTTTGATTTCTTTCCCAACTATTGAAGAATGGGGAAACCATTCTTAGCTAGAGGCCGTGTAAAAGAAGGTGGCGGGCTAGATTGGCCCACCAGGGGCAGCCGGCCCTTAGTCTGATCTTAAAACAAGTATTTCTGAGGTATTTATCGTTATCAGACACCTTCCCCCTTCTTCCCTCCATCCTTCCCTTCCTTCCTTCTTCGCTAAGTTTATCGTCCATTCTCCCCTCTAGGATATAAGTCCCTGAAAGCAGACAGTTTGTCACGCTCCTTTCTTTTTTCTGTTCTTTATCTCTTTTAGTGTTTCTTGAATATTTATTCTGCGCCAGGCAGTGTTCCAAGGACATTATGCTCTGTAATTTATTTAATGCTTACAAAAGCCCCGTGAGTTACTCTGATCAGTCCAGTTTTACAGATGTGGAATCGGACGTCTTGTTCATGACTCCTTTCCCCGGAGCTTAGAAAACGCCGAAGCTGTCAGCAAAACGGGGGCACCCACAAAGACTTTTTAGTGACCTTGATATGTCCAATATGTTTGTAACGGGAATCAGAGTGGTTACCGTGTGTACCAGTCAGGGTGTAATCAAAGACGCAGAGCCAGCAGGAGGAGTATGTTAAGAGATTGATTGTAAAGAAACTGGCCTAAAACAACATGGATTACTTATTATCTTAGAGTTCTTCTGTAGGTTAGAAGTGTTATGGGCGTAAAATCGAGATGCCAGCAGGGCTGCCTGTGTGCCTCCTGGAAGCTCGAGGAAAGAATGTCCTTTCTCACCTTTTCCAGCTTCTAGAGGTGCCTGCACCCCGTGGCTTGTGGTCCTGTCTTCTCTCTGCAAAGCCAGCGATGGCGTCACTTCAGCCTCTGCCCTGGTCGTCACACCCCCGCTGACTCGGACTTTCCTGCCTTCTTCTTTCCTTTGTGAGGAGACTTGGGACTCCACTGAGCCCATCTGATGTTCTAGAATGACCTCCCCATCTCAAGGTCAACTGAGACTCCCCCCTATCATGTAATAGAACACATTCACAGGGTTCATGGGTTAGCATGTAGACATCTTTGGGGGGCCATTTCTCTGCCTTCTACACTGTGGGAGAAATCAGTTCTGTGTTGGCCTTCCCTTCATTGCGTTTTGCCATTTAGCATTGTTTCGTATGGATTTACTGGGGAAGGAGTTGGGCATAATTTTTAATGTTTGTAGATTTTAATGTTTTAATTTGGTCCTGGCCACTTAGCAGATAAAATACAGATTCCAGCCCTGACTCAGGTGAGGCTCAGTTGGTTGAACGTCATCCCACAAAGCAAAATGTCACCAATCTGATTCCCAGTCAGGGCCCCTGCCTGGGTTGTGGGTTCGGTCCCTGGCTGGGGCACATATGAGAGGCAACCGATTGATGATTTCTCTCTCACATCGATGCCTTTCTCCCTCCCTTCTCCTCTCTCTAAAAATAAACAAATAAAATCTTTTAAAAACAAACAAACACAGCATCTTTGTAAAATATACAGATTCCAGTCCTATCGCAGACCTACTGGATCTCCAGGGTGGGGCCTGGGAACCTGAAGTTTGGGGGCTTTCCAGTTCCCTAGCGGACCCTGTTGGTGACCGCTCATAACCCCTCGGAGGGTCCTCCTGCTGACTCAGAGCTTCCGGTCCGCGCAGGACAAGCCAGCCGTGCCGGGGTGTTGACGGCCCCCGAACAGGCCTCGGCCAACAACTGGCAGGAGTCGAAGGATGAGCACCTCTGCCCCCTTGCCCCTTGGATGGAGCAACTCTGAGGCGCATGTTCTAAACAGTTGCCCAGAGTTCCAGCTGCCCGTAAGAGTGAGCCCCTTGACACCACGTACGTATAGGAAACAGAAACCCAGCACAAGACAGAAGCCACTGGAATTCCCAGATGGCGGTGAAGGGAGATCCCAGGATGACAGCTGCGCACCAGAGGGGGTACCCGGTGAAGATTCCGGCAGGTCTGGAGGCCCCAGGGAGATCTCTCCGAAAAGGTAAGTAAATACCGTTTCTGACGCGCTGGAAGGTGTTGAGAGGACCATTGGGCCATTGGCAAAATGTTCGAAGTTGAACTGAAAACAAATACTGAGAAAATGAGGTCTGCCAGGGGTGGGGGAGGAGAGCCAGTCAATGATTAACTCAAGGAACATTATGAAGCTGTGCCGGAAAGCAAAGGACATGGTAGTGTACCACACGGCTTGGCTGTGAATGACATTTACATAGTGACAACTATGTAAACAATAAACATTGATCTCACCAAAATTACAACCATCTTGAGAGGATGGGGACAGGCGGGAAGGGCGTGTGTATATGCTAGGGTCAAGTGTAGGGGAGGGGAGGGGGCAGAACCCTCACATCCTATAGTGGGAAAGAAGATTATACTGAAAATGGGAAGGTTTAGAGATGGAAATAGAAGCCTGTTATTTAGGGAAATGGAGTTAAATATCAAACAGCCAGTTAAAAGAGGTCAAAGTGGGTGTCTCTGGGAACGGGGAGGTGGAAAGAGAGAATCAAGTGGAGATTTCTGGTTTTAGAAAATTTGACTCATCGAGTTATGTGTATGTACAACCTTGATACAAATAAAACCTACAACCAAAAAAAAACAACTACATAAAGGACAGGAAAAGCATACATTAAAATGTTTTGATAATGGTTGTCTCTGAATTGCAGATCGTGGGTATTCTTTTTCCTTTTCTTGTTATTGAAAGTTTTTATCTTCTGAAAATGATATACAGCAAGAAATGAGACAAAATAGGATATGTTTTAAAGGGGGAAAGAAAAAAAGGCATGCCCAGGGGCAGCCTGGAAATGAGCGTTTCTGTGTGTCGCCGGGTCTCGAGGTGGGGACAGCAGGGAGAAGACAAAGGTGAAGGGGTGGAGGGCGGGGGAGGAAGAGTTGACAGAGCCCGGTGACTCATGAAACAGGGAGGTGAGGCGGCGTCAAAGATGAAAATATCCAATAACCATGGCCTTCACTTCCTGTTTTTTAAGATGACAAGCTGGCATAGTTTTTGACAGGTGACTGGCAGTTGCTGGGTGTTCCCCATGACAGGCAGCGCGTCCCAGGGCTTTGCTCTTGGTTTGTGCCGCTCCTGCCCTTACTTGCTGTTCAAGCATTCACGGATCCTGTTCTTCCCTTGCTCAGAAGCGTCCCATGGCGCCCCATCTCGCACCTTCTCTGGTACCTTTCCTACCGCAGCCCAGCTCCCGGGGCTCCTGGTGCTGCTCCCTCACCTTCTCCCCGAACACGGGGAGCTTGTCCCTACCTCAGGGCCTTTGGGTGTCTCACACTGTAGTTAATAATTGCAATGAACAAATCCTCACGTGGATCTGTGAGTGCTGCAAAGTCGCAGGCACGAGCGTTTCGCTCTTGATCCTCCAGCACGTCCCTCGGACAGTAAACAGGCGTCACGTCCAGGCAGGTACCAGGTACCGTGCACCGGGCCGTATGTGGAAGAGGCTGCGCACATTGACGTCGGTATTTGGGTGTGTCTTTTGTTTTCCGTAAATAAGTTCTTCCCGGACACTTGTACCTAGAGAGACCTTGGCAGGACTGTCCTATAAAAATACAAAATCAGCCACATGTCATTTTAAATGTTCATTTTAAAGAAAGCGCTTTGTGGCTTCTCGGTGGCGTGTATCCCAACCACCAGCATCATTCCTCTCGCTGAGCGCTTTTATTGCTTCTCCCGGGTCAGACATACCTGCTGTGGCGGACACTGTCAGTTTTCTTACCTCATGTAAAGACCAATGGGGAAGTTCCCCCGTCTTTCCAAGTAGGGGAAAATTACAAAAATCCTAAGTGCAGGCCCCAAAAATAGTCACTCTCATGTGCGGATTTCATCCCAGGAAAGGGCCTGAGCTCTCTGCCTTGGCAACAGAGTGTGGAGGTTAAGGCCATCGGCCTGGAAGCCGGATTCCCTGCGTCTGAATCCCAGCTTAGCTACCTATTGCTGTGTGACCTTGGCTAAATCACTCCGCCTCTCTCTGTCTCAGTTTCTCCATCTGTAAAATGGGGTTAATAATACAACTTATCACACAGAACTGTTGTTAGGATAAAATGAATTAATAAATAGCAAGCAACTATCATATGTAAGTACTCAGTAAACCTTAGCTATTGCTGTTGAATTAAAATATAGAGCGAATATGCTTTAGCATTTAAATATGTGCCTATGCAGTGATAAAAAGTCTATGAGATAATTTATAAAATGCTCTAAAATCATAACTGCTTTTCTGTACTGTCTTAATTTTTTTTTATAATTATAAGCCAATATTACCTTTGTAATTAGAAAAAATTTTAAGTTAATTCCATCTGGGGTTGGGAGCTTAATAAACAACTCTGTCCTCAATGAATTGTTTGCCTGTCCTCACCTTCGTGTGTTTGAGGACTGCTTTTGCCTGGGGCATTCTTGCCAAAACACAAAGCCACCTGTGTTTGCTCAAGTCCTGTCCTTGTGAATCAGGGCGAGCCTGTGAAAGGCCGGGTGGGTCCCCCTTCCCCTGCCCTACTCTGGGTTGCAGGAAAGGAGGTACCGACCGACCCACCCCCTGGCTCATTTGGCCGTTCATTTCCCCCACAGTCATTCAACAAGGTTTGCGAGACAAACACGGCCCATCCAACCAGCAGAAATCCACGCATCCATCTCAAAGATAGAGGCAGATTCATACCTGTTACCATGGAAAGATGTCTGTAATTTAATTGTTTTTTAAAAAAGATTTTATTTATTTATTTTTAGAGAAAGGAGAAGGGAGGGAGAAAGAGAGGAAGAGAAACATCTGTGTGAGAAAGATACACGGATTGGTTGCCGCTGGCACGCTCCCAGCTGGAGACCTGGCCCCAAACCCAGGCATGTGCCCTGACTGGGAATTGACCCAGTGACCTTTCTGTTTGCAGGCCAGCACCCAATCCATTGAGCCACACCTGCCAGAGCTAGAAAATAGGTATTGAATTCTAAAAATAAGTATTACCATGGAAAGATGTTTGTGATCATACTTCTCAGTTAAAACAAACAAACTAACTACGTTTATTCTAAACATAAGTATTGAATACTTAACCACTCTGTTCAAGGCCCAGGGGACACAGCAGTGA
This sequence comes from Phyllostomus discolor, assembly GCF_004126475.2. Classification (NCBI taxonomy): domain Eukaryota; kingdom Metazoa; phylum Chordata; class Mammalia; order Chiroptera; family Phyllostomidae; genus Phyllostomus; species Phyllostomus discolor. Next base: position 97,464,401 of record NC_040911.2, on the reverse strand, counting down.
TAAGCAGAGAAAAACCCTGCCCTCGGAGAGCTGACATTCCAGAAGAAGAGACAGACAGTGCAAAGAAAACAAAGTAAATTAATTCAGGCAATGAAAAATGCTGTAACGCAAGAGATGGGGTGGAGGCAGAGCCGTGTAGATGGGGTGGTCCCAGAAGGCCTCTCAAGGAGGTGGCACTTGAGGATGTACAGTGTGATCCCAGTTTTGTAAAAATATTCCTCTGTGTTTGCCTGTTTATCATAAGCTAAAGAATAAGGAATCCTCACCAGACTGTTTGCACTTTAACTCCAGGTGCTTCTGGAGTTCTTTTCTATGCACTGGTCTGGGCAAAATTCTTGGCTAAGCAAGGTCCTGCCGTCAGAGGGCTGTCTCCTTCTCTGATTTCCCCCTCGTTCAGGTTAGGCTGGACTCTGAACTCATCAATGCAAGGAACAGAAACTCAAAGTAGTCTAAAGGAAAATTGGGTCACGTGAGGAAAAGTCTAGTGGTACAGCTGGTGCAGGTATGGCTAGATCCAGGAGCTCAACAGTGCCAGTAGGCCTCTGCCCTTCTTCATCTCCCATTTCTGCTTTCCCTTCTGTTGGCCTCACTCTCAGGCAGGCTCTCCCCTTGTGGTGACCGAGATGGCTGCCAGCAGCTCCCCGATTGTGGTCCTCCCAGCTCAGCAATCCTAGGGAGAAGAGAAAAAAGAGAGAAGAGAGCACCCCTTCCCCTGGGAAGACCAGTAAAGTGCTGGAGCTGCCAGTCATTGGTCCAGTTTGAGTCACATGTTTTCCCTGAACCAATCAAATTGGCCTGAGGGATGTGGACATTCAGGTGAAGATAATGCATTCACTCTGGCGCCAGAAGGGAGAGTCTCCCTCACGTGAACCACATCTGTTGAGGAGGGGGAGAGGCCATCTAATCCTACCGGAAGGCTAAAAAAAGAGGAAAAGCATGATCGGCACACGTTAAACATTAACTGTTTGCCACACAGTAATGACGCTGGATAGGAACACTTATTTCCATTTTACAGAGTCAAATTGAAGGTCAGCAACTTTTGTAAGGCCAGAGAGCTCATAAGTGGAGAAACTGTTCACTGAAGTCTGTCTGATGCCCAAATGCCTAAATGATGATGATGATGATGGTGATGATGATGATGGTGATTATAGTAATGAGAACTACTATTTGTTGAGCACCTACTGTGTGCTACGCTTTGTAAGCATGATCACATTTCATTCTCCCTGCAACCCTTGAGGCAGGTGCGGTGGACAGCACAGCTGACTCCTTGACATCCATTCCAACCCAGCCACAGGCCTGGGACCCAGTTAGTCTAAGCCAATCATAGGAATTACATCCTCTTGCCAGAGATTGGCTCAGGAATGGGCATGTGATCCAAATGTAGCCAATGAGAAGTGAGGAGACTGTTGCCAGGATAGTTCTTCCTCACTCTCCCAGGAGAGAGTTAGGGAGTGACCCTTTTTGCCTACTGGACATGAAAGCAGATGCCCATAGCCCTGATTGCTCTTGGCAGTGATCCTACGTGCACGAGGGGAACCAGCCTTGGGATGAAGCAACACTGGGCAACAGAACAGGGATGAAAGAACCTGGGGCCTGGATGATGTCACAAATCTGCCAGCTCCACCACTGTCCCAAGGGGAGGCAGGCTAACCCTTTCTAGTTAAGCCAGTTTGGGTCTTACTAGCTTCTTCTTTGTAGCAAAAGGCATTCTCATGAACTCAGTACAGATTGTTTAAATCTTTATTTCACAGATAAGGAAACTGAGGCTCAGAGAGATCAAGTGAGTTGCCTAAAATCACACAGCGAGCAGGGCTTATCTGATTACAAACTCATGAACAGTACAGTTCCCACACAGGAATAGCCTTCCTCTGCTAGGTGCTTTTTAAGCACAGTGAAGCTGAAGCTTTGTAACTCCCCTGCGAAGCAAGTGCTTTTATCATCCCCATTTTGTAGGTCACAGACATCCGTAGGGGAAGGGAGGCTGTTTAGCAGAGAGACTTTGGAATCCGAGCATTGCTTGCAGGCTCGCAACTCGTACACAGCGAAGGACAGACAATTGGCAGGTGGGAGCGGTGGGGTGGGGAGTGTGGAATTCCTGGGGGTCACGAAAAGCCAGGATCTCATTTCAATTCTGCTGAAGGGTTGAGCCAGGAAGATGGGCAGAAATAGCCCCGGAAACTTATTGGTCCTCTCTCAGGATTTACTTTTAATTCATTTTAAATTTGAGTAAGGAAAAAAAATTCCACTAGGGGCTACATCACCATTTTAGAAAAAATGTTGGAAACATAGGCGTGTAATAAAATAACGTAATTCAGAAATATTACCAATACTTCAGCTGTATAATTATTGGCAATTATGCTCAATGTTTTCCTATAAACACAGTAGCTGGGAAAGCCTCTCTGAGGAGGTGGCCTGTGAGCTGAGGTCTGAAGGGTGAGAGGGAGCCCTCGTGGGAAGAGAGTTCCAGGCGGAGGGAACAGCACATGCGGAGACCCTGAGGTGGGGATGGAGTTGGCTGAGTGAGGGCATGGGAGAACGGCCAGTGGGGTTCATGAGAAACAGGGGAGTGGGGGGTCGAAGGAGATGAGGTCAGGGAGACAGATGCTGGTCAGATCACATGGGAGGAGGAAGCGAGTTCAGGGCCAGGGAGCTGCTCGTGCACCCAGCACCCAGGAGGTGGGCCAGTGATATAAGCAGGTTTATTAACCAGCATTAGGCTCCAGGGAGGAAGACAGCGTGGGCGGCACCACCAGTCCGGCCCGGTGTATTTGCACCGAGCACCCGCCCTGTGCCAGGCCCCGCCCGGAGTTCTGGCTTCCAGGGCATTTGCTTTGAAGATCAGAAATTCAGGGGCAGCCAAGGCTATAAAGAGGCATTTTTCCAAAGAGGACATATGACTGGCCAACACATAGATGGAAAGGGCCTCAAGGTCCCTCCAAAGGAGGCCATTCAAGTTCAAACACTTCGAGATGTTTCACAGCCGCAGACTGACCGCAATTTGAAAATCAGAAAACACTGAAGGATGGAAGACTGGTTAACAGCTCAGGCTGCAGAAGCAGCCTCTCTGAGCCCATGCCGTGATGCCATGCTCTGCCGTTCCGGAGTGGGTTGAGGCCAGCTACTTCCCCTCTCCGGTCTCTACGTCTCTGTCTGTCAAAGGAGAATGGTGATTGCCTTTACCTCAAAGTGTCTTGGAGGGTTGGTTCCACGAGTCAGTTCGCGTTCAACTGTGAGAAAGCGCCTGGCATACAGTGAATGCCATATGTGAGGGTGGTGTTACCCATGGCGAGGAAGTGGGGAGCGGGAACCCTCACACATGGCCGTTTGGCCGCTGAAACGCGCTTGCCCTGTGGCCAGCAGCCCCACTTCCTCCTGCGCACCCTGGAGAGCTCTGGCAGGGGCCAGGTGGGTGCGGTAGCTTCGCCCACAATGGGCCCGAAGTGAAATCGATGGGATACGCATTAATAAGTGAGTGGGTAAATAAACGGTGACCTATTCCCTTAAAGGAATACCAGTGAGCAGTAAAAGTGAATAAACTAGATCTAAATAGGTCTTAAGAATATAATGTTGAGTGAGTGAGAAGAGAAAGTTTCAGAAGTAACTCTTAGTATGATACCATTCATGTAAATATTAATGCTATAAGGCAATGTTTGTGTGTGTGTGTATATATATACACACAAAAATATATATACACATAATACACACACACATAGTAAGCTCCTGGCCACCCCCTCAACTGTGGGCTTTTGGGAGAAAGGACCTTGTATGACTTCATCATCGTCGTGGCCTATACCAGGCCCTACAGACCGACCTATCTTATCCCGATCCCCCCTAATATGGCTTCCTGTACTGTAAAGGCTAGAAAGTGAAAACAAAGCAAAACAAAACACATTTCCCAGACTCCTTTGCAGCAGGAGTGACTCGTGTGGCCCAGGCTGCCCTGGCGAGCCTTCGAGGCAAAAACAAGTTGCAGGATGCCCAGTGCTGGCACCTGCTGGCAAGCACAGTGGTGGGGTACCTGGTCCTTCTGGGGGGCAGCAGGGGAGTTCTAGCGGCCCGTCCTTAGCGCCCTAAGTGCTGGGCAGCGGTGGCAGCAACAGCAGTGACGTGTCTGTTGGAACAGGTCAACAGTGAAGGTGGGTATTTCTCCTGGCTTTGATACTCCTGCCTACACTGTTGTGGTTGATTAGCGTCTGGGGGACTACCTAATACCTTTACTAAACCCCTTTCTGGTTAAGGTGGTCTAGCTGATCTTACTGTCTGCAATTTAGATCGCTTTGCCCAAGCCCTCGATAAATGTCTGTTGAGTGACTGACTGACTGAATGAATGAATGAATGGTGACCTTTTAGGAACCTTCCTGTTCCCACTGCTTTTATCCCCAAGGAGTAACGTCACAGGCCCTGGATGAATACTGCTCTTGCAAAGGTCAGGGACGGGAAGACAATGTGAAATGTCTTATCACTGGCAGGACAGAACACAGAGTCCTTGCGGAGGGAACGGAGTCCAAGGAGGGGACCGAGGCTAACTCCCTGGGTGGGCAGGGGAGCGGGCCGGAACCTTGGAATGAATGGGTTCAGGGGGCACATTGATACATGAGAGAGGGCGCAGGCAGGGCAGACCCCTGAGTCGTCCTGGGGCCAGCCGGGGGCCGGAATACAGTTGTTCTCTTATTGGGACCCTTTCTGCTGTGCTTACGGGTAGGTTGGTGCAGGCACTGCTTACCAGCTGAAAAGTAGGTTGAGGAAAATATGACTATGAGGCAAATATTTTCAAAGAACGCTTGCCAGGAAGCACTGGTGGGGGAATCTGGAAGTGAGACAGGGAGGGGGAAAAAGCCAATCCAAGGTGAGCTACTAAGCAGGTTATCACTCTGGGCAACTGGGGCTCAACCCCACCCCAGAACTCCAGGGCACGGAGTAAAACACACCTCAGAACTGTCCACCCAAAGGGCAAGGGAGCGGGGGGTGTTTATCCACCAGCTCCTGGCGGTCACTGGTGAAGGGCTGTTCCTGCAGGAGGGTGAACTTGTAGGGATGGAGGAGTCACAAGGTGGAAGGTGTCCTACCCTTTGGAGCCACATGCCATCCTGGCTCCTCTGTCGCCACGGAGACATCTGTGGTCCAGGGTGGCTCCCCAACTCCACGTCTGTTATTTCAGCCAGCACAAAGGGAATGGCGAAAGGAAGGGCATCGTCCCTTCCTGGTGAAGGGCAGGACCCTGAAGTGGCACCTGTGGATGTTTGGGGCAGAGCTTTTTCTTGCCTGTAACTGAATCACATGCCCCCCGCTGGCGGCAGCGAAGCCTGGGATGCCAGCTAAGCGCTACGGAAGACAACCACTATTGCTGCTGTTGCCTCTTCCTTGAAAAGCCTTGTAAGTATATTTACAAGATGCACATAAATGCTGCGTACCGATGCCACCCTGCACTGGACTTTGGAATCAACACAGTAGGGTTTAAGTCTTTATTTTCATGCCTTCCAAGGCTGTGTCACTTTGGATAAATTACTTAACCTCTCGGAGCCATCTGTCAAGCAAGGATAAAGGTATATGACTCAGGCAAGGACTAGGCAAATCAAATGAGACAATGAGCATAAAGCTCAAGCACAATGTCCAGCCCAAAGAAACGCTCAATAAATGGTCACTTTATTGATTAAAAAAATGTGTATGGTGAGTAAGAACATGAGCTCAGAGATCAGACAGACCTGGGGTCAAATATAGAATCTTCTACGTCCTACCCGGGCAAATAAATGAGTTAACCCGTGTGTGCTTCAGTCTCCTCCTCTGTGGAATGGGAGCAGTAGCGGTCCCAGCCCCCTAAGCAGTTTTGAGATTCTGAGGCATGGCCGACACCCTGAAAGCAGGCAAGCAAAGTGAGTTATTATTAGGTTCCTGTTCCCACTTTGCGCTTGTTGGGGACGGGGCAGGGTCAAAAGGCCGTTGCCACAAACATAACGTACAAAGGAGTCGTACGCGAGAGAAGTAGTGCTGTGAGATGCGGTTACACCAAGTTCAAGAACAGGACAATGTCATTGGTGCTGGGGATCTGGGTAATGGTGACCCCTGTGAGGGGTCATAGAGACTGGAAGGGGGCAGCTAGGTGATTGGTATCATTCTGTTCTTGGCCTGGGGGCTGGTTACCCCAGTGTGCCATCTTTGTTGAAAAGAAAATCTGTGGAGTTGTCATTTATGTGTGTGCTTTTCCATATGTATGTTACACTTCATAAGAAAGTTCCCTCCCAAAAGTATCTGTGGTCTATTTGGAAGCCAGCAGTGGCCGAAGGGCCAGAGGACACCAATGGGGGGTGTTTTCCCTTGCCAGCCACCACAGTTTCTGTTTCAGCTCGGGGTACAGGCACCAGCTTCCCCTCCAAATACTCCACGTGTTGCTCACAAAATTCCCCTTTCCTCTGTGAGGCTGCCTGATAACCACATCCGGTCTAGCGCGGTGCCAGGCAGCTTGACTGCCTACACAATCAGTTCCTGGACAGGAAGTGTCGATAAGCCACTGTGAATAGCAATAGCAGCTTCATCTTGTTCATGTCACAAGTGGGGTTGATGCTGTTTCATTCTCGATTTCATGAATGCAGACACTTTCCGGTATTCAAGCACTCACTAGGTAAGTAGCTCTAGGTGAGAATCATGGCCGGTACAAAGCTGCTGCTTCATTCATTCACTGAATAGCCGTGGAGCCCCGACCAGGCACTGTGCTAGGTGCCTCTGGAGATGCCTCCGTGCAGAAACCAGACATGGTCCCGGCTCTGCAGGAGCTGACTTACTCGTGGAGGCAGATGGACGAGCAATAAACAGGGGAACACACAGTATGTTAGCTGGTGACGGGTGCCATGGAGAAAAATGAAGCAGAGATGGGGATATGGAGTATAAGACATGTCTGGAGCTTTGCAGTTTTTCACAGAGTGTTCAGGGCGTGCCTCCCTGAGAAGGTGACATTTAAGCAAAGACTTGAAGAAGAAGAAGAAGAGGGAGTGGGCCCCATGAGGGTGTGAGGAGAGAACGGTCCAGCCGGGGAAGAGTGGGGAGTGGAGGTCAGAGAAGTTTCAGGGAACCAGTTCTCTGCCACGTCCCTGGCACAAAAGACAAAGGCGAGGAATCCTTCCGGGTTAAAGGAAACTAAAGAGACATAATAACTACATGCAAAACATGGCCTTGAGCTGGATCTTGTACTAGAGGGGGAACGTGCTGTAAAGGACATTGTGGCAATGATTGCCAAGTTAAAAAAAATGGATGGTATTGTATCAAGGTGAGTTTCCTGTGTTTGGTAACTGGAGTGTAGTCACACAGAATAATGTCCTGTTCTTAGGAAATGCAGGATGTTGAAATGTGAATGGGCAGATGAGGCATGATGTGTGCAATCTATTCTCAAATGTTGCAGCAAATAAATAGTAATAAGAATGATTAAGTTAATATATTCACACAAAGAAAAGATGATAAAACAAACATGGTAAAATATTAAACGTTGGTGAGCCTGGGTCAAAGGTATGCTGGAATTCTCGAATTATTCTTGCAGTGTTTCTATACATTTCAAACTATCTTGCTCCACACAGCAGGTACTCCATGTTAGCATTTAAAACTGTTTTGCATCCTGTAGCTATGGTTGCTTCTGGGGTGGGGTAGTGAGTGAGGAAAGAAACAGAGGAAGAGAAACTCACCTTTCACCTTTTTTTGGAAGTATGACCTAGACAAGTAAATAAGTACAAAGTGAAAAATAACAGAAGTTCATGTATTAGACACACACTCTAGGCCCTGTGTGAAGCCACTTAATGTGTCTGAGAAAATTCTCATTTATTTTTCTCAAGTATTCCCATTGCATGGAGGGGGAAACCGAGATTCGGAGAAGGGAGGTGATTTGCCCAAGGCAGAGCCAGAACCGGGAACATTAATCCAATCAGTCTCTTTTCAGAGACCTCAAAATCATTTGGGCAGGATCTTTGCCTTTAAGGAGACAAGATTTCTCAAAACCGTGTTCATTATTTAAAGGGGAGAAAACCCCATTAAGCTCTTGGCTATGCAGGTTGTCCATTATGAACATTAATCTGGGGTGTAGCTATTTGACCAATTAGTCATCCAACAGATGTTTACTGAAAAGCCTTCCTGGGCCCCAGGCAGATTTACCAGTACTGGGAGGGTTAGGAGTTCCAGAGTGTTCCGGGGCCGCAGAGGGTCAGCCAGGGTACCATCGGGAAGCGTTTCTCTGTAAATTGCTTAGAGCTCAGAAGAAGGGGTGCTGACTCTCCAAGTGTCCAATAATTTGAGATGAGGTATTATCTGCCTTGTCCGTGAACACCCCCTTTCTTCCTATTTCATATTTATAATTTTGCATTCTTTTCCTGAAATTGCGTGAACTTCGGAGCCCATATCCACTGAGAAGCAAAGAGGGCGCTCCAAGCCTGGTGAGGCTGAGCACGTACAGCACAGGACGCTCCTCTGGGGAAGCAGAGGCACCACCGATCTGTCAGTCAAGAAGTCCCAGGGTGGTCTTTCCCCCTTTCCTCACGGCGGCCTCCAAAACTCCTTTTTGACCAGTCATTGACATTGTCATTACCTATTTTCCTGCTGTCCCCAAAGTGCCCTGGGTAGCTGTCTGTAGCACGAGTGTGACAATACTAGGTAATGTGTCGAGTGCTTCCCCTGGGCCGGGCACCCTTCCAAGGCCCTTACGGAAGGAAGGCATCTCTTTTAAGCCTTAGAGCATCCCTGCGGGGGACATACCATCACTATCTCCGTTTTACAGATGCAGACACTGAGGCACAGAAAGGTTAAGTACTTTGCCAAGGTCACAGAACTGGCATGTGGAGGAAGCAGGAGTCAGACCTGGGCAGTGGGTCCATGGTCCCCCAATACTATGAGTCTGTGGCTCACACCTTCTCCAGATCCTGATTTTCCTTTGGGGACCCACTTGACCCCCTGCAGACCCTGTGATTTGGGTAGGGCGGCCCACACTCTCTGGCTTTTTGGATGAGTCATGTCTTCCAATCCTGGCCCATCAGAACCACAAATTGTCCAGGCCATAGTGATTAATTCAATAGTGACCCCAGCCAGGTCAGTAAGAACCCTCCCTCAATCCTTTACTAAAATCATGCCAAAGAAAGTACTCCTTAGGGTGACTGGGATGGTAAGGGCTGCCAAGACCACCTTTGTCACTTGTTTGAGTGACAAAGGCAACACAAACAAATCTGAGCTAAGAGACTGAGCACAACTGAGCTCCTGGATCCAGCCATGCCTGAAATACCCATAGATTTTTCCATTATGTGAACTAATGTATTCTAGCTTCCTCCCTACCCCCCTTTTTCTTTCTTGGCTCAAGCTAGTTAAGCACCTACTAGGAATAAATGTTCAAACGTTGATGTGGTTTAGGTCATGGTCACAGCCCATCCCCTTACTTTTCTCCTTCTTTTTCTTCTCCTTCTCCTCTGTCTTCTCTCCCCCCTTCTTCCTTCTTCTCCTCCTCCTTCTTCAACATTCTTTCACAGCTTTACTGAGATTAAAACTCACATACTATATAATTCACCCATTTAAATTATTCAATTCAGTGGCTTTTGGACTTCTGGCCAAATGGAGGCATAGGTGCATGCACCGTACCTCCACGCACAACCAAGATTGGAACAACAACAATTTAGAGGCAGAATAGCACCCAGTACTGACAAAGAATTTATCTGAATGGAAGTCGGACAGCCAAGAAGTTGAAGTAGACCCGTTCATCCAGACCGGTAGGAGGGGCGGAGAGGAGCAGCCAGGCATGGGTCTCGGCGCACAGAGAACAGGGAGAACTAGGCACATAGGGCAACTGGGGGCACATGAGGCATCTGGGGCGCACAAGATCGCAGCGGGTGGACCCTGAGGAAGTGAGTGGCAGCTGGCGGACCCAGTGAGGCAGTGACTGTGGACCAGGGCACACCGCGCAACCCAGGATCCCAGAGAAGGGACTGAGGTCCCAGGAAGAATGGAGCTACCGCCATTGTTCCCCCCCGCCCCCGCCCCCGCCCCCGCCCCCGCCCCTACCCCCACCCCCACATATGACGTCACAATCTAGCGACTAGGGTGCCCAGCCCCAGTGAACACCTAAGGCTCCGCCCCTCACCGTAACAAGAGCAACCAGACCAAAAAAAAAAAAAAAAAAAAAAGGAGAGGAAGAGAGAGAGAGAGAGATGTCTCCAACAGAACAGCTCAATCCCCCAGGACTCATCCTTTTGAGCGACTAAGAGATAGCCGATCTATCAGATGCACAGTTCAAAACACTGGTGATCAGGAAGCTCACAGAATTGGTTGATTTTAGGCGCAAATTAGATGAAAAAATGCAGGTTACCATAAAAGAAATGAAGGAAAATGCACAGGGAACCAATAGTGAAGGGAAGGAAACTGGGACTCAAAACAATAGAGTGGACCAGAAGGAAGAAAGAAACAACCAAGCAGGAAATAATGAAGAAATAAGAGTTCAAAAAAACGAGGAGAAACTTAGGAACCTCCAGGACATCTTTAAACGTTCCAACATCCGAATTATAGGGGTACCAGAAAGGGAAGAGGAAAAGCAACAGATTGAACACGTATTTGAACAAATAATAAAGGAGAACTTCCCCATTCTGGCAAAGGAAATAGACTTTCAGGAAGTCCAGGAAGCTCAGAGAGCCCCAAAGAAGTTGGACCCAAGAAGAAACACACCAAGGCACATCATAATTACATTAGCCAAGGTAAAAATGAAGGAGAGAATCCTAGAAGCAGCAAGAGATAAGGGAACAGTAACCTACAGAGGAGTTCCCATCAGACTGTCAGCTGATTTCTCAAAAGAGATCTTGCAGGCAAGGAGGGGCTGGAAAGAAGTATTCCAAGTCATGAAAGACAAGGACCTATATCCCAGATTATTCTATCCAGCAAAGCTTTCATTTAGAGTGGAAGGGCAGATAAAGTGCTTCTCAGATAAGGTCAAGTTCAAGGAGTTCATCATCACCAAGCCCTTATTTTATGAAATGTTAAAGGGACTTATTTAAGAAAAGAAGGTTAAAAAAACATGTATAGTAAAAGGACAGCAAACTCACAATTATTAACAACCACACCTAAAGCAAAACCAAAAGAAACTAAGCAAACAACTAGAACAGGAACAGAACCACAGAAATGGAGATCACATGGAGGGTTAGCAACAGGGGAGTGGGAGGAGGAGAGAGGGGGAAAAGGTACAGAGAATAAGTAGCATAGGTTGTAGGTAGGAAATAGACAGAGGGAGGGTAAGAGTAGTATGAGAAATGTAGAAGCTGAAGAACTTATAAGCATGACACATGGACATGAACTAAAGGGGGTGGAGTAGGTGGGAGAGGGTGTACAGGGTGGAGGGGAGTGAAGGGGGAAATGGGACAACTGTAATAACATAATCAATAAAATATATTAAAAAAGAGAAACCAAAAATATTATTCAATTCAGTGGCTTTTCATACATATTCAGAGTTGTGCGACCATCTCCAATTTTAGAATATTTTCATCACCCTTAAAAGAAGCCTTATACCATCATTGTTCACTCTCCGCTCAACCCCTGACCCCTCTCCTTGCAGCCCTCGCAACCACTAGTCCACTTTCTGTCTCTCTAGATTTGCCTCGTCTGGACATGTCATGTGAGCGTGGTTGTATCATTTGTGCTTCTGTGGGCCTTTCACTCAGAATGTTCTCCGGGGTCATCCATGTTGTAGCCTGTAACACTATTTCAGTCCCTTATATTGCTGAATAGTATTCCATCACACAGATAGAACACATTTTATGTATCCATTCATCAGTTGTTGAACGTTTGGGTGGTTTCTATGTTTGGGCGGTTTCTATGTTTGGCCGTAATAAATAATGCTGCTATGAACCTAGTGTACCTGTTTTTGTGTGGACATAACATTTTCCAAGTAAGGGTGTAGACCTGGGCGTGGGATTGCCGGGTGATAAGATAGTGCCCTTTAACATTTAGAGGAACCGCCCGGCTGCATTCCAGAGTGGCCGCACCATTTTACAATCCCACCGGCTACGCACCCCGTTTGCTCTGTGGCAAGGATGACACAGCAGTCGTGCACGTGAGGTCTGGGGTGAGCCCGAGTTCCGGCCTCAGACCTCACCTGTGAAATGGGGAGAGTCAGCAAAACGCGTTTCCCTTATAGAGTTCTTCTGAGGATGGCAGGGAGCGCGGCTGCCACAGACAGGACACGCGCCATCAGAGATGGCCATAGACCTAGCTATAATGTGACTCCCCTCTTTCCAACTGAACAAAACTTGCCCGAACATCTGTATGCGATGCACTGTGGTATCACATGTATTAGTGCTCCCTTGACTTCCATGTTGGCATTCCTTCACCCTGTGAAACTCTGGCGGGTTGGTGGTCAAATCCGTGACGGTCAGCTGACATTTGGGAACCCACAGTGTGAATCAGGGGCGTGACATGATCTGCTGAGGAATGACACATTCGCTGAGAGAGAAAACTTGTGCCCAGCTTACAGCCGGAGAGTGTGGAAACCCCGTGACTGAGCTGTGGTCCTCAGGAATGGGTGGGGGCGGGGAGGTAGGGGGAGGAGTGGGAGAGAACTGGGTAAAAATCAGTTTCCTAAAGGATCCTGCCATCTTCCTCGCCTCACGCTTCCTCGCCCTCTTCCTATGGGACCCGTCAGTCAGAGTAAAGCACTTGCATTTTCTGGAACAAGCAATGCTCCCCAGATCTTTGTACACGCTGTTCCCTCTGCCTCTGTCTCCCTGTTCTCCCTGTCACCTGGCATGGCCTAGTTCATCCTTGAGGTTTCAGCTCAGAGGGCAACCTCTTCAGGAAGCTTCCTGCAGTGGGGATGTTTTATCTTGCCTGTGTGACGTTCATTTCCTCTGGATCAGAAAACAGCATCTGCGTTTTCCTTTGGGGAACCATTCCCTCCTCGATTCTTATCCATGGGGTTCAGGGCTGGGCCCCTGGCTTTATTGGTGAGCCTGGGCAATCAGCATATTCCATCCCACTGGCCACAGTGATTGGTTCCTGGATGGGCGTGTCATTCCAGAGAGGCCAGTGAGACTCTTTCCTGGGACTTTGGTTGGAATTTTTGGGAAAGAAGATTTCCTTTTCCACTGGGGTTGCCAATGACAAGAATAAAGCAAGCTTGGAGTGGCCGCTGGCCATCTTTGCCACCGTGTGCAAAAAGCCTGTCTTAAAGTAAATCCAAAACAAAGGAAAGGAGGTCTGAAAGATGGAGAGAGAGAGAGAGAGAGAGAGAGAAAGACAGAAGGGGAGGGGGGAGAGGGGAGAGAGGAAAGGACAGAGGGAGAAGGAAAGGGAAGGAAAGAGAAGTAAAAAGTGAAGAGACAGATACATTTTTTGACATTTGAGCCCCTGGATTCAGTCATGCCTGAAGGTAGTGTTACATGATTTCTCACAAAGCAGTCCCCTTACCCCTCTTTGTTTATTTGACCAGCGTGGTGAGTGTTCTATCACAACCTAAACACACACGACTTGTACACCTCAACCCTGTACATGCCCTGGGCTGGGGTGGGTGCCCCTGTTTGGGACCTCACACAGCCCCTATTCCTGCATTTTCATTGCGCTTACTAGATTTTATCATCCTGATCTCGTGGGTCCTTAAAGTCGAGGAGCAGTAGCACCTTGTTTACTGCTGTATCTGTAGCACCTAGCCATGCCTGGTGCCTAATAGCACTTCAATAAATTCGATTTTCATTGCTTCTTAAACAATTACAAATGAGTTCACAATAGCATCTGTGCAAATACACACAAAACAATTGTATAGCTTTTCTCTGGGTCCATATGGAAATGCACAAAAGAGTCTGGGAAGATACCGCCTTTGCATCACGGTGTCAGTTACCTTGTATTGTAGTAGTTACAAGAAAAATGTACCTATGTATCAGTCATTATTAAAAATTAATGTCAAACAAAGCCCTGGCTGGTGTAGCTCAGTGGATTGAGTGCAGGCTGCGAACCAAAGTGTCGCAGGTTCGATTCCCAGTCAGGGCACAGGCCTGGGTTGTAGGCCATGGCCCCCAGTAACTGCACATTGATGTTTTTCTCTCTATCTCCCTCCCTTCCCTCTCTAAAAATAAATAAATAAAATCTCAAAAAAACAAATTAATGTCAAACAGCTTAACAAAGCAGCACGTGCTCTTTACAATTCAAAAAGTACAGTTAAAAGTGAGCCACCTTGCCCCTCCTGATGAATATTTGTTGTATGAAGAAATAAAAACCGTAAGTATAAAAGCTGCTGAGTGATTGAATAAGAAAAGTTTCACTCAGAGAGACCTCAGTTTAAGGCAGCCCGCTCCCCTCTGTCCCCACCCTCAGCAGCCCAGCTGGTTTCCCCGAAAGCCTGGGCCTTGGGCCAAGGTTTTCTTTCCTCCTGGGGTGGGCCCCTATCTGGGAGTCCTTTCTCCAGTGAGCCTCAGAGGATGAGTCACAGGATTTTGCTTTCACAACGAGTACCCAGTGACCAAAGCGTCACCTCCTGTTCCTCGAGTGGGTGGGCTCTGTGTAGACTCCCCAGAGTGTGGCCCCCTGGTGTCGCAATGTGGACAGTCTGTTGGCCCAGACAGTGGGCTCGAGGTCCAGTCCTGCCGATCTGCCCGTGGGGCCTCTCCCACCCATGAAACGAAGGAGGTGTGGAGCAGACACTGGTGGCTGCCCGTCGAATAACTGTCCCGCCTCTTCTTTCTTGCTTACAGGACATCCACTGTGGGGAGCGGGTGCGTTAGATGGCCATCTGTTTAAGGCAAGGTTGGGCCTCTCCTCATCCCCAATGTTTCCGTGTCCAAGTGAGCGCGCGCGTGCACGCACGCACACACACACACACACACACACACACACACACCCCTACATAGTCTAAGTGAATCACAATCACTCCCAAACATCCACTTGCCCGCAATGGGTTTGGGCATAGAACACTCTTCTCACTTTCTATGTGGTTCAGGCAAGTTATTTCATCTCTTCGTGCCTTGGTTTCTTCTTTAAAATGGGAATGGTTCTTCCATTGCCAGTGTTTGCCACGGGCCTTAAAAATAACCCAGCGAAAGGGCCCGACCTATGGTAGGAGTTAGAGTAACGGTTCTTAGACAAACAACTGTTGGCTTAACGCTCCCTTTGAGGGCGCCCGTGGTCTCGGTGAGCGACAATGACATTATTAGCTTGATTTGCTAATCCAGTTAATCCCATCTGGAAGGTGTATGAACTACCACACCCGAGGAGAAACGCCGCAAGGACGGAGGACGTGGGCTGTGACCTACAGAGAGTGGCTGCGGTCTGGAAAGTCGTCTTGTGGGAGATTCAGGGGTGCCGGCCCCGTCCTTTCGGGCTCAGACGCAGTGCCTCTGGGGTGAGGCTGGGACCTCTGTGCACGAGGGCCCCGGTGGATTTTATGTTATCAGCTAAACAGTCTGGGAGTTACCAGTTGGGGAGATTAATTCTAATCCCTGGTTTTTGCCCGTCACCATCCGGGCAAATCCTCCCACTTCCACAGCCCTGGTTTCCTTGTCCGTAAAGTGAGGGTGTCACCACCCTCAGGAGTTCATAGCATGCGTTAACAGTGGTGCCCAACTGGGGGTGATTTTTTCGCCCCAGAGAACATGTGGCAATGCCTACACATTTTTCGGTGGTTATAACTGGGCAGGGGCTGGAAGGAGGGTGCAGTGGGCTTTCAGTGGGCAGAGGCCAGGGGTGCTGCTAAATGTCCTGCACTGCACAGGATGGACCCCATTACGGAGAATGATCTGGCCCCAGATGTCATCAGTGCCAAGGCCGAAAAATCCAGGTTAAAGATATGAATGTGTTACGTGTTCCTTCCTATCCAAGGAAGTCAAGGATACCTATCTATTGCCTTAGCATAAAGTTGCCCATGATGTAAGAGTTAAGTGGGGGCATGTGGAGAAGGTTCGAGAGCCAGAGAGAGCTGCACGGTTCTGTGTGAGGGTGGTGGGGGCAGTGGCAGTGGTACCAGAATCTCTGTGTGTGACCCACGGGGAGAAGCCAACTGCCTGGCCCTGGCCACCCCATTGGTCAGATGATAGTCATATGGCCACACCTAGTGTCAAAGGAGCCTGGGAAATGTAGTCTTTATTCTGGGTGCCCGTGTGCCGAACTACACTTGGGGTTTCTATTGCCCATGAAGAAGAAGAAAATGGATTGAGGGGATGGGTAACTGGCAGCGTGTGCTCCAATCGGCTACCATTTATTGAGCTCCAGCTGTGTACCAGGTACTTCACATCCTCTGCCCATTTCATCCTCACAACGCTGACAGCAGATAGGAGTTGCGATCCCCATCTTACGGAAGCCAAGGCTTGGAGGAGACAAGGGACTCCCCCAGAGTTACGGTGCTCGAAGTGTTCGTGCAAGATCCCAGCTCCGGTTTCTGCAGGCCACCCTGCCCGCGCTGGGTGGGGGGGACTCCGAGACCGAGGGGGCCACCCCGTTGTCTCCTCAGATGAGCAACTGTTTGTTTGGTCCGCCTGACGTCAGTGCCTTCTTCCGAGTGCAGAGCCCCAGGTTTCCCGTGGGGGGTGTAGAAGATGCCATCAGTGCCCTGGCCGTTGTCAGAACCTTCGATGCGCCCTGGCCTGACCCTTCTCTCTTTGTTCGGGGACTTTCTTAGGTCACCGGGGCCCAGATGGTTCTTGCATGCTTGCAAGTTCTGGGCAATTCAATCTTTTAAGAGCAGCTCTCAGATGACTGACGGGAACTGGCAGATACATCCGTCGGTACCCCCAGCCCTGAGAAGGGGTAGGTAACTCGGGTGCATGTTCTACACTGGCCTCCAGAGTCCCCCAGTGGGATTCACCTCTGACGGGATTAAGCTGCGGTGGTAATTTGCTTGATTACACATTCTCTATGCTCTGCCTTCCCTTTTTCCCGTCTCATTTCTGGGATCATCTCCCAAATAATCTACTTGTACCTCAGGTCCTTGTCTTGGGGTCCTTTTCTGGGGCAGCCCAAGCTAAAGGGTAAAACCATCCTCCCCTCTCTCTGGTGTCTTTCTGTGTGGTTCAAGTGGGACGGACCCCGTGCCAGCTCCAGGGATGGCACAGGACTCGTATCCGACCAATCACACCACCATCACTCTCTAGTTCCTGTGACTGGTTCAGAGACTGCCATGTGACCCCAAGCTGGGCCAATGACAGCTTCTTCCCAGATTTCTGCTGGACAATTGAGAAAGAGAACATTTTTCTGCCATGGCCCCTACACTTTAGGCTGTTGGCTCGGGGGCCCATGTTCTCTGAGTTTGAAGCCGCCCCCGAGGACAGCAGCGCTGAGATGAAAAACAGAAATCGGACCCTGATGGCTTTCTGAACATCCCCGGTTCCAGGGCAGCGCGTAAATAATTGTACATGTCTCTGTTAGGCCGAGGCGTCCTGAGCGCTCCCGCTCCCCACAGGCGGGACCACTTCCCATGTATTGCCCCCCTACCTGGCCCCGCACGGCTGTAGGGTTTGCAGACTCTGGGTCTGGCTGGGAAGCGGTTCTTGCCTGAGTGTTCCAAGTTGCTGTAGCAACACTGTGGAGCAAGGAGTTACCCAAGTTGAACGTCGGCGCTCATTGAGAAACCAACTGCTTTCATTTCAACTCCGGAGTCATTAAGAAAGAATGGAAGGTATTTCCCCTGGTCTTTGCCAGGCAGCTAGCTGGGACTCTGTGGTGGGAAGGTCTGAGTTTCTTTGACCTCTAGGCAGAATGAACGGGCCTTTTTTTTTTTTTGACCCCCAAGGTTGTAGAGTCTCAGATTGGGGTGGGCAAGAGCACCTACCCTGGGAGACCCGGAGGAACCAGCTCTTGGAAGACAACCCCCGCCCACCCCCCACCCACCCCCCCGCCGTGACTCAGGGACTATCTTAGGGGACCAGGCCTGGGAATTTGCCCTTCAGACATGCTTCCCCAAAAGTTGAGTCTTTATTTGTAAATGGCAGAAAACCCAATCAAAACTGGATTATGCAAAAGAGGAGATTTATTGGCTTAAGTAACTGACCCCTGCCCCTCCTCCCCGCCGACTTAAATAGCTGGAGAGTTCTGGCTTTCGGCCTGGCTGAATCCGCGGGCCCCAGTGAGGGTGCCAGGCACAGTGACTTGCCATCTCTCCATCTCACTCTTAGTGAGGTGCTCCATTCTCGGTCTCTGTTTAATAAGATGTCAATCCTGCATCCTGCCCAGTACGGTGGTCCCCGTCATCCACGGGGACATGTTCCAAGACCCCCCAGTGAATGCCTGAAAGCGTGGGTTGTGCCAAACCCTGTCTATGCTCTGTGTTTCCCATGCATACGTACTTTTTCACTTAAAAGAAGCAGTTAATGGATGGTACAAGATTCTCTTACGATACTCAGAATAGTGTGCGAACTCTAAAACTTATAATTTATTTCTGGAATTTTCCATTTAATACTTTTGGACCGCAGTGGACTGCAGGTAACTGAAACCGGGGAAAACAAACTGCAGATAAGGGGGACCTGACTGCTCTGTAAGTCGTTTCCCGGAAACTCTGCTGAAGTTCCAGCACTCACTCTGATCCGACTCACTCAGGTCATGGCCCATCCCTGAACCGACCACTGCCACTCAGGGAGGGCAGTGTTCTGGCTGTCCAGGCCTGGTCACACATGTGCTGGGGGAGGGGCAGCCCCAGCTGAACTTCGGGGACTGCACGTGGGCAAGGTGAGGTTCCCCTAATAAATGCTGGGTGCTGCGAGCGAACACAGGGGATGCAGGCTGGATGGGCAAAGACGGGGGCATCCAGTGTAGAGCACCTGATGTAGATCTTAGTGGCTCTGAGCTACTCGGCATCCTTTTGGGGTCCAAGTTGTTCTTCGACCCCAAAAGGAGATCACGAAAGGAGAACCAAGGTCCCCACTCGAGAGACCACCGAGGCATGAGCAGACTCCACTGATTGCTTAATTCCCCCTCTTCCTTGCCAACGGAGCCCAACTTTGGGGGACTAGAATAGCATGCCAGCCCCAGAGCATGAATTCTGGTTGGTATAAGCCAGCCGTGGCGATCTGTCCCCCTTTGTCTTCATCTTGGGGTAACACGGGGCCCAGCCCCGGCCAACTGGGTAGCCGGGACAGTCTGCTGAGGGCTTCTGGGAAGTAGTCTCCTTGTTCAAAGAAAGAGATTCCTCCCCCAGCCCCTTACCTTTTACACACACATTCTTCCATCCTTTGGACACTGTTCTAGGATGTGACATTTGGAGCTACAGCAGTCATTTTGAGACCACGAGGAAAAGGCCAAGGGAATCCTCAAGAAGCTAATATTGAGGGGCCAAAATACCCAATTCTGCAAAGGCCTACCTACTGATTTATTGTTACCTGAGATAGTAAGTGTCCCAGTCAGTGAAGGCCCTCTTCGCTGAGTCTCCGATCACCTGCAGCCCGAAGACCCTGACGAACCCAGTCCCGGCTGGGAGAGTTGGAGGCGGGGAGGGCAGGACAGAAATGGCTGCCGCTTCTCCCAGATTGTTCTGGTTCTAGAGCTGGTCCGGCCTGTTCTAGTTTGCTCCCTGGATGTTCTAGAATGAAGCTCTTGCACCCGGTAAACATTAATAATTCGTCCGAACCCTTCCACTATGGGCTGAGTTTCGTAAACTTCCTTGTAAGTCTGGAAGTTGCCTGAAGCCCTGGGCAAGCATTTACGACCCAGAGTAAGAGCGAGCTGGGGACTGGGGGGTGGGGGGGTGGGGAGTGGGCGGAGTCTGGTCTCTAACGTTTTTATCTTTGTTCTTTTCAATGTTGTATTTGTTCATGCTATCAAACCTACAGAAAAGTTGGGCAAATAAAAAAGGACAAAAAACACCTACATATACACCTATGTACCCTCCTCCAGATCTGCTGTTAACACTGTATGTTACCACTCTGTGTGTGTGTTTCATTTTTGAACCATCTGAACATAAGTAACATATGTCGAGGCCCCTTACTATTAAAAAATTCAGTGTGCATTTGTTAATAGGAATATTATCTTAACCCTGGCAGAGTTACCAACTTAGTACCTTTAATATAGTCTATAATTTCTTTTTTTTAAATTTTTTATTTATTTATTTTTAGAGAGGGAAGGGAGGGAGATAGAGAGAGAGAGAGAGAAACATCAATGTGCGGTTGCTGGGGGTCATGGCCTGCAACCCAGGCATGTACCCTGACTGGGAATCGAACCTGCGACACTGTGATTCACAGCCTGCCCTCAATCCACTGAGCTACACCAGCCAGGCTATAATTTCTATCATGGTATTCCATCTTTGTTAATTAATCCAATAAAAGATCCCACAGGTTTTTCCTCCTCAGGCACAGGATCCAGTTGAGGCTCAGATGTTGCACTTAGTTGTCATGGGTCTCTTTAGTCCCCTATAATCTGGAACATGTCGCCACCTCTCCTTGTCTTTTATGACATGGACATGGTTGAGTGATACACTCTCCACACACACTCCTGGTCTTTTTTTTTTTTTTTTTAACAGTGTCCCTTAGCTTGGATTTGTCTGTTATTTCCTCATGATCAGATTCAGCCTAGGCATTCTCAGCCTGGCCACCGATTTTGATTCTAACAGAACCTGGCCGTATAATCCCGAGCAAGTTATACCTTCCCTTTGAGGCCCAGTTCCCCTATCTGTAACACAAACAAATGGGCTTCAATGAATGCCCTTTCATTAGGTAAGAGCTGGGTCGTGTGCCCGTTCTGGGTCCATCATCGCTGAAGGGGAACAGGTTACTATTCCTGTTTAAGGTGGGTCGTGCCCTGGCTGGCGTAGCTCAGTGGATTGAGCACAGGCTGCGAACCAAAGTATCGCAGGTTCAATTCCCAGCCAGGGCACATGCCTGGGTTGCAAGCTATAACCCCCAGCAACCGCACATTGATCTTTCTCTTTCTCTTTCTCTCTCTCTCTCTCTCTCTCTCTCTTTCTCCCTCCCTCCCTTCCCACTCTGAAAATAAATAAATAAAATCTTTAAAAAAAAAAAAGGTGGGTCGTTATTTATCTGCTGGCACTAGAGAGCAGCAACCCCCTCTCCAAAATCAAGGGGCTTCTGCGCCTTAGCTGAGCCCTGGATCAAAGTTCTCTGGAGCGTAGTGCTTGTGGGAAATAAGGGGGGATGCTAAGCTGGTCAAGGGAGCCTCAGGCTGGAATGCAGATTAGACAAGGCCTTGATCAATTCAATGGGGCGCTTTAGGGCCCAGACTGTTGGCTAGAGGAACCCCGTGATGGGCAGAAAGAGCCAGCCCCCTGCCCCTCACTGTGCTCAGTCATGGCTAAGGGCTGTTCGGGAAGACCGAGGCCTTGGCTTGGAGGTTGAGACACATCCCAAAGATGCCGTGGCTGGAGGCTGTCAGCCAACAGCACTTGTCACAGGAGAGTAGTAGCAAGTTCTTCCCTGAAGCTGTGCCCCTCCCGGGCTGCCCGGTATCTGGCCTGTCTGTGCCCAAAGAGGTCAGCCTTGAGGTTGACATATTCATTTCTGCCTGGACCAGCACTGGGTTGGACAGAGTGAGTCAGAAAACCAAGCGAGAGATGAGACTCAGTTCAGAACTTCGGTTTCATGAAAAAAAAAATGTTTTTCCCATACAGAATATTTTCATTATAGTAAAATTAGAACTTGCACCTATACACAAAGAAGATAAAAATTACTCATAATTTTTCCACCACTGAAGAGGTGACATTAAAAGGACCGTAATAGCTAACGTTTATGGAGGGGTGGTTGCGTGCCAGGTTCTGTGACCACAGCTGGTATTTGTTACCTCGTTGAACCCCAGCACTGCTGCTGGGGGCTCGGGGTCCCTCCGTGCCTCAGTTTGCTCATCTGCCTAATGGGAAGATATAGTACATTCAAAGAGTTTATCCGTGTGACGTGCTTGGAACATTACCTGGCCCCAATAAATGCTTCATAGAGGGTAACTATCGCCTCCATTACCCGTTCTCATTTCTTCATCCACAATTCAGACATTTTTTTAAGAAGCTATGAAAACCAACAGTTTCTAAAAAGCCTGGCACCCAGACTCCTTTGGGAGAAAACCTTGGCCTTTTCCGAGGCTCTTGATTGTCTTGTTGAACCCACTCCGTGTGACTATTCATATGTTTCGTTTCAATGTGTTTATAGTGGCCTATATACCACAGCACTTTTCTGAAATCTGAACATTTCTAAATTTTGAAACCCTGATTTCTGATAAGGGACTCTGGACTTCTGCCAGCAGACAGGAAGTCCAAGGGGTGGGTGTCATTAAAATCCTTATCTTATTAAAGAGGAAACTGAAGCTCTCAGGCCTTACACGATTTTCCCAGGGCCACCTAGCTTCGAGGTGGGAGAGGAAGGGTGTGAACCGAAGTGATTCCAGAGCTTCTGCTGTGGGGGAATTTTTTTTCTTAAAATAGTTCTCTTCATGGCAAGGTTTTCCGGAGCCTTGAATCTGCTAACGTGCCCTGTAAATCTCTGGGAGGAGGTTGGGAAAATACGGCATTCCCCAGACCTGGGAGCTGTGGATGTCAAGGTCGTTTGTCAGAGGGAGTTTCCCGGTCAGGGCTCACGCCGAGGTCCCTGGGAGGAGATAAGGAGCGCCGGGCAGAGCAGGAGCGTGAAAGGGACACACTAAGCACTCACCGGCAGGCGAGGACGCCCTTGGCGACTCCCACCCTGTCACCGATTGACTTCCTGTGACTTTGAAAAAAATCCTACCTCCCGACTTGTAAAGCAAATGACAAAACCATCTTTGAGGTCCCTTCGCTCGCCAGCAGCCCTTTCTCCGAAGGAAGCAGGCGGGCGGACACACTGGGAGTAAACGTTCAGAAAACTTCAAAGGGGCATGGCGCAGCTGTGCCTGTTTCCAGGAAACCCTTTGAAACGTGGGGCTGGGCCGGCTGAGCTGCTGGGTGGTGGGGACAAACGCAGGCAGGAAGAATCCTCACTGCCCCTCCAGCTCCGCAAGGCTGAGTCCCACCACCCAGGGCACCTTCCAGCCTTTTAGAGGCCAGCCTTGTCCACAGCCTCTCTTCTCTCGCTGTCCCAACAGCCTCCCTGAGGCTGTTTCAGCAAGGGCCAGGCTTGCCAGATTAAATTCACTTATTTCGTACCCTCAAAAGGAAGGTCAAACTCAATGATTCCACTGGCTTTTGAAGCTGTGCTCTCTAATTTTTGAAATGGTGAGAACTGATCCGAGATCAGCAGCATTCAAGGAGAATAAAAATATCCAGAAAACACAAGGCTCCCCATCACCATGCCCAGTTTTGCTCCTTCCGGGTGAATGTTAGACGCACATCAGCAGATGCTGTTACATCTGAGGAGATGCTTTTGGCTACAAGTGAACAACAATAGCCAACCTGCAAGTGTATGATGGACTTATAAGATGTGTGCATGCAGAGAGTTTCAAAGTCCATTTAAGAGAGCAATGATGTTATCAAGGATCCAGATTCTTCCTCTCTCTCCTCTGCTTTCCATGACCTCTGGCCTGGCACCTGTGTGTCTTAACAATGGGTGAGGCAGGAGCGTGGGCAGGAGGCCACCCCCATGCCAGGACAGCAGGCAGTGACTTACTTTATTGTGCGAAGAAGACGTGACTGCCGTGGTGACAGCCACTATCAGGGGTGTGTCAAACTCATGTTCACCGGGGGGCCACATCAACCTCGCATGGTTGCCTTCAAAGGGCCAAAGGTAATTTCAGCTCCTTAACAGTTAAGGAGTGGTTACATGTATACAGCCTTAAAATCGTTTCAGCCCTTTGAAGGCAAAACCGTGAGGCTGACGTGGCCCCCGGTGAACATGAGTTTGACTTCCCTGCAAAACTCAGCTAAATGGATTCCCCAGCTTAGCTTCTCTTTAGTTATCCCCCCACCCCCAAAAATGCCCTGGTTCCCCAATGCCACCTCAAGCCAGGGCAAGGGATGTGGAGAATTGATGGCCTTGGCGATAGCAATTCAAACGCCTTATCTTTGCTGACACAGTCACGCAGTCACGAGAGTCTGTGAATGCGTGGTAAGGGCTGGGCAGCTGCGGGGCCCCGGACTCCTGTTCATTCTCTTCGCAGTGGAGCTACGTCCGGGTTTAAGGAAAGCAGGACCGGACTAGGTGGCGGAGCAGATGTAAAAAGTGGGTGTAAGAGAGAACTTGAGAACAATTTGAAGGCGCTTCTGGGCTCGAGCAAGCAGGTGTTCGGGAGGGGAGAAAAAAGGGTTCTGGGGCGTCCGGGATCGAACGTTCACTTCCAGCCACGTTGAGTTTGAGATTTCTGTTAGACATCATTGAGTAACAGCTGGACCCACGGGACAGGCGTTTATTATCTCCAGACTTCTTGACAAGCAAATCACGCATTTGCAGGTTGTTTTTTGTACTTACAGCCAGAAGTATCCCAACGGAGACAACATATGCCTACACACGTGTTTGTGTGTGTATATTTGTATATAGGTATCTATTCACCCCCCTATCTGTGGTGCCTGCATTTGGGGCGTGGGAGACTTGGGCCTGTGGAATGCAGGTAGGGGAGAACCTGAAAGACGTTTTCTGGAGACTTCTACTTTGTTTAAAAAAAGGAAACGGAGGCTCGGATGTAACTTGCCTCGGGTCAGTGGTGGACAGAGCTGCCCTTCGGAAGGAGGTTGGCCCGGCTTCAGAGTCCGAACAGCTTCTGTCCCAACAGCCTCGCCCCTAAGGGAGCTGGGAGGGGAAATGCATTCTTCCAGGGGAAATTCGCGTCTCCTCGCCTGCCTCTCCCCGGGCTGGCTCCTCAGCAGGCTCACTGCGGCGTCTCCTGTGGCTGAACGCCAATAACTACCTGCAGGGATTCCTGTTGGTGGCTGGGAAAGGCCGTCTGCACTCTCCTTCCCCCTGTCACAGAAACCACAAAGCCTAGGGCTGCAGCTGCAGCGAAAACGGTTCCGGAGTGCGGCCAGACCTCCGGCCTGCCCCAGATGGACAGACTTCTCCTGCCTGCCCTGACCTAAGGATTAGGGCTGCCTGGGATGCCGGTGGGAGAAGCCCGGTTCTCCCGCTGCTGGTGGAGCTCTGTGTTCCTGGGCGAGCCACTTACTTTCTCTGTGCCTCGGTTTCCTCGCCTGCAAAGTAATATTAAAAATGGTAACTGCGTCACAGGGGTGTCGTGAAGGCTCAGCGAGTCGGCAGATGGCAAGTACGGGGTTCGCTGTCCACCTGGCTCACCACGGGTCCGTCTGCATCGCTCCTGCTGCGCACACTCCCGCCCCTGCAGGGTCTCAGTGCATGCGTCCCCGCTGCCCGGGATGCTCTGCCCTTCCCTCTTTGCCTAGTTAATGGCTATGGGCCCTTCAGATACTCCAAGTTACACGGCTGTAACTTTCGTGACAGCTCTCCCCTGGGACCCTGACACCCAGCACACCCGTGTGTGGAGTACAGTCAGTGTCCGCTCAGTATTCAGTGTTTGTTCAGAGAGTGAGTGCACGGCCAAGGGAATACACGAAGTACGTGCTCAGTCCCTTAGCGCTTCTTCCTCCAACGCATGCTCCGTGTAAATCAGGCTCAGCACCTACCTCGTATCCGTGTGAGAGTCAAAAGTGTTTTCATTTAAAATATCGAGAGCGGCCCTGGATTAGGATTACTATTAGTGCCATTTTATGTTATTGTCACGATTATTCTTTCCGGCACGTGCTCCGGTGGGCACAGGCTCTCTGGGTGCCGCGGGGATCGGGCGCTCCTCCTGGCCCAGCAGAGCTGCAGCCGGACCGCTGGGTCCCTGTGCCTCAGCCCTTCCCCAGAGGCACAGATGGGTCTCCTCCTCAGGAAAGAGAATTCTCGGCTTCCAGTACAGCTTCTGCAACTCGGCTACAGTCTCTCTCTTTTTTAAAAATATATTTTATTGATTATGCTATTACAGTTGTCCCATTTGCCCCCTTCACTCCCTTCCACCCTGTACACCCTCTCCCACCCACTCCCCCCCTTTAGTTCATGTCCATGTGTCATGCTTATAAGTTCTTCAGCTTCTACATTTCCCACACTATTCTTACCCTCCCCCTGTCTATTTCCTACCTACCATCTATGCTACTTATTCTCTGTACCTTTTCCCCCTCTCTCCTCCTCCCACTCCCCTGTTGCTAACCCTCCATGTGATCTCCATTTCTGTGGTTCTGTTCCTGTTCTAGTTGTTTGCTTAGTTTCTTTTGGTTTTGCTTTAGGTGTGGTTGTTAATAATTGTGAGTTTGCTGTCCTTTTACTATACATGTTTTTTTTATCTTCTTTTCTTAGATAAGTCCCTTTAACATTTCATAAAATAAGGGCTTGGTGATGATGAACTCCTTGAACTTGACCTTATCTGAGCAGCACTTTATCTGCTCTTCCATTCTAAATGAAAGCTTTGCTAGATAGAATAATCTGGGATATAGGTCCTTGCCTTTCATGACTTGGAATACTTCTTTCCAGCCCCTTCTTGCCTGTAAGGTCTCTTTTGAGAAATCAGCTGACAGTCTGATGGGAGCTCCTTTGTAGATTACTGTCCCCTTATCTCTTGCTGCTTCTAGGATTCTCTCCTTCATTTTTACCTTGGCTAATGTAATTCTGATGTGCCTTTGTGTGTTTCTTCTTGGGTCCAACTTCTTTGGGACACTCTGAGCTTCCTGGACTTCCTGGAAGTCTATTTCCTTTGCCAGAATGGGGAAGTTCTCCTTTATTATTTGTTCAAATACGTGTTCAATCTGTTGCTCTACCTCTTCCCCTTCTGGTACCCCTATAATTCGGATGTTAGAACATTTAAAGATGTCCTGGAGGTTCCTAAGCTTCTCTTCATTTTTTTGAATTCTTATTTCTCCATTCTTTCCTGTTTGGTTGTTTCTTTCTTCCTTCTGGTCCACTCCATTGATTTGAGTCTCAGTTTCCTTCCCATCACTATTGGTTCTCTATGCATTTTCCTTCATTTCTTTTATGGTAACCTGCATTTTTTCATCCAATTTGTGACCAAAATCAACCAATTCTGTGAGCTTCCTGATCACCAGTGTTTTGAACTGTGCATCTGATAGGTTGGCTATCTCTTAGTCACTCAGAAGGATGAGTTCTGGGGCACTGATTTGTTCTGTTTGAGCCATTTTTGGGGGGGGGCGGGTCTGGTCGCTCCTATTACCATGAGGGGAGGAGCCTTAGGTGTTCACTGGGGCTGGGCACCCCAGTCGCTAGATTGTGATGTTGTATGTGGGGGCGGGGGCAAGAGGGAACAATGGCGGTAGCTCCGTTCTCCTTGGGACCTCAGTCCCTTCCCTGGGATCCTGGGTTGTGCGCTCTGCCCTGCTCCACAATCACCGCCTCACTGGGTCTGCCAGCTGCCACTTGCGTACTCAGGGTCCACCCACTGTGATCTTGCTCGCCCCAGATGCCTTACGCGCTCCCGGTTGCCTTATGCACCCAACTCTCCCTGTTCTCCAAATGCTGTGCCCCGCGCCCGGCTGCTCCTCTCCACCCCTCCTACCGGTCTGGATAAATGGGTCCACTTCAACTTCTTGGCTGTCCGACTTCCATTCAGATAAATTCTCTGTCAGTACTGGGTGTTATTCTGCCTCTAAATTGTTGTTGTTCCAATCTTGGTTATGCGTGGAAGTACGGTGCGTCCACCTATGCCTCCTCCATCTTGCCAGAAGTCGGCTTCAGGCTCTTTGTACACCACCTCACACATCTGCCAAGTGTCACAGACACGTCCTGTGGTTGCTGCCCAGTCTGTGGGAACCCCTCTCCGTGAAGCAGGGGTGGGCACCCCAGGAAGCCGTGGTTAGAGCTCTGCGACCCTGCCCTGCAGCCGAAGGGCTCTGATGAAAGGACACAATGAGATCCTCTCTGCAGGGGGTTTGGGATGACCACCTGATGATTGTTGTGGGCTGTTGCTTAAAGGCAGGGGTTGGGAGCTCAGGGGCCGTGAGGAGGGCCTGTTTGGCCGTGGGCTTGGGGAAGAGGGGAGAGAAAGGAAACAGAGATGAGGGACTCTGTGGTCGGAGTGAAAGGGTGGCAAAGAACATGAGTGTTGCAATTTCTGGTGCCCTTTCGAATGACAGTTCCAGGAATGTCTGAAGCCATGGCCACTTCCTGCCCTCGCGTTTGATACGCATCAAGAATGCTGGGTGGTACAGTTCACACCTATTGTCTTTGCTCTTTAGGTCTTGGTTCTCATCTTCCAGAAACAGCTCTTTGATGTTCCCGAGGGAACCCTGTCCTACTCTCTCCCACTGTCTGGCCGTGCGTGGTGTCCAGCAAAGCTGACCCCGTCCCCACCTGGCTCTCTGCCAGCCTAGTCACAGCATTTTATCCCCTGAGAGTGGGAAGGACTGGCTCAGAAACGGACCCCGTTAGAGCCCATGGGACTTCTTTCTGGGGAGTTCTGTTGGCCGCAGCGAGAAGACAGATGCTCTTGGCCCTGTAGTTGCTGAGACGGCGGAGCCACTGGTGCCATCTGGTCCCCAGGAGGAAGGCTCGCTGCTGAGCTGGGGAGAACATGCCTGGGATGTCGTCTGAGCCCTTGGATCCAGCGATGCTCCAAGCCGACTCTCCCAGTCTTCCCAGTGAAGTGAGCCAATCAACTTCTTTTTTCCCCCGCTTCAACCAATTTGAGTTGGGCTTCCGTCGCTTACGCTACTCATGGATCCTCCTCGCAGGGAGATCCCCCTTTTCCCTTATGGGGTCTGTCCCTTTCAATTTCGAGGTCTGGGACTAGAGTTAAGGATTTAGTGTCTATTCTGACGATCGCACCCCTGCTCAGTTCCCAATGATTCTGCAGGTTCCGCGTTTCTGGCCTTACTTCCTTTTCCTGCCTTTCTCTTTTGAGAACTTGCCTGAGAAAAAGAGAAGTGAGACCCCCCATTCATCAAGTGATTACAGTTTTAATCAGCACAGCTGTCCCATGTAGAAAATACTACAATTTGCAGAAGTGAGATGGTGATCAATGACAGTAGGGCTGTACAGACGAGGACAACGCAGGCCAGAGTCCCTGGTGAGGCACCTCGCGCCCGGTGTCATCTACCTAGTAAATAGCTGGGCTGGGATTTGAACCCTGATCTATATAACTTCAGAGCTGGCCTTTAACCACCACCTCTGCTGCTCAGCTACAAAAACAAGCCCGTGCACAACCACCTGCTTCAATGATATGTATCAAAAGTCCCCAGGTTTATGCTCTTTGACCTACCCATTCCAGGCCTGGGTGTTTATCTTAAGAAATTGAAGTTGTATTTCGCAACATTGAAAGTGAAAAACTGGAGACAATGTAAATGTCCCCGAATGGAGATTAGATAAAGTATATGATAAATCTGATAAATCGTGCTAGGAAAAGCTGTTTATATGGCAGGTTCATGGTGAAGGTCATAGGCTCTAAAATAAGACGGTCTTGAGTTAAAATTCTGACTCCACTATTTACTAACTGTATGCTCTTAGTCAGTTTACCTGACCGCTATGAGCTCTGCTTTCCTCTCCTGTAAAATGGGCATAACAATGGTCCCTACCCAAAAGAGTGCTTAGGGATATTAAATGAGTTAAAACATAAAGTGCTTAAAAATATGACACAAGTGGTAGTGAATGTGGGCTTTGGAACTAGGTTCTGTGGGTGAGGGTCCTGTCCCTGCTGTTACTTAACCTCTCCGTGCCTTTTCTTTCCCCATCTGTAAAATGGGCTTAAGAATAGGATTAGCTCTGACTGGTGTGGCTCAGTGGGTTGGGTGTCATCCCACAGACTGAAAGATCACTGGTTCGATTCCTGGTCAGGTCACATGCCTCGGTCGTGGGCCAGGTCCCTGATGGGGCGGGGGGGGGCTGTGAGAGGCAACTGATCAATGTTTCCCTCTCACATTGATGCTTCTCTCCCTCCCTATCTCCCTCCCTTTCCCTCTCTCTACAAATTAATAAATAAAATCTTTAAAAAAAAGAATGCAATTATTGTGATCAATCAACACACACATACAAATAAAGTGCTTAAGGGCTGAGTTGTGACAGAGACCGTGTGGCCCACAAAGCCTAGGATACTTATTTACTAAGTGGCTCCTTACCCAGAAGGTTTGTGGCCCCCTGCCTTTTTGATTCTTATAGCATCATTATCCCCTTCGTACTAATGGGAGGACTGGGAGGTTATGCCACCCCCAGAGCCCCACAATGGGAAAAGCCTGTCTTAGAACACAGGTGTCCTGGCCTCGGAGCTCGGAGCCTGAGCCCTGGGCTAGGGCCCTCCTCACTAGCCGTCTCTGGGCCACCTACATGGCCCGCCAGCCCTGTCACGGTGGAGGCTGGTCCAGCGCGAGAGCCGGCAGTGTCTCCTCAGATGGCCTCACGGGGCGCTTTGCCAGGCCCTTTTTTCTTCCCTCCGGAGTCCAGTCTGCCTCACACAGGCCACTCTGTGAGGCTGTGGGCAGGAGGCCTCTCTCGCCAGCAGTGTTCGGTTACCCCAGTGACATTCAATTGTTCCTAAGACAGGAGGCCCATTTTTGGCAGCTCCTAGACCTGGATTCCAGGAAGCTCTGCCTGACTCCTTTGCTGTTTGTTTCCAAGCAGCCGGTCTGCCTGTATCACTTTCCACCGGGTTGCATAAGTCCGCCTGCTGCCCGCTCTCTGTCTCAGTCGCTCTCTCGCTGTCATTTCCACAGCACTCTGAGCTCCCCGCCGGCGAGGGAGGAAGATGTAGGGAAGAGGCGAGATGAAGGGCATGTCAGCAGGCGTCCACTGCTGCCCACGAAGTCCCAAAGGGCAGCTTGGCCAGGCCCCGAGGTGTCCGGGGATGGGTGTCCTACCCTGGACCTAGGCACCCAGGGTTTCAGCCCTGACAAGAGATCCCTGAAAGCAGCCCTGTGGATGTAGGACCCCTGTCGGCGTCCGCACCGGCACCCCACCCTTGACCCCCTCCGCAGGGTAGTTTGGCAGGGGCTAGGAAAACTGAAATTGGACACAACTCCGGGGGCAACTGCCTGCGTTAAAATCCTGCCTTTGCCCTGTGCTGGCTGTGTGACTTTGGGAACATTCCTGAATCTCTCTGTGCCTCAGTTTCTGCATGTGGACTATGGAGAGAATCATAACACCTCCTTTATTAGACTGTAATAAGAACGGAAGCATTTGTAAATGGCTTAGTACCATTCCTGGCACATCATGAGGGCTCAGTAAGTACAAGTGATGATGATGATTATATTATAATAATTACTACTAGCGTTGATGTGCAGCAGAGAGAAAAGGTCATGTACGTGTCCAAGAAGATATAAATAGTAATATTCATTGCAGCACTATTTTTAATAGCAGTGGATTGAAAGCCGCCTCAATATCTCTCTACAGTAGAGGATGGCGAAGCAAACTATGGCATATCCACACTATGGAATTCTGTGCAGCTGTGATAAAGCATGAGGCAGACCTAACTGGCCTGATAGAAAAAGACTTCCAAAATGTAGTGTCTGGTGAAAAGTATGCCAGAAGCAGGAGCGTCCACAAAGCATGAAAATGTATGTAAAACACAAAAATGCAAAACACTCGACGAGCAACGTGCGTGGCACTGGCCTGACACAGATGTCACGTTTAAATGTAAATTCATTAAAGCGAAATAAAATTCAAAATCCAGCCCTTCGGTGGCATCGGCCACATGTGGCGAGTGGCCGGTGGGCTGGGCAGGGCGGATACAAAGCGTCTTCGTCGCTGTGGAAACTTCTGCTGGACGGTGCCGGTCCAGATGGGCAGCAAAGCCAAACCGATGAAAGCAATTACCTTGGCATGGAGGGAGCAAGGATCGCAGAATTGCACTTACTCTTTGAACACATATTTAGTGGGCACTTACTCGGTTGCAGGCACCATCGTCACTCTGTGGCCACAGTTATGAATAAAAGGGGCACGAATCCCTGTCCTGCTGGTGGTCTGCATCCCGTGGGTAGTGGCCGTGTTGCGTGGGAACGGGTGCTTCGGGGAGGAGCAGAGCAGGGGCGTGCATGCAGAGTGTGGGCAGATGGCACAGGGTGGTGATTAAAGATGTGTTTTTCACGTACTTGCATTTTTTTTTTAAATGAGGAGACTGCCTTACTTGTGTCATTAAAAATTTATGGAAGGAAATAGAAGCACCTCCGCCCTGGAGAGAGGAAACCTGGAATCTTGCCCTGCTTCTGTCCCTAACTTGTGCCTTAACCTTTCTGCTGTCCCATTTCTTGGCCCCAGTGTGCATTAGACACGGGCTCAGTCCTGTGGTTGGATGCTTCCCCAAGTGCCCGCCCCCCTGTCCGGGAAGCCCAGGAATCACTGGAGCCCTTGGGAGGTGTCAACATGTAAAGACTCTGCAGGAATTACAACAAACCAAGGAGGGGGACGGGTTTGAGGGGAGGAGAGTGGGTGGTGGACCCCCCTCACAGTCAGCAGAGGCTGGAATTTCCAGCAAACTTTGCCGGAGGGCTCCCTGTGCACCCAGGTCAAACCAACACCGAATTCCTGAGAAACCCCTGTGAGCTGCAGTGCAGACACTTTGTAACAATACTTAGTATTGGTTCCGTGCCTTGCCCAGCATGGAATAACTCATTTAATCCTCATGACAGCGCTATGGAGGTGGGTACAATTTATCAGGCCCATTTTACAGATGAAAAAAATAGAGGTTCCAACAGACGAAGTAACAGGTTATTATAATGGCGGTGAGCCTGGGGTTCAACTCAGAGGCCAGCCCCCAGAGCCCTCGGTCTTCGCACAGCGCTTCAGTGGTGCCGTTCACACTCAGCCAGAACGTGAACAGAAGACGCAAATGCTTCTGCTTGTTTAAAGCAGTCCACACATGTGTTCTGGGTGCCCAGACCCAGTGAGGATTCATTGTGATTGAGGATGTTGGGGTTTCTTGCTTCTGCCCTAGCCAGCCGTTCCCCAGAAGCCCCAAGACTCCTCAGTCAGACCAAAACCTGCCGGGCTCCCAGCTGGTTCAATGTAAGGGACTCCCTAGGATGAACAAGGCCTCTGGTGCTGGCCACCGCCCACTTCACTTCTGACCTCCTTCCTCCCGCGCCCTCTCACCCCCCCCCCCCAGCCACAGTCGCCTGTCCAGCTGCTCCACCTTGACGGCTTGGCACCTCCCCTGGTGCTTGTGTGAGCGAGAGCCTTGGCAATGGAAGCTTCCTGGTGGACCTGAGAAATGAGCCGAGCCTGGCAGGGTGTGTAGGTGTATGTGAGCCTCAGTGAGTGGGAAAGGGAGGGGAGGTTTCAGGGAACAGGTGTGAGAGAGAGAGAGAGTGACAGAGAGGGAGAGGGAGAAAGGATGAGAGAGAGAATGTCTCATTCAAGGGACATAACGAAAGCCAGTGACACCCTGCCTGGTGTGGCTCAGTTGCTGGGGCGTGGTCCTGCACAGTCAAAGGTCGATTTCCAGTTGGGGCGCATGCTTAGGTTGTGGGTTCACTCCTCAGTCAGGGTGTGGCCTGGCACATCGTAAGGGTGTTTGGATGATGATTATTATTTTTTTGAGGGCAATAGGAAGCTATGGAAGAGTGTTGAGTAAAGGAAGAACACATTTGGATTTGCTGTTCCCGCTTTGGCTCTTGTATATAGCCACCTACTTAGCTAGAGGGGACCCTCAGCCTCAGCCCGATCACTGATTCATCCAATAATGTTTTTTAAAAATTACTTCTTTTTCCTTCTCGAGGTGTGCATATGTTCAGAGCAATTTTATGTTTACAACAAAATTGAGAGGCTGTATAGAGATTTCACCTGCACAGCCTCCCCCATTATCAACATCACTCACCAGAATGGTGGTGGTGGTGGTTTGCTTGTTTGCTTGGGTTTTTCTTTTCTTTTCTTTTTTCTTTTCTTTTCTTTCCTTTCCTTTTCTTTTCTTTTCCTTTCCTTTCTCTTCTTTTCTTTCTTTTTTTCTCAAGCATGAACCTATAGTGACACATCATTATCACCCAAAGCCTATAATTCATCTCAGGGTTGTACATCCACTCTTGGTTGCCCATTCTATAGATTTAGACAAAAGTATAACGGAATATAGCCATCATTACGATATAATATGGAGTGCTTCACTAAAAATCCTCCGAGCTCTGCCTGTTCATCTCTCCCTCCACTCGCCACCCCTGACAACCTCTGATCTTCATGGCTCCACTGTTTTGCCTTTTCCGGAATGTCGTCTCAACAGACTCAGATTTTCTCTCACTGCCTTCCGATCGGCTTCTTTTACTTGGGTGCATGCTTTTAAGGTGTCTGCCGTTTGGCTCTCATGACTGACACTGCCGAGAATACTCACGCACAAGTTTGTTTATGTATAGACACGTATTTTCAGTTCTCTTGAGTACATCCCTAGGAGTGGAACTTCTGGGTCATATGGCAACTCTGTATTTAACCGCTGGAGGAGCGGCTGGACTGCTTCCCACTTTACAATCCCACGAGCAAGCAATGCATGAGGGTTTCAGTTTTTTCATGCGGTTTGTTTTCTGAGTCCCACAACTCTATGGTCATATACACACAGAAAGAGGTGAAGAAAGGCGAGGATAGTATAACAAGATGGGGTTGAAGAAGAAGGCTGGTACCTGATAATACCGGGCTTTAGCCCTCAGTAAGGTGTTGAGTTCTGTTGTGATTTCAGCGGGCAGCTTTGGGAGGCGTTTACACTGGGGGAAAAAAGCATGAACTGATTTGCATGTGTGTGTATGCGTGCATTTTCATTGTCCTTACATTTAAATCCCTAGCTGGGTGGTAATTCCTATGGTTCCTCACCCTGCAACAGGTACCTACTGTTTTATTTCCCTACGTGTTCATTTGGTTTCTTTTTGCATACATAAGCAAAGACAAACACACACTCTTGTTCTCTGTCTTTATACGAGGTCGGTACTATCACACTTGCTTTTTTTTGCACATCGCAGTGCGCGTGCGCCTGAGAGGCTTTTCCACGTCAGCATGTGCAGCACACAGCCCTTCTCTTCCACGCAGCATCCTGCTACTCTGTGCATCACCATTTACTTCCTTAGTCTCCTCCTAATGATCAAGGGGCTTGTCTAAAAAAAAGTGGTTCTGACCCTGGCTGGCGTAGCTCAGTGGATTGAGTGCGGGCTGCGAACCAAAGTGTCGTGGGTTCGATTCCCAGCCAGGGTACATGCCTGGGTTGCAGGCCACAGCCCCCAGCAACCGCACATTGATGTTTCTCTCTCTCTCTCTCCCTCTACTTCCCTTCCCTCTCTAAAAATAAATAAATTAATTTAAAAAATTAAAAAGTGGTTCTTTTTGCTATTATGACCCATGCTTTCAATAAACAATTCCATACACACGTCATCTCACACTTACGTAGGTTTCTTTTGAGGACAAATTCCCAGAAATAGATCACAAAGGTATATGCATTTATCCTTTTGATAGATTTTTGCCACATTGCCTCTAGAGAGGCTGGGACAACGTCTACCCCTCCGGGACTCACGAAGGTGCCCATTGTCTCAAGCTCTTGTCACCCAGCCTGTTAACAAGCTTCTAGAACCTTGCCAGTGTGATGCATAGGTGGGACGTGCTGGTTCCTGTAGTTTCCATTTGCATTTCTTAGAACGAGGGAGGCTGAGCAGCGTTCCGTCTGCCTAGCAGCCGTCTGATTTTCCTGGTCTGCGAACTGTCTGCTTACATCCCTTGTTCATTTTTCTGTTGGGTTGCTGTCCATTTTCCTTATCTGTCTCTAAGAGCTCTTCTTACCCGAGGAACAGTAGCTCTTTGTGGGGTGCGTACCAAGAATTTTCCCCTGGTTTGTCATTGGTGTGCTGACTCTGCACATGGTAGTTCTTTTCCTCCCCCAGCCCTGCTTCCCCATTCTCTTCTTGTCATAAACTTTTTTTTTAATGTAGTCAAATATATCAATCTTTTATGGCTGCTGGACTTTGGATCCTAGAAAGTCCTCTTTCATATCTTCTTCTAACTTCACCCTTTGTGTGTTTTACAGTACAGCCAAATGTCCTATTTTGTGTTTCATTCTGTGGCTTGCTGTTAACTGCTGCATAGTCAGTCCGCCACCACCTCCCCAATAAAACCACATTTTATTAACCCGTTCCTCTCTTAGTGGAATTTAGGTTGCTTGTCATTTCTCCCTGTTATACTCAGTGCTGCAGTGCACACCCCTGTGACTACTTCCTTCTGCTCACTTGCCAGAATTTCTCCGGAGCACATGTACAGGAGTGGAATTTCTGTCAGTCTCCGAATGTTACGTAGCCTCCGATTCTGGTCGTAATTTGCATCTCCCTGATTAATCCTAAGAGTGGGTTGGGTTTTTTTTTTCCACGTGTTCATGGGCCCTCTGGGTTTTCTCTTCTCACAGAAATGTGTTTTCAACCCCCTTAGTCCCTTTCCACGGGGGTGGTTGTCATTTTTCTCTTGCGGGTCTGCGAGAGTTCTTTATAAATTATGGATAGAATTCCTTTGTTACATTAGTCGTATCTTCTCTGGGCTTGTCACGTGTCTTTCCCTTCTGTGGGGTCTTTTGCCATAGAGGAGTATTCCATTTTGATATAGACCAATATGTTACTATTTTCCTTTGTATTTTGTGCCCGGTTTAGGAAATCCCGTTCTCTCCAAAGTCATGAAGCTCTTCTTCTCTATGTTCCTTTAATCCTTTTAGAGTTTTTGAAGAAAAACGATTTCGGGGGGATCTAAAACAGTGCGGAAGGAGGCAGAGATGCCTTATGCTTATTGAAATGGGGGAGGGGCTAAGGAAACTGGGGAAGAGAAAGAGAGCCACACCCCTGCCACCCCTCCGCCTCTGGCTCGCTCGGGGCAATATGACATTTGCTGTCAGGTGGGCCGACTGATTACTGCTGGGCTCTGGGATGCTGAGCCCCAGACCCCAGCGTTCTCCCTCCCGCTGCCTGTGATCAGCACTCCTCACTCCCACCTGTGGCCCTGGGGCTTCCCTGCGGCCCCAGCTCCCCTTCTTGGCCCCCATTACTCCAGTCAGAGTAAGGTGGCTGGTTCAAAGCCCTGCCCTGAGACCCGGGGGATGCATAAAGGGGGCGGGGGGGAGAAGAGAAGAAACAGCAGTTTTTCCTTGCTGAGACCATGAGACGGGACAATATCTGATTCCTCCGGGCACCTGACGCAACACCGCGTCCTTGGCTAATTGGCTTTCCCTGGTGCCCACGGGGCGGCCCTCCCTCCCATCAGTGGGTCATGGATGGAGTCCTGGCCATCTCTTGGGAGTTGGGGTGTTTTCTCACCTCAGCAGCGAGTGGAGTGAGCCCAGCTTTGGAACGTCAGCCTTGCGCTCAGGAGCTGAGCTAGGTGGGAGCAGCCCTGGGCTTGGATATGGGAGTTGTCTGACCTGCTCAAGGGAACTTTCTAGCAACTTCCCAGTCCAGGGCTGTTTTATTTTTAAAGACTCCACCCACATCCTATTAAGCATAACAAAATATAGCACTGTGGCCTAATAGATACAATTAGATATAATCTTGTGAGTTCAGAGGCAGTTGACTAGTTGTTGACGGGATAATGTATCTCTAAACATTTTAATTAAACATGGATTGTTTCAATTTTTGCAGCTTCCGTTTTATATTTTGGAGTCAATTTTATTTTTCAGGTCTCAAGTATGTTTATGTGCACTTGACATACTTGGAGACTCTGGGCCCTGGTCTCCAGTGTCCTTTGCTAAAACTGTCATCTGGCCCCCAGCTTTCGTTCCGAAGACCAGGTCTGCCAGCCCCCTCCAGTCCACAGACTTTCCAAGCACCTCCCCGCGCGTGAAATCACCAACTGCTTCCAAATCCTCTTCCTGCATGTGACATCCAGGGATATTTACAGAGGTTCTTTGTCCTCTCGGCAGAATCAAGGCGTGTTTGCTGGCCACCCCCCTTCCTCTGTGTGAAATCTTGGAATGTGTTCTGAACCCTCCGCACATAAAGTCTCAAGATATTTGCAGAACACATCCTGTGTGCCCAGTCATGGCCTGTTTGCACTGCCCCTTCCTCCTTGGTGTGAAATCCAGGAGTCTTTATAGAACGCCCTCCTATCCGTGGCCTCGTTCACTGGCAGCCTCCTGTGTTTCATGCCTTAGAATGTGCACAGAGCACCCCTGTTCTAGGCAGAGTCGGGGAAGTGAGCACCCTTCTCTGAGTAGGGTCACTCATTGTTTCCAGGGTCCCCGACCGTTTGCACAGCACATTGGAACACCAGGGAAGATATCTGTATCTATATATTCAATATCGAGTGTTCACAGCTCTTTTCTATCTATAGAATTCTATCAGGTATGTAGTCTTCTCCTCGGTATAAAACCCTAAAATGTGACCAGGGCATTCCCTGGGTGTAGGATTTTAGGGTGTGTGAACAACTTTCCCTTCCTGTATAGAGAATTACGAATTGTTTGTGAGCAACACTCTCATGTACACAGAATCATGGAGTGTTTGCAGAGTCCCTTCTTGTGGCCAGAATCTTGCACTATTTGCAGAACGCCTGTACATAAAGTCATTGAGCCCTGACTGCATGGCTCAGTTGGTTGAGCGTTGTCCCACAGAGCAAAAGGTCTCTGGTTCGATTCCCAGTCAGCGCACGTGCCTGGGTCGCGGGCCCAGTCCCTGGTTGGGGCGCATGCAAGAGGAAACCAACCGAAGTTTCTCTCTCTCTTTTTCTCCTCCTCTTCCCCCCTCTTTAGAAATAAGTAAATAAGTAAATAAAATCTTTTAAAGCATCATTAAATGTTTGCAGAGCCTCTTTGCCCATCAATGTGGACTATCTACAGAGCTTCCTCATCTCTGTAGATTCAAGGAATGTTAGCGGAACCCCCTTCTTCTGTGTAGTGGGCTGAGCCCCCGAAGTATAGACTCATGGAATGTTACCAACCACGTTCCTCGCTATAAAAGTTCAAATGTTTGCTCTGCATCCCTCCTGAGATGTTGGAGAGCAGCGAGAGGCACAAAGGGTCATGGCCAGGTCTCCGAAGGGCTTAGAGATCAAATGAAGCTTAGGCTTTGTTCTTGAAGCTGTAGGGAGCCGCCGAAGTTTTGGAAGCGGAAGAGCGACATGATGAAAATTATGTTCTGGGAAGCTTCATACAGCGAAGGAAGTAAAATAGGACAAACTGAAAGGTGGTGGCTTATAAACACAATTTTTCAAAACAGGATAAAAATTAGGGCACTGATTGATTTTACTAAACTTAGTACTCTTTAGTAAATACTTTGATACAATAAAAATCCATTTGTTAGTGCAGGGTTAGCAAACCGCAGCCCGTGGGCCAAGCCTGGTTAACTCTTTCATGCCATCTCCTCCTATCTTGCTCTTTCTTCAAGGGGCTCTGGGGCCGAGGGTCAGAGCCCTGGTGAGGTCTGATCGTAGCAACTGTGGATGAGGCAGGAAGTCATGGGGACCCCCATTCACTGCTGCGGGGAGCGTACCCTGGCACACCCGCCTTGGAGAACAATTTGGAAACAGATGAGCGGAGGACGGGGTGCTCACCCTCCTGCTCATCAGATCCACTCTTGCATGTGTGTGCTCTGGAGAGACGCCTTCCCCGGGTGCACAGGATACATCCGGGAGGCGCTGTGACAGGTGTTATTGCTGCCCAGTGCCCGCTCCACACTACGCAGTCTAAGCAATGACCACTTTATCATGGAAGGGGGAAGTTGAGGCAGCTTCTCTAGGGCTTCCGCTGGGGAGACTTGAAGGTTGAGGGTGACTTGGCCGTTGGGGGCCGGAATATCTAAAGGTTTGTTCCCTTGTGCGTCTGGTGGTTGAGGCTGGCTGTCCGCTGGGACCTCTGCTGGGGCCGCTGACCAGAGCGAGGGGGAGGTCCGGGGGGCTTCCTCGCAGCCTGGTGGCTAAAGGCCCACCCACAAGCCAGAAGCTGCATCACCTCACAACTTGCGTAGCGTCACCTCCTCTTCGCTTTTTGGCTGTAAGTGATTCACGATCCCACCCAGATTCAGAGGGAGGGGAATGAAAGAAAGTTCTGGAAGAGCATGGAGATGGGCAATGTGGTTGAGGCCATCTTGGGAAAATAGATTCTGTCACAGGTGTTCCTTGCAGTGGTGTTTGTGCTGGGCCACCACCCCTGAGCCAAACCCCTGGGGGTCAGAAGTGTTTTGAAATTTAGAAAATCTCGGAATTCTGAAGGTAATACGGTACACACACACTGAATATTTACAAAGCACTCCTTGGGAGGGATGAGTCACCCTGGAAGTAAAAAATCTAAATGTTTCCTCAGCAGAGCATGAGTACATTGCTATTAAGTACGATAAAGATTATAGATAGCTTTTGGTCTGGTGAAGTCCAGTTTTGCCACTTAAAGAAGTTCATGTCAGGTCAGAACTTGCTGCCAAGTAAATGACGAAAGAACTAGGTTTCAGATTTTTTAGACTTTGAATGGTGGCTAAGGATCTATGCATCAGTAATGGCAAAATATTGAATACAACCTAACTAGACATCATCACGGGGTGGGGGGGAAGCCTTTAAAAAGTGTGGCCTAGTTCTATGATGAAATACTACACAGCAGGGAAGATGAATCGACTCAAGCTACGTGTTTCATTGTGGATACAGCTCATAAAAACAATGTGGAGAGGGCCCTGGCTGGCATAGCTCAGTGGATTGAGCATGGGCTGGGAACCAAAGTGTCCCAGGTTCGATTCCCAGCCAGGGTACATTCCTGGGTTGCAGGCCATAACCCCCAGCAACCGCACATTGATGTTTCTCTCTCTCTCTCTCTCTCAAATAAATAAATAAAATCTTAAAAAAAAAAAACAAACAAACAACGTGGAGAGAAAGCAAGTGGCAGGAGAGTCTGTTTGTGATCAGTCAGTAGAGACGAGCAGCCCCTCGATCTCAGAGGCTCAAAACCGAGTTTTAGTTCTTGCTCAGGCCTCGTGTTCACCACTGGCCAGGTGGGCTGGGGGAGTGTTCCGCTCACGGTGGAGCCCTGCCGTGGAGACAGCTGCTCTGCGGAAAATCGGTGGTTATTGTGGTAGGAAAAACGGTGGCAAAGGACCCACTGGCTTTTAAAGCTGCTGGCAGGAAGCGACGCCTGTTGTTCCTTCTGCTCTGAGCCTCAGTTTCCTCTGAACCACCGCCTGGCTGGAGGTAACCAGGGTGAACTTCACCGACAACAACGCAGAGTCAGCTGGCACTGCCCGTACCGGAAGCTTTCAATGCTAAGGCTCCTGGGACTTGGAGAGCAGTTATGCCCAGTCAAGGATCCTTATCTGCTGACTGCCTCTGGCATTTGGAACTCAGATAGTCATTGCCTTGTGATCTTATCACATGACTGGGGATTAGTGTTTGTAGGTTGTGCAACGAGCTTTGGTGCCATGGCTTTCTCAAGGAGAGTGCCTGGAAGGAACCTTTGGCCTATTCACGTGAAGCATCTCTTGCCTCGACTGCCAGAACACCCAGCCTCCTACCCCTCTGTATTCCTGGCAAAGTCGCCCTGTCCGCCATGCTGAGCAAAGTTGGGCTTCCTCAAGGCTCAGCCCGCAGGGCTCGCTCTCCTCCTCCAGACCAGCCGCCACGGGTAGTGTTGCAGAGTGATTTCCATTTACATTTTTCAGAAGACGTGGCATCTTTTCATATGCTTATTGGCCACTTGGATATGTTCTCTTACGAGATGCATATCCATGTCCTTTGCTTGTTTTTTTTTTTTCTTCTTATCGGATTGTTGCTCTGTATTATTTTGGATGTGAGTTCTTTATCAGCTCTCTATATTTCTTCTTATCTTACTGTGCAGCCTGTTTTTTCCCTTTAATGATGTCTTTTGATGAAGGGAAATTCTTATTTGAATGTAGCCCAGCCTGTCAAAGTTTTGGTTGGTGTTTCTGCCCTCTGACAACTTGTTGCCTCCTCCAAGGACATGGCATTCGTGTATGTGTTAGTCTAAAAGCTTTTTTTGTGTTATGGTTTACATTTAGAGTTACAATTCATCTTGAATTGATTTTGTGGAAGGTGCAAGGGAGCAGTGAAGGGTCTTTCTCTTTCCACATGGAAGTCCGATTGATCCAGTACTGGTTCACTTAGACAAAGCAACATCGCGTGGTGGTAGATGGGTGTTCATTATACCTTTCTTGCATCTTCCCTGTAGACTTAAAAATGTTTTAAATAGCCCTGGCTGGTGTGGCTCAGTGGATTGAGCACCAGCCTGAGAACCAAAAGGTCACTGGTTTGATTCCCAGTCAGGGCACATGCCTGGGTTGTGAGCCTGGTCTCCATTTGGTGGCTTGCGAGAGGCAGCCACACATTGATGTTTATCTCTTTTTCCCTCCCTTCCCCTCTCTAAAAATAAATAAATAAAACCTTTAACAAAATGTTTTAAATAAGGTGTTGGGGGGAATGTTTAAAAAAAAAAGGCAGAGGTAGTGTTGTAGATAAATAAATACTAGAAATAGCCCTGGCTGGTGTAGCTCAGTGGATTGAGCAATGGCTGCGAAGTAAAGGGTCACCAGTTTGATTTCCAGTCAGGGCACATGCCTGGGTTTCAGGCCAGATCCCCAGTAGGGGGCGTGTGAGAGGCAACCACACATCGATATTTCTCTCCCTCTCTTTCTCCTTCACTTCCCCCTCTCTAAAAATGAATAAATAAATAATTTTAAAAATATTAGAAATAATTCCAAATATAATGTGTAAATCTTGATTTGATACTGTTGAAAGTTAAACAGCTATAAAGGAATTCTTTAAACAAATGGGGAAATTTGGAAATGAAACATATATTATAGGATATTATGGTATGATTGTTCATCTTCTTAGGTGTGATGATATTATTGTGTTTATCTAGGAGATTGCAATTTTTCTTAGGATTTTTGCTGAAGTATTGAGACATTAAGTACCAGTAAGGCAGCAACTCCTTTTAAATAATTCAGAAAAAAATTATACATATGAACGTGGATAGATAAATCTGGAAAAGTGATGGAGAGCATTCCTTGTACTCCTATTTCAAGTTTCCTGTGTGTTTGAAATCGTTGACTGAGGACACGGTAGGAGAGAGGCCATCGTGTGGGCCAGACAAAAAGTAGTTCATGGCAGCTCATGGCAGCCCTGCAGGATTTCTGGTCTAGGGTCTCTCTCCTGCTCTTCTGCCTATTCCACATCATTTCACAGAAAACAAATAGAAGCTCAGAGGGGTAAGTGATTTACTCAAGGTCACACAGCTAGCTGAAACCAGGCCAAGATTTGAGCCCACATTTGTCTGAGTCAAAATTTCTGCTTTGTTGTTGTTGTTGTTTAAGCCTCTTCTCTCCCACCTCATTTCCCAGGTCTGTTGGAGCTGGTGGGAGTTGTGTGCCTTTACTACGCGCGCCAGGCTTTGCATGTATTACTCAAACCCGCACACCAACCGATGATGCAGTTGTTACTAATAACATCCCACACGTTACTGAGAGGCCCAGAGAGGTTAAGTAACCTGCCTAAGGTCACTCAGGTAAGAACAGAAGAGCTGGGAGTCAGAGAACCTGGGCGGTTTGGTTCTACAGTTCTCACTTCAAGGATGAAAGAAATACTGAGAAAAGTATAAGTCAACTTTAGGAATATAAAAAAGGATTATTGTTGGTTCTCACAGAATCCCTGCAAAATCCTCTCTCCTCCTGACTTCTTCTGGCATCCAAAGATAGTGTCCCCCACTTTCAGATGCGTCTACACAGGGGACCCTCGCCTCCTCATTTCAGCAGGCAGCTGCTTGAAGCTGGGGCTGGTTCTATTGGTCCTGGGGTAAGACCACGCACTGCCTTTGGAGATCCTTTGGCCCGGGGCTGATTGTAAAGCTAGATGTTTTGAATATGGTCTCACATTATCCTATGCAATAGGATACCAATTTGCCTGCAGGATGAGAATTAGGGGCCAGATGGGATGCTGAGGCCTTTACAACCTAGCGCTCAAGGGTCTGCCTTGGGAGACAGATCAATTGTCATCTGAGCCCTCACCCTTATTCCAAGACTTGGCTGAATTGCTTCTCCCTCTAGGAACCTGTTTCTTTTTAAAAAAATCATAAGAATAATAAGAGCACATATCTCAGGAATGTTGGGGGGATGTAAAGAGATAAATAAAACCCAGTATCTCTCAACATGTGTCGCCACATTGATAACTGTTATCATTACATTCCTTACGATTCCGTGGGATGTGGACCCTGCAACCTCATCCCTGCTGCTCCCCCTGTCTTACTGGAGTCAACGTGGGGACAGATCAGGCTTTTGAACCTCAGGCCTTTGCATCTGCTATTCAGCCTTTTATGCCTCGGTTCTTGTCCCCTGCTCAGTGAGGCCTTCCTTGACCCCCTTAGCTTCCTCCACACGTGCTCCGGTTTTATTGTGTTCATATCACTTATCAGTACCTGATATGATGAATCGATCTGTTTCGTTTTCTCCTTCCGTTCGAACATAAATTTTAAGAAGACACGGATTTTGTTTTGCTCTTGGTGGCCTCCCCAGGGTCAAGAACGGTGTCTGGCCTATGTCTGGTGTTCCATACATGGGGAACTGAGCGAACGAGTGAATGGGTGAATGAATGAAAGCGTATCCTGAGCTTCATTGCCTACAATCCCAGGTCTTCCGCCGCACTTGGCGACCGGCAGCTTCAGACACTGCAGACGGTCCCTAGGCTCCTGGGCTGGGGGTGCGAAGCGCGGAGGCGACAGCAACTTGAACGCTGCTCCCCGAAAGCCTGGGCGGTGGCCGCGCCGGGAGAGGGGCTGTCGC
Organism: Phyllostomus discolor; assembly: GCF_004126475.2. Lineage (NCBI taxonomy): Eukaryota > Metazoa > Chordata > Mammalia > Chiroptera > Phyllostomidae > Phyllostomus > Phyllostomus discolor. Next base: position 97,419,907 of record NC_040911.2, on the reverse strand, counting down.
CATTTGGCGACGTTCCCTTCGGGCCGCCGTGCAGCGGCGGGGGCCAGGCGGCGAGCGCGCGCGCGCGCGCGGGTCTTTGACGACGGTGCCCGGCGGCCGTGGCCCCGCCCCGCCTCGCCCCGCCCCCCAGCCGCCCGCCCCGCCCCCAGCCGCCCGCCCCGCTCCCGCCGCTCAGCTCCTCCGGGCCGCTCCGGCCCCCGCCCGCTTCATGTGTCCCGGCCCGCGGCGGCCGGCGGCTGGGAGCGGCAAGGCGGCGGCCAGCGGCGGCCGGCGAGACCCGGGAGGTGGTGGCCGAGGCCCAGGCGGCGGCGGAGGCCTAGGAGGCGGCGGACGGGAAGCGGTGGGAGCAGGCCCGGCCCGGCGCACGAGCGGTCCCCCGGCTGCAGCATGCGCGTCCGCCGGGGGCTGCTGCGGCTGCCGCGCCGCTCGCTGATCGCCGCGCTCTTCTTCTTCTCGCTCTCGTCCTCGCTGCTCTACTTCGTCTATGTGGCCCCCGGTATAGGTAAGAGGGGGGCATGGGACCCGGAAGGCGCTGCCCTGGCCTCGAGGGGCCCCGGGGAGCCCCTCCTCGCCCCGCGGGGACCCCCGCCCAGAGGCGACCCCGAACCCGGCCAGAAAACTACGGGGACCCCGGCCTGATCCTCGGGAGACGCCGGAGCATTCCCGCCCTCTGCGCCCCGACGGGCTCTGGAACTCCCCCTTCGCGCCCCCAGCCTGTCCGCCAGCCCCCTGCCTTCCTAACCCCAGCCCCTGGCGAACGCAGCGTGCTTCCACACACCCCTCTTTCATGCCCGGGCTCCCCCTTTCCCGCCCAGACCGCCCTAGAGCCCGCTCTTTCCGCTTCTCGGCTCCAGAGCTCCCGCTCCTCCTTCCCCGGGGTCGCCTCGAGCCCCCGTTCCCGGCATTCCGTGCACCCCGAGCCGCCCCGGCCCGCCCGCCGCTCCTTGCCGAGCAGCCAGACCCGGTGCGCGGGTCTGGAGGCGCCCCGCCTTCCCCGTGGCCATCCATCCTCCCCCTCGCGCCTCCCCGGTGACTCCACCGTTTCCAGCTCATCTTCCCCGCACTTTCTTCCCTCCACTTTCCCCGGTGACATCCACCTCCAGGTCCTCCCCGACACCCACGTTCTCTCCCAAGTGGCTGGCCTCGCCGCCCGGTGGCACCCCTCCCCATTCTAGCCGCTTACCCGGGAGCGTCCCTACCTTTTCCCAGCTCTGCCCCACCCCCGCCCGCCCGCCCGCCCCCAAGGGCACTCCCCAGTCACCCTCTCCCCTGACGATGACTGCCTCCCCCTCGTCTCAAACCACCCTCCTGCGGTCCCCCGCCACAGTTTCCTCTTGAAGGAAGGAGGACTTCAGGTGCTGTCTGCGCTGCTTCCCCCTCGGTCCACTCCTGCCCTTTCCGAGCCTCGAGGGGAGAAGGTGGCCCTTCAGTAGTCCGTGGTGCCCACTCTCGGGTCGGAGAGATTAGTCAAATTGGCCCTAGAGGAGGAATAGGATAAGGGCCCCGGGGGAAAGGTGTCAGGTGAGAAGGGGGAGAAAAGATGGAATGGGTACTTCTGCTTCTCAAAGGCATGTCGTTTAAAGAGCCACCGAAGAAACGGAACCCTGCCCGGGACTTCATAGGACCACAGAGCAGACAGACATCTAGGACAGGAAGAGCAATTAGAAGGAACCACAGCATGGGGGCTCAGATCAGAGGACGCTGAGGTCAGGCTTGGATTGGAATGCCTGCCCTGTATGACCTTGGGTAGTTGTTCAACCTCAGCTTTTCTCCTCTGCAAAATGGGGTGCTGATCCTAACCTCAGACGGGTTGAAGGGTGGAAGTAGATACATTCCCTTTTAAAGCACTTGTCACTGTACGTGACACATAGTTTTCATTAAAAAAAAAAACTTTAGAGAAAAGAGAGTAGATGGAAGTTTTCAGGAATGCATTTGCCTGACTTGGCTTCACCAGGGGGCTCTAGAAAAAACCTCGGTTTAGGGTGAAAAATGATCAGGGGGTAGGCCAAGGAGAGTAAATCCTGCTAGAGAAAGTCTGGATTATTTGTATGTTACGGAAAGGCTGGTGGTTTAATTAACTCCAGGGCAATACCCATTAGGATTGTAGCGGTGACTGGCGCCGTTCTCTGTTGACCTGTCAACACTGAACTAGCTGAATAGAGAAATTTCTAGATAGAGTGGGAGATTGTCTCCGGATTTTTAGTTGGAGCATGTTTCACTTGATGCTTACTATCGGTGGTTTGTACTATAAACTAGGTCTAGGAAGATAGAACAGACAACGTCAGATGGCCTTAGCTGTTTATGAGGTGTCTTAGGAGAAGCATCCCCCTGGGAAGCCACAGTGTATGGCATGACGGGTCAGTCGATAGGAATTTTGGCAGAAGAAGAACAGGTTGAGTACTTAGTGAAATTCATTAAGAAGAGTTCATTTGCTTATTGGACATTAGACTGATGAAAATGGGTGTGAAAGGATGGATGTGGACCTAGAGGCAGTCCTGCAGCCATAACCCCTTTTTGTGACAGTGACAGGTTCTTTCGGCTGTGGGTGCATGTCAGCCATGTCTAAACGGAAAAATGTATCCCACTGAGTTGGTAACTACCCTTTCTTTTTTTTAAAAATTTTTTTAAAAAAGATTTTATTCATCCATTTTTAGGGAGGGAAAGGAGGGGGGAGAGAGAGAGAGAGAGGGAAAGAAAGAAACATCAATGTGGGGTTGCTGGGGGCCATGACCTGCAACCCAGGAATGTACCCTGGCTGGGAATCGAACCTAGGACACTTTAGTTCCCAGCCCGTGCTCAATCCACTGAGCTACGCCATCCAGGGTGGTAACCACCCTTTCTATTAGAAGGATTAGAAGCCAGATCTTCCAACAGAAGTGGAGCTCATCCACTTCATTCAAATTCCTCATTGGTAGATGTTGAGGTCAGTGGGACCCAGTGCACAGGGATGGGCTTCTGCCATGCTGAGATTCCCATGTCACTGATCCCTGAGAAGGCCGCCAAGCACTACAATTTTTCATTGTATCTCCTTACATGCAAGTCTTCTAAAAGGCAGATCTGTTGGTGGGAAAGGGGAAGCTGGAAAAAGGATGTGGAGTGGTTACCTTCAGCCAGTTTGGTCGTTTGACTTGGCTTTCCTGTTACTGAGGTTAATTTTTCAAGCGACTGGGTTTGGACAGTTGCGTGGCCCGCCTTTCCAAAAAGGCTAAGGCAGTCTAGAAAACTAGAAGGTTTTATGTGCTTTGGGATGTGAACACCTTATTTGGGATAATCATTAACATGAGCTTAGAAAATAATATCGGGTCAAACCATATGAAATTTCTGTTTCTGCAGGTTGTACATCATGACAGTTTGGTATGGCTCAACCCGATACATTTCCAAGCAACAACAATTGTTTTCTGGCGTAACGGAAAGTGTCAGACTTATATTTTCTTCCAGGTTTAATTTTTTCCAGCCTTCCTTTTGATTTGCTCTGTATACCCTGTGGCCACATTTTGCCCAAGGGCTAAAGGGAAGTCATCACTCCAAGAGGGTGTTCAGAAATAGGTAGACTTGAATTTGAGATGAGGGAAATCATGTTGGTTATAATATAACCCCGCCACAATTTCAGCCTAGCCATTAACTCAGTACTTTTGATACCTAATGCCAGCTGTAATGTTGGTGACTCACAGTTTCAGAGCAAAGGGAAATTTTCCTGGACTCGAGGGGTCATCTGAAATGGCCTGATGGTATTGTTTGATCAAGGAAATTGAAGGTGCAGAAAATCACTAAATATGACTGTAGTGAGTTTGTAATGGATACAAAGTACTTTTAGCTACTTTACTCTCTCCATCCCAAACCAATGAGTAATTATTTTAAATATGCCTTCATTGGACATTGTTTTTCTTTGGGAGGGGGAGTGGTTGTTGTTAACTCAACAGTAATATTTTATATCAGCAGTTTAAAAGTGGAAATGAAAAGGATGGGGCAGAAAGTGTGATGGAAGTGGTAGATTTGAAAAAGGAAGAGGAAGGTGAAATGGTGATAAAAATTCTTCTTTTCTCGAGTCCGGTCTGCCCCATAGCTTAAGTTATTCTTGTTTATTTAATTACTTATTGTACCTGCGCTGATGAAATGACCCTGTTCCTTTCAGGATTCTGAAGAAAACTTTGAACGTATTTATGATCCTTTTACCTTTTATGAAAAAGACCTGAGAGCTCAGAGTACTGTCATATTCCAGTCTTATCGGGTCTTTTAGAAGATAAATGAACAACTTATTGACGTGTATATGAGTGCTGATTTTAAAACATCTTAATTAGTTTATGGTGCCGTCATATGGGAAGGTTGTATAAAGGTTACTGACCTTTGCAAATTGTTAAACATTGCCAATTTTGAGAGAGGTGCCCGTGCGTGGTTAGAGGTGATACACTATGCATTGATTAAATTTTAGTGATTGCAGCTCTACCGCTTAAACTAATTTTTCTTTTGTCTTCTGGTAATTGAGGAAAGGAAATGTGGAATGGTTTTTCCCTTTTGGCCTGCTTAGTTCCAAGGAAAGTTTGATTCATGGCTGGCTTTTGGACCACAGGAACCAGTAATTCTAATCCTGCCCGTCATGACCAGATGACCTTGAGCAAGTCGCTTGATTCTTTGATCTTAAACTTGGCACGAAAACCAAAGTTGGTTGATAAACTAGAACTGCGTCTTAGTCAGACTTTGAATGAGTTGTTTTTACCTATAGAAAGTTGAGAATTTATTCACATTCTTATACAAATATTGGACCTGTTTTATATAATCAAATACAACTTTTTCTAATAACCACAGGACAGTTTCAGTACTGCTAAGTGTTGTGTGAAAATTTTGGCATGTTTCTCGTGTGAAAATGCGCTCCAAATGCATCAGTGCACTTAGTTCTGAGCTTTTCTGGAGTGAAACAAATATGCCAAAATGGGGGCTGTGTTATGTTAGGAATCGAAGAAGCCTCACCCTGTTAAAGGCACCCCCTCCCTCCACGCGCGCCTGCACGCACGCACTCAGATATTTTCTGTGAGTCTTGCGTTACGTTGTTCTGACGGAGACCACATTTGGAGAACAGGTTGAAGTTATAAATCGGAAGAGTGCCCTGTGGACCAGGACTTTGGTCATGTTTTATGTCCTCTCTGCAGAATTCTGCTACATTGGAAGCAAGGTCTTGGGTTTGGATCTGAAATGTCTTTAACAATGAAAATTGGCCAGACTGGGACAGTCTTTGGAAGCAGCCGTTCAGACGGTCTCAGTTAGTTCCCCAGTAGTCCCCTACTCACGCTGCTAGACAACTCTGCTCTGGTCTCGTTTCCCACCCTGTGCTTGACAGGCAGGCCCATGGGCGCAGCATGTAATATGTCACCAGGAGGAGGGTCCGTGCGTGCTGCCACGGCTCTTTAGAGCTCTCCAAGGGACTAGGAATTCCAAAGCCCTAAAAGCCAAAATGCTACTGACCTACTCACTCTAGCTTTACAGCTTTTTAGATCATGGAATATAATGTCGAACACATCCACCTATATAAGGCCAACCGAGCTTTAGCGAGCAAGAAGTAAGGAACGCAAGGTTGCCGAGGCCTGTCAAAGAAACAGGAAACTGGAAGTTGGTGCTGGTCAAGGGAAAAAGGTAATTGAAAGCAAATGGAACAGGTATCAGCTTAGGAGAAGTGAATGGCACTATCCGGAGAAGCGGCAGGCTTGTGAGCACTGTCAGTGAAGAGCGCCTACTCTCTAGGTCCTAGTGCTAGCCACAGAAAGGATGCGTTTCCTCGCACACTGTCTGTTTTTGTAGGAAGTCGTGCGAATATTAAAGGAATTTAAGATCCGTGCGTTAACAGTACACCATTTAAGAAAGTGCTTGAGTGTCTATCTATCACGGTACCAGCTCTGGAGATGTTTGAATTCTAGACTTATGACTGCTGCTTTCCTTTTATAGATGATCATATGAGCCCGTGTTGAGTCATTAACTTGCCCAAAGCGGAAAATTATAAGATTTCCCTGAGGCAGATACAATATGGTTGAAAAGACAAGATAAATCACAAGGAACAACTAGAGAAAAATACAAGAGAGTGTGTCATCTGTTGCTTCATGGGATGACACTGGCTGTTAGTGAGGCGGCGGTTCAGACACTTCATCCAACAGATAGTTTTTCTGAGTGCCTCCTGGTCAGGTACTCCTTCGTTTTCTTTTTTTTTTCTTTAAAGGCGGGGCTAGTGAAACACAGGGAAGGGCTGAGCGTGGAAAAAGCAACAGGAGAGCCTCAGGCTGCTTTGGTTCCCTAAAAATGTCCTAGGAGAGACAGGGGCCAAGGCAGGGCCGCTTTAGCTCACTGGGAAGTCAGAGGAAAGGGGGCCTTGGAAACAGGTTCCGGGCAGGGGGGGTGTTAGCCTGGGACAAACTGCCACCGCCCATTGCTCCCCTGATGGCTAATCTCGTGGGGTCCCTTAGAGTTCAGGAGATGCGCGCCCGTAGGGGGAGAAGGGAGGGAAGGGAGCGGCCCTGGCACCGGGCCCTTTATCTTGAGGGTGTTTATCTCTCTCCTGCAGGTGGGGACTTAGGGGCGCCTCAGGGGAGGGTTTCAGCAGAACTGTTATCAGATACTCTTTTGGGTATTGGGCAATCTAGAAATGAATATAGAGGAACGTTTTTGCCCTTATGGTGCTTTTATTCTAATAGGGAGACAACCAATGTACAGGATGGTTTCAAATAATGGCGGGAGTGAGTGAGAGTCTGTTTTAGATTGAGTGGTTAGGGAAAGCCTGGTTGAAGAGGTGGTGTTTGACTCGAAAGGGTAGAACCAGTTACTCACAGATGAGGGGGCGGTTGGGGTGGGTCTGGGGGGCACTCAGCACGTGTGCAGTCCCTGAGGCAGGTATGGGCCCCAGTAAAGGTTGACTGGATTTTGTGAGTGATGAGCAAGTGGTGGGAGCTGAGTTCAGAAAGGCAGGAGGCGGCAGGCCCTGTGGGCCATGGTGAGGACTGTAGAATAGCACTCAACTTGAACTAGAAATCAGCCAGACTTAGGTTTGAATTGGCCCTGAGTGGATACAAATCATTTTCAATTTTCTTATCTGCCAAACAGAGGATAATCTTTTTCTGAGTGCTGTGAGAATTAAGTGGACTGTGCATGTAAAATGGCCTAACAGAACTTGACACAAAGCTGCGTATTTGTAGCCTTGGCTGGTGTGGCTCAGTGGACTGACCACGGGCCTGTAAACCAAAGGGTCACTGGTTCAATTCCCAGTCAGGGCGCATGCCTGGGGTGCGGGCCTGGTCCCCAGTAGAGGGCACTCGAGAGGAAACCACACATTGATGTTTCTCTCCCTCTCTTTTTTCCCTCCCTTCCCCTCTCTCTAAAAATAAATAAATAAAATATTTTTTAAAAAGCTACATATTTGTAACTATTATTTGTAACCGCAGGAGATGCTCAGTTGGTCTGATGCCAGCGCTGCACTGTGGGCTCCAGTCTGACATTACCAATAACTAGAGGACACCTTTTACTTCCGTTTTCTCATCTGTAAACTTAGGTGACTGGACAGGTTCTTAGACCTGAGGTGAACATGATTGTGAGCAAGTGTGAGTTGGACCTGGAAGGATGAAAAGGAACGGTGACTTCTGTGACCGTGAAAAGACACCCCACTCTTAAGAATTCAGACTTCTCACTTACTCGGTCTCCCACGTCCAATGAAATGCCGAGCCGTGCGCTCCGAGGTGCTGCTGGGATGGCAGGGCGCTTGTGCGTGTAGTCATCAGACTTCACAGCTTCACTTTTTGGGGTGAATGGCAGACAGCCAAGTTCGTACCACAGTGCTCTTGTTTTCCGACCGATACCTTAGCAAGAAGACTTCGGATTTCCACACCGCAGTCTGTCTTTGAAACTGTTGTGACAAATAAAGGCGGGGGAAAGAAATTTGTGTCGTCTGGTCAAACCGAGAAAACGAAAAGAATGTTACAGAGATATTTTTTGGGTGCTAAGACATCCCTCTCCCCCTTTTGTCCTCTGGGTGATCCTTTTAGGTTTTAATCTGCTAGACCAGCCCTCTGCCCTAGCTTCCCAGTTTTGCTTCTAAGCGAACAGAGCCCTGGACTCATTAGCTCCCGCCCCATCCTCAGTCCCCTGGATAATTGGATATTAAGCGAAAGTAAATGTTACATTTTTTTTAATATTGTGGCTTTCTGCTGGAAAGCAGAAAAATGCATGCCTCCTGCTGATCCTGTGAATTCAGTGTTTTCCCAAATGGGAATCACAGTGAATAATTTAAAGTGCCAGCTCTTCTCCAATTCTCCCCTTTTCCTCCCTCCTTTTGTTAGTTTGAGTCCCGCAGTTATTAGATTCTAGGTGTTGCCCCTCCCCCTGGCCAGGTTACGGGGACATGCCTCGGCCGGAAGGGAACCCACTGCCCATTGTTCCTGAGGCGCCTTAGTTAACTGTCATCCATTATGAACAGTGCTCCGAGGCGGTTAGTGGCCCAGTTACAAAGATGAAACATGTGTAGGATCAGGAACAAGAAAGTGTACGTTGTTGGAAGGCTCAGCGTCGTGTTTTAAAACTTAAGTGAATCCAGGGTATACTAGTGAGCTCAATGGTTGATTATTAAAGAGCTGTCAAACCTTTAAATGTCATAAAAAGGAACTTTTTTTTCACCCTCCAAGTGGTCCTCAAAGTATGGGGAATAGACAGTTAAACTTTTGCTTAAGTCTCATGTGTCGAGCACCCTAAACTTAGATGGAAAAACGGGGGTATTTTCTCCTAATAGAACTGCTAATTACCCCATTTTTTACCTGCTTTTAGGCACCAGGACTCAATTATATTCATGATCGCAGCGTGTACATTTCCTGATCAGTAGGCCATTGGCTGATGAAGGTCAGAAAATAGTGTTTTTCTGAATGTTGTGTTGTGGTCGTGTTGGAGTGGTTAAAAAGGAACAGTCTTTTATTCCAGTTCAGAGCGGTGGCACAGTGGCCGCCTCAAGGAAGTTACACCCAGCGGAGCAAAGGCGGTAGTAGATTGGCCTTAGGATTCTTGATGTGCTTATTTTGAACCTGTGTATTTTAAATAAAAACATGTACTCTTTCATCTTTTTAAGAAAAGCTCATTTCACCCATATCTCCATCATTTATAGAGTAATAATGATAAGGAAGTTTTCTGGATGGTAGTTTCCTTGGGCCGAGGATCGATGGAGCTTGCTGCATCGCATGCACTTAAATATTTCACGACGTGCGTGGAGAAACTGTTGCCTGGATGGGTCCGCCTCTTCACTGGTGGATCGCACGTCCGGGCCGGGGGAAGGAATTCCTGTATTAATCTTGACTTTGACGTGAGTTGGAATTCATTTTGCCCCAAATTACTATGCATTTTTGTTCCCTTGCTTTCTTTTTTGGGTGGCAAAATCCATACAACATAAAGTCTGCCGTGTGTTTTGGTGATTTAAGTGTGCAGTTCAGTGGCATTAATTACATCCACAGTGTAATGCAACATTCACCACAATTCCCAAAATTTTTCATCACCCTTGACAGAAACTCCGTTGCCATTGCACAATAACTCCTACCTCAGTCCAGTTTCTGTGTCTGTGAATTTGCCCTTTCTGGATACTTCATGTAAGTGAATCATTTCGTTGTCATTTTGTGTCTGGCTTATTTCACTTGGCGCGATGGGCAGCTCATTTGTGTGGCCGAGTTAGCAGATGTCAGAACTGCATTCTGTTTATGGACGCAGATAATCTGTTGTGTGTGTCCGGCTGTTGACGGGCACTTGAATTGTTTCTACCTTTTGGCTGTAGTGGATTTTGCTGCCGTGAACTTGGGTGCGCAGGTGTGTGTCTGAGTCCCCGTTTTCGCCTCTTGGGTCTGCACCCAGGAGCAGAATCGCTGGGTCACGTGGTGACTCTGCTTCAGTCTTTGCAGAGCTGCCAGGCTCGCCCACAGCGGTGGCACGGGTTCCCGTTCCCAGCAGCGGTGTGTGCGCCCAGTTTGTGCGCATCTGGGTGTGTGTGTGCGCATCCCAGTTTGTGCGCATCTGGACGGACCTTGCTATTTTCTGGTTTTCCTTTCTTTTCTTTTGGTTAAAGACACAATAGGAGGCGTGAACAAATAGCTTGTGGCGGTTTTGCTTTGCATTTCCTTAGTGACTGGGGAGGGTTGAGGGTTCATCTATTCATGTGTTTATTGGCTGTTGGTCCATCTTGAGTGGAGAAATGTCTATTCTGGTTCTTTGGCGTTAAGTATGTTTTTTCTTTCTTCTGATTCTTTGATGACCAGCTGATAGAATTTTATTCACCGGGGCATTGTCTCCCCGTGTCCCTTGGCGGTGGCACAGGCACACACACAATGGCAGGTGGTGATGAGAAAGGATGGTCTCCGGATGACTAAGAGGTATGAGATAAGAGCACAGAATTTTTTTTTTTCCGGTTTCCTTTAAAACGTTACCATAAAATGAAGAGAGCGCTGAAGAATGAGGAAATGAAAGATCTAACTCGTAAGGCCTGCTGGGCTTCGGACACTCGCGTGGTAAATCCGGCCGTTGGGTTTATTTTTTTTCCTGGAATCAGCAGAACGTCACCAGCATTTATCTAAACGTGAGTGATAATGGTAGTGATTAAAGACAGGTGGACACCTAGAAAATCTTTATATATTGGGGCCTGTGATAATGGAAAAAAAATCACAAGTTGCCTTTGCTTTTGCCTGATTTGGCTATTTTCTTTTCTTTCTTTTTTTTTTTTTTAAGATTTTATTTGTTTCTTTTTAGAGAGGGAAGGGAGGGAGAAAGAGAGAGAAACATTAATGTGTAGTTGCTGGGGGCAGTGGCCTGCAACCCAGGTATGTGGCCTGACTGGGAATTGAACCTGCAACACTTTGGTTCGCAGCCCGCACTCAGTGGTTATTTTCTTAGAGCTAAGTTCATTAATTTAACCCCCACAGTGTTGCTAATTGGGGGTGCAGTGATGAATGAAGCTGGCATCCTATCTCTGTTACTTTTTAAGTCTTCAGCTAGGGGGCAGGGCTTTAGGCTAGAGAAAAATTCTACACTTCTGCACAGATGTGTTCAACTGAGGGTCAGTCAGCTGGTTGGTGTTCAGTTGGTGTTAACGTTCCTTCATTGCCAGGAATAAGAGTATGCAGGCATTTAAGACAGCAAAAAAATTTTAGAGAAATTTTTTTTTTAGTATATTTTATTGATTATGCTATTACAGTTGTCCCAGTTTTGTTTTGTTTTTTTCCCTTTGCACCCCTCTGCTCAGAACCCCTCTTCCCTCCAGCATTCCCCCCCTTAGTTTATGTCCATGGGTTGTGCATGTAAGTTCTTTGGCTTCTCTACTTCCTGTACTATTTCTTAACACCCCCTGTCTATTTTGTGCCTATCAGTTATGCTACTTATTCCATGTACCTTTCCCCTCCATTCTCTCCCTCTCCCTCCCTGCTGATAACCCTCCAGGTGATCTCCATTGTACGATTCTGTTCCTGTTTTAGTTGTTCGCTTAGTTTTTGGTTTTGTTTTTTTTAGAGTCATTTGTTGATACGCGTGAGTTTTTTGTTGTTTTAATGTTCATAGTTTTGATCTTCTTTTCCTTAAATAAATCCCTTTAACATTTCATATAATAAGGGTTTGGTGATAATGAATTCCTTTAACTTTACTTTTTCTGGGAAACACTTTATCTGCCCTTCCATTCTAAATCATAGCTTTGCTGGATAGAGTCATCTTGGTTGTAGGTCCTTGCTTTTCAGCACTTTGAATACTTCTTTGTTGTGTGTTCATTGTTGTATGTCTAGTGTCTAGAACACTGCTTGGGCGCATAGTAGTTGCTCAGTAAATGTTTTAAGTTAGTGAGGTAAGGTTGAAGCAGAAAATCTGAGGTCCTAAAAGGTACAACTAGCCAATGCCCTGCTCTTTTGGGTTAAGGTCAAGGTTGATATACTAACTATTAAGACTTCAAGGTGAGAAACTATGAAAGAATTAAGTAAAAACATGATGGATTTGTAAAATGTATAATTGAAAGTATATTCATAGTATAGTTTTTCAGATTAATTATGCCCAATGCAGTCCAATATTTGGTTTTGTGGGCAAGTGACAAGGAGGAGTTTTACATTTTACCCATTTAGGACTCGACGTGGATTTCATCCGTTTGAAGCGCTTTGTGTCTTACGTGGCATGTGTATGATGACGCTTTGAAATTTCAAATCACAAATGAATGTACTGATCATTTGTCTTGTACCTAAACTTAAAATTTAGATTAAAAAAACTGATACACGGAGGAAAACAATCAGTCCTTGCTCAGGGTGGGGCAGACGCAAAAATTCTTCCTCATCGCTGGGAACTTGGTTTCTGATTTTTATTAGAAAAGTACTTAGGTGAATAGCTTTGGTGTTTTTAAATTTGCGATAATACTCATACCTTTATGTCTTGAATATGCTTGCCTATCTTTAATTCGAGAGACAATTTTTGCCTGGGAAATGAGACATTGTTTAACATTATACTTCTTTCAAGGATAGAGGAGGGAGGAAAACTTTCTGAAACTGGACATCCGTAGGGATGCCGTAGAGAGTAAGTCTGTTACCCATAAACAGGCCGTCTCTCGTGCTCCATGCGGTTGGATGGAAGGTGGGAATCGCCTTGCCTCTATGGCTAAGATTCTTTTTCAGTAAGAGCTTGAGCTCGACTAGGGCCAGGCCGGCATTCATCAGTTGCGGAGCAAAAGGGGGTTGTGCAACCTTTGGCTGTCTCTGGGCCACACTTGAGGAAGAAGAGCTGCTTTGGGCAACACGTTAAATGCACAAACACTAACGAAACCTGATGAGCAAAAAAAAAGGTTTTAAGTAAATGTATGGTTTTGTGTTGGGCCGCATTTATAGCCACCCTGGGCCTCATGTGCACCACAGGGATGACACACCCATCTGGAAGGGTCAGGCGGAGTCCTTCGTGGTGCAGTGTGTGTGTGTGTGTGTGCACGTGCGTGTGTCGGAATGGGAAGCTGGGAGGAAGTGAAATGTTTTGGTTTGGGTGCTGGTTTGATTTGGTTTCATTGCTGGCTTGGCGTGCCAGGTTTTTTCATTCTGGTTTTAAGTATCCAGAAGTCTTAAGATTTGTGTGAATTAAAAGATTTGGATTTATTTGAATTTCATGTGGCACTAGGTGTAAGGGCTACTTTTTTGGTTGGCTTCATGTTTCAGATAATGTTTTTCCTTAATTGCTTTATTTTGTCATAAAGAATTTTAAACATATACAGAAGTAGAGTGAATAGTATAATGGACCCCCATAAACAAAGGTAGGTTTTTTATATGACTTTTTTTGTTATGATTTTATTTATTTAGCTTTAGAGAGGGGGAAGGGAATGCGAAAGAGAGGGAGAGAAACACTGAAGTGTGAGAGATCCATCGATGGGTTGCCTCTCACATCCCCCACCTGGGCACCTGGCTGGCAACCCAGGCACGTGCTCTGACCTGGAATCAACCGGCGACCTTTTGGTTCCCAGGCTGGCATTCAGCCCACTGAGTCACAGCAGCCAGGGCTTGATGTGACCTTTATATTTATGAAAATATAAAGGTGACGGGACCCAAATGACCTCCCCTTTCCCCCCCCTCACCCCTCTCCACACACACACACACACACACACACACACACAACAGCAATAAAACACAAAGCAAACCAGAATATAAGTGCAGGCTTTGGCTAACTTGTCGGGATTTTTAAAGCTTCTGAATGACTGGGTCTCCTTTTTGTTCAGGTCTCTTGAAGTGAGTGTTCTTACTGTGGACAAAGGGAAGGCAGGCCGGCTGTCGGCACGGGATTGCTGTGCAGGTTAAGGGAGAGGACATCTGTCAGATGCTCGCAGCCTCAGTGTCCGTTGGAACGGAGAGAGAAAGGGAAGGAAGGAGACTTCCTGCCGGTGTTAGCCACGCTGACGAACTAGGCCCTAGCAGAGCAGGACTGAAGCAGTTAATTACAGCAGAGTTCCTGGGAGGTTTAATTTTTTTCCATTAACCTGTCCTTCCTTTAAACGCTGGAGATTTAGATCTGGAAGAACAAGGGTCAGCATGTTTGCAAAGGATAAGCCTTCCCCTGCCGTGGTGGTACCCGCGGGGCGGGGCGGGGCTGGGCTGGGCTGGGGGAGCAGGTGCTGCGGGGAAAGGATGCTGCAGGCTCCGGGGCGCCCTGGGAGCAGGTGATTACAGCTGACGTGTGTACCACCTGTGTTCTCTTGGTTCCCTTGGCATTTTTTTCTGAGACTGTCATGCTAATTTCTGTAGCTGTTTGCATCAGCTTTGGCCAAAACCAAGTGCAAAACCTACAATGGAAAGAATGGGAAAAATACCTCTTCTAAGACTTGTTTGGTGCAGATTTTGTGGGGTATGTTTAGTAACATTCCTCAGTAGCCACAAATTAAACACCAGTAGCAACTTAATTTGAGTATTGTTAATTCTGTTAATTTAATAGTTCTGTTATTAAAATAGTAAAGCAGCCCTGGCTGGTGTAGCTCAGGGAATTGGGCATGGGCTGCGAGCCAAAGGGTCGCCAGTTTGATTCCCAGTCAGGGCACATGCCTGGGTTGCGGGCCAGGTCCTCAGTATGGGGTGCATGAAAGGCAACCGCACATGGATGTTTCTCTCCCTCTCTTTCTCCTCCTCTTCCCTTCTCTCTAAAAATGAATAAATAAAATCTTTTAAAAAAATAGTAAAGCAATCTGCATAGATAGAAGCTCTAGTTTTAGGTTGTATTGTATATGTGAAAAACCGTTTTTATTGTGATAGTTGAACAAACATAGATTATTTATGTCAGCTTGTGTTGTCAGAAACATCCCAGAATCACGTTTAATTGGTATCTAACTAGTTACCGCCCTTGTGCCGTTGGACAATATTTTAAAACTATTAAATCAACTTTAAGAGTGATGAGAGGAAGTTAAAGAATTTATTCACAGTCATCTTTTCATCACAAGTATTTTCTTTTTTTTTTCTGTCTCATCTTTATACACACATAGATATTTGAAAGATTTGTGTCTTAGGAATTGCTAAGCCAAGAGAACTGGTTTTAGAAGGGTCGTAGCAATTGAGTAAGTGCCGTGTTCGTGCCAGAGCGACCTCTTCTGTCCTTTGTGCTGTGACACGTTTCCGTGGTTGGTTCTGCATCTCCCCACCACAGCTCCACACGGTGCCTTCAGTTCACATCAGATTATTGCTGGCAAGAAATTCTTGAGAAGAAAACTATAAAGAAAAGATACTTGCTGTGTTTACCTATCAAGATATGGGAAAATCTGGCCCCTTTGGGTGACAAGTTGATTTAATCTCATTCCTAAATATTATTCATAAAGTTAACTAGAGGAATTTCAAATTTCTTTAAATGTTTTAACAGCGTGGCTAATTTAACAGGAACATGTAATATTTAATCTCTCTCCTCTTTTGTTTGTATTCTACAAAGCTGAAGTAAAGGCTTTCTCAGAAACCTGCTTGTACTTAGTGATTGTTTTTCTCCAGGTTGGTATTTTTTTTCTCTAGTTCACCAAGAGTGATTAAGCTTTGAGTGAGAGAGCTATTCAAAGGTGCGTCGGATCAATGGGGCAGAAACCGGAGGCTGGATGGCTCTGGCCACGTTAAACATGAACATTCCTTACATTATTTCTTTTGTGTTTTCACGTGTAGCTGCATGACACGTACTGTCCTCGGAATCTGTAGTTCAAGGAGTGAAGTGTATAATGGAAGTTAATTTACGTGGTGTTCTCGAGGCTCAGCCAGCATTTCCTAGCCCTTTGGAAGACCTCACCTGGGGCATCAGACAGACTGAACACTCAGTATATTCCTTTGCTTCTGGGTTAGGAGTGATTAGGTTGAAACCAAATGTGGTATTTTCTTTTTCTACCCTCTTTTTGTTTAAATAAGAAAGTGTCATTTAAAAAAATACTTATTTTTAGAGAGAGGGAAGGGAGGGAGAAAGAGAGGGAGAGAAACATTGCTGTGGGAGAGAAATAGCCATTGGTTGTCTCTCGCACACCCCCAACCAGGGGACCTGTCTGCAACCCAGGCCTGTGCCCTGACCGGGAATAGAACTGGCAACCTTTCGGATTGCAGGCCGGCGCTCAATCCACTGAGCCACACCAGCCAGGGTTTAAAACACCTGTATGTAGAGAATGGGGATACTGCTGATGTCCTGCAATTTATTCCTTTTTGTAAGCGTGGTTGTATTAAACAGTCCTGCTGTAACGTGAGTTAAGTGCTCCTAAAAATCACCCTGCTGTACAGAATTGCTGATTAAAAGCCCTGGCCCTTAAGGCTCAGTTGATTGGCGTCGTCCTGTAACCAAAGGGTTGCTGGTCTGACTCCCGGTCAGGGCACATGTCTGGGTTGCGGGTTCAGTCCCCAGCGTGGGTCCTGGGTCCTGGGTCCTGGGTCCTGGTGCATATGGGAGGCAACCCGTCGATGCGTCTCTTCCATTGGTGTTTCCCTCCCTTCCTCTCTAACAGCAATAAAAAATGTCTTTGGGGGAGGCTATAAAAAATAATTTAAAATATCAAACCATAGAGCTTATGGAAAAGATGGGGTGAGGCACGCAACATTCAAAACTTCATTGGAGACACATTTTTAAAAAGGAACCTAATGAAAGCATCAGCACGGTTTCACATGTTAAGAAAAACCACAAATGGGGCACTTTGAAAAAAAACCCAGAAGTTTCCTTGTGAAAGCAGGCATCCGGAGGGCTGCAGCGCGAGTTGTTGAGAAGTAGCGGGGAGATGGTAACTGAAGTCATGCTGAGTCTGAGAGTCGTAACAAGTGAAAGTTCTGAGAGCGATGTGCGAGACACACCTACCTGGGGACCTGAGGGGGCCGGCAGATGTGCGAGGTGTGTGCAGAAGTGAGTGCGTGCCTGCGCGTCTGTTTGGCCAGGTGTAGTTTTCTGGGTGTTCCTCGTGAGCGAAATTGTGCAAAGCGCATGTGAAATTCCAGTTACGCTCATACTGTTCCCAGATGTGTCAATCGTGTTGGAACAAAGGTGCATTTTTAAAATAAAGCAAAATAAGCAGTATAGCAGAACTGTCTTATAAGACAAAATGTGATGCAATTTGTATAAATATTTAAACTTTAAAAAAATGATTGAAAAAAAGGTTTGAAATCTCAAGCTTACAGTAGACTTGCAAATACAGTACAGTGATTTTTTCCTGAGCCATCGGGTGATGTGATGTCCCGTCACCCCCAAATATTAGAGTGTGTCTTAAAATGAACAAGGAAGGACATTCCAGCAAAGGACAGTCCAACTGTCAAAGTAAGAAATTGACAGTATCTCCGAAGGACCCCATCAGAATCACCCACTGTGTTTAGTTTTCATGTTTCTTCAGCCTCCTTCAGGAAAATCTGGCTGGAAGAGTTCTTCCGTTTGTCCTTGACTTTCATGACCTTGACAGAGAGATAGGCCAGCTGTTTTGTAGCCTATCTCTCGCTTCGGGTTTGTCCGACGTTGCCTCATTGTTAGATTCAACTTATGTACCGTGGCAGCAAAATCACGGAAGTGTGTATGTATGTCCTTCTGACGCATCCTGTCAGGGGACACGGGATAGTGATTTGTCCCGTAGCTGATGATGCTCACTGTGATCACTGGATCAAGGCAGTACCTGCCCCGTTTTTCCACCGTACAGTAGCTCTCTGTCAGTATGGACCCATGCTTTTTAATTTCTTACGTTTGCTTATTTTTATGGCCATGGGCTTGTGACTCTAATGATACTGTCATGTTCATGCTCACTTGTCCTGGTTAGGCCAGTGGGAACCCCTTTGCCCTGGCATCTGGCCTTTTTACACGCGCCCATCATCCTTTTATTTTTTAAAAGATTTTATTTCTCCATTTTCGGAGAAACGGAGGGAGAAAGAGGGAGAGAAACATCAGTGTGTGGTTGCCTCTCATGCGCCCCCAATTGGGGACCCGGCCTGCAACCCAGACATGTGTCCTGACTGGGAATCGAACCAGCAACCCTTTGATTCACAGGCCGGCACTCAATCCACTGAGCCACACCAGCCAGGGCTGTACCCATTATTCTTGAACGCTTCTCTAGGCACATTTTGTGCTTTCCTTATCCCAGACCTAGAATCTCCCATTTCTCCAAGGAACTGATTCTTTCTAGCGGAGAAGGGGTATTGAGAAACCAAGATCCGAGTGCTGGATGCACTCACTGCAATTGGAGAGTTGTAGCGTCTGGGCCTTCTCAGTGTACACACTAGGTACGGAATATATGTGTGCATGCGTACACACATTGCCATCTATATTTAGGTCTACGTATATTTATGTGGACATTGTGAGTTTGCACCAATACCTACGATTTAAATCCAGCGCCTCAGGATTCGTTCCAGTTTTCTTCCTTTCCGTATTTGTAACTCCTCTCTGACAGCGAGGATCCTAATTCCCACTTTCCTTAATGTGTTTACTTATTTGATCAATATCTCACATGTAACTGTGCTACTCTGTTGCCAGTCTCTTTCTGGACATCCTTCTCACCCCAAACAGTAGTTCATTTCTCTTGGCTGGGCCGTCCTGTCTCCTCACCCTTCTTGAGCTCCCACGCCCTGCACCAGGCTGTCTACCAGCACGGACGCTGTCCTGAGCCCCCGTGGGCTCTGCGCCTGCGTCCCCACCTGGTCACCCCCCCTTCCCTGCCCGAGACCCTCCTCACCCCTCCTTGTCTGACACCTCATGCAGTGCGACCCCCGTCATCCTACTGTGCTCATCAGTAAGCCCACTGGGGCCCACTGGGTCTCCCCTGCCTGTCCCCAGCATGGACACCCAGCTAATGGTTTTAGGCCCCACCTAATGGTTTTAGGACTGAATTGCTTTTGGAAGACAGGGTGATGGCTAAGGGGTTTTAGAAAATATTTTCAATAAATAAATCCACTGGGGGGCCGTTACTTTTCCTGACCATGTAACCTAGTTTTGCATTCTGAAGACACAGTCACCATACCTTCCTGAAGCTCTTTTCAGACTGTCTTTGTGTCTCTTGACGCACAGGATGTTCTTGATTCCTTCCCCTAGACTGCCCATTTCTAGGGAGCCAGACAAAGGGTGACAAAGGGAAACGTCTTGCCCACAGCATTATGGGGAGTCTTGTTCCCCCTCTTCATTCTCCCCTGTGACTCGGACAGGGAGGGGCTCCGGTGTTGCAGAAAGCCTATTTCCCAGAAGGCACCGCCCTGGGCAGTAGTTTCCATTTCCCTCTCTCCCCCGCTTCTAGCTCCACCATCCGTCTTCCTGGCTCCCGACGGCCCGGCAGTGGTGGGTGCTGCTTTGCGTGGCGAGCCCCTTCTGTGGGCGTTTTGCCTGTATTATCCTGTCAGCACCTTGGCCCTGAGATGTGGTGTTTCACAGACGAGGAAACCAGGCTTGGAGAGGTAGTTTGTTCAAGGCCTCCTAACTTGCAAGGGCTGTAATTTGAATCCAAGCCTGCATCCTCGCCCCCCGCCCTTAGAGCCTGTGCCCTTGAAGAAGCCCACACTGCCGCTGTAGGATCAGGATGCGGTGATTAGGCCGCATTTTTCATCTACAGTTTTTGATTCCTTTTGATTTAAGAGGAGGACGTGGGAACGTTTGAACGTTGTAGTTAGAGGAAGAAAAATAGATATGATGAGCTGTCTGGAAACACTGACCCTTAGATGACTGTGTTACGTGAGCCCAGGGAAGCCCATGTCTTTGACTGACCCCGCTGCGTACAGTTCCTGTCTTTACTCAGAAAGGGCGCTTTGAAGGACGGGGGTTAAAACTTTCCTAACTTCTCTTTGGAAACTGATATGAAAATTAAGGCCTTCGAGTATACTTAAACTGCCTGATGCTTTTCATTCATTCATTCATTCACACATACTGAGAGGGGAAGGGAGGGAGAATGAGAGGGAGAGAAGCATCGATCAGTTGCCTTTCCTACGCACCCCGACTGGGGACTGAACCCACAACCCAGGCCAGGAACCACCAGGAATCGAACCCGCGACCTTTTGCTTTGTGGGACCATGCCCAATCCACTGACTGAGCCACACAGGTCAGGGCTGTCTGATGCTGTTTAAGGAAGAGCAGCTTAGACTTCTGCTGAGCTTACTCACGTTATCGGCCCATCTCCATTCTGTTATTTTTTGTGAATGGAATGATGTGAGCCCTTGTTGTGTTGAGAGTGGGTGTCCATCGTGTGACGTTGGAGGTACTTTTCTAGGCGCAGAGAGTGTTTTGCACGTTCACCCCCCTTCACGTCAGCTCTCCCCTTGGGACTGGTGTTAGGCATCCGCGAGGCAGCTGTGCAGGGCGAGTGCGGGGAACTTCCCCCAGGCTACCCCTTAGGCGGGGCTGTTCTTTGCGCAAAGCTGCAGGCCCGCCCTGGAGTCAGACTGGCACCGTGACCTTACTTGCACTCCTCTCTACCCATCGAGCCGAGCTCAGCACATCCGAACGTAACCCACAGACTGTCCACCAGGCTGTTGAGAGTGGTGAGGGGAGGAAGCTTGTTTCCTGATGGGTTTGTAACCGTGGGAATAATACGTGTACACTCCGTTCTCAGACTCCTGGAAATCAGAGGCATGGGAAGCTGTGCGCTTGCTTTCGGTCAGTCCGTCATCTGGCTTGCAGACCTTTAGAAACACTTGAGCTAGACGGCACTTCGCTGTGCTGGGCTGAGGACAGAGGGAATTTGCCCGCCTCTGGGAGATGGAAACCTCAGTGAGCTCCGGGCCACACCCCCTCAGCTTCTGTCCCAGCCATGCGACTCCTGAGTCTGGGCAAGTTACCCAGCCATTCCGGGCCTGCATCAGTTTCTCCGTGGGACGATGACAGTTCCAACCTCATAGTCAAGTGCCGACCGGGGTCCCTGGCCGTCACAAGCATATCTAGTAAATATTAGCTTCTCCTGTGATTGATCTTCTGCCTGTTGGGAGGCTGTCGTCTTAGGTGTGTGCTCGGGACTAACTCACAGACACAGACTGTAACAGGGTCCTAAGAAAGGCAACCTGAGAGAGCGGGAGAGGGTTTCCGGGGTCACCGGAACAACTTCTGTGTTTTCCAGGCTGGGAGGTGGAACCTCAGAGGTGGTAAAGGGTTCGCTGCGTCTCCCAGACCATATCAGGACTAAAACTGGTTCCCGGTGTGGTTGTTCAACCAAGGGTTTTCATAAAATTGGCATTGGGTGATGAGATGATAATGATGATGATGATGATGATGATGATATGATGACGCCAGGATTTTTTTTTTTTTTTTGATTGGGGATGAGGCAGAGAGGCTTGTGTATAAATAGAAAAAGCACACTCAACATACTTATTGTTTTTATAATGCAGACTACAGTGAATAAGTTTAAAAAAAAAACCTTGGCAGATGGGAATGTACCAAGGATGGTGAGGAAGCGTGATGGCAGGGGCATATGTTGACAACGGTTGGATTCCTTGCTGTCTGCTCCCCTGACAGACCCGGGGTGAGGTGTTTGCTGCTGGAAAAGGCAGGTTGTATGTACCTCTGGGGGGAGCAGCAAGGTTAAGGCAGGTACAGAGGCCACTGTAGCTCCTCAGTCATAGTGTGACGGGGTCATTGCAGGACTGGTACAGCAAGGGTGGGGTTTTTTTTTTCTACAGTAGTTTTTATTTATTCTGGGATCATCATGTCAATGATATAGTCAGAGTATGAAATTCGGAAAATACAGCAAGGCATAAAGAAAAGAAAGCCAGCCTCTAATCTCATATCCCCCAAACAACAAATTCACTATTAACATTTTGGTGCTCCTTCTTTCTTTCTTGGTTTGTGTAAGTTTTCAAAAACATAACGGAGCTCCCATTATATATACAGTTTTCTATACTGAGTTAAAATGTGAAAAGTATATTCTAGAGGCAAAATGACTTATCAGGTTTTTAGTTCTATAAGAAAATGTGGACTTTACCATATGCCATAGAAGGACATTCCTTTTTTCTTTTTTTAGTTTTTAAAAAAGATGTTTAAAGTTTGTAGAGAGAAGGGCCGGGAGGGAGCGAGAGAGGGAGAGCAACAGGTGGGAGAACCACCGACGGGCCGCCCCTCACGTGCGTCCCTGCAGCCCGCCCGGTGCGGGCGGCCCAGGCATGTCCCCTGACCGGAATCGAACCGGTGACCCTTCTGTCCACGGGAGACGACACCCGACCAGCTGAGCCGCACCAGCCGGGGCAGAGAACATTCTTCTGCGTGTGTTTCATGTAGCAGTAACGCCTGCAGCAGGCTGATGGTGCTGCACCTTCGTGTTTATCAGAGTGACTCGTGTTCTCCCGTCAGTAGGTAGTCTCAGAAACCAAAATAATAAGTTACCTGACCCTCCAGGAAGTTTTGCCTGGTTCAGGAAGCACTGTTTTGATCACTTATCTGCTAAGTAATATTCTAGGACCAGTGTACCAGCATACCCTGCCAATTTATGTTAAACTAACTGGTTGCCAGATAAAGCCAGGTAACTAGCTCCCCGCAGAGAGAGCAGTTCATTCTTGGCAAGAAAAGAAAGGTTCGGTTTGGTCCTATGCAGGAAGGGAAAGCCAAATGTTCAAGGAATACAAATTATAGGTAAAATTAAAATCCAACAGTGGGAATTCTTCATTATGTTTCTAAGATGGACTTCTTTTTTGTGCTCGAGGATAAATTTATGGATTTTATACCAAGAGGAAGGGCGAGAGAGAGAGAGAGAGAAATGTAGATGTGAGAGAGAACTATCTGTCTATTGCCTTCCATAGGTGCCCCGACCAGGGATCGAACCCACAACCTAGATATGTGTCCTGACCAGGAATCGAACCTGTAACCTTTTGATGCAAGAGCCAACACTCCAACCGGGCTAAGATTGACTCTTTACACCAGAGACTTTGAAGATTGTTCAAAATGCAGTTCTGAAGAATAGCGGGGTAAACGTAACAGTTATTCTGGGAGGCGGAAATGAGCATGGGGACTGATGGAGAAGGGGCTTGAGGAAGCTTTCTGGGGTGATGGGAATGTTTCCTGTCTTGATAGGGATTTGGGTTACACAGGTGTGTGTGTGTGTGTGTGTGTGTGTGTGCATTCATCAGAACTCAGCAAATGTGCACTTATTTTATGAAATCTTACACCAAAAAGTGAAAAATAGACAAATATTGATCTCTTATTAATGATATGTATGCTAAAGTATTCAGAGGGCAGTATATTGATCTCTGCAAAATACTTGGAAATGCATGAAAAAATAAGATGAATTGATGAATGGATAGATGGATATATTTGTGATAAGAAACTTAAGAGTAGAATAAGATGGTGACGATAACCCTGGCTAGTATGGCTCAGTAGATTGAGTGCTGGCCTGCAAACAAAAGGGTCGCTGGTTCGATTCCCAGTCAGGGCACATGCCTGGGCTGCAGCCCAGGTCCCCAGTGGGGGGCGCATGAGAGGCAACCACACATTGATGTTTCTTTCCCTCTCTTCCTCTTTCCCTTCCCCTATGTCTAAAAATAAATAAATAAAATCTTAAAAAAGAAAAAAGATGGTGAGTATATATGAGTGTTTACTAAAAAATTCTTTCAACTTTGTTGTAAGTTTGAAAGTTTTTATAATAAAATGGGTCAAGGAATGTTGTAAATTAGTACCATTAAGGTTCTAGTCACAAATACCGGGCAGAAGTGGAGCCACTTTAAGCTGACACGCCTTGATCGTTCGAACGTTGAGATTGCTCAGGAGAGAGCCAAGACGCCTCGGATGCTTCGTCTTTGCTCTGTTCAGGATCCCTCCGAGTCTTCCTCACTGAGTCAGAAGACTATTTTCCTGAGTAGTGACCTGCCCTGCACGTGGCTGAGAGGCATACACCTTGTGTTACTGTCGAGGAGGCAGCACCCGTGTCCATTTCCGCACAGCAGGTCCGTGGACACATCGACACTGTTTTCCCACACGGCCCCTAAGGCTGCGCTCTGGGCACGTCTGTGTGTTTCCGTCCACCCTCCTGCTCCCCTGCTCCCGTCCTCCAGCCCTCCTCCAGCCCGGGTGTTTTCTGTGGTCTTGTCTTCTGGTTCACCAGCTCTCCTGTCTTGCCGTGTCTGCTCCAGTGTTGAATCCGTCTATTAAATGAACTTTGATTACTGGATTTCTCGGTTCTAGCATTTTTAGTGGATGCTTTTTTTTTAAAACAGATTTCAATTTTATGGTGAAGTTTTCCATTTTCTCCCCATCTTTTTTCTTTATTCCTTCACTCTATTTTCTTGAATGTAGTTGTTGTTAAATCCCATGAGCGGTAACTCCAGTACCTGTTACTCCCTGTTGGCCTTTTCCTATCGCCTGGTTCTTCTGACGTTCAGCCATGTGGTTCTGTGTCGGCGTGCCCTGCAGTACGGAATGGACACTGGACGTCGTGTGTGTAGGAAATCGCAGTGGCCCTCGGTTACTTTATCCTGCTCTAGAGAAGGCTCTCTCCATCAGCTGGGCAGACAGGATGGGGACTGGTCCCGTTCATCCCGTCGGGGATTGAGGTGACCGCAGCGAGGGTGTGGCTGTGGTGAGGACACTTGGGGGTCGCCCTGAGCGAGCTCCAGCCGAGAACCTGGTGTGTTCCTTGAGACCCTCCTCCCACGGTGTGCCCTGGACTTGAACCCCTGTCTCCTCAGCACTCGGGGTGGGTGAAGACTCCGCTGTGCTCTGCAGAGGCTGTCTGTCTGGTCTCCTAGCCTCCCAACCTGTTAAGGGGAACACGCTCTCAGATCTTTTCACCAGCATTCTGGCCCCTTGAGTGTTTTCTGTTTTTGTTTCCTCGGACCTGAGGTGCTGACAACCATTCTGCTGGTTTCACTGCTTCCTAGCAGCGGTTCCAGTCCTGTGCCCAGAGTGTTTGCCCATTTCCTCAGCCTTGTTTCTGGAGCCCGGAATTGGCAGGTGCCTCGGGGACAGAGCGGCTGCAGCGTGCTGGCTCGCTCCCAGGGGGCTCCTCCTGCTCCTGCTCCAGGGCTTTGTCCCTGCAAGTCCTGGTTGCCTCAGCCGCTCTCCGAAGTCTGCAGACTTTTTTTTTTTAACCTGGCTTTTCTAGCTATTCTCTGAAGGATCCCTTGTCTGCAGCAGGGTCCCCAGTCGCAGTCAGAAGCACGAGCTGCCTGATGCAGATCTTGCCCGTTTGTTTTATCCCTTATGTTGTAGGAAAGATGTGAGTCTGTGCTCCACGTGCTCAGGGAGACATGTCCAACGTCAAGGGCACCGAAAACACGTGTTTATTTATATCTAAGCATGAACCAGCCAGTACAGACTTATTTACTTCTACATTTACTGCTGTGCTTTTTGTGTAATGGTATCAGTGGTTCATTTAAAGGTGTCGGTCTAAAGAAGTTAAAGGGTTTGTCTGGGGCAGAGTTTCTCAGTCCCTGCGCTGATGACACGCTGGGCTGAGTAACTCCTTGTTGCCGGGGGCCGCCCTGTGCACTGTAGGGCGTCCGGCAGCGTCCCTGGCCGCCTTTCACCCACTGGATCCCGTTTCCCTCCTCTCCCCGAGCTCGTGACAGACAACCAGCAGTGTCTCCGGGTACTGCCAAGTGTCCTCTCGGGGGCAAAATGACCGCCGGTCGCCAACCACTGGTCTGAGAGGAGGGATCCGTTTTCCTAATTTGATATGCGTAGCCAGGGATGGAGGATCGAATCCCGGGTTACTCCAGTCATTGTCTCTCGCTCTCTCCTGGTCTCCGGATGGCAGAGTCAGGGCTCCCCAGGTGGTTCCAGGAGTGAGTGGAGTTTTTCACCACTAGCTTTCCTGCTGCGATTGGGGAGGGGAGGCCGCATGCTCAGTTGTTCCAGGGTTGAGGAGACAGACTCCGTTTTATTTTTTTAATTTTTAAATTTATTTTTGGGGAGAGGAGGAAGGAGGGAGACAGAGAGAGAAACATCGATGTGTGAGAGAAACCCAGGCCTGTGCCCCGACCAGGAATCAAACCGGCCACCTTTCAGTTTGCGGGACGACACCCAGCGCACTGAGCCACCCCGGTCAGGGCGAGAGGACAGACTCTGGATTCCAGGTGGTGCAAGCCGTGCCAGCCCCTGAGCCTACCCCCCGGGGCTCCTGCAGAGGGCCGCTGCGGCGGCCGCATTCATTGTGGGCCAACTCGTGGGCAGCCTTGAAGTCGACAGGAGCAAATTGACACAGAGAAACCCACTCCGAATGTTCAGGTAGGCAGGCCATGAAGGGATCAGAATTAAGGGAGTTACAAGAGGAAAAAAGACCAACCACTTAGAAGAACAGTGACTCAGAAGGGCCGTTTCTGAATGGTATGACGCTGCCAAAAATTATTTAAGCCGTTTGCTGCTCTTTCTCTTACTCAGCGGACATTCTCCTGTTTTCCAAATCCTGCTGCTTCAATGCCAAGGTTCATATTAATAATGCACGGCCCGGGGATGGGCCTCCCTTCCCATCATGCCCTTCAGGTGCTGAGTCAGAGCAGACTGTCACAGCAGCAGCTCAGCACCGGTGAGCAGGAGGGACCCTCTGCTCTGCTCCTGCTCTAGACAGGGGCTGGGATTTCTAACTGAGAAACCGATCTTTCTTGAATGTTTATTGGGTCGCTCCTGTATTCTAGGCACTGTTCTAGGTGTGTGCTGGATACACAACTACAACGTACAAAGGTCTCCGCCCCTATGGAACTAATAGTATTCTAGCGTGTAGGGGTCAAGTCAGACAAAAAAGAAAATTATGTATCACATTTGGCAATCAGTGCTAATGGAGGAAGAAAAGCAGAGAAGGGGAAGGGTGTGGATGAGTGGTTTTCTGGTGAGCAGGGGTTGCAGTTCCAACTGTAGTGTGTGGTGAGGGAAGGTCTCGCTGAAGTGACAACCAAAGAAGGACTTTCAGGAGTTGCACCGGTGAGCCTTTCAGTCGGAGGGTGGGATGGGGGGCACGGAAGGTTGCAGCCCAGCTGAGAGAGCAGAGAGCAGGGAGGGGCAGTGACCTTGAGGTGGGAGCTCGCCTGGTGTATCTTGGAACTGCCAGGAGGCTCTTGGGTCTGGAGCAGAGCCAGTGGGGCGGGCAGAGAGTGAAAGGAGGAGTGAGGATTGTAGTGAAACGGACCATTCAGAAGGTACAGGCTGGGGTGGAGGTGGTGCCTCCCGCCTGTGCCCTGACCATCAGAAGCCCTCAAAGAGCCGCCGCAAGACAGAAAGAAGCAGAAAAGAGACTGTCACCCTTGCCTGATGGATGCGGCACTGTGCTCTAGCTGGAGAACTCTCTGGAGCCATTGGAGAGATCCGGGGGATGGCCCAGTCTGTGAGCCGCGCCGGCCGTCACCCTCGTGACCTCACAGATGACGTCAGCGGGCGTGCAGTGGAATGCCCGGCCTGTTAACTGCAGAGGAAGATATTTCAATGAAAGATCACTGGACAAACCCTCCCATCCCACCCCCACCCCCCAAAAAAAAGAGAGGTGAGGATGAGGTGCAGATCATTTAGAGCCGGATGGGCAGACCTCAGTGGCCACTTGAACATGTTTTAGGCTTTGCAGTCTGTAGCGAGCATGTGACCCCGCCTTGTCGCTTGTACACGCCTGAAGCGGCCACAGACCACACTGCACGGACACGGAGGGGCGTGGCCGTGCTCCAGTAACACTTCACTTACAACACAGGCAGTGGGCCGGTCTGGCCCCCAGCGTCTGCTGGCTCCAGGTTTGGAGCCTCGTGGGCCGGCGTCCGGAGTTTGACTTTTACTCTGAGTGAGATGAGGTGTTTGAATAGAGAGGAGTGAGATCGGTTGACTTCTGTCTCAAAAGGCCTTGGCTGCTGGCTGCCTGGTTCAGGAGACTGTCAAGGGCTGAGGGTGAAAGGGTCGAGTTACGCTCAGCCAGGACGGGGAGACTTCGGGCGGAGCGGGTTTGTGGGCCTGAGGGACTGTTGGGTGTTGGGGGTGCCGTTGGTGTGCGGACCAGCTGTTCAGGGTAGAAGTCAGGGCCGGGCTGGTGAGTCGGGGAGTCTCAGCTCGCATCTGATGTTCAGAGTCGCGAGGCCGAGTAAGAGGAGAGTGAGGACACCTGCAGCCCCGTTGGGGCCCTTCCAATGCTTGGGGAGTGTCGGTTGTTTTGGCTCTTCAGTGTATTTTAAGTTCAAGTTTAAGTGTAAGAACCTTCGTGCCCTTTGGGTCAGGTTTATTATTTACCACTTTTAATTTTATTTAGTTGTACTTCTGATTTTTATATACATGCAGCATGGAATGTACCACTGTCACCATTTTAGATGTACCGTCGCGTGGCATTGCATGCACTCGTGGTGCCGGGCGGCCGTCCCCGCCGTCCGTGTCCAGGGTGGGCGTCAGGGAGCGCGTGGTGGGAGAGCCCGGCTCGTCCGAGGGGTCTGGAGTCCCGTCCACGGAAAGCGCCGTTGACATGCGGACAAAGTGGCGTTTGTGTAGCCAACTTTCAGCCTCACAGGCCGATCTCGGCGGTGTTCTCCACTGTGGTGGCAGAGAATGGTGAAGGATAGAATGCAACATTATTTTTAGCCTAACTTCAGGACTGGCAACTGCAAAGAAAGAAAAAAAAATACCTTTGTCAAAAAAATTTTGAGAAGAAAACAAGAGGCAAGAGGTTATTTCCAAGACGCAGCCCTGGCGTGGGCCTTTCCAGGAGACCTTTTGGGCCACTTCCCGTCACTCACTGAGTCACCCAGGCCGTGCTGACGACCTCAGCTGCTGTCAAAGTCGGAAAGGAAGATCAAAGTATCCATTGTTCTTCCCTTTCGAGTTGTGTTTAGCTTTGGGTCTTGGCCCTAGATTTAAAAATTTTTCTTTTTCTTTTTTTTTATGTAGTTAGCAGGCAAAGGATGACAGTAATGTGTCAGGGAGGTTGGAGGGGACTTTGCTTTGGGCTCCGGGAGCTCAGAGGATTTTCCCCTTTGCTCATGGGCAGTAGCAGCAGCAAGAGCGAACGGAC
Organism: Phyllostomus discolor; assembly: GCF_004126475.2. Lineage (NCBI taxonomy): Eukaryota > Metazoa > Chordata > Mammalia > Chiroptera > Phyllostomidae > Phyllostomus > Phyllostomus discolor. The sequence goes on along the minus strand of NC_040911.2, from coordinate 97,391,073 downwards.
ATACATGCGGAGGCCAAGGACCTGCAGGGTCTTGGTGGCGCACTTAGCCGGAGCTTTTCAGCCACATGAAGGCAGTGATTGTCTCTTGGCTTCTTTTTCTATGAAGTTGAAATTATATCTACTTCTTCAAAATTAAATGAAACCAGGCCCTGGCTGGAGTAGCTCAGTGGATTGAGCGCGGGGTGCAAACCAAAGTGTCACAGGTTCGATTCCCAGTCAGGGTACATGTATGGGTTGCGGGCCAGGACCCCCAGCAACTGCACATTGATGACATTGATGTTTCTCCCTCCCTCCCTCTCCCTCTTTCCCTCTCTAAAAATAAATAAATAAAATCTTTAAAAAAATTAAATGAAACCCCTTACTCTCTTTATTTATTTATTTTTTTCCTCCTGGAATAAGGCCTGAGCCAGGAGGAAGCGTGATGAGAGTGTGCCCTTGGTGTGCGTCCGGTCTCGCTCTGTCCTCGCAAAGGCTGAGCTCCTGGGCGGCCTCCAGGGCCCAGAGACGGTGCGTCCCACCAAGCGTGCACTGGTAGGCTTTTTTCAAGCCCTCACAGCCCGCTGGTTTAAGCCTTGCCCTTCAGCGTCAGTGCCCACACCCCTGATGTATCCACCTAAGGACCCAGGGCTGCTGCCTGGCTCGTGGCTACAATACAGGAAGGCACCTGCGTTCTTTGAACGGTAGATGAGTCAACTCCGGAAAGGGCCCAGACTCTTGCCCAGCAAAATTATTATCCGTCTGTCCTGGACCATGAATAACGCTGTGACATGCATTCAGCCCTGTGGGAGTCCCGGGATTGGTTCTGCTTTTCTATCTTGATTCCATTGTTCTGCCTCTGGGAAATGGGGAAATGAGTAACCAAGCTGACCTTCAACTTTGCATTTAGCCCAGGAGCCTTAGGCTGTATCTGAGTGACAGATCAGGACAGGTGAGACAGAGGCTCCCTCCCAGGGTCACGTGATTCTCTCTACCCCGCTGTTCCTCTGTGCTCTGAGGAGACAAAATTTGTTTACTCTGTATAACTCAGGTACAAGATGTCTTTCACAGCACATGCTGACCTAAAACTCAAAAGATATTTTACCTCTCCTATCAGCCAAATTTGCATGTCGTTTTGGAGGGTGTGACTTATTTTGTATTGCATTCTGGTGGCACTAAATTTGTGTGTCATGCATGCATTCAGCTGCATAATAAAAAGGCAGTTTACACTCTTTCTCTATGCAGATAGTTGCACTTCAGAAATCAGAAATAGATCAGAGAGAATCAAAGAAGCCTTCCCTTTTTTTCTTTTTTATTCTCACCCATCCATGCCGGGGCCAGGAACTGAACCTGCAACCTTTCGGTTGCTGGATGATGCTCTGACCGACTGAGCCACACCCATCAGGGCAAAGAAGCCTTACTTTAACTTGATCACTGTCAAGTATTGGCACCAGCCTTTGAGATCAGAGATTGTTGTGTTCAGTCTGAATGTGCGAAAGGGGACACAGAATTGGAAATATAGTCGTACCTTGGTTCTCGTCGGCCTCAGAACTCGCCAAACCCTGTACTCATCCCATTTTGATGAGAAAACAGTGTTTCGGCACTTGCGCTTGCTCTGGGACTCAACGCACTTGCTCGAACTTGTCGGAGACACGACGCTGCGCCCCGCAAGAGAAAACACTTCACCCCTCGGCACTCGCTCGGTGCTTGTCATGAGTTCCGGATCGAGTTACCGGTTAGTGGCAGGCACTCGCTCGGTGCTTGTCATGAGTTCCGGATCGAGTTACCGGTTAGTGGCAGGCACTCCTGCAATGGTGCACTGTAGCCAAAGTCGACGTTCTCGGTGGATTATTAAAGAACAGTGCTGTTTTGGAAGTGCTGCTTTGCAGAAACTGGAGTAGGGTGTGGTGCTGAGGGGGGGCCAGGGGGTGGAGGGAGATTAGGAGCTTCTTACCAGACTGAATATCTGCAGTGTTTTCTTAGGGCTGGACTCTCAGGGTGGGGGTTACCTGCAGACGCCTCACACTCGAGACAAACTCATAGTTGTGTGTGGCTCAGCTTTGCACCGTAGGTACCGTGGTCGTGACCAACCTGTCTTTGAAGCCTTGCGGTTGGTTCTTTTTCTAGCCCTCGCTCCCCAGGTGACATCGAGGCGTTGCAGTGCTCTCTAATACTCTCAGTTTTTTTTTTCTGAAAAGGCTATAAAAATACCGCAAGGAACAAAGCAGTCAGCAAAACTGTAGCACCTTTGAAAAGACAGGCACGCATACTGCCGAGGGCAGTGCCAGAGTGCCCCAACCCCGCAGTTTTGGAATGATGGCGTCTTTACGTAGGTCAGAGCCATCCTTGGCTTCTCGGGACGACTCCCCTTCGTTACTTGTGAGAAGGCAGCAGGCACGAGGCCTCCTGAACGCAGAGTCTGTGGACGCTGCTCGATCTGTTCTCTGAAAGGGCGAAGACATGGCCGCGTGTCGGTTTTGCCGGCCCGGGCAGGGCAGGCCGTTCCCTGCCTTCGGTCTTCAGTGCCTCCCCTCCCTTCAGCAGGCTTCCCCGCAGTCCTGCAGGGCCCGAGCTGGCCCGGGGCCTTCACAGGTTGCACAGACCCCACACGACTGCCGAGTGCAGAATGCGCTGCCCACGGGAGCAGCGGACTTTTTACGAGGTGCAGATCCATCGGCAGGCTCTCCTGCGCTGCCCTGGAGAGACTTACTCATTCATCCTCCCTTCCCTGGGAGACGAGATTAGCACAGCCTTCAGTCAATAGCTTAACTTCGTCTCGGCTTTTATTACCGCTCCTGGCATAAATTATTTAGCACGAATGCAGACATAATCTCATAAAATTACTTCATATCATTGTCTCGCCGTGAGCGTCATTTGCTGAAGCTGTGTTGTGCTCTGACCACAAATTAGCAGAAGACACTTCGAGAAAAATCTTTCTCTGGCTCCCATTAGAGAGGGGTCGCGTAGGTGGAAGATTATCCCTGGTGCCACCTGATCTTTTTTTTTTTTTCTTTAGGTGAGTTTTTATTTTATTCTTCTATAGTTCACAGCTTTTCTTGAACAATATTTTTTAAAAATTCACTTTTTACCTGATGATATTTTAATCCTTTAAAAATGTGTCAGTTACCCCATCGGGGAGCTGAGTCATTTTGTGAGCAGACACCCAGAAAGTAGCAGGCTTTGTCTGGGGGGACAGGGGTCGGGTTGGGGGGAGAGGCAGCAAGAAACCTCTCACCCGAAGGGCCTGCAGTTGCGTGAGCTTGGAATTGGGCCTGACGGAGGGTGGCCTCGTTAGCACCGGGACCGGCTCAATGGATGAAGTCATGCTCTCACCTCTTCAATGATTCGCCAGATTGTCGAAGTCAAGTCCAGAGCTGGAAATTTTGCTCCTTTTTAACAGTGATCTAATTGCGAAAAGAGCACAGATGGCCACCAACAGTCTACGAATGGTAGACATTTGCTGATTATAAAAATAACTGTGAGAAGGGAAAGCCAAGGTGAGGAGAGAGACTAAAAACCAAACAGGCGCCTGAGGTCTGGGGCCTGCAGGCAGCCGAAGGAGCAAAACCAGACGAAGCAGGCAGGTGGTTGTAACAGCGCGGGTTCACCTCCCCATGCACCGAGCCTCTCGTGCATTGTCTGTAATAGGTTATCGGGCAGAGGCCTCTGTGCATTGTCTGTAATAGGTTATCGGGCAGAGGCCTCTGTTGACAAACCCGCAGGGTCTTAAGCAACCTTGAACCCTGGAGACTCCAGTTGCTGGGTGTGGTGGGAAATGTTAATTGGCCTCTGAGTGCGTACTGCTAGGATTCTTATCCCTTGATAAACTTACTCCCTCTGGCAGTCTTGTTAATATTTAAAAACAAAGTGCTAAATCTATTACAAAGCACCCTAATTTAATTTTTGTGGCATTTCAGTGCTACATGGTTGCCAGCAGAGGGTCAGTGTCAGCTGAGGTTTAACTGTTAATCTCTTTTTTTTTTTATTGTGGGGTGTACAAGCCGAGGAATTGATTTTAGTCTTAGAGTAAGGCCAATCTCAGGAATTAGTCATTTTTCTTCGGGTGACCCTAACATACGAAACATCCAAACCTGTAGAGAATTTTTATGAGTGTTATTTGAGCCAAGCTGACGACAATTGCCAGGAAGCAAAATCTCAACCAATTGAGAAAATGTCAGTTTTATCACTTATTTGATACATCAGAATCAAAGGAGGAGACGTGAGGGGTTTACATGAAATCCACTGGTGATGAATCAGGGAGGCGGGAGGAAGCAAAGCTGGGAAGTCTCCGAGGTTGGATAAAAGGTGAAATGGGCGTGTGTCTGTAGACGCCATGGGCTCAGTCAAGGTAAAGACCGACCTTTGTCAAGGGAGCCGCAGGCCTAGGGCGTGACTCCCTGCTGTGACTCCCTCGTAGTTACGTTTTCATTTCAGACCGTCCTGTGAGGCCACTTTCGGTCTTTGGGTGTGCAAGGCCTGCTGTGCTGTCTCCCTTGCATCCCTCGGGTTTAGGTTGTGGCCTCTTCGCCCTCCCCATGCAAATGGAGCTGGAGAGGACCGCAGGCAAGCCGGCTGGCCCTAGGAATGCAGCGTGTAAAAGGAGAGGGACGCTCAGGCTCAGCCGGGTGTAGCCTCACTGGAATCTTTTCCCCGCCTCTCCCTTTTCATCCTGAGCTCCAGCGTTTGTTCGGACAGTTGATTCGTCCTGGGGTTATTTTCCTTTTCTTCATCTCAAATTTTGTGTCTTTAACTTTTGGATCATAGGAGCTTTTTGTCTGAGATCTTGGCTGGTGTCGGAGGACGGCTGATGTCCATTGTGGCTGGAACTGGGGCATGGCAAGATCAGAGACGGGCCAGGTTTTATGGATTCTTCTGAGTTATGTTTGAACTTGACCTCGAAAGCAGTGGAAAGCCATTCAAAAATAAAGTGAGGAAGTACCAGGAAGATTTACATAGAACTTCTCTTCAGCTCTTTTGTGAAATTATAGCTAAAGAGTAAACACGACTCTTGGCTCCAAGACCGAATAAAGAATGGGGGTGCGCGTTAGAATAGTTACCGAATGCTTTAACCTCTGATGCGAACATTTCTAGGATATTTGCTCCCTGTATTGTATAATTGTTGACACGTTTACAGGATTCTTAATATTAGAATGGCATTAGTATACTTTATTTTAGTTGACACTTTAGCTACATCCAAAATCAAACTTCTCCTCCAACTTTTTATTGTGAGAAAAGTAGAAACCTACAGACTAGTTCAAAGAAGAACACCGTCGATGCATCACCCTCCCTCTAGAATCAACTATTGTTACCCTTGTGCTTTATTTATTTTAACTCTGGCTTCCTTCCCCTCCCCACTTAGCCATATGAAATTAAATTGTAGAGCGATAACCTCTAAATATATCAACGTGCACCCTTTTAAAAAAATGAGGATATTCTCCTATGTAACCGCAGCACTACTATAACCACCAAGACAAGTAACAGCATTTTCCTCATGTCTTCTAATGTCCAGTCCATGTCCAGATTTCCGCAGTGGTGCTCAACATGTTGTTCATAGCTGCGCTTCCCCCCAAATCACATTGTATTTGATTGTGTCTCCTTGGTCTCAAGTCTGTAGCTACCTTCCCACCCCGGCTCCCCCATTTTTCTATGGTAGCTTTTTGAAGAGGCCAGACCAGTTGTTTCATAGACAGTCTACGTTCTGGGATTGCCAGGTGTCAGTTTGATGTGTTTCTTAATCCCCTGCATTTTTGTCAACAGAAAGATGGCTTAAAAGCTTGATTAGCCCTGACTGATGTGGCTCAAGTGGATTGAGTGCCAGCCTATGAAGCAAAGGGTCGCTGGTTCAGTTCCCCGTCCAGGGCACATGCCTGTGTTGTAGGCCAGGTCCCTAATGGGGGCCATGTGAGAAGCAACCACACACTGATGTTTCTCTCCCTCTCCCCTTCCCCTCTCTCTAAAATTAAATAAATCTTTTTTTTTAAAGCTTGATTAGATGTAGGTTAAAAGTTTTGGACAAGAATACTGTGAAGTTCTTGCTGGCTTGTCCCAATGTCAGTGATGCCCTGTTTGATCCCTTGGTCAGGTGCTGCCTGTCTGGTCTCTCCATTGTAAATGTACATTTTCCCCTTTGCAATCAAAAGTAATCTCCAGGGAGAATTTCATTTTATTTCTAATACTCCAGAATAGTTTTAAAAGTTGGACCACGCATTGTGCTTTCCAACATTCTGTCGTAGAGTAGGCTGGATCTTCTGTTTCCGTGGACTTGGTGGGTCTCGCGTTGTTTAACCCGGTGAACACGACCTCGCTGAAGAAACAAAGTAATGCCGGGTCATTCCGGACCCAGGGACAGACAGAGCGACGTAACAGACGACAGAAGATGAGCGCAGGGCTCTTCGGGGCTCAGAGGGTTCTGCGCTAGGATGGTCAAGTGACGTTTACGAAAGACACGCCCTCCGAGCTGGAGGAGGAGTTTCACGCCCACGGGGCGCCCTTGCTCTGCTCAGTGTTCGGGCCGCAGAGCAGTGATTGTCGCCGGGTGCGCCGCCACAGTGACGTTCAGGACATGCGGTACCTGACTGCGTAGCCAGGGGCACCGGCCTCTTTTCCCTTCGATTGTCAAATAAAAAAGCGACACCAACTAACACAACAACAGCCGTCCGGTGTGAATGAATCGAAATTATACCCTTTTTTTTTTTATCAGATTGGCGAAAAATATATTTTGTGGTGTGCCGCAGAATTTCAGTAATGAGTGTATGTGCGCCGTGAGATGGAGAAGGTTGAAAATCGCTGCCTTGGAGCTGAGACGTCGTCACTTGCCTTCTCTGGTCATTTTCACCTTTCTCCAGAGATCACGGCCCTTACGTCGCACGTTTTGATGATTTGGGTGTTAATGTGGGCTAGAAAGAGGCCTTCGGCAAATTCCTCAACTCCCAGAGAGTAGATGGCCCTGTTAGCCTGTTACAGTCGTCCAGGCTAACGGTAATGTGATTATAATGTATTATCCTCGCGGCACGGAGAATAAGCTCCTTTCCGAAAGAGGATCAGCAAGGAGAGCAAAGGACCTTCTCCGGACGGCTGCCTCGGGATTGTCAGCCCGGCGGAGGAAGCCTGCTCGGTGCCGTTACAATGAGAAGCACCTGAGGTTTTAGGGTAATTATGAGTCATCCGGGGGTTGGCGAAGGTGGAAAAGTAGTTTGGGGTTGGGGAAATGACTTGTGCGTTGTTTAAAAAACAAACTCAAGGAGTAAACTTGAAGATCTAATTGGCTTTATTGAACAATTCATGAATCAGGCAGCATTTCATCTCGCAGCCAGAAGGTCGCTCCAAGGATTTGTGCAAACCGGGAGGTTTTCCTAGGAAGAAGGGTGGGGCAGGGGAGCCCGTTAACAAGGGAATGAAAGACATCTTTGGGGTGGGGTGGGCGGTGGAAAGGTTTTTATCATGCAGATCGCCTCTCCTTTCCATGGGGATGGAGAGGTCCCAGGTGGCAGATGACCTCTCTGGTGCAGATCAGAAAACTCCAGGCACGTTTTTTTGGGAGAGTCCGAGGCCTCAGTTAGATGGAGTGTTCACGCAGGGTTTGGTGTCACCGGCTGTCAGGACGAGTGGCACCTGCGGCTTCCGTGGTCTGGCAGCAGACGGGGGCGGGGGGCAGGGGGGCGGTTCAGAAGGCAAGAGCTCGGATGCGGTCGTTTGTGCCCCCGATTTAAAAACATTTGACTGTTGTTTTAAAAAAGAAAAGGAAGAAAAAGACATGTCGTAAGGCAGCACTCCTGGCGTGGGCCGCAGACACTGCACGGGCGCTGCATAAGAAGGGCGTTCTCAGTGCCCCCCAGGAACTCTGAAACCGGGGGTGCGTTCAGACGGATGTGGGTACTGCAGGACTTGCCTCACAGCTGTGGACATGCTACACAGCGACAACGGAAATACAGTGCCGGTGACCCAGAATTCGAAGCAGAATGACCCTGGGAACATCTAGATGTACGATCGCTAACATTGTTTTATGCATATATTTTCCGGTGTTTTTCTTTAACACAAATGCTGTATATACTGTGTACATTAAAAATCATATTGTTACACAACATGATTTTTCAAAGTGAAATAATGATTGCTTAGTTTTCCGTGATATGACATTAACATAATCTTTTTCTCCTAGACTCCCCCTTTTTAAATTTTTAAAAAGTCTTTTAATTCTCACCTGAGGCTGTGTTTATTGATTTTTAGAGTGAGAGGAGGGGAGAGGGAGGGGAGGGAGAGAAAAAGAAAGAACGAGAGAAACGTAGGCTGGTTGCCGCCCGCCCGCTCCCTGGCGGGAGATGGAGCCTGGGACCCAGGTGTGCGCTCTAGCCGGGAGCCAGAACTGCAGCCCTTGGGTGTGAGGGGCGGTGCCCCAGCCACCGAGCCCCCAGCCAGGCGTTCCCTGTTCCCTGTGGGGCACGTGCAGGTAGGCTAGGGTTTTGCTTTGTGGGGGAGGAACCGAGTTTCCTCTGCGTTCACAGTTCTTCTGGTCTAATAATCAAATAGACACGAGGCAGGTTGGCAAGAGAAAACTTACTCAATTTAATACATGCATTTGTATGAGAACCCCGCATTCAGGGGAGAGGCAGAGACGGGATAGGAAGGGGGGCTGAGGCGTCGGACTTCCGAGCTAGGGGTGAGATGGTCACTGTGGGAGCTTCCGAGGGTCTTTGGATGAGGAAGAGCAGATGGTTAGGAGATAGAGGTTTGCCCTGCCCTACAGGCAGGTCCGAAGAAGGTGTCTCTGGGTGGGCAAGGCCTCTAACTCAAGTTCTGCGCAGTGAAAGGGAGGGGCGGAAGTTTCTTCTGAGCCTGAAGCTGAAATGTCCCTGAGCTCAGAGTAATTTGCATATCACTGAACCACACAGCTTTTTATTAACACTGATAGACGCCCTTGGACACACTTCCTCGTTCCGCTGCTTCTGGAGGACGAGCACCCGAACGTGAGAACTGCCGGCGAAAGAGTACGAGCGCTTCACTTTGACCCCGCCTGTCGGGTCGCCCTCTGTGGGTCACACCAATTCCTGTTCCCTTTCAGCAGGTACGAGCTGCCTGTTCCCCAGGCCTCATGCACCTTCACTGTGACCGTTCTTTTGAATCATTTAGACAAGCAACTTCCAGCTTTGTCCCAAAATGTTGTTACATATTTGCAAAGGGATAGAAGAAACTTTGTTGTAGGCAGAGGACATTTCAGAGTTGGAAAAGTGCAACTTTTTTTGCTGCGGAATTGCATTCTTTTCCATCGTCGCTAAAACACGGGTTTTCAGCGTGGTGAGAGGGGAAGGACGGAAACAGGGAGAACCGGAAGCGCGTCTGGGACCCGTGTCCACTCCAGTACAGTGTCCTGACCGGGGCGTGGGGGGGGGAATGCCAGGGGAACGCGCTTTCCCACCGGCCTCAGCCACCGCTCCCCGGCGTGGTCACGGAGGAGGCTGGGGCGCCGCTGTTCTGGAAAGGACCAGCGACGGAGGCAGTCACACTCGGACCCTCTGCGGAGAGGGAGGAGGCGTAGATCTGAGATGTGTGTCCGCCGAGGTTTCCAAAGTCAAGAGAAGAGAAAACAATGAAATTGTAATTGTGGGGTTTTGTTGTATTACTTTAACTTTTAATTTTATTTTAATTATACCTAATATGCAATATTATATTAGTGTCAGGTGTACAGCATAGTGATTCAGCGTCCGTGTACCCCACAGGATGGCGGAGCCCAGTAAGCCCAGCACCCGTCTGTCACCGGACAGTGGTGCGGTGTCGCTGCCTGTGTTCCCCGTGCCGTGCTTCCCCTCGTGTCGTGGGACTTGAGGCTGAGAAGGACTTTGCAGCCTGGCGATGCTCAAGGTCCAGCGGGAAGGGGAAGAACCAGAACTGACTGGAGTGTGTGTAATTTGTAAAAGCACAGTCACTATTATATAATTTACATTTTGGAAATTCAGTGTGAACACAAACTCAGGATTTTACATGCAGACTTCCATGTGTCTCCGGCAATGCCTGCTCGTACTGTACGCACTTCAGGGCGTCTTTCCCTGTCTTTTCAGGGTGTCAGCGCTGGGCTGGGGGTCAGGGCTCGGTCGGACCGACCGAGAAAACCTTACCCGTTCAGGAACACGGTCTGACAGCCGGGGTGGCCGAGGTCCGGAGAGGACCCAGAGCCAGCCGGGGGCAGGACTCACACCGCCGTCGTGGGCTTCCTCTGTCCAGGAACTGCCCCTCCGCCTTTCTCCCTTCGGAGGAAGATTTTTGTTTTTGAGGGGTTAAGAGCAGGGCAGTCTGTGAGAGGTGTTCTACGTTTGTTCTGTTTATACAGTTTTATAGTTTTTCCTTTTAAAGCCGTTGAAGATGCTATCGAGTGTAGGTATCAGCTTGCCTCTTACTTTGTTGCTTTTGAGTTGTTTCCCAAGTTTTTGCTTTTAGAAATAATTTAATTAAAAAAAATCATGCACAAAATGTGCTTGCATTTGCGGCAATTTAGTTGAAATTGTTAGATCAGAGGGTATGGCTCTTTGTTGAGTTTGCAAATTGTTTTCCCAGAGGGTCAGACCAGCTTACACTTACACCAGCAGAGTGGGTCGCGGATCAGGTTCACTCTGCCCTTTGCCAGTTCATGGAAGCTTTCTTCTGTGGCCGTAGGAAAATCAGTCGACTTCTAACCTGGGAAAACAAGGCACCTTCACCAGGTGCCCACTGCCTGCCTCGTGCAAAACTCTAATTCCTTAATCAATAGCCTGGTGTCTACTATTTATCAGACATTGCAGATGAAGAAAAGAGTGAGACAGTCTGCACTCTCAAGGAGCTCCAGCGTGCTGCTGGGAGAGACAGGCTCAAATTTCTCATGGTCACAGATAGAAGTTTACGTATCAGTTGGGGAAGCGCCAGGACCATTCTAATCGTGGAGGTGGAGTGCTGTCGGGAAGAGTTTCGGAGAGAGCCGGTAAAGCCTGGTGTGAGCAGTTGTCGCCACCAGAGCACGTCCGAGCAGAGGAGAGGGGTCAGCAGGGGCAGGAGTCGTGGCTCTGCCTGGTCGGCGGACAGAGGGGAAGAGGTTAGGCCCGAGAGGTGGGCAGAAGCTTTGTCTAGGGTCAGCTGTGGTGTTGCTCTCCTGGACTGTGTCTCTGGCACGTTGGCATCAGGGACAGCTGTGCCCACTCTGCGACTCGACCTCCAGGGCGGGCCAGACTAGGTGCAGGCGTCCAGTGCAGACAGCCCCAGAGAGGAGAGGTAGGCATCAACTTCTCTGACCCAGGGTTACATTGACATCCACGTTACTCGTGTCGAGACTCGGGCCTCCCTGTTTGCTGAGCCCTCGTGGGCGTGTGCTTCTGGATGTGGGTCATTGGCCGTACTGTCCAGAATCTGGGGAGAAACATAACCAATGCCTCAAAGGGGAAGGACAAGGAAAGCAAAACATGCAGCAAATGAAACTTTTCCTGCCTTGGCCAGTGTAGCTCAGTTGGTTAGAGCCTTGTCCCTTAAACAGAAGGGTTGCGGGTTCGATCCCTGGTCAGGGCACATGCCTAGATTGCAGGTTCAGTCTCCAGTCAGGGTGAGTGTGAGAGGCGCTGATCACTGTTTCTCTCACATCAAAAAAAAAAAAAAAAAGGAAAGAAAGAAAGAAATTTTTACCAGAAAGTAATTGTTGGGATTCTCTATTCTCGCAATGTCTCTCCCCCCTTCACCTCCAACACAGTGTTCTTTAAACACTTTTTGTGTGAAAATTATCACACAGTTGCTCCAGAACATTAAAATAGATGTGCCAAAGGGTGTAAATTTGTTGTCAAAAAATTTCTTGCATCTAAGAAAAAACAAAGAAAATCTTTCCTTTCTTTCTTAAATGTGTCACCCACAACCTTGGATATTAATATCTCTGTGTATATACCATGAGTATCATTTGATACTATTTTAAGTAGAACTAAAAAGTAAAAATTCCAGGATTCACATTAGAACTTCCCACTTGTAAAATTTTTTATGAAACTTAATAAAATCTTAAGGATGCACCGTCCTCTGTCAGGAGCACTGGAACCCAATGCTGAAGTGAAACATCAGGCCAGTCCCGTACGAGATAATCGTCTGTAAAGGTCCCGATAAAAGGACCCGGCAAGCAAAGTGTGGGAATGGGAGCTGTGCCTGCGAGGGGCTTCTAGGCATCGGGACCCTGAGGGATGGCGGAGCATCCTTGTTAAAACCTCAGCCTCTGGAGACAAAGACGTGGGAAATCTTGGCTCCACCTAGTCGTTACTTATTTAAACCTTGGCCCCCTCATTTACAAGGTGGGGGTGACACCCACATACAGAACACATACAGGTGTTTGGAAAGGGGCTCGGGACGTGTACACTTTCTATAGGACTCTGTCTCTATAACAGAAAGAGTGGATTTATTCTTTGTACCACATCTGTTGTGTACAGCGGTGCACACTGATAATCTCTGATTTTGGAGGTAGAGATCAGTTATTTTTCCGTTTTTTCTGGGAAAATACTGGTCAAAAAGGTAGCGCAGGTTTTGCAGATTTTCTAGCGTGGCAAAATCAAAAAGCAACATTCCTAGGACACATTTCTGTTCTTTGTTTCCTCTTCATTTTTATTTTGTCTCATATCTTATTGTGGGAGGAGGGAGACTTCCTGTTTTCCTCTATTTATTCCTTTTCTGCTGTGCCCCTTTCTCCCCCTTTCCCCTATCCTTCATTTCATTTCAAAGCGTGGACCTGTGAACCGGGTGTAACCCCAGTGGTGGTCCATAGATTTGTTGTGCTGTTTTCATGGAGTGCACTTGACTCGGTCATGACTCCCACGTTGTGTGGTCTGCAAGGGGCTTTCAGGACAGAGAGGCATGCTGTGAGCAAGTCCAGGGACAGAACACCTGGTCCAGCTGGCCCTCCCGAGTGCTGGGCAGCATCTTTGCTGACCGTCAGATGTCCACCCCCTGCCCCAGCTGCCCCTGGATGCGGTCAGCATTCGCCGTACCTGGCTTTGTATCTCGACTCCTGCACTCCATCTGTTTGCTCCGAGACTTGGCAGAGAGCGCCATTCCTCCTGCTGATTCATGTAGAAAACAAAAGTTCAGCCTGTGATAAGGGTTGGACACCCAGCTTTCAGTAACCACATGGGATTCTACATAACTGAATGTAGTCAGGTCATCCAAAGAAGTTCCTCCCTTTAAGGAGTTTGCCTGGACACCGCAAAGCCCAACTCTTCATCTGGAGCCATGAGCTTGCGTAGGAGGGAATTTTCTTGTTTTGACTGATGCCTCCTAGTTGGCCCACCTGAACTCTGGCCCCGGGCCAGGTCTTCAACGTCAGATCCCTACGCACAGCACGCAGAGCCCTCTGCGGCCCTGCTGCCCTCTTTTCTTCGCCTCCTCTCGCATTTTTGCTGCACACGCCTCTCCTGCCAGCCACCCCGAACTGCTTTTGGTTCCTGAGATGTGTCCCCCGCCCTCAGGCCCCTTCGTCTTCATTTGTTCTGTTCCTGGTCCTTTTTCGGAGCTCTTCCTTCAAGACCTCGTCCTGGAGTCAGCCCCTCGTGGCTGTTTCTGACCCCGCCCTCTCGCTGGGACTTAGCAGCTGCTCCCCTGAGCGCCCTTGCCGGCGGGTAACGCATGAAACGGAGTGCGCATGCGCAGACCAGTGCCTGCCTTGCAAAACGGGTGTGCCCATGTAACTGGTGCCCGGGTCAAGGAATAGATGATTACCAGACGCTCCCTTTGAGCCCTGCCCCCTCCCATACCCATTCTGACTTCTGTCTCTGTAGGTCGGTTGTGCTTGTGTGTGCACTTCATGTGGGTGGGGTTACACCGCGTGTGCCCTCTGGTGTCGTTTCATGCGATGTGTGAGTGAGAGAGAGGCTCACCCATGCGGTTGTATTTTGTTTATTCTGGTCACTGTGTGCCGAAATTCAGGTAGGCTGCAGTTGTGTTTAAGGAGAATTTTTATTACTTCCATGTGCAGGAAACTCAACAGTGTGTCCCCAGCCCAGCCGGGTGGTCAGTTCTTTAGACAAGGCTACACCTTTTTAACCTGGTGCCCTGTAGATGGACTTCGGGGCACTCTCCAGTCTGGGGCTATTTTGAACAGTTCCTCATATTACAAATAATGTTGCACAGCAACTTTGTGAGGAGTGAGAGGACCAGAAAACATTTTTTGAGGGGGTGGGAGGGCCTGATCTATCTGGCAGCTCTGCTGAATTGTAAAGAAGAATTGCTGAACTTAGGGGCAGGCTGGCGGGGTGACACTGGCTGACGCCTGGCACCGTGGGCTCCGCCCGTAAAGGAGCAGCCGGGCGGGCGCTAGCACCAGGGCAAGACTTGCAATCCCACAATCCATGCCTTCTTGGGCACAGCCGAGTTCAGGTTCGCCCCAACCTAGGTACTCACTTATTTGGACATTTAGGACACAGCGTCTGTGTCCCAGGCACACTGTTGTAGCCACCGGGGTGGGGCGAAGCCCTTCGTCTTCATGGGGCTCACATCCTTGTGAGGGAGGTAACAGTAGCCAGGACAAACCAGAAAACGTGCAGTATGTTAACTAGAAGCACGGAGCAGAGGAGGCACGTGGGGTGTGTGTGTGTTGGTGTGTGTGTGTGTGTGTGTGTTGGTGTGTGCGAGCATTCGGGGTAAGGCACCGAGTGCAAGGAGTGGACAGGAAAGCAATGGCTTTTTCCTACTTGCAGCTTGCCCGACCAGATGTAACAAACATTAAGGATATATACATGTTTAGCATTTAAAAAAAAGTTACAGACTCCTAAGTAAGTAGAGTCTTGTAATTCTGTCTTTTCCTCCTGGGCTCATTTTGCTCCTAATCAGGAATGTCAGGCTTCATTATCATGTGAGGAATTTTTATGAGTCAGCGGCATTTGTTAATGTGACAGTTGTGCTACCTGACCCCTGAGCACGCGGGGCTGACCGGAATGCTAATGGAGAGGGAAGCTGGTCTTCCTGCCGGGAGACCCAGTGCTTTGCTCCCCGACACTCCAGGTGAAGCCGCGGCCTGAGGCTGCTTACCTGCTTACGTTGGCTTCAGGCTGGAAATTGCCAGTTATGTAAACCTGCTTGGGGCGGGGGTGGGGTGCCGGCGGCTCGTGGTCCTGCAAGAGCCCTCCGTTTAGATGCTGGGGCTGGATAAGTACTGCACTTTCTCATGAAAGTGTGAAGAAGTTGTTAGTCAACCTGCACGTGCAGTAAACGGTATTTCAGCACTATCAAACCGCATTATGATTTCCTACGGAATTGTGTCTGTGCCTGACTCACCCTGTGCTGTCTCCCTCGCCCTGGTATGTGCCCCCCCCGCACCCCCCCGTGTTCCAGTGCCGTGTGTGACAAGCACGCAGGGAAGCAGGGGCCCGGCAGATGCGGAAACAGCGGAGGACTTCATGGCTGTGCGTCAGCACTCAGGCGGTGTGCGAAGCGGTGATTCAGCCCCTGCGGATCGGGGCCGTGCTGCTGGAAAGTACCGTGTTTTGTTTTTGTTTCCAGAGGAAAAAGCTCATCAACATCTTGTGGAACCTTACTCCTTTCTGTTTTCTCTTTTTAACTCCATTGACTATACGACCTCGGGTCAGTGGTTTCTGGAGACTTTCCGTATCTAAAGTAAAAAGTGAAGATGATGCCCGCTTCACAGAGATGCGGATTCCAGGCGGGATGTTTTAGGTCCGAAGCAGAGTGCGTGCGTGTGTGCTCGCTGGTGTGGGGCCGGTGTGGGGCTGTGGGCTGCGTTCAGCACCGGGACTGTCCGTGGGGATGCCGGGAGGGCCCCGCAGCTGCGTCTGTGGAACCAGCCGTGGGAGCCCGGAGCGGAGGAGGGCCACCCAGCAGCAGCAGCACATCCGAAAAGACTGAGGGCTTGCCTCTAGCAAGCTTCCTACGAGTCCGTGATACGGTGCGACTCCTCTCCAGCCGCATTCGTGAATTATCCACTGATTGATGGCCTGCCATGTAATGGAAGTTTTAAACTCTGTTAGCAGAATCCTAACACATGGTTTCCCAGAGTGGGTTCTGCAGAGACTCGCTTGATGTCACTAGTTGCTCTGGGGGGGGGGGGTTGGTTTGGGGGGTGGCGGGTTAGACCATCGAGCATCTGTGTCGGAGAACTTCCTTGGTCTCGGGTCACTGTGAACAGTGCATCTCCAAGAGGGGGCTCAGGATGGCAGAGCTTTGGGGACAGGCGGAACAGGGCTGCTGGTAGTTCTGCTTGTTTCTCAACGCGTCACGCTGCCCCTGGGCCACGCTGCCCGCCGGGGCACTGCCCTTTGTCAGGTGTAGACAGCAGGGCCAGAGTCCAGAGTCCACAGGAAAGCAGCCAGGATGGGGCGAGGTGTGATGCTGCCGGGGAGGGGGGGGGGGGCGGCACGTGAGGGGGCGGGGCTGTGTAGCCTGGGGGCGGGGCGGTTAGGTGTCGGGTGGAGGTGAGGGTGATTGAAAATATCTGAAGAGGGTGGAAAGGTTTTGACCCTCCTGTCAAGGGGCAGAATGAGAGCCAGTGGGTGGAAGCGGCTGGGAACCGCGGGGGACCCAACCCAAAGTAGAATTTCCTTTGAAGATGGCTGCATTTTACATGCCGGCTCCATGTGTTCTTAAAAGGCACAGTTTTGGGGTGGTGTGAAAGCGTTCGATGTTTTTGAAAAGTGTTCTTTAAAATCCCATCCAATCCCAGGTCTATAAATTTGGGGGGGTTTTTTGTGCAAAAATCACTTCCTCAGCCTTTTGTTTCTTTCAGCATTATGCTCATTCTTGTGGATAATTAGAAGCATTAATAAGATGTGGTTTGTGTCATTTATTAGTTGGATGACAAGACTGACTCGAGGCAGCTGTTGGCAAACTAAGACAAAATATAAACAAAAGGCTCGTTTTCGATCATCTGTAAGAGAACCACCGGGATGGAAGAAGGGGGAGACCTGAGAAGCGTGCACACCACCGGGGTTTGGAGGGCCAGTAAGGTTGGCATGGCAGAAGCAGGGGCAGTGGGGGCACATCTGCAGTTAAGAAAGGCCCATCCGGCAGCTTTGGCAAGAGAGAAAGATTTGAGAGCTGTGCCCTGGAGAGCCATCACTTAAACCACTGGCCGCTTGAAACCCCGAGAAGATTATGGCTGGAACGTGGATAGGGCAAGGCCTTAAAGCCCAGTGGTTAGAGCACGGGTGCACCTGATTGGAGTCTGCTTTGCTGCTCACCTGCGTGGAGAAACAGAGGCCTAGAACTTGACTGTAAACTGGGTTGTTTACTTGCCTCTTAAGATAATTACGTAATTAAGTGCTCAGTAAATGTTACTTGCCGTCATCTAGATCATGTAGCTGAAATTCCCTAGAATTCCGGAATTGTGGTCCTGGGACCAGCCATGTTGCATCACCTGCAAGCAGGTTCCAAGCGCAGTTCTCCACCGACCCTCCCCTCTGTGACTCAGCGGTCAGTCTGGGGGGGGGGGGGGCGCTGCTGGGAAGCTCTGGGGAGAGACTGTCAGGGCGGAGTTAGAGACCTGCTTTAGCGCAGCACTGCGATGGGGGTTCTAGGACGAGGAAAGGGAGAAAGAAAAAAGGGGCTTAAAACTACAGCGCCCTTTACAGTGCGGACACTGGAAAGCACGGAGAAGACTGGGGACTCGGTGGGGAAGGAGGTGGCGTGTTTTTTGCCGGAACTAACAGCTGTTACACGCCGTGTGCAGCAAATACGAGTTTCCATGTTATTGAAGACGACCGGCCCCTAGTATGTGGG
This sequence comes from Phyllostomus discolor, assembly GCF_004126475.2. Taxonomy (NCBI): domain Eukaryota; kingdom Metazoa; phylum Chordata; class Mammalia; order Chiroptera; family Phyllostomidae; genus Phyllostomus; species Phyllostomus discolor. The sequence goes on along the minus strand of NC_040911.2, from coordinate 97,373,391 downwards.
GAGAGGAAGGAGGATTTCAAGGCAGTTACATACAATATGTATAACGTCTGTGTTCTGTAGCCCAAGTGATAAAAAAAACTCCACAGAACCACTTGAGAAATCTGATGATGGGTGGAGCCGAAATCTGCCTCCCAGCTGTGACCAGGCACCACACCACCTGCTGTCAACAGAAAACGAGATGCAACTCTTGTTTTCAGGGGCTTCTGAGAATTGCGCTTTTTAAAGGACTTGAAGCTTACCTTTTCCCACCACTTTTTCCAGCTGCAGGACACACGGCCTGCTCGGTTCCCTGCCGGGGCCGGAAGGTGAGCGCGGGGTGGCCCGGCACTTCCCGCACGGCCTGACCTGAAAGGGCCGCCTCGCTTCTGCAGCGTTCTGAACACCGACCTCCTTGGTCTATTAGTTTATGCCTCACGATATACACCTTAGAGACGATCTGAAGTCTTGTGAGAGATTTTGTGTCCCCCTGCAGTGGGGGCCACCTGGGGTTTTCGATGTTGAGGCTGTGCCGGTGGGTGGGTCCCAGCCCCCACCCCCCTCACCAGCACACGTGCCAAACGCAGTAGCTGGAAATAAATGGACTTGAACTTCTTCATACGTTGAATCATGTAGTGCTCATCATGTACAGGACACTGTGACGGCAATGGTGAGACTTTGTTTCACGTTAACAACCAAGTGCCTCCGGGTGAGGAGCCAGGACAGCCCGCGGCCGTTCACTCGGGGTCTGGAGGGGCGGCCGGCTCTCCACAGAGCGCCTGCCGGGGCCGGGCCAGGGTCAACCCAGTGTTCCGAGGATCCCTGACACACTCCGGGGTTCCGATCTATAGAGGTCCCACCCTGTAAGACACCCCATTTCGCAGTGGTGAGGGGAAAGTGAGGACATTGTATGAAGGAAGAACCAGGTTTTTTGTTTGTTTTAAAGATTTTATTTATTTATTTTTAGAGAGAGGGGGTGGGAGGGAGAAAGAGAGGGAGAGAAACATCAATGTGTGGTTGCCACTTGCACGCCCCTTACTAGGGAGCTGGCCCACATCCCAGGCATGTGCCCTGACTGGGAATCGAACTGGCAACCCTTTGCTTCACAGGCCCACGCTCAATCCACTGAGCTGAACCAGGCAGGGCAAAGAACCAGTTTTTAAACCTTCCCATTTCCTGAAAATAGGTGACGTGGCATTTGAGATCACAAGGGGAACGCAGGAATTACGTTCGCTTCTGTCGCGGTCTCCGAGTTCCAAGTTTCGTGTGGGAGACTTACAGAAACCCCCTGGAGCTCCCTGTGCAGAATGACAGTGATCGGGCAGTTAATCTGAATAATCGTTTGTAAAGGACATGATTTTCGTGTTGCTCTGTTTTTATTAAGACATATCGATGCATAGCATTTTACCAGTTTCAGGGGTGCAGTGTGAGGATTTGGTATCGGTGTGTATGGCAAAGCGAGCGTGTCTCGGTGGACATGCGAACTCACTCCCTGCTTCCCTGCCCCCCCCCCCCCCCCCCCGCTTTGGAGAGTGGGGCTGAGGTGGGTGGGTAGCGTGTACGGCTCACGTCCTTTCTCCCCAGACACCCACCCTGAAGAGGAGGAGCTGGAGTCTTGGTCCACCACTTTCAAAGGCAGCCACGCCCAGGCCTGGGTCTGAGTGTTGCACTGGGCAGAGCAGATCCTGGTTTCACTCTTGTGTAGAGCCCAGGAGTGTTGAGAAGGAGATTCAGAGAGATCAGAGGTCTTGTAAAAAAGGTTTTCATTGCTCCAGAAAGTTCTTTCTGATCGTTACCTTGCTAGAATACAGATGAGGTGTTTGAAGACCTGGTGGAGTGTCCTTTCTTAAATGTGTGGTTTTTCGGGAACTGCTGGATAGCGACCGGAAGCCCCCTGAGTCCTACTAGCGACACAAGGCACGCCGGTGTCCTGAGATCACCGAGCCCAGTGTGGGGACCAGTTGTGGCATTCGTAGGGTTTCAGAGCTGAAAGGGGTCAAAAACAAGCAAACCCCAAGTGACATGTGGCTTTTTATATGTCCTGTTTCAGTGGCTGCCATAGGATTCACCCGTGTGTCCCCCTCTCTCTCTTCCCCGCAGTGAACACCTACCTCTTCATGATGCAGGCCCAGGGCATCCTGATCCGGGACAACATGCGGACCATCGGCGCCCAGGTGTACGAGCAGGTGGTTCGCAGCGCGTACGCCAAGAGGAACAGCAGCGCGAACGACTCAGGTATATTTTCAGTAAAGACGCGGTCTGCTTGGAATGGCTCCTCCCCGGAGAAGGAAATTTGGTTCAAGTCGTTACCTTCGATGGAACAACATGTATTGTCAAAGAGGGAAGGTTTGGCCGCGTCTTACCTTGTTACTAACAAGAAGCTCTTGCAAAATGAATCTTTGTTTTGCTAAAAAGTATGTGAAGTGTGTCTGAATGACCCCATTGTCGCTCCTAATACTTTTCAGGGATGGGGAGGGAAGACCCCGTTTTTTGTGGGGTAGCTGCCCCCCGGGAGGCAGATTACGCATATTTTAGGACAGCAGCAAAGCAGGAGCGCCAAAAGCTGTTCCTGGAAGTAACTGCACAGAAAAGTATGCCTACTGCCAGCGAGGAAATCCAGAACTTGGTCGGACCTCCTGGTAACGTGGGGATTTGTTTGTTCTGTTCCTCGCGCCGCGTGCGTGGGGAGGACAAGGTTCCTGTGGTTTCCAGAGCTCACGCGGCCTGGACACCGCCCGGGCAGAGTGGCTCCAGCCCGGTCCTTTCTGCTGGACTCCCCTTGAACTTGTTCCACCCAGTAGGACTCATCATTTATGAATGCCTAACGAGCTTCTATCTTGCAATAATCATGTCATTCGGGGCAGTTTCCACCAATTAAAGAAGCGGCTTCCGGAGGAAGTTTTACTAGGTCGCCGGGGTTACTTGCCCTGGTCAGGCGCCGTCTGCACCTTAGGGCTCAGCCCCAGCCCCGCGGCTGAGCCTGGTGGAAAGATCCCTTCCTCCTTGAAGGAAGCTCTGCAGACTGTGCTGATGAACATTGGAGCCGTGGACACAAGAGTGAGCATTCCTGCCTCAATCTTTGGAACTTTTATCTGCGGCTTTTATTATTTTATAAGCCCTAATTCTATAAAGAGGAAAAGAGAACACAGGTTAGACGGCTTGCCTAAAATATATTGCAAGGACTTGTTTCTGAGTCACGGCTTTGACTATTTTTATAAGACTGTATCCGTAGGCAGCCCTCTACCTGTGAGAGAAAGCTGTCTTTTTTTATGTCTCTTTTTAACTCTTCCAGAAATTGAACAAAGGAAGTATTTCCAGATGGTTAAGTGGGACTTGTCTAGTCATGAGGCTTGTCCAGTCTAGCCAGGGACGGTTTTCATTGTAAAAGTGGGTTCTGAGATCTTATTCTGCCCAGCATTTGTGATTGGCCTCGTATTTCTTTCACTGAGGGCTAGCGTGCTTTCCTGTGGCTTCTTACTGCTTTCACTCAAGCCTAGGGTCATAACACATGCGTATTTTTAAAAGATAGTCTTTCCTTCAAATTAGTCCTTCCTTCCTCTGTCCTGAGTTCAAAGTCCACAGCTCCCTGGAGCATGTGGCAGATGAGAATTATTCTCTGATAATTGAGACCTTGAGAGGAATCCTTGCCTCTTTAAGGGGAGTGAAGTCTTCAGAACTGACCGCCCCCTGGTCCTGGCCGGTAGGTAGCTCGTTTGGTTGGAGGGCCATCCTGGTGCCCTAAGGTCTGACCCCCGGGTGGGCCACGCACAGGAGTGAGAGCCAGTGAAGGCTGGGGTGGGTGGAACAGCAGGCCCGTGTCTCTCTCTCTAAATTAATTTTAAAAATAATTTAAAAAAACAAAATTGACCACATCCTAGTTTATTGATCTGTCCTGCTGGTCAGCTTAGCAGCAACGAAGGACCATAGCCAGCAAACCAGATACGTTTCAGTACTTCCTTTTCCTTTTTTCCTTTTTTTTTCCCCAAAGAGCAAATAATCGATTTGCAGAGGATTTTTTTGTTTGTTTTGTTTTGTTTTGTTTTTTAAGCCAGATGGTGGTCTCAGGACAAACTGCCAGAGCTCTGAACCGCACCTGAAAGGGGGGTCCCTGCAGCCCCCCCGAGTCACGGGAGAGGGCTGAGCACATTTTTGTTCTCAGCTCATCGTGCGGGGCGTCGGGCTTGCAGGCGGTCACCACACACTCTGGCTCATCCAGAGTGGGGCGCAGTCGGAGGAGCGGGGCTTTAGGGTCCGTCGTGTGTTCACGGGCAGTATAAACCACCTCGGGGGCGTTGGGGTGCCTTGGTCATGTGACTTTCCCTCAGCCCCACCCCACACCTGCTTCAGGGGGTGTGGAGAAAGCGGGGAGTCCTTTGACTGTGGCTCCAGAGCCCTGTGCCCTGTGTCACTCCGGGTAAAGGGACGCCTGTGCCGCCATGACACTTATCCAGTCCAAGTGTCCCGGCCTCTCCGAGGGTGGGTGGTGCTGGGACCTCTCTGTGGGCATTTGGCGAGGAGGTCTGTTCTCTCTGCGAAGTTCGAGGGGCTCCCCAGTAGGTCTGTGCCTGCACCCCGGCTCATCTTGAACATGGGGTCTCGTTAATTCCCTGAGGGCTTGTTGTCCATGAAAACTGAGCACAGAAGGGACTGGCACCCTTGGGTGGCATATCCAGGGACCCATTAGTACTTGACTTTGCATGCATTTCTCAAATTATCATGCACCGAAGTCATTCTCCCCATCGTCCATCCCTCTAGTTGGAGTAATATATTTTGTGTTTAATGTTTCTCTTATAAATTGGAAGTTTTTGCCCGTTGGAGGCTGTGTTGTTATGCTAGATACTTGCGTCATCGCATGGAATCCTCAGAAGAACTCAGGAAGGTAACTACTGTGTCCCCAGTTTAGGGGTGAAGGGGTCAGAGCACACAGGAGTGACAAGGCGACGCTGCAGGGGAGTTGGGGCTCGCTGACCTCTGAGTCCCAGCAGTGCCCTCGCGGCCTCGGTCATCTTGGCATCCCCGGTGCCTTGTACACTGCCTGGAGCCCAGGAGACACTGTGTAAATTATTTCTCAGAGCGTGAGTGAATAGATTTAACAAGGAAACACATTTAAAGCGTTGTAACCTAATCCTGAGATTACCGTCTTGATGGGCGGCTTCATTATTGACACATCTTTAGCCAGTCTGAAAAAAGAAGTATTGTTTCTTTGCAAGTGTATCCAGTGAAAGCCCATCGTTTTTGTTCATTTCAAAGCGGCTGCTGTGCCTAGCGTGGTCAGAGCCAGTGTCTGGCCTACAGCTGCAGTACCGGCCTTGGAACACTGACTCTCGGAGGTGCTGACTCTGTATCGGACAGATACTGTCCCCGTGACATCTCTCTGGCGTATGCAGGTTTCTGCACTTTTTAAGTAGAGAGGCAAGTGTTTGTCTGTCTCAATGGGAGGGGAAATGGTGGTTCTTCCTGGAGTCTTTTGGACCGCACTTCCCACACCTCGCTCTGCTGGATTTGGTCACGTGAGGGACGAGGCACATTTCTGCCACACCCCGTAACCTCGATTTGCACCTTGGAACCCCACGGGGTGGGTGGGGGGAGCTTTATAAAATACTGATGCCTACACCATGTCCCCAGAAATTCTTATTTAATTAGCCTGGGCATTAGGATTTTTAAAAGCTTCTAGATGATTCTGATGGCAACCAAAGCTGCTCAGCCACTGGTGTGGGGCCAAGTTGCCCAAGCAGGCCATTCGAATCTGCAGGTGGGGGGTGTCTGCTGTTCTCCCGCTTCACAGGTGTAGAAGCAGCCGCCTCCCTTGGCAGAAGAACTTGTCCAGATTTGGGAGAGGTTAGCTGTGAGTGGAGAAGTAAAGCCGCGGCCTCGGACACCCAGCGAGCTCGTTTCTCTCTTGCAGCAGCTCCCTGTCCTGCCTCAGGAGAGTTGGGCGTGGCCGTGTGGTGTCCCTGCAGAGTGTCCTCGGGGGTCCACTCGTTCCTGGGTGGCCGGCCGGGGGCCTGGGCCCCACAGTAACCGTGCAGTTACACTAAGCAGTGAATGCCCTCTGCCCCTTTCACTTCCTCAAAATTTCTATCTCCAGAACTTAACATGAACAATGAGGAAACTAGGGGTTTTGAGAAGTTTTTCCCCCCGAGATGACTATTATGGGGCTTATTACAGAGAACTTCCACTTAGGAGCTGTGTGTTTGAGCGTTTTTTGTTTTTTGTTTTTTTTTAATGGCACTATTTAGTAACCAGAGGGAAAAAATACATGGTGTTCTGTTTTGTCCTGTTTTGCTCTGTGCTAGCTGCTCCCAGGCCTATTATATCAGCGTTGGGAGGAAGTGGAAAGGACTTGGGGTGACTTTAAACCCCCAGAAGCAGGACCATGAAAGTTAGCAACTGTTTCCTCTCCTGCGTCTTTTTGTTGCTGCTGGTTTTGTTTCTACTTCTGCCTCTGTCATTGTCCTTGCCCAGGACTGTTATTCTCTTCTGTTTTTTTTTTTTTTTCTTGCTGTTGATTTGCTTAAGAAAGTGCTTATTATAGTACCTCTGGGAATGTCTTTGCCTTCTAGGAAAAGGTAATTACCGTGATGCTATTTTAAAGAGAAGAGTATACGTGTGCAATTAAGAAGCGGAAGCAGAATCATCCAGAGGAACAATTAGTATTGAGGCTGTTTGAAGTGTTACTGTATTTTGCTGAGTGTAATGTGCTCCAGAGTACGCTGCGCACCCGTGTTTTTGGCCCAGACTTTCAGGGGGGAAAAAATCTTTCCTTTTAATTTCTTAATTCGATTATCTATTTATTTATTTATATTGAGAAACAAAACCAATGATCGTGTTCCAGGGTATTATTTTACATACAGATATTGTTATTGCTTTCTAGAGTTACACTTATAATGCCTAGTCATAAATAAAAGAATTAAAAACATTTCTGTAGGTACAGAGTTAGTACTACCCACATATAATGCAGACCCATATTTTTCCTTCAAAAACTTGGGCAAAAAACTATGCACAGCAAAATAGGATAATGAATACCTTAAAAAAAAAAAGACCCAACTTTAGGACAGGTGTGCATGTGTGAACCAGGCACTTTGGACTAACTTCAGTGTAAATGTAGTTTTACCTTTGGGGTTAATGCTGGCTTGGTTTATGTCTTAATGTAAATGCAGGTGTGGTGTTTTTCGGGAAGGCTGCATCTAAAAAGGACAGAGAGAGTTCTGTGTCCTTCTTTCCCTGTTAAGAGGCTGTTACAGTCCCCTCCAAGTTGCCTCTCCCTGAGTCTTGCCCCCTGAGCACTTGTGGAATCGGCAGCCGTGTGCCCGTGTGAACGGATTCACTGTGTTAGCAGCTTGGTTCTCGGAAACCGTCTCTTGGTGCTTTTTAAAGAGAGTTGAAGATTCTGGAATTTCGGGGTGCAAAGTGAGTTTGAGTGGGAAGTTTTTTTTTTTAAAGATTTTTATTTATTTATTTTTAAGATTTTCTTTCTTTATTTTTTAGAGAGGGAAGGGAGGGAGATAGAGAGAAAGAAACATCAATGTGCGGTTGCTGGGGGTCATGGCCTGCAACCCAGGCATGTACCCTGGCTGGGAATCGAACCTGCGACACTTTGGTTTGCAGCCCGCGCTCAGTCCATTGAGCTACGCCAGCCAGGGCTGAGTGGGACGTTTTAATGTTCGTCGAACCAGCGTGAATCCGAAAGGGTCGGTGAGAGGTTTCACAACTCTGCGGGGATGACGCAGTGGAGTGGAAAGGTCACTGGCCCAGGGCTTCGGCGGCTCGCTGTCAGGTGTGGCCAGGTCTCCCTGCGCGGGCCGTACGTGTGGCGCCTCAGCGTCCTTACCTGTGAGAAGAGAAGAGGTTGGAGGGGCTCCCTTCACACAGTCCCCTGGGAAAAAGGCGCCTGCTTCACTCACTTAAGACCCACGGAATGACACCAAAGAGGTGTGTGTGCACTGTGTGTGTGTGTGTGTGCTGCGTGTGTGTGCATGTGTATGTTGTAAACCCTTAAGAATGAAGAGAACAGGAAAGGAAATCACAGCAAAAAATTTTGGAAGTTGGAAAACGGATGGGCCCCTCACAAAGGACTTAACAGACCCCCCAAAAGTGATTGCTAATGTGGCAACAGGGAAAGCCATCACCCACCCCAGTTTACACCCCAGAATCTTCCAGAAGCTCAGAAATCAGCAATGCCAGGTACTTTCGGAGATAAGAATAAAGGTGGCAACTTAGATGAAGGTTGGGTGAAAGCTGTCTGAAAAGCGGTCAGACACCCAGGTCCCTTTCCCCATCTTGGCAAAGGACTGGAGACTTGATAGCCTTCCAAGAGGGTAAAACGGAGGGTCCCTCAACGTGGGGTCACCTGGCTTGGTTCAGGTGTCCTCGGTTCCAGGATGCTTGTAACCAAGACTGTCCTGTTGTGGCGGGAGATTAGAATAGACATCTCTGGGCCCTATGGCCAGGCCGAGAGGAAACACCCAAAGATACTGACTCCAGAAGTTTCTAAACCAAACCCCTGGCCAGAGCACCCTGTGATGAAGGACCTCGATCCAAACCCTTCCAGCTGGCCGGTCAGCACTGGCAGGTGCCTGGGGACCCCCAGGCTGGGGATGGAAACAGACCAGGGGCAGCAGGCGGGGAGAAACGGACCAGGCGGGGAGGGGAATGTCGGAGCTGCGGTGATGCACATTCTCCGGGGTCAGGGAAAAGGGACAGCAACTTGCGGAGCAGGGGCATATGGTAAGACGTGGACATTCAGAAAACAAAAAGGACTCTTCGGGATGAAAAATGTGACAGCTGAAAAGATCGTCAAAAGAAGAGCCGAGGAAATTGTGGGGCAGCAGAGTGGGCGTGGTCGGCACAGCGGGCAAAGTCAGCCCCCTAGCAAGGCACTTGGGTGTGGGGTTTTCTCAGCCAAGAGACAGTTCTTGACACCTCCGGGAAGACGTGACTGGTCGCCTTCGATCAAGTCAGGCATCGGAGTGGCACTGGCCTTCACAGACCAGAGCCGTCCAGACGCAGCGGGACAGACAGCACCTCCACAATTCTTTTTCTCTTTAAATGGCTTTTGAAGTTTATTTTTAGAGAGGGGGAAAGGAGGGAGAAAGAAAGGGAGAGAAACAGTCAGATACACGAGGTTTCAAAATCACTTCTCATTTCCCCTTCTTAGAGCGTGCTCCAACAAGTGAGAAAAAGGGGGAAATTGAACTCGGGGGAAACAAGGGTCCGTACGGTAAAGAGGGGAGGGACCTCCAGGACACCGAAGAGGGGAGGCCCGAGCAGGGCGTCTGCACGTCAGCGCGGAGGATGGCACGGGCTGTCCAGGGCGGGGCGGCGGGCCCTGGGCCTTCTGTGCAGCGTGAGGGTAGGACAGGGCCTGACGCCTGGGAACGGCTTCAGCAAAACGTGGTGTTAAAGGGCGTGGTGTTGGGTCCGTCCTCAGCCCGTATACAACTTGGCAAAACAGAAAAGCAAGATAGTCACTCCGGGAACAATCTATGCAGGGAAGGAAGGAAAAGTGATTATAACTCCCCGCATTTCTCAGCTGTGATTAGTATCCATAGAATCGTCACAGTAGAAATACTAAAGACACGGTGTCCTAGCCACAGTTACCATGTATGACTGCTGGGAGCCCAGAGGAGGGAGAGGGTGTGTGCGTGCTGGGGGTGGGGGGAGGGCGAGCCTCCTTCCCGTAGTGGGAAGTCAGCAGGTGAGACTGAGGCCTGAGACAGCAGCCCCGTGATTAACCACGTAGGGAACGGGGGTAACTAGTTGATGCGTGGGCCACCAGCCAGCAGTGATCACAAAACGCTGCGATGGCTCGTCAAAACACGAGAAAAAATATACACAGAGACAACCAGGTCCTGTGGGGGAATAGGAAGAGCTTGGCCACCCTCTCTCCTGGAGGGTGCCATGGCCACCCTCCCTGGTGGGGAGAGCACTCCGTTCCCCCTCTGGAGAGGCTTTTTACTGGTTTCATTTGCATAAGAATTCAGGTAAAAGCTCATTACTCGGTGCTGCTAGGAAGTAAGGATCAAACAATAGATAACAAGGAAGTCTGAGGGCCTATTCTGAGCCAGGGTCAAAGAGCTGTAAGACTTGACAGAACAAACTTACTTCCTCCTTGGACCCTTCTCATTCAACTGAGAGCATTCTAAACAAAGCAGGTTTCACAGGATTTTACATATTCTTTCTTAGGCTTGATCACCCAGGGAATCCGCCCTTTTCAGCACAGAGCTGCACCACCCTGTCATTGTTTCAGGCTTAGGTGGAGCAAGGGAACTAAGGCAACCAAGAGATAAGGAGATTTTCTCCCAGAGGATGAGGACTCAGGCTATGTCAAAGCCAAGGAGTGAGGGTCCATCACCCCCTTTTGCTGTAGCCCCCAAAGTCCTTCCTTGGGGGCCTCTCACGTGATTGTGCCTGTCTTAGGTCATTCCCCCCTTGGGGGATCTTACCCATCTTTGGCTAACCGACCAAGCTTTGGGGTTCAGTTATGAATGGAGCAGCAGAAGCAGCGCTCCTGCCAGGGAGATAAGCTTTTGTCTCCTTGCTGGCTTATGGTTCCAAGGCCGTTCCCTTAGCCTCAGCCTTAGCGGGGGTTACAGCTTCTGATACCAGGCAGGGCGGTTCCCAACAACTAGCAGAGGAGTCGGCGGCTAACAGAAGCGAAGTTAGTTCCTTCAGAGACCAAGGTACAGGGGTGCTGCGCTGTTTTCATAGTCACACCTTCGAGTTATTTGACTGTCTCCTGAGTGCATTTACAGCTGCGATCTCCATAAGAATAGGGACACTGGTTTAAACAGTGTCAACTGGTTAACATTTTCACTGATGAGCTCAGATTCGTGGCTGTAGCGAAGAGCTGGCCCAAAGCCCTGCCTCGCCCAGAAGCACATCTGAGGAAAAAGCGTGCCCAACAGACCCCCGAGGGCCGCAGCACTGGTCACGTGCACCGGACTGAGCCGCCTGTTTGTCGTGCCCCTGCAGATTACCCTCTGGACTTGAACCACAGTGAGACCTTCCTGCAGACCACCACATTCCTTCCTGAGGACTTCACCTACTTCGCAAACCACACCTGTCCCGAAAGGCTCCCTTCCATGAGTGAGTAGCGCTCTCGGCTCGCCGTCCTCTGTTTTGAAACTGCTGCCTTTTTGTTTGGGTAAAATTAGGAGGGAGCGTGTCCCTGCTCTCTCGGTGTGTCTGCCCCGGAGGGAACCGGGAGTGGCCCCCCTGCCGCGGGGGACAGGGCCTGTGAGAGCCGGGACCCGTGTCCTGACCCTCCCTCAGCCCCTCTGCAAGGTCGCTCGTGTTCTCCGTGCCACTTTCTACAGTTTGTCCCTCTTTACTTTGCACACGCCCCCTTGCTTGTAACCTGGGGTCTATTAAGATGTCCTAGAGACAGTACAGGCAAACAGCTTCACATACTGTAAAGCTTATACTAATCATAACTTGTTTGATGTGAGAGAAGTTATTTTCTTAACAAAGCGCTAGTTTAAAAAATCCTTGAATCTTCCCTTTCTCCTTTCCTTCTGTCTTGGGATCCCACGCATAATCTAAGACAGGGACAACAAAGTATCACCCCTTTTCAGCATCTTAGTTCCGCCCTCTTAAGTCAGAGATGATGCATGTCCTGAGTTTGGACGTGGCCAGCCAGGGCCACCGGGAAAGCGCTTGGGACGGCGCGTCTGCCCGTGCCTCGGGGGACTGGCAGGACCCAGCCGCTTTTCTCCTTCCTCTCTGGGAGAAGTTCAGCTGCCGCTGTGCGTGGTCTTGACTCCTTCCTACACCCCAGGCAGAAAGTCTTACTTAGTTTCCTGATTTGCTGCCTTCCCCGGTGATATCGATGACCTGAACTGCAGTGAGTTGGAAGGCAGAGGAAGGGACTCCTCCCACCCCTGTTAGAAACACAGTGAGCTGAAAAGACCCTGAACTTCTCCAGAGAGTCAAGGCCTGGACACAGGGGGAAAGAATCTGTCCTTTTCTGGCCTCTTACTTCTCTCTCTCTCTCTCTCTCTCTCTCTGTCCAGAGGGCCCGGTAGACATCAACATGAGTGAAATTGGAATGGACACCATTCACGAACTCTTCTCCAGGGACCCAGCCATCAAGCCCGGCGGCCACTGGACGCCGTCCGACTGCGTGCCCCGCTGGAAGGTAGGGGGCGGCGCCGGACCTGCGGTGCTGGGAAGCCCGCTCGGGACTTGCCACTGTTCCAGGTCACCGCGGGACTCGCTGACCGTGGCATTGCGCAGTTGGCTTCCTGCCGCCCGATGGGAGTATTTGCATTTGATGAAAATGCTCTGGAGGGATGCGCTTCCCCGAGGCCTCTTCTGTAGCCACAGAAATTTGCATCCTCCCGCTGACCGAAGAGGCCCCTTTCGTCTTCCCACAGGACTGTGGCCAGCCGGGGCGGGGGGGACTGGTGGGTCTTTCATGACACATTTACGGGAGCCCTGTTCGCCAGGCCAGTGCCTCGTGGCCTCCTCGCCGGTGTCGCTGCAAGTTCAGCGGGGCGAGAAGTGGGGAGGGCCAGCTGGGCAGGGAGGGCGTGAGAGTGCGGGTTCTGTGCCAGCCCTGCGGGGGCGGCCACGGTCAGAGCAGCTCTGGGTCAGCTTCCCGCCCGAGGCCAGAATGGGAAGTCAGTTTAACGACCATCATTCAATACATGTGTCTATGTTAAAGTTCACTGCACGCTGTACGGGGACGTGCTGTTTTGTGAAGTGTGTTTCAGCTGTACGTTTACATATATATCTAGGGATCTTCGTGTCCCGGGTCACCGGGTGGCAGGATGTATGTCCTCCCCTGGCTCTGATCTGGAGTGAATCCACTCGGCAGCCCCACTGCGCGCACAGTGTGGTGCGTGTAAGAACAAGGTCCACTGAACTTCCAAGGGTCCACTTGCCAAAGCAGTCCTTCCTTGAGAGGAAGTTGGGGCACCAAGGCAGCCTCCCAGCCCTGCTCCCCGAGAGCTGGGCACTGGTTCTGCAGAAGCTGAGGGGATCTAACCGGGCGGCCCCTTTTGTCTCAACCCACCGCAGGTGGCCATCCTGATCCCCTTCCGGAACCGCCACGAGCACCTCCCGGTGCTGCTCAGACACCTGATCCCCATGCTCCAGCGCCAGCGCCTGCGGTTCGCGTTTTATGTCATTGAGCAAGTGAGTGGCTGGTGCTTTCTTTCCTCGCCTGCTTCTTCTGAGGCGGCAGTGCGGAGCGGGCCCCCCAGCCAACCCGCCTGCACCTCGAGGAGCCCGCAAACTGAGGCCTCGTCACCGAGTCGTCCTGAGGCGGGAGGGGAACGGACAGCAGCCCTGTGCTGCTCCTTGGAATGCTGCTCAGTCCGCAGCGCAGACCTGAGTCCAGGGTGGGACTCTGTTTACCTTTGAACAAAGGGCCCTTGTGCGTGGGTTCTGCCCGAGTTGCACTGGGCGGTGTCTCCGGGCCCCAGGAGGTGCCCTCACAACAAGGAGCCGTAAGCAGGAACTGTCCACGGGTTCCCCTCCCTTTTATGGGGCCGGGTGATTTCCTAGCTGCTGTCTCCCGTCCCAGCAGCCTGGGGAGAGAGGAGCTTGGGACTATCGTTATCACCCACGTTATTTCTAAGGAAACCGAGGCTAGAGGTCAGGCAGCTGGTGAGTCAGCGAGGCGGGCCCAGTGGTCGCTCCCCAGGCGGTTTCGGTACACTTCCTTTAGGCCGGGCTGAGGCTGCAGCGACGCCGCTCCAAGAGCCCTTTTACAAATCAAGCGCTGTCGTCGTTGTAGGTTGGCACCCAGCCCTTCAACCGAGCCATGCTTTTCAATGTCGGTTTCCGAGAAGCAATGAAGGACTTGGACTGGGACTGTCTTATTTTTCACGACGTGGATCACATACCAGAAAGTGATCGTAACTACTATGGATGTGGACAGATGCCAAGGCATTTTGCAACTAAATTGGATAAGTATATGTATCTGTGAGTATCATTTCCTCTTAAAGAAGTAACTCTTAAAAGGGTGGTGAGAGGTGCAGAGAGGACAAACCCAGTGAGCTCCAACCCGAATGTCCATCGGCTGCTGACGAGTGGATGAACGGAGTGTAGTGTGCCCGTGCAGGGAACACCGTTCTCCGTGTAGAGGAGTGAAGCGCTGATACACACGCAACAGCGTGGATGAACCTGGAAAACATGCCGAGGGGGAGAAGCTAGTTACAAAAGACAACACATCATACGATTTCATTTACGCGGACTGTCCAGAATGGGTAGATCTGTGCAAACAGAGAGGAGAGTAGTGGTTGCATGGGGCTGCGGGAGCCGGGGGAACTGAGGAGGACCTGCCGATGGGCCCAGGGCTTCTTTGGGGGGTAACGACATGCATTAACATGGGCCGTGATCGTGGTTGCACAGCCCTGTGAATAGGCTAAAGCTCCCTGAGTCACGCACTTGAAATGGGCGAAGTATATAGCATGCCAGTGTGTCTCAGTGAAGCTGTTGTAAAGAGAGGTCACTCACTGAGCCCTGGCTGGCGTGGCTCAGTGGATTGAGTGCCCGCCTGCGAACCCAAGGGTTTCGGGTTCGATTCCCAGTTGTGGGCCAGGTCCCCGGTTGGGGGCATGCAAGAGTCAACCACACATTGATGTTCGCTCCCTCTTTTTCCCCGTCCCTTCTCTCTAAAAATAAATAAAATCTTTAAAAAAAAAAAAAAGCCCAATGAGCTCTCCTGAGGTCAGTGGATGCATCTCAGAACGAGGAAGCAATTTCGGACGGTTGAGGCCGGTGGCACGGAGAGCAGTGCTCCGTTTAGGACGTCGTTCCCCAGGGCGAGGCGGCCTGCTCTGGAAAGAGTCGCGCGCTCGCGCGCGCGCAGGGGACTGATGCTGTGCGTCTCCTTTTAGGCTTCCTTACACTGAGTTCTTCGGCGGAGTGAGCGGCCTAACCGTGGAGCAGTTTCGGAAAATCAACGGCTTCCCTAACGCTTTCTGGGGCTGGGGTGGAGAAGACGACGACCTGTGGAACAGGTAGGGGCCCTCTGCCGCGCCTTCCGGACGTGCTCCCTCTGCTGGCGCCTTCCGGACGTGCTCCGTCTGCCGCGTCTTCCCGAAGCGCGCCCTCGGAATGCAAGGCGTGTGCGTAATTGCAAACGGTGCTGGTAGTCACATTTCCAAAGGTTAAAAAAAAACCAGGGCAGATCAACCTTAATACGGTAATAAAATATGTTAGCAGTTTATTTCTCATAATGTGTTCCAAAATGATATAATTTCAACATGTGATTAATGAAAAATGTTAATGAAATATCTTACATTCCTTTTTCTCACTCAATCTTTGAATCAGCATGTATTTCCCATTCACAGTACATCTCGCTGAAACCTCCCCAAACCGGAGGTCGAGTGTTAGTGCTGTGCACGTAGATTTGTCCGTGAGATCAGATGGGCCTTGTGTTGTACGAGCTGATGTGAACAGCCCCGTGGGGTAGTGTACGCTCATATTTTAGGAGTAAGTGAAGAGCAACTTAATAAGGAATGAATAAGAAAATAATTGCCACCTTGTATCTGTTTTAGCTTGGCTTTTAAAAAGAAAGTAGGTGTTGGCTGTTAATCACAAAGTAATATATGCTGGTGAAAATTCCTATGATACCAAAGTCCATACACCAGAGTCTAATAAATCTCAATCCTGGCTGCCATCCTGTTTCGTTCCCAGGAAGTAGCTGATTTTAAGGAGCTGCTTCTTGGCTGACCTCTTTCTCTGCACAGATGAGCCACTTGGACACGCCCCCTCTCCCTCCCCCTCCCACCATGTCAGTGCAGTGAGAGCCACTTCCTTATGCTTAATAATTGTGTAGCACTCCTTTGTGTACATGCACAGGAATTTCTTCCAATTCTCTCCTGTTGTTACAGTTTTGAATATCTTTTGTTCACATGTGCCAATATTTCTTTAGATTAAATTCCTAGTTGTGGAACTAGAGAGTCAAGAATTAAATGCACTTGATTGTATTTCATTGTATTTTTATTTATCGATTTAGAGAAGGAGAGAAAAAGGTAGGGAAGGAGAAACACTGATTTGTTGTTCCACTTATTGATGCATTCTTTGGTTGATTCTTGTATGTGCCCTGACTGGGGATTGAACCTACAACCTTGATGTATCGGGATGACGCTCTAACCAGCTGAGGCATCCGGCCAGGTCAAGAAGTAAACGCACTTTCAACTTTGATAGCGATTGCCAAATTTTCCTTCAGAAAAGATTGCAAAAAGATCCTGACCAGTAGTGCACTAGCATGCCCATTTTCTTTTATTTCTTTTCTTATTGTTACTCAATTACAATTGTCCCTGCATGCCCATTTTCTTACACCACTGCCAGCCTTAGAGATAAACAACCTTTTGCATTTGGGCCACGTTTTAACTCCTCAGCAGTCACACGTGGCTCACGGCTTCCACATTGGACCAAGCAGCTCCGGACCATTCTCGTTCAACCCAATGGGTAAAAGTGGCATCTCATCCTTTTGGTTTCTTAGGAACCTCGCAGGATGAAGAGCTGTTCCATATTCTTAACTGGTTTGACTGGTCTTTGAGTCCAGCTGATCCCTCCCAGGACATTTGTCGAAATTCTCCTTGCTCTGTCCCCCCAGTTCCGGGCGGAGGGGGTGAGTGTAGGTTCAGGCGCTGTGGCGGGTCTCCCTCCCCCCAGCACCCTGCATAGTTCCAGGCACCCAGTAGACATTCCATGGGCGCTTACCACATGAGAGGACAACTCAGAGTCAGGAGGTTATTGGAATAATGTGAAAATAACCACAAACGTCACGTAGAGTCCAGAGTCTATTCATGATTTCCTCGAGCCCCATTAAGTTGACAGTAAGCCCAGCCTGGGAAATCTGTGTCTTATTAGGAGAACATCCTGAACGCCTCCTCTAAATTCTGCTTCCCTCGTAGTGGCTGTTCACACATTGTGAAGCTTTACGCCGAGAGAGTGTTGTGTACAGTCGTTCATCCCCGTGGGGATGGGGGAGGTGGGCGGGGACCTCACTTCTGCCCGAGCAGGGAAACCGCCTGGCAGCTCCGGCGTTGCCGACTTGCTTTATGGCGGAGGGGGAAGGCGTCCGCCCGTGAGAAAGGTGTTTCTCACAGGACCCAAGCAGGCCGTGGAGAGTGGCGGGCGTGCACGCGTCTGCCGGGACCACCCACGGTCGGACCTGCCACCGAGAACCGTGTGGACTCTCACCTGCAGGAATCCTGGGTTTTGTTTTGAATTTGTGTTCTTGTTTCAAAACTGCTTAGCGTTGTAGATTCCTTTCCTAAAGCCACGAGCTCACCCAGAGGATGCAGGAAATGTGCGCGAACACGTAGGCGCAGAGGAAGTCCTGTTGTTGGGCCTGGGGTGCCGCACCCGCGGCCTGTGTTTGCTCACTGGTGGGACTGGATCGCTGTGCCTGAGAGCCCTTTCCCTTTGTCCCCGCAGAGTGCAGAACGCGGGCTACTCCGTGAGCCGGCCGGAGGGCGACACGGGGAAGTACAAGTCCATCCCTCATCACCATCGAGGAGAAGTCCAGTTCCTTGGGAGGTGGGTGCCACTCGTCTATTCTCACAAGCGCCCTCTGTAGCTTGCCTTTCCGGGTGCCCCGGAGCAGGCGGCAGCCCCTCGTCCCCTTGCCCAGCCGCTCCCCAGGCCCAGTTCTGACAGCTGCTCTGTAATGCATGTAATCACATGCGTTTTAACTTAACCGTGAGGCGGGCGTTGCAGGGGGACACCAGACGGTTGGTGAAAGTCCCGGTTGTAAGATCTTCTAAGGAAATCGCTCGTTCTACATCCTAAGCTTTGTAACCTCCTCGGTGGCCTTCAGACAGTGGGAGGAAAGTCCCCTCGGGTCATGGTCTCGGTGACGGACACTACGTGGCCGAGCAGACTCGGCCCCCCTCCTGTAGGCTCCGGCGCTGAGGGGGACCCCGAGCTCCCCACCCGGGAGCTTGTGGTCACTTTGCCAGCTCTCCGCTCTTGGTGGGTGGCGAGGAATGCCCAGGCCGGACTCGGCAGGCGTGTGGGCCGAGGGACGTCCCCGCACTCCCGGGGGCGGGGCTCTGTGTCCTGTTAGCGGGGCGGGCGGGGGAGCGCTGGCCTCTGGAGGGCCGACCCCGATGGCGTGGACTCTGTCTTCACAGAGTAGCAGGCACCGGGTCCAGATGCCGGACCGTCCCCTCTGCTGTGTCAGCGTCTACCACCCCCGCCTCTGTGCCCGGGGGCAGGCCGTTAGCACCGGGAGCCTCGGTTTCCTCCTCTGCTTAAGCGGGGGTGGGGGGGTGACTCAGTGAAGGGTGTAGTGAGTAAAGCCCCCGCCGTGAAATGGGAGGAACTTCTTGGTGTGATCACATTGACCACGGAGTGGCTGAACAGCTGGTCCCCCGGCCAGGAGGGGTCAGGCCTCTGCTCAGCGCCACCTCTTGTCCTCTGCCCCGACAGGTACGCTCTGCTGAGGAAGTCCAAAGAGCGGCAAGGGCTGGACGGCCTCAACAACCTGAACTACTTCGCAAACGTCACTTACGACGCCTTGTACAAGAACATTACCGTCAACTTGACACCCGAGCTGGCTCAGGTGACCGAGTACTGAGAGGAGTAGGGGAGCTGTGTCTGCTCCGCCCACCACCACCACGCCCACCCCCACGGAGAGCAGCGCCGCTGCCCGACTGCACGCTCGTCCCGGCCTCCCCCGGGCAGGGAAGCAGGGCCACGGCGTCTGACAGACACAGAGGGTCGCAGGGCCCAAGGAGCAGCGTGCGCGGAGCACATGCACACCCCCCGCCATTCGGACCCGTCGAGACCGGGGGAGCGGGCGCTGCTTTCGTCGGGACTGGCTTCCTCTTCTCCCCAGATGGACGTCTGTCCTGCTGCTCTTCTCCCGGTCTCCTGCCCGACGCCCCATCTCAGCCCCCGTCTCGGGTCCGGAGCCCGCCCCTGCGGTGGCCTCGGGAGCTCCTCGGCCTTCAGAGCAGAGAGGCAGACCCACCACCGGGCAGCTGTGTTCTCGGAAGAGAAATGAAACTCCACACACCATGCTCCATCTCTGGTGTTCTCTTCAGTTTCATTTTTTTTAAAAAAATTACCTGCTTTGGGTGGGGGTCGAGGGTAGAGGGGAGGGGCTGGGGAAGATAAATAGACATGTAACAATCACTTCTTGAAGAAGTATAATTAATTGTAAATAAGCCATGTAAAATGCCTTTTTTAAATTTAATTTTATAGCTGGCTTCAATTCAAACTGAGGATTTATATTATTAGATCACGTACTCGGTTGGCGAATGCAGGATCCCGGTTAAGACGCAGTAGAAGAAGACATCTCCCAAACCGCCGTCACCTTGGAAGGGAGTGGACTTAGGGCGTGTGGCGAAAGAACAAAGCAGTCCGATCTTGGTCACTGGCAGCTGACCTCCGCCACCATCCGTCCCCTCTTCCAAGGTCTCGCTCTTGACTTTTGCTCTGGGTTCCCTCCCCTGTCGGGCGCGGACATCTCTTCGCACTCTGCTGGGAGACAGGGGGCCGCCCTTCTGCCGCGAGCTGCCCCCCCCTGCTCCCAGCAGAGCCCGGGGGTGGGGGGCCACCGGCACGCACCCCCCGGGCCCCAGCCTTTTCCTTTGTCCTCCGTCTCTGGGGAGGGGAAGAATGGATGGTGTCTTTCCTTCTCTCTCTCATTTTTTTTTCTCCTGTGGAACGTGGTCACAATTTCCGGAATCTGTGCCTAAATTACCAGCTAGCTTCAGTGATTCCTCTTGAGTATTTCCTTTTCGGTTTCCGACATTATTAACGAGTCCACAGAACTAACGGGCGATCAAGACGTGAGAAGCTCGTCCAGGGGTAGATGCCGCTTGTGTGCTGTGGGTCAGCCGGGGTCCAGGTTAGACCAGGTCAGACAGAGCTTGGAAATGAGACGGACAAAGGTCCGGGGGGGCCAGGGCCCACACGCCCTGTTGGCTGCCCGCGTGCTTTCGGAAGTCAGATTCTAAACTGCACTTGAATTTGTGCCTCTCGCTTTTTCCCCTGAGCCAAACCCCTCGATTCGGAGTCCCTGTGGACTTCTGCAGAATTGTGAAAAAATGCCAGTGTTTTTCCCCTCCTTTTCCATAAAATGTATTTATAGATCATGATTGGGAGTGCTTTCTGCAGAGTACTTCATATTTTTTTTAATTGCCTTGTTTGCCTTCAACTTCTTAATTTTCATGGTTTACATGGATGTGCGTGTAGGGGTATATTTGTGTACACACGTGTGGGTTGGGTTTTTTCAGATGCATGTTGTTGGTCCCGTGGGCATATGATCCCCACCAGCTGTGGGAGTGATTGGCCGGGCCTCGTTTTTGTTCGTGTTTTTGTTCCTTTGAAGAATAGAGTGGTATTTAGAAAATCAGTTTGCATTGCAAAGCTCTTATCAGCTCGTATGAGAGAGCAGGCCGCTGCCCTTGAAAACGCTGATGAGTTGCATTATATGTTTTAAAAGATTTTGAGAATTTTGTGCTTTAAAAGACCTTCAGGAGGGAACGTTGCACCCAGAAGTCCGTCTGGTTTTCCTTTGATGTATGATGCACACAGCAATAAAGATTGCTTTCCCCCTCGCTGCCTCGCGCACCCTCAGACCTCCGGGGCGGCCCTGGCGCTTCCCACCCTCCTCACCCTCCTCACCCTCCTCCTCCTCCTCTGCCGCCACTGCCTCCCCTTGTTCCTTGCTGAAGGCTGAGCCGCTTTCAGTGAGACAAAACTATGATGCCGTCGGGAAGACCTGGCTGGGACAGACCACTTGGTGCTTGGCAGGCGTTTTACAGTGACCTTCCTTGAAGCTGTTTCATCACCCCTTTCCCCACCAAGAACCAGATGTTGGCCACAGGTGACACCTGCTGAGTTGAGGATGGAAAGGAAAGGTCTCGGAAGTCAGGTCACTTAAATGATCTTGCAGTCATGGGCAGGTTCGTGTCACTAGTGTGGAGTCTCTCACTGCGAGCTGGGTGTCTCGCACCCACCCAGCGGAGCGCAGAGTGGGCGGCTGAGCCGGGGAAGCATACAGCCAGGCCCGGTGCTGTTCACGGTGTGAAATTCTCATGTTAAAAATGAAGAAGAACAATAAGAACCAAATGTGACCTTGTGCATATTTTGGCAGCTGAAATTCTATAAGGCTACTGATGGGTGTGCCCCGCCCCCACCCCCCCAATTGTTCTTGTCTTTGATCATTGCCGGACAAGGGAAGGTTTCTCCTTTCACACTGTTTTTTGTTGTTGTTGTTGTTGTTGTTTTTGGAGGGGGGAAGTTATTTGCAAAAATATTCCTTTTGACATCATAGGGACGCTTAGTAGAGCTCCCCCACCACAGACATTAATAGCTGAGCAGCAGCCACATGGATGATTGTATCCACTTACCGTTGACGATGACATGGAACGTAGCTCATTTCCATTACTGCGTTTTGTTTTGTTTTTTGAGCTTGCTCTTATGTTTTAAGAGGTGCCAGGGGTACATTTTTGCACTGAAATCTAAAGATGTTTTAAAAAAAAAAACACTTTTCAAAAAGATAGTCCTTTGTCATTACATTATTTACTCATGTGTTTGTACATTTTTGTATGTTAATTTATGAATGATTTTTTCAGTAAAAAATACATATTCGAGAACCAAACCTCAGGGGTCGTCTCTGTGTCCGGGACAGTGTGGCTTCTTGGGGCCTTCCCTTCCTTACGGGACATGATCTCCTCCATGGGTTCGTTCAAGCCCTCGGTGTCCGCCCTGCTCGCTTGCCCACCTGCCCCCTTGCCCACCTGCCCCCTGCAGGTGGGCAGCTGAGTGAGAAAAACCAGCCCGGGGGCGCTCTCCGGGCCCCCGCCCTCCTCCCGTAGCCGGGTTTTCTCTCAGGAATTGGCCCAGGTGATGCCCAAGTGGAATAAGACCCCTGGGAAGGGGGAGGGCAGGATCGACGGAGTCCGGATCCAGAGCCTCACTGCCCGCCTGGTCCTGGGCCGAGACTGACCGTATGACTGTTCACCACTCACGAATACTTGGCGAGTGTGAGGTTGCGGGCCCCGGTGCCGGGATACAGTGATGAGTGATAAGAGGGGGCCGGTGTCCGAGCTTCCTGTCCTGGTTTCCCCGCACCCCCAGGTGGAGGGTGTGATTAAGACTCCGACCTCGGCATGTGCTGTAGCAGAGGTACCTGTGGGCCGGGGGTGGCTGGTGGGGCGGGTGTCCCTGAGGTCAGCAGGTGAGCTGGGGAGAGGCAGGCAGCGCGCCCCGTGAGCTGCCAGACCAGGAAGCCCGGAGGGTTGGAGAGAGGTCAAGGGGATGCTCACGGGGCACCGCTGGGCTGAGGAGTTGGATGGGACAGACCACATGGTAAGGGCCTTGTGGGCCCAGGTAAGGAGTTGAGATGTTGCCCTTAGAGCAGTGGGTCCCAGAGCTTCCAGCAAGTAGGGCTGAGTACCACGTGATTAGATGGTGCTTCTGATAGAGCGCCACCTGCAGCGGGGGTGGGGGATTGCGGAGAATCTAAGGAGAGGCAGGGGGCCAGTTAGGTGGGTCCATGTGAAGGAGGGGAGGGGGGCTGGGGTGAAACAGGGCCTAGGCACGGATTGCTGTGGGGGTGGTGAGGCCCCCCACCCTCAAGCTGCTGGCCTCCCCCTCACATGGATGGCGAGGCCATTCCCTGAGACAGGGCACTGGAACCAGGTCAGGTTCCTGGGAAAGACCGTGAAATCAGTCGTGAGTGTATTAGGTTCCCCGGGGGGTCTGGAGACAACGAAGCAGAAATGGCGAATACCTGTTCTGGTTTGGGGACTGGAGGGAATGAATGGTGGGATCGGGGTGGATTTGTGAGTGTGGTAGCACACCGGTGGAGACCTAGGGGTCGGCGAGGCTGTCCAGGAGCTGAGCAGAGCAGGCAGCGTGGAGGGCGAAGAGAAGTGCCCTTGGCCCAAGCCGCTGAGATCTCCGCTTTCTAACAGCCGAGACAGAGGCAGACAGGAAGAGACGCGGGAGGGGAACGGGAGTGGACAGGCCGGGAAAGTCAGGGGAGGAGATGTTCGTGGGAGGTGTGCAGTGATGCGGCCAAGGAGTAAGGTGAGGAGTGAAGGTAGTGAATGACCAGCACGGGGGAGGACGTCGGCCTTGCGTGCGGCCAGAGCCGTTTCTCGGAACGGGGGTGGGGGAGGGGCACGCTGGAGCGGGCGGAGAAAGGAGGAAACGAAAGCAGCAGTGGGCACAGGCCCTTGAATTTCCTAAGAAAGGGGGCAAAATAGAAAGCTGGTGGTTTTGATTCTGGTTTTCTAACAAGAGAAACCCGAGTGTGTTCTCGGAACCGGAGAGGGATGTCCCCGAGAGCTGGATACACCAGAGACCAGGGGTGGTCCCCCCGCCCCCTAGTGACAGGGAAGGGGACTAGAAAAGAAAAACCCAGGAGGAGTGAGGAACCCAGTAGGAGTGGCAGATGCCCTGTGGACACCAGGGCTGCTGTTCAAGCGCCTGAGGACCTCTTGCCGTCCAGTCACGGGGTTCAAGGTCGGCTGAGTGGACTCCAGGTCCTACCCCTTCCTCCCCACTGAGTTTTTCTTTCTTTTTTCTTTTCCTCTTTTTTTTTTCTTTTTTTAATTTGGGAGAATCCAGTCATAAAAATAGTAGTCAACAGTTCCCATTTATTGAGGGCTTGTTCTGCAGCAGGGGCCATGCTAATGGAGCACATTGCACACGATTAGCCATCCCCCCTCCAAGGTAGACCTTGCCCCTTCTTCCAGAGCGCCCACCCTCAGCCTCAGCTCTTGACTGGGGCTGGGTAGTTCTTCGTCCAGCAGGGGGTGCCGGGGGAGGTTGCTGTCCTCTGTGTGCTGCAGGATGTTTAATAGCACCCCCCCCCCCCCCCCTGCCACATTGTGACAACCAAAAATGTCACCAGACGTAGCCAAATGACCCTGGGGAGAGCAAAATCCCCTGGTTTCGTGCTCTGGGTCTGAGGCTCAGAAGCCAGCAAAGCCACTGCTTGCCCGAAGTGTCACGAAACGCCCCAGAGCCAGCGGCTGGTGAGCGCCCGGTCCTTCCACCCCAAGGCGCAGGCTCTGAATCTCTAAGTGGCTCCCGGCCCAGCTTCTGTTTTGCCCGAGGAGCTGTGGCCCAGCAGCAACGTTCACAAGGACCTCCTCCACCGTAGTGGTGGTTCCGGAGTGCGTGCTCACGGAGAAAGGCTCGGACTCTTTCTCCCTTCGACGCCAGCCGTTTGGCTAATGTCTCTAATTGGGAAACAGGGACAGGTAATGTGCATTTAAAAAAAAAAAAAACATCCATCGTCTCGTAATTACTTTTGCATTTTAACCCTCGTATTTCTTGCCGACCTCGTTGTGACTGAGGGACTGCAAGTGCAGCTCCGAGGTCACCTCCTCAGAGGGGCAGGGCACAAGCACGGGGAAATGCCATATCCCTCGCTCCTCCTTATTTTGCTTCACGACGTTTCTTACTTTGCATCCCATTATATGTCTATTGGTTCTTCGTTCACTGACCGTCAACCCCACTAAAAGGTAACCCCCATGAAGGTGGTGGAGACTGTTTCGTCCTCTGCTCTATCCCTAGTGCCAAGGACTGGTCCTGGCTCAGAGTAGGCGCTCCATCGATATTTGTAGAATGAATAAACCTGTCTCATTCCCCTTGAATGGCCACCTGGAGTAACTAACCCCTTGCATAGACAGAGGTGGTTTCTTTAGCTATTCCCCTCCCGATGTACACGGAGTTTGTCCCCAGTGTTCCACCACCTTGTTTTATGCAGCCCAGGGAAGTGGATCAACTTGAGAGGGTCCAAGAACTGAAATTCCTGGGACAAAGGACTCACACATTCTACACGCTGGTGGGACACATGGAGTTGTCCCATGAAAGGGCAATGTGGAGGAGGGACTGCCCCATGGAGTGACCACGGCCAGACCCACCAGCGGATCCGGGCCAGAACGGAGGCTGCTTCCCATAAGCCAGAGACTGTCTCATGGCTGGTCCCCTATCCCCCAAGGGGCACTGGGTCCTGGGGCTGGCGGGCCTTTGCCCTGCCCCAGGGAAGCCTGCGAGGCAGCCTTTTTCCTTATCCTATCCTGTTCTACATAATTCCTCAGCTTCCACCGCACAGCTGTTAGGATCTCCACACCCTCCTGCCACCACCCAAGCCACCTCTGGAATACAAGTTCCCGCAATAAAATCTTGACCTAATGATGGAGTCGCCGGTCTCTTTCTTGGGTCTCTCTGCCCGGGAGATTTTGCCAACGGGCAGTGTGAATTACCCCTCGTCCCCTCCATGGACGACCACACTCTTCGTGTCATTAGTCCCCTGGAGTTGGTTCTGTGTGCAGTGTGAGGCAGGGGAGGGCCTGGGCATGCTTTTCGCTGAGTAAACGGCCAACTGTCCCGATAGTTTTTTTTTAAAGGTTTTATTTATTTATTTTTAGAGAGGGAAGGGAGGGAGAAAGAGAGAGAAACATCTATGTGTAGTTGCTAGGGGCCATGGCCTGCAACCCAGGCATGTGCCCTGACTGGGAATCGAACCTGCGATGCTTTGGTTCGCAGCCTGTGCTCAATCCATTGAGCTATGCCAGCCAGGGCCCAACAGTTTTTTATTATTGCCCTTTCCTCATTTATCTGAAATCCTGTGTCTCCTACGCTGAATCCCGCAGCAAGATTTTTCCATTCCACGGGGCTGTTGTGCCTCCCCTGGTTCACACTTGCATTACCACATCCCTGCGGTATGTTTTCACAAGACAAGTGTCTCTCCTCCTCCGGCTCCTCCTCTGACTCTGAAACCAAAGTTTTTCTAGAAGCGGAGTATACACACGGAAGAGCCCATAAATCATGCACGCATGGCCTGCTTTTTGAACCTTCAGATTGAACACACCCATCTAACCTCATCCTTGTTTATACTCCAGGTTGTCTTGGCTACTCTTTATGTGTGAATCTAGTGAAATTTAGATTCATTTTGTTGGTTTCTAGTAAAAATCTAGGTAGGGTTAAGACTGGCATGCCATTGAATTGTTAACGGGAAGAATTACTGTCTTTACAATATGATGTCATCACCCAAATCACCTTTTTTTTTTTCCGCTGAGAGAAACCTTGGACCATCCACTCCAGCCACATGACCAGCCTATGTCCCTGTGGCTTTCCAGCCAAACAATAGTGGGGGCGGGGGGGAAATCCCTAAATAATTGGCAAAGAAATCTCATGGCCCCTTTCTCTATGGTGGTATTATTTTGTACTCAGTTCTATTAAGACGATTCTTTTGACAGCAATGTCACGATCTTGCCACCGACCAGAAATCTGGGCTCTGATTTACTCCTGCGGGTGGGCTGGCCTGGAGAATTGGACCTTGATAGGAAGAGCGCCTTGTGCTTACACCTGGTGCTTTATCGGGAAGTCTCCACGGACCGGCCACCGTGGCGTGTCCAGCATTGCGCTGGGGAACTCGTGAGTGCTGCGGCATTTATTCCGCACAGTGTAGGAAGCACGGTCGCCTGCCTCTTCCAAGGAGAAGTGTGAATTCACCTCATTTGGAGTTCAGGGTTGGGTGTGTTTGGCTCTTCCTACACCATTACCTTATCCCCTTGGCTCCTTCGTGGGTGGAATGGAGAAGTTCATTTTTTCATTCATTTAGCAAATATGCGAGCACCTACCCTGTGTCTTAGATTGTACCGAAGACAAGGCCTGGACCAGGTGCCGGGGATTGAACAGGGAGCGAAACAGGGCCCGTGTTCTCCATTCGACTCGGGAAGAAAGCCAAACAGGCCAGCCAGCCCCACGTCGTGGACTTCCCTGAGTGAGGGAGGGGCAGGGTGCAGCCGGGATTCCCGTGCGACACGGTTTCACCCCCAGCGAGTGTTGGTGAGGGCGTGGGGACGTGGGAACCAACCCTTGCGTATTGTCGACGGGGATGCGAAATGGCGCGAATGCCAGGGGAAGCAGCGTTTCTTCAAGAAACTGAAAATGGAATTACCCTGCGGCCGGGCGATGCCACGCCGGGTCTGTGTTCGGAAGCACCGGAAGCAGAGCCCCAAGAGGCGTCTGCGCACGCGCGCTCACAGCTGCGTCACGCACGGCGGCCGGAGAGCGGGGGCAGCCTCAGCGCCCACTGACGGGCGAGCGGGTAAACCAAACGGAGCCCATGCCCTGCAGTGGATGTAGCTCGGCTTTAAAAAGGAAGGACGTGCCCTGGCTGGCCCTGGCTGGCGTAGCTCAGTGGATTGAGCGTGGGCTGCGAACCAAAGTATCGCAGGTTCAATTCCCAGCCAGGGCATATGCCTGGGTTGCAGGCCATGGCCCCCAGCAACTACACATTGATGTTTCTTTCTCTCTCTCTCTCTCTCTCTCTCTCTCTCTCTCTCTCTCCCTCTCTCTCTCAAAATAAATAAATAAATCTTAAAAAAAAAAAAAAAAGGAAGACGTTCTGACACAGGCCACAGCGTGGCTGAGCCTTGAGGACACTACGCTCCGTGGAACCAGCCCATCGCCAGGAGACAAATGCCACGTGGGCCCATTCATGTGAGGTTTTCGGTGTCATCAACCCAGAACCGTAAAGTAGACGGCGGCGGCCAGACACTGGGAGGAGGGGGAAGTGGGGAGTTGTCTAATGAGTACACATGGTTTCAGTTTTGCAAGATGAGAAAGTTCTAGAAATCGGTTGCACAGCAAGCGCTATTTCTCAACCACCCTTTCGACTAGGAACT
Organism: Phyllostomus discolor; assembly: GCF_004126475.2. Taxonomy (NCBI): domain Eukaryota; kingdom Metazoa; phylum Chordata; class Mammalia; order Chiroptera; family Phyllostomidae; genus Phyllostomus; species Phyllostomus discolor. The sequence goes on along the minus strand of NC_040911.2, from coordinate 97,345,780 downwards.
AACTGCCTTCGTGACCCCTTTAAATTTTGGTGGCCCCTAACTCTATTCTATTTTCGACCATCTGTCCAGGCAGAATGCCAAACACAGAAATGCCGCGTCCCCAGCCCATGGCCCGGAGCCCCTGGCCAGCTCCCTCACCACGCCCCAGGGGCAGAGAGAGTGCAGTTTAATGCTGAGTGCTGCATCCTTCCTCCCATCCACGGGCTCGCTTCTCCGTCTGTGCAGTCCGGTGCTCTCTGCCGCCACTTCCTCTTCCTTGTGTGGACAGGGCTCTGGGTGTCCGTCCACTCTCCTCGGGTGGTTGGACTTCCTCCCACGTTGCTGCCTCTGTGTTACCCGGTGACCAGCCAGCCAGAACACACGGCTGGTTTCGTGTTTCCCAGACGTCTGCCTTGCCCTGTGCCCCTCCTTCGCCGTTCACATTTCTGTTAATTCTTTGCCTGACTCAGGGGAAGGGGCAGGGTCGGCCCACTCCGGCCAGCCAGCTGCCTGGGCTTGTCGGTAAGGTTTTCCCGGTGCACAGCCAGCCTGGTTGTCGATGTGGGGTCTCTGGCTGCTTCAAGGTCCAGCCGCAGGACTGAGTGGTTGTGACAGAGGCATGTATCTGCCACCCAAAACTCGGAAATATTTACCACCTGGCCCTTCACAGAAACATGTTGCCAGCCTTTTGCCTAATTCAGGTTCAAGTGCGAAAGGTTACATTTTGTATTTGAGCCTGGTGCTTTTCCAGGTCAGGTTGTAAGTAGGTAATTAGAGCGTGTGTAAAGCCTGACTTGGGGGCGTTAACTTTGGGGGATTGTCCCGGCCCCTCCCTCTGCTGGGAGCCCACCCCCCAGGTTTCGGATGTTCACTCTCTGCCCCGAACACTCAGTCTGAGCTGCCCACCTTCCAGCCCCGTGTAACCTTTTTTCCGCATCGCATCACTAGACCAACCAACCCCCTTGCTCATTCATCGGTTCTCTGGTTATGATCTCTACCTCCCGTCCGCATCGTGACCTTCTCGAGGGCGAGCCGTCTCAGCTCTCCTCAGCATCCCCAGCAGTGTCTGGTGATGGATGGTGTTTGTTGAATGAAAAAAAAAAGTGGAGTAGAGAGAAGGGTGCTTTTTCAGACTTCTTTGCTTTTCGATTTGTCCTTCCAGACATATGGACCAGCCCTAGTGTGTTCTAAGTCTCTCTGTACCCGACTGCCCAGGACACGGGGTCCCTGGTGGCTGTGGGGTTCTGGGGGGAGACGTGGAACCCAGCTGCCGATCCATCTTTCGTGGTCCCTGTTCTTTCTAGAATTAAGCGCAGACCTACACCCCACTTCCCCTCTTCCTCATCCTGCCCACAGAGTGGGGACCTCTTCCTTATTTGGCTGCTTCACCACGCCACCCACCATTGTCCTGGAGATGAGGGAGCAGGGCCCGTGGGTGCCAGGTCCAGCAGCTACAGTGGGCGCTGAGGGGCACAGGGCGAGGTGGGGGGAAAAGGAGGCAGCTGACCTCTCAGGGACACTGGCTGCCAGCCACTGGCGACATTTATTCCATAAGTGGCGTAAATGGCCCTTCACCGTGTGTCCTCACAGCTGATGCTCATGGGGTGACAAACATGGATGTGATTCGGTGACCGTGGCCACAGGGGAGCCTCGACCCCCACACCACTGTGGCATTGTGGGGACCCGGCTAGGAGGGAGCATTTGCATCTGTCACACACCAGGGACTTCGCTCCGGGCCTGGGTGGTGTCGGGATGGTCACCGGAAGCATCGAGGATGGCCCAGGGCTGTACGAGGTGCCTGTGGTGCCAGCACTGTAGACGCCACGGCCCCGGAGCCACCCCGATAATCACAAATCACACAACACAAGTAAAAGATGAGGAGTTGCTAAGTAACAGTGGCTCCGGGACAAGTAAGTCCCTGGCCTCACTTCTGACCCAACGGCCACAGGTCCCTCTCACAGAGAAACTGCGTGCTGTGTGCACTCGACAGGGGAGGGAACAGGCTCGGAGAGACAGAGTCCCTCGGTCTGGTCAGAGCTGGTACGCGGCAAGGCCAAGGTTCACAGTCGAGATTTTTCCAAGCCACACTCTCATTTCACAACCCAATAGAATTAAGAATGCGTTCTCAAAAGAGACATCAAATTCTTAACTTCTTATTTAAAAAAAAAAAAACAGAATCAGGGGAAAAAAACAGAACTGAAATGGCAAATTATCTAGACTCAGAAAGCAGGTGCCGTTCATACCAAAGCATAAGAAGTGCGGCTGCCACTTCCCACAGAAGCCGGAACACCTTTTACGGGTAAAAAGAAGAACAAATGAATTACGTATTTAACTTAAAACACAGAAAACATAATTCTTAAATGCAAGTTCTTTTTTTTAAAAAGATTTTATTTATTTATTTTTAGAGAGGGAAGGGAGGGAGGGGGGAGAGAGAGAGAGAGAGAGAGAAACATCAATGTGTGGTTGCTGGGGGTCATGGCCTGCAACCCAGGCATGTGCCCTGACTGGGAATCGAACCTGTGACACTTTGTTTCCCAGTGCACGCTCAATCCACTGAGCTATGCCAGCCAGGGAGAAAACATAATTATTTAAAAAGGAAGAGTAAGGAATTAAAGGTAAGTTCTGCAACGGATGAAATAACTAAATAACAAATTAGTAGAAATGATACATTTAAAATAAATTTTAAAGGCTCCTTTTTGGGGGGCAAGCAGTGGGAAACAGAGAACCCTGGCGAATCTGGCTCAGGGAGAGTGGAGAGAGCCAGGTGAGGGCACAGTAAGGAGACGGAAAGCGGCAGAATCAGGGAATGTCTGTGAATCCATTCAGACCCGGCCAAAGGCTCCCTGGTGCCACCTCGCCGCCCTCGGTCCCTCGCAGGGACTCCCGGCAAGCCACCTGCAAAGCTGGCCCTGAGTCCGCTCCCCAGCGAACCCCGCCGAAGATGGGGACCAACTAGAAGAACCATAAAGATAACATAATGTCACTCTGTGGGGACGAGCTCATTCTCCAGAGGTGAAGACTCAGGGGAGGGCCCCACCCCCACCCCAGGTCACACAGCCCCCTCTGCCCCACGGCCCTGTCTCCGTCCGGCCTGGTAACCAGGAGACGGGAGTCTGGAAGGGCCTGACAGGTGTGCAGAGACCCCCCAACCTTCCCCTCCAGGGCGGCCGTCATGGGAGCCGCGTGAATGTCCTTCACTGACCCGACGCTCACACCTCCTACCATCGGAGAGGCGGGTCCCTACTCAGACCGCCCCCTCCGGAGAGGCCCCCCCACCAGCCCAATCTCTGGTGGTTTCCAGGCCCCCCGCTGCCACAAAGCCCCCCCCCCCCATACACACACCTCGAAAATGGGAGCAGTGACCCACCCGCAGCGGTGAAACTGCTCCCAGACTCTGAATCTGAAAAGCTCGGCGATCCGGGTCTCAGGCGCTGCCCTCCTCTGAGCCTTCTCTCTGGCTGGTGTCTGGCCCCCGGCGGGCGGGGCCGCTCTCACTGGCCGCCGACTGCGCTCGCCAAAGCGCTCTGACGCCGCCGAGACTGGGGACACGGAGATGAGGACGATGGAGACTCCGCTCCCGCTCTCGCGTGGCTCGGGGCCGCGGGGGGCGGGGGGGGAGGCAGACAGCTAACTGACCCCCTGCCTGAGGGTCCAGCGTGAATGATTCGTTTATCTCCTGAGGGTGCAGCGAGCACCCCATTTGCGACTAGATCAGAGAGCTTTGGACGCACGGAGAAGAGTTTTCCGGCAAGCCCGTGGGCAGTGGGGAGCCAGAGAAGGTTCCTGCCAGTGGGCGTGGCGTGCTTACAGGTGAGGCTGAGGTCTGTCTGTCTGGTTCCCTATCCATCCATGCACGCACCCTGCAGCCCTCCGACAAATATTCACTGAGCATCTGTCTACTCTGCGCCAGGCCCTGTCCCGCGCGCCTGGTCCCCATCCACAGCGGTGGGCCAGACATGCTGGGGAGAAGGGGCGGGGGCCAATAAACACATTGACAAGTGAGTCCCAGGCGTGCTAAGCACTGTGAGGGCACAGAGCGACCGGGCTGCGCATGAGCAGAGCACGGGGAGGGCAGGTAATGGTTTACTGGAAAAGAGGCAGTTACGACGAGAATAGAGGAGAGGGAGTTCCGGGGAGAGGGGGGAGCAAGTTCAAAGGCCCTGAGGCAGGAGAGAGCTTGGTGAGTCAGAGATCACGGGAGGATGACAGTGGGGCTGAAGGAGAGGGGAGGAGGGGGAGACGGGGTGGGGCAGGCCCCGCTGAGAATTCCGGGGGGTCGGGGAAGGGCAGTCAGGGGCCACGGGGAGGTTTTCGGCAGGTGAGCGTCGTGTTTTCATTTACGTTTCTAAACGTTCTCTCTGGCTGTTGTAAGCAGCAAATGTGGCAACAGGGAAGCCAGCCAGGAGGCTGCAGGGGAGGGTGCTGGGGGCTGGGCCGGGGTGCCGGCGCTGGGGTCAGGCAGAGGTGGGCCACGCAGGACATGTATTCGGGGGCGGTGGTGACGGGGACAGAGGATGCCTAACGTAGGTTGGGGGTGGGGATGGGTGGAGGAATAAGTATTTGGGGGAATCAAGGTGTCTTTTTAGGATGTTTCGAACAGGGGGTTGGAAGCTCAGGTCCCGAGCCCAGGAGGGAGGCCAGGATGCTGGCGGGGTCGGGAGGCTCCCCACCCACATCTGTTTACAGCCACGGCAGACCTGGCGAGGTTGCCGAGGACGTGGCCGGGGTGACGGTGGGGCCGCTGAGCCGGAGCTGGGTGGGAACGTCGCTAAGAAGTGACCCCGAGCACGGGATGCCACGTGACTGGACTTGGCAGCGAAGTTGTGACCCCAAGGGGCCATGCAAGGGCGCATGGCGTGGAAACCTGGTGGGAGGACCCGGAGGAGGGGGACGGAGTGAGAAGAGGGGCCGGGAGGGCGGACACGCCCACCAGAAACTTGGTGTGGGCCCATGGGGTGCTGGTGAGAAGGTGATGGGCCCTGAGTGGGAGAAACTGAGGCCGTGCAAAGGGACAAACGCTAGAAAAATATCCCTGAGCAGGCAGGGGGAAGGAAATGAGCCGGGCCTCCGGTCCCCTGGGTGTCACCAGCTGTGTCTGCTCTCCCAGTGTGACCTTGGGCAAGTTACAGGGACCACTGGGCCTCCGTTTTTGCATCTCCAAAGGGGCCGCCCAGGCCCCAGGTGACTCGTGTGTTGCAGTGGGTTCGTCCTGGGTTGGGGAAGGTCCCTGGGACAGAGCAGGCAGTTTTGATGTCCAGTGCTTCAATCTGTGAGTGTCCTAGGCTGTCCCCAGGGGGACCACCAGGCTCCGCCAGGCCCACCTCGCTCCAGGGTTCACAACCAGGCCTGACTGGTCCTTGGAGGCTCAGACCAGATGGCTGCACTCTTCTGAGGGGGAATCCAAGTTCATAATCGGAGGAGCTGCCAGGCTGGGGCCAAGGGGCTCTGGAGTGACAAGGTCCTGGATCGGATCCTGGATCGGATCCTGTCTCTGCCACTTCCTGGCTTGGGGTCTTTGAACAAGCATTTTCCTTTCTAGGTCTTAGTTTTCTCATCTGCAAGATGGGTATCATCATCACCATTGGTTGTTATGAGGGTTAAATGAGATGCTAGCTCTAGAATCCCTTCCTTCCTTCCTTCCTTCCTTCCTTCCTTCCTTCCTTCCTTCCTTCCTTCCTTTCTTCCTTCCTTCCTTCCTTCCTTCTTTCCCCCTTACCTTTCTTTCTCTTACAGAAACCAAGTTTTGCTGCTGGAGTCTCCCTCTTCTTGGGTTATGTCACCTGGGTGGGGCCAGGGCCCCTGGGGTTCTGATAAACCGGCCTCTGCCCCTGCCCCACCCACGGGCGTCTGGGCTGGTGGGGCCCACAGATCTCTCATTTATCTGTCCTCCCCTGCTGTCCTCCCTCCTGGGCCCTGAACTGGCAGCTGGCCGGGGCTCCGCAGAGCCTTGTACGAAGGGAGGATTGGCACTGCCAGCTCGGGGGCTGGGCCAGCTGACAGGTACACTGTGGGTACGCAGTCAGCCAGGTGTTGGCTGCAGCCACAGGGCAAAGGGAGGAGGGCAGGTCTGGTGGCAGCTTGTCACGCAGTCCCCTGTGGGGCGTTCAGCCAAGGTGGCAGTGGCTGGAACTGCCCGGGGAGTGGAAAGGCGTGGACGCACTTAGCAGCCATTAGGGCAGAATGCCAAGGACAGACCCTGGGAGGGACAGCTCCCCAGGGGGGCTCCTGCCTTCTAGAGGTGAGCTCTGGGCCCAGCCTCATGACTCAGGAGACCTGCGTTGGGACCAGCAGGCCTCTTCCAGTTCGCTCCCAACCTGCAGGCCCCAGACACATGCGGGCTGGATCCTGCTTTTTAGTAGCTGTGCGACCTGAGATCAATCTTTGGAGTGCAGGAGCCTCAGTTTCCCCATTTGTGGGATGGGATAATGATAACAACGGTTAAGCCCTTTGATTCGGAGGACTTAAAATGCAAGTAAGATCAAGCCACATCCCTGCTCATACCGCGCCCCCCCCCCCCCACACACACCCAGAGGTGCCTACTGCACTCTGGAGAAAGTCCTGCCTCCTCACCCCACAGGTCCTTTTCTGTCCCCCCCCCCCCATTTTCTCTACTCCAGCCACTTGGGGGTCCTCCCGCTCCTCCCTCGAGCTGAGCTCACTCCCAACGCAGGTCCGTTTGCCCGTGCTGGTCCCTCTGCCTGCCCTGCCCCCCGCCCCCACCCCCACCTGTTCCCACCACCATTCCTTCAAGTGGCCTGCTCACTGACTCACACTCCTGGCTCATTCCCTCCGTGGCACTGCACGCTATCCCAAAGAATCATAGTTACTTGTTTATCTGTTCCTTATCTGCCCCTAAAATGTGAGCTCTGCAAACACAGGGGCTAGATCTGTTTAGTTCTTGGCTCTTCCCAATACCTAGCACATAGTAGGTGCACTACAACAGTAGCTACAGTAATTTTTTTCCTAGAACAATTTCTCAGGCCCTCAAGGTACGTAGAGCCTCGTGGGTGAATGGGAGGACACGGGCCGGCCATTTGTGGCTGGTTTCCCACTCACCCATTATTTCCTCTGTTCCTTCAGGACCGCTTCCCCGAGCACCTACTGCGTGGCGGGCTCCCAGCTGGGCGCCGGGGGTGAAGCTGTGTAGTGGAGCGGGCAAGCTGTGCCAGCTCTCATGGAAGGACGGCCCTAAATCCTAAACCTTCTTTGGCTCCCCAGTGCCCCAGCCGAGGCCCACGCTCTTTACCTGGATCCCACCGGCCTTTCCGGCGGGGCCTCCAGGGCACCGAAGGGCACCCAAGGGCATCGCTGCCCGCACCCTGCTGTCTCCCGCTCCCAGCAGCCCTGTTCCTCCCCATCCTGCCCCGTGGCCACACTCGTAAAAGTGCTCACGGGGACACGCAGGGGTGTCTATGGGCCTCCTGGCCCTTCCAGGCCCGGCCACGTTCACGCCGTCTCCCCCGCTCTGGCGAGCTTTTCGGTTCCGACATCAGAATGGCCTGTCAGCCCTCCCTGGTGTGAGCTTTCTCTCGTCAGGACCACACCCCTGCCCCATGGCCTCGTAGGGATGATCTCGTCCCTGTTTCACAGAAAAAGGCACCAAGGCACAGAGAGGTCTAGTAACTTGCCCAAGGACACACAGCTAGTGCTGGGGACTCGAGCTCAGCCGGCTGAGCCCAGGTGCGTCCTTCACGTCCCTGCTCTGCTGTCTTAGCTATCAGCTGGGCCTTTCCAGAAACTCTCCTGTTACCAGCCTGTGCAGACCACACCCTCACACTTCCTGCCTGTCTTCCTGGGCCCCCCTCTGAAGCCCTGGACCACTCTATAACCTCAGTGCCGGACCCCCATGCTGGGTGCTGTAGAGTCCTCCCCAGGTAAGGCTTCTCGGTGTCCCTGTCTTGCAGATGGGGAAACTGAGGCATGGAGCAAGGAGGTCAGACTCGCCCCAGGCTAGACAGCAGGCAGTCTGAGTCACGCGCAGGCTCTTGGAACTAGAAAGCGGAGCCGTGCGCCCCGCTGGTCCTTCTGCGTGGTGCCACCAGAGCCGGCCGCCACAGCTGGCACTGCAGTCGACCACAGCAGCTGTCACCGCGGCCGACCGCCGCAGCCGGCCACCTGGTTCCTACTGCTCTCGCACCCGGTGGCCACGCCCTGTCCTGGTCAAGCCTGTCTTGGGTTCCTTCCACCCCGTTTTAGAGAGGAGAGACTGAAACTCGAAGAGCAGGGCGACGTGGTTGAGGCCCCTGAGTTACCCAGGTGTGGCGATGGGTTTAGAGTGGGGCTGTGGGACCCCTCAGCTCCGTGTACGGCTGCCCCGAGTGTCCAAGTGACCAGGCTGCCTGGGTGTCTCTCCCTCACCCAGGGACACACAATGTCTCCCGGGAGCTCCGAATTGTCAGTCATTCCCAGCCGGAGCTTCCTGGGAGCTGCTGAGAGGCAGCCGCCTACTTGGACCGCCCTGGACCCTTTCTGTCTGGCTGTCAATGGGCCTTGGGTGGCCAGGTCTAGCCCAGCCCCTGTCCCCACTGTGTGGCTTCCCGATGACTCATGCATGGGCTCTTGGCCTGCAGCTATGTGTGGCCTGGGGGCTCCCCACCCAAATAAGCAGCCCCCCCCCCAACACATCTGCTCCAAGGCCGGCCCCGGGGGCTGAGCAGCCGTGGGCCTCTGCACTGGCTATTCCCGGTACAGGGAAGACCTTTCCTCAGTTTCTCCCACAGCCAGTCCCATGTCATCCCTCCAGTCACAACTCAGATGTCACCACGTCAGAGAGGCCCTTCCTGCCCTCTGGCTCACTAGGATGTGAGCTCTGAGAAGGCAGGGTTTTTCTGTCGTGTGTGGGAGGCCAACAGTGAGGAGGTGAGCGTTTCAACAAGATCCTTTCTGCTAGTGATGTGTGATATCAACATGATCGGGCAATTGGGTAGAGGGTGTCTGGAACGGGGGCCTCTGGGAGGCCGTGACGTTTGAGCAGAGGCTTGGATGAAGGGGAGGGGCTGTGGTGACATCTGGGGGCAGGAGAGTTCGAAGAAGAGGGGCAGCACGTGCCAAGGTCCTGGGGCAGGAATGGGCGGATGTGCACGAGGCGCTGCAAGGAGGCCCGTGTGTCTGGCAGAGTCGCTGAGTGACAACTGAGGCAGGTGAGGTGAAGGAGATGAGTTGGGGTGGGGGGTGGGGGGGGAGGGCTTTACAAGCCGTGGGGAAAACTTTAGCTTTTCCTCCGAGTGAGGAGAGTCCCAGGGGATATGATCAGAGGTAGGTCTCCACAAGACCCCTCAGGCGGCCTGCGGAGAATGGACTAACGTGGGGGCAAAAGGGGGAGAAGGGAATCTATTTATTTATTCACTCAACCAAAGGGAGTCCCCACTGCGCGCCTGGCGCAGTCCTGGTGCTGGAGCCACAGCAGCGAACAACTCCAACAAACCCCCTGCCCTCAGGGAGCTCACGGGCTTGAGCCGGGGGCCCGACGAGAAACCAGCAGGATGAGCAAAAGAGTTTGCATGCCAGGAGAGGATATGGAGACGGTGTAGGCAGGGAAGCTTCCGGAAGCGCTGGGGTTCATGTACACACCGGCACATGCATTGTCCACGCTGTGGATGCCATCTGTCCAGACCAGTGAGCTCTTGGAGGTGACGGTGACCTTGCCATGGCTGGGTCCCAGCCCGGGGCTTGGCTCCCAAACGGACTCCTGTCTCAGTCTACACAAGGGGAAACGGAGGCTCAGAGAGCCTCCAGGGTCTCATAGGGTCTTGGCTACAGGGATTTACCCAAGGTCACTCAAATGGCAAAACCCAGACTGCACCCAGGGCTTCTCCCCCTGCGCAGTGGATGAACTTGACTTCTGGTGTTTCACTGTCTTCAAGGGTTACCTGGCCGTCATCTGGGGGCCGCCGTGCCTGGGTGTGGTCCTGCTGGCATGAGGTCCTCTGGGCTGTAAGCCGGGGAGGAAGGCAGACCGGGGCACACTGTGGGCGCCCAGCAAACGGGCGCCGTTAGCAGGCCGGGGCCTCTACCTGCTCCTGGGTGCCTTTCCCTCCAGGGGATTCCTTGGCACCCTCTGAAGACACTTTCGGTTGTCACACTGGGAGGTGGGGGCGTGCTGTTGACGTGAAGTGAGTGGAGGCCAGAGATGCTGCCAAAGGACCTATAATGTATAGGACAGGCCCGACCACCGGGTATGATCCTGTCCGAACTCGTCTTGTTGAGATTCTGGCCTGAAGGCCCAGGTACCCGCCGGCCAGTCGCCACGGGTCGGCTTGCTGTGCGTTGGCGCCACCTGGTGGCTGAATGAGACACTGCAGCAGTCCTCGAAGGGGCCGAGACTTCAGAAATGATCCCTCCAGTATCCATTAATAAGATCAACGGCGGCGGCACGGTGGCAGCAGCAATCGCGGACTGGTGCAGGGCTCACCGTGTGCCAGGCCAGCGCGAGACGTCTTATTCAGACAAGCCCAAATGCCACATCCAGCTAGCAGGCAACTCAGAATGGACGCATCTGAACTCGAACTCCAGATCACTCCCTCACCTCACCCCCGCACCTCCCCTGAGCCTGTTCTGCCCTCTTGGATGTCCTGTGTTCACCCCTGTGTTCATCCCCCTGCTCACAACCAAACCCCCATGGCTCCCACCTCATTCACATTCACAGTGAGAACCAACGTCCCTAAACCGCCCACGAGGCCCTTAATCCACTGTTTAAAATTGAGGCACACGCCAACCCTCCTTGTCTTCTGTATTCTGTTTTTTTTTTTTTAATACAGTAAGACATGAAGTGTATATATTTGACTCATTTATCTTGCTGACTATCCATCTCCTGCATGTGAACAGCTCCCCGGGGACAGAGGCTCTGTCTGTTCGGTCCCTGCTCTCTTCCCAGCGTCTAGCACTGTGCCTGGCACATAGTAGGTGCTCAGTCTGTTGACTAAACGGAGGGATGATCTGCAGAACATCCTGGCCTCACACTAGAATGTTGTAGGTTCTAATCCCACCTCCTCCACCGAGGCTGCTCAACACTGGACAGGTTAGTTAACCTCTTTAGGTTAAAAACAGTGCCCACCTCATTATGTTCTGAGAGCATTAAGTGTGTTGATACACAAGAGTTTAAGACAGTATGTGGTGCCTAATAGGTGCTCAATAGGGGCAGTGCCTTACTTTACTCACCTTTCCTCCTGCCCACCCCCTCCATTTCTTAAACCCCTGGATGGGAGGGCTCATGTCTCAGTCTTCTTTAGTCTTTTGCACATAGTAGGTGCTCGTTCAATGCTGGAGTTGCTGGAAGGACACTGATGGTTGAAGACAGCTTCCTGTTCTTCACATGCTGTGAAGTAGGCTCTTCTACCCCGGTTTACTGGTGATCAAACCCAGGTTTCCACCAGCAGAGGTGGGTCCTGTCCCTCCAGCCTAGTCAGGTGTCTTCCATCCAAGCCAGCTCCCGGGGTGAGGGTCGGAACCAGGAGAGAGCAGAGAAAAGGGTTGTCATTCTGAAGAGTGGCCAGCAGGGGGCAGAAGAGCTCTGAGACGACTCTGTCTCGCAAACCTGGGTCTGCACCTCCTCAAACTTTGCGCCCTGGGCACCTCACCTGTCTCACCCTAGTCCAGGCCCTGGTCGGAGAGGCCCCGTCCTACCAGGAGGTGCCTTTCTCCTGCCCTGCCTCGAGCATCATGCCGTCCTGGGCTCCATGCTAAGGACTTCCCCCCGGATGTTCACTCAGCCGGCACAACAGCCAGCACGAGGCAGGTACTGTTACTGCCCCATTGTTCAGAGGAGGTAACTGTTTAAAATATTCATGGGCCCTCCATGTCAGAGAATGAGACCATGTCAGAGAACTGGGAGGCTGGGGGAGCCCAGAGAGGCGAAGCCGTACCCAGCCTCAGGAGGATGGCTGGAAGCCCACCTCATTTCTCAGGGAGGGACAACAGTTACCCGGGGGGAAGCAGGGAGACATTTCAGACTGAAGGGACGGTGTGTGCAAAGGCCCTGGGGTGGCTAGAGGCACCGCAGTAGATGAGTCTGGCTGAAATGGCATAAAAAATGGGAGCAAAGCAGGACGAGGCAGAGAGGCGGTAGGGCTCAGCTGGAGACTCAGGGGCAGGGCTGACCGCGGGGGTCAGGCACAGGACACACGGGATGCCACGGGATCTCAGCAGATGGCCCCCCACCTTTTGCAGGAGGCTCACGGGGCAATCGCTGTCCTCCTCAGAGGGTGGGTGGGGGCACCTTGCCCAGACAGCCAGTAAGTGGCAGGCTGGAATTTGAACCTGCTCTGAAACTGCCATGCTTTGCTGTTTTTAAGGAAATGCCATGAACTTGGGAGAGATGCTTAATGAGCTCGGGTGCCTGGCACTGCGTGGAGTACTTTCCCAGCACTGTCTGTCTGATCAAACCCTCAGCAATAACTATAGGAGAGAAGTGCTATTGTTTGCCTTTCTCTTACAGGTAAAAAAACCCCTAACACTCAGAGAGGGCAAGTGATTTGCCCAAGAGCACACAGCCCACAAGGCTCAAAACCAGGACTCAAGCCCAGGCCCATAGGCTCTGCCCTCTTACCTGTGGCACCTGCGAATCCCAAGCCCCAACTGGCTCCGAGCTTTGTGCTGTCTGTGCTCTGGCTTCCTTAATCATACATTTTAAATGACCTTCTCACCCACCTTTTCTTTTTAAAGATTTTATTTATTTTATTTTGAAAGAGGGGAAGGGAAGGAGAGGGGGAGAGAAGCATCAATGTGTGGTTGCCTCTCTTATGCCCCCAACTGGGGACCTGGCCCACAACCCAGGCATGTGCCCTGACTGGGAATTGAACTGGTGACCCTTTGGTTCGCAGGCCGGCACTCAACCCACTGAGCTATGCCAGCCAGGGCCGACTTATTTTTTTCCTTTAACTAAACCTGTTTCTGTGCAAAAGAAGCTATTCTATACCATTAGCGGAAGTGGAAAACCTATATCATTGATCACAAATGGAAGATAAGGATGGAAATAAATACAATACGAGCAAAAAAACAACATCGCTGTGTGTTGCCTGCCGCTGTTGCTGGCCCAGTGCGGAAACAGAGGGCCGCGGGGGCTTTGTTCAAGAGGGACTCCGAGAGGCGATAAGGAGACACCGGCAGCTAGGGGCCTTTGTTCCTTGAGACGCTCAGGGCAGCTGCAGGAAATCCCTGCAGAGAGCACTGGCCCTCTGTGATCCCCTGTCCCGTGTGACTTAGAACAGCCTTCAGTGGCTGGGCAGACCCCTTGACCCTGGCCAAATCCTGCCCCCCGGCTCATCCGGGCCCACCCTGACCCCGCATCTAAACCCCACCCACCCCGAAGATGGGACAGGCGCCCGGGAGCAGAGCCCCAAACGTCCCTCCCGCCCGCTGCTCCCCCTAGGCAGAGCCCCTCCGGGCAGGGTACACAGCGGGCACCTCGCCTGGCCTCCAGAGCCCGGGCCGCAGGGACTGAGCGATCGGTGGTTGGGCTTATTTATTTTTTCTTTTTAATAGAAAAATGTTCCCTGCACCGCCAGCTCTTTCCTGGGCAGGGTTTGGAAACCGTGTCGAGATGGAAAACAATTTTAGGGAAGAGGACAGCTAAAATTATGGGCCCTTCTGCTGCCAGCTCCCAAGGGGCAAGCAGGCCATGGCCCTGGAACTTTCCCGAGCCGGGGCGGGCGGGCCCACGTCTGGAGAGAAGCCCGGGTACACTGTTGAGGCTGCTTGTCTCGGCTGGCTGGGCTGTGGTCAGGCCACACGGCTCCCCCGAACGGGGCGGGCTGCCCCTGGGGGGCTGTGCCCCCCCATGCCAGGCAGTCCTCTTGAGTCCCCAAGTGATCTCTTGAGTCCCCTTGAGATCACTTATCCAACCATAACCCCCTTCCCAGGGTTCATGGCCTTCCCGCAGCCGCCTGGTTGGCAGGAGCCATGATGTTGGCTGCTGGCGTGGGTGTGAGGAAAGGAGCCGTCTCTTCCCCTTTTGCTGCCGTTGTCCCCGTACCGGGGGGCAGGAGAGGTAGAGCGGCTGAGGAAGGTGGGCTCTGGGACGCTGGGCGGAGGGATCTCCTTTCTGCTCAGTAGCGCCCCCTGCCCTTCTCTGTCTCACAGAAGCTGTGTGACCTTGGGCAAGTGACTTCACCTCTCTGGGCTTCCGTGTTCTTACCGGTGAAATGGGGGTGACAACGCCCCTCTAGGCGAGTCAATGCGTTTGCACGTGTAAAGGAAGCTCTCGGCGTCTAGCAAGTCCCGCACTGTGCTGGCCACTGTTACTGTTATTGTTATTGTTGGTATCATTATCGTCGGCATCGCCATCACCATCTTCTGCTTCTTCTTCTTCCTCAGCCGTGAGTCCAGGCTCCAGAACTCCACGTGTATCCGGAGTTCTTGAAATGGAATGCATTACCTATTAATCTTGCTCTGACCTGGAGGGTCCCAGCCCCTACTATCCAGGACCCTCGGACGACTCCTGATGCTCCAGGACCCCAGTCACTGAGTTTCTCACCGAGGCCCCAGACTACGCTGTCCAGGCCCCCACACCCAGCCCTGTCCTGACAGGGAAACTCACGGCTCCTCTCCCTCCCACCTCCCCTTCCCTGCGCACCGGCCTCCAGCCTCATCCCTGGGAGCTGGCCACGCCCTGTCTCCGAGGCTCAATCCGGCCGCTCACCTTTAGAATCACACCAGCTTCCTTGCGTGTCTCTGACTTAAAGAGAAAAAGTGCTTTTTTGTTTAATTTCGAGTCACGCAGCCTGTCATACAAGTTCAAGCAATACAGAAGATGCCAAAATTTAAGATTATTTGTTCAGTGATTAATAGCAGTGGTTTTATTTCATTGTTTAAATGTTGTGATAAAGGAGCATTGCTTTTCTGCTTGGAGATGACATTTTAAAAATTATGTATCTTTAAACACACAGGTTAAGACGAGTACTGGGTTGGCCAAAAAACTCAAATTTGTTTTTTTCCCATACGATGGCTGTAGTAACGCTTAGTTATCTTTAACTTCATTCAAAACAACTGTGTTAGCCTGTATTGTGTCAGCTGTCATACCAGCGTGCGTTTCAAAAAACAACTTACCAAAATGGGTGCATTTGAGGCATAGTCATTTTAATATTGAAGATGGAAGAAAATACACAACATGTTTTGGCATTTTAAGCTTTGTTATTTCAAGGAAGATTAAAAACGCAACTGAAACGCAAAAAAAAAAAGATTTGTGCAGCGTGTGGAGGAAGTGCGGTGGCCGATTGCCTGTGTCAAAGGTGGTTTGTGAAGTTTCGTGCCGGAGCTTTCTCGCCAGACGATGTTCCACCATTGGGTGACCAGCGGAAGCTGATGGCGACCAAACTGAGACATTAACTGAGAACAATCAGCATTGTACCCGGTGGGCGGGCGATAGCCAGCATGCTCAGAATATCCGAATCAATATAGTTATTGGCGAAAATGAAAAATGTGTCTTTTATTTTGCGGAAAAAACGGACCACACCCTTTGGCCTCCCGGTACCTTGGCATGGTTTAAACCTCGCTCTGAAGGTGCGAGGGAAGAGACACCTCTTGCTGGCTGAGTGCAGCTCGCCCCCGTCGGTTTATGTCCAGGACCGCCACAGCTTGGTTTTCTTTTATCATGTTCTTTTACTATTTTATTTCATGTTTCCCTTCATTCTGGATGCCCCGGCCCACGACAGCTGTCCCTGGGTGTAGCTTTATTTTGTGCACGGTGTCTTCAGTCCACAGGGAAGTTCTCCCTCTGCTTCTCGTCATCTCTCCCGTTCACCAGCCTGCGGCCAAGGCCTCTGCAGGTTGCCCACTTGGCTGAGCCTCTCTCGCCACGCTGGGAACACATTTCGTTCAGCTCCGTGTCCAGCGGCCGGTTTGCTCACATCCTTTGGGGCGGAACATTTTTCCGGCGTGAGGAAACCTGGGACTGGGCCTGCCCCCTTGAAGTTGGGGAGGCACCCGGGGCAGGGAGGGACCGAGCTCCGGCTGCTACGTGACTAATGCCTGGTGACTGTGAGACCCCTGGTGGGCGGGCCAGGCCTGGGCAGCTGCCTGTCTGCACACTCCGCCTGGCATGGCGTGGGGCGAGGGTTTCTCGAGAGTCACGGCCAGGGCGCAGAGAGGGGTCCCGGCTGCGACCAGGCCTCCGGCCTTCTCTCTGCTCCTCCCACAGAGCCCAGGGCCCGTTATTAAAACAAGATGCTCGGCGCCTTCCAGCAAGGGGCTGAACTAAGTGATGAGGGAGCGAGACTGCCCACCCCCACCCTCTCTCTGCGGGCACAGGACGACCGTGGTGGACCTGCTCTGGCCCGCATGGGGAGGCCAGCGGCAACATTGTAGCTCCCCAGCCTTGGGCATGGAGGGTGTCTCAAAGCCAAGGTCTCCTCATCAGTGAGATGGCCAGGAGCCCCGGGTGTCTGAGTCACTTCTCGTGCCTCCTTTCCCTTCAGCCACCATGTTCTACTCCATCCACCCATCTAGTCACCAAATACCTATTGTGGACCCACCGAGTGCCAGGCACTGGGCAATGGTCTGTGTTCCCCCATTTCCATGTCCTCCTCTCTGGAGCCTGTGAATATGCTTGGTTACATGGCAAGGGGGAATTACGGTTAAGGATGCCAAGCAGCTGACCTTGAGCTAGGAGATGAACTTGGATTATGCGGCAGGTGCAATGTAATCACAAGCATCCTTATAAAGTACCGGGAGAGTCAGAGCCAGGGATGCAGCACAGGACAGACGGACCAACGCTGCTGGCTTTGAGGAAAGAGGAGGATCCCTGGTTGGTGTGGCTCCGTGGATTGAGTGCCGGCCTGCTAACCAAAGGGTCACCGGTTCAGTTCCCGGTCAGGACACAAACCTGGATTGTGGTCCAATGTTTCTCTCCCTTTCTCCCTCTCTTCTACTCTCTCTAAAAATAAATAAACAAAATCTTAAAAAAGAAAAGAAAGAGGAGGGAGCCACGAGCCAAGGAATGCAGGCAGCCTGTAGAAGCTGGGAAAGGCAAGAAAACAGATTCTCTGTTTGAATCTTCAGAAGGAACTTAATGCTGCCCCTTGGTTTTAGCCTAAGGAGACCCAGTCTGAACTCTACGATAACGAATATTTGCTGTTTAAAGTTGCCAGGGTGTGGTTTGTTGCCGTGGCGGCAGGAAATAAGGCACAGATAGACAAGTGTGGCATTCGTTACATGGTGCGTAGTGAGGTGGGGGAGGGGTAAAGGCAGATGGGAGAGCGTGCACGGCCGGGTGGTTCGCAGTTTCCAGCGGGTGAACAGGCGGTGGGGGGGGGGTCTCCCTGGGGAGGCCACATTTCACAGACACCTGAGGGAAGCGAGGGCTCGAGCCGCCTGGGTCACGGGGCAAGTGTGCCAGAGAGGGAACAGCAGGTGCAAAGGCCCTGGGGCGGGAGGGCGCCTGGTGTGTTCGAGGCGCAGCAGGGCAGCCCCCGTGACTGGGGCAGAGTGCGTTGGGGGCGGGGACGGAGAGAGGCGAGGTCAGGGAGGTGGTGGGGAGCTCTCCAGTGAGCCCCCCTGAGAGGAGCCGCTTCACAGGATCTCGGAGGGAAGCTCCGGGCTGGAGTCCCAGCCCCGGCAGAACAGCCCACCTCTCCAACTTGAACTGATCCAAGGTCCATCCCTTCCCCTGTCTGCCCAGCCCTGCCTGCTGAGGTCGTGTCCAGGGCACTGACGTGAGGAGGGAATGTGCCCCCCCCGCCCCTCCCACCCCTGCTCTCACTTCCTGGGCCAGCCTGGAACTGTGCCCTTGGTCCCAGTGCCTGGCACGGCCTGGCCCAGGCGGGGTCGGCAGAGGTATTGTGACCTGGGTCTCACCCCAGAACTGTCAGGCCTGGCAGGAGAAGGCAGCACGTCCTCCCTTGGGATCAGGGCACCCTGCCTGAGCTCAGGCAGCTGGGCTGCAGCGGGGACCAGGGGGAAGCTTGCCACTGCGCCCCCCTCCCCCCCACCATTTGCTGTGCCCTCTGACCTGCCTAGCAGCTCACCCTCCCTGGGCCTCAGTCTCCACATTGGCAGCACAAGAGACTGGATTCACCACAGGTCTCAGACCGACAATCTGCGGCCACATCCTGCCCACAGGCGTGTTCACATGTTTTAAATCAGTTGCCAACACGTAAAATTTGGGAAACTTCTCGTAATACACCAGATTGCTGGCTTTTCTTGAGAAATCAAAAGATCTGGTGGCTGGTGACTGGGCTGAACGGCGGCAACCGCAGCCCCATCCAGCCCACGCAGCCATTTCTGGCTCCCGTCTCGGGGCGTGGGGGTGCTTGCTTGAGTGGACAGCCCTGGATGCTAATGGCCCTTCCAGCCCTGATTTCTTGCATTCATTCCACCTGCCCTTGGATGGAGAGTCAGGGTGGGCTTCCTGGGGGAGGCAGGGTCTGAGCGGAGACTTGCAGGGCAGGCAGGGACCAGAGGAGGGGGAGAGGGGTTCCAGGCGGAGGGCACAGCCTGGGCAAAGTCCTGGAGGCCGGGGAGAGATGGACCTGGTCAGAACGCTGCTGGAGCGTGAGAGGAGAGGGGAAGGATGGGTCCGGGATGGGTCCGAGAGGGTGCCAGGGCCTGCTCACAGGCTTGTCCTGAGGGCGGCGGGGGTCCTGGGAGGTCTGAGACCAAGAGGGCCAGAGTCCTCTGCACAGCCCCCCCATCCACAGGTGCCCGAGTATCCTTTCCCCCTCAGCCTCCCCATTTCTCTGTCCCTACTTTCTCTGTCTCTGGGTCTATCTCTGTGCTGGCTTTTTATCTCTTTCCTTCTGTCTCTCTCTCCTGCCCCATGTGTCTCTCTGTCTCCATCTCCCCTCCCCCCATAACATGCATGCTTTCTGTCGCCCCATCCTCCCCCCACCCCCTCCACCACACACACCCTGAAATGGAAGTCTCACAGAGGAAACGTTTTCACCCCCACCTCGGGCAGCTCTGACGGCTCCAGGAGCCGAGCCTGGCCCGGGGCCCACTGGCCTTTGTCCTGGGAGGAAAACCACAGGTTTTCACTTTTCCCGCGGGGTGGGAGGGGCCCGCAGGGCCTCTGCAGAGAGACACCACGGAAGCACCACTGCTCCCCTCGAGCGCCTCCTGGTCCCTGCCTCTCTCCAGAGAGGGAGTTTCCTGAGAAGGAGGGGGTGGACGCCGGCATGGGGGATCCTGGGGGCCAAGAGAGGTCTGTTTAGTCCTGACTCTGTCTCTTATCTGCACAGTGCAGGCACGTAGTAGGCCCTCAGGAAATGTTCCCTGGATAGAGGGTGGATGGAGAGAGGGCTGGATGGCTGGATGGATGCATAGGACTCAATCCTGAGAACGCTGATCTTGAAGGAAAATTACTGGGTCATTGTGATTCGGAGCCCAGAGGCGTCCGGGCCAGCGCCACCTTCCCTCCCTCCTGGCTCGCTGGCGTCCAAGGATCTCCAGGGAGAGGGTGTGTCTCAGCCCAGGGGCGTCTGATGTGCCCGTGCACAGAGACGAGCCATGCGAGGCCCTGGCTTCCCTGCGGCTGTCCACCCCCACAGTGCCCGGCGCCGTGCGGTCGTGCCTGCGCCCTGTGAGCAAACAAGCAAACAGACACGCACGGCAGGGGCCCAGGAGGCTGGTATCAAACCCCTCTGGCGTCCCATCGTCGGGACGGCATCAAATCACAGCAAACCTGCAGGTTATTGTCACCCTTCAGAGGGGGGATGGGAGTCCCACCGCTAGGAAGGCTCGGTGGGGGGCGGTGCTGAGCCTGAGCCCGTGGCCTCTGGCTCCCGGGCCAGTGCCCGTTCAGGCCTGGCAGCTGGTCTGTGGCCGCCGGTCTCAGGGCGCCCTCAAGGCGAGAGCTGCTCTGTTGCGGGAGGGAAGAATAGTGGTGCTGGGCCTCCTTGAGCATGTACTGTGTGCCAGACTTTCTACGTATTATCTTATTTATCCTCCCTGAATCAGTGAAGGTGTCACTAGAAAAACAGAACCAGGAGAGATACCGAGAGAGAGACAGAGAGAGACCGTGAGGACTGGCTTACGTGACCATGGACTCTGTTTCCACGTGTCTGACACCTGCGACAGGCCGTCGGGAAGAGCAGGCTGGACAGGCCACTGCCGACTTCCTCGGGGGAACCTCAGCTCCGCTCGGAGGCAGCCGCTTGGATCGGGCCCACCCAGGTGGTCCGGGCCCATCTCCTGCACCCAGTCAGGGCCGTAGCCGTGAACCACACCTTCCCAGCAGCCTCACCTGTGCTTGCGTCTGGCTGAGTAACTGGGCACCCACGCCCAGGTGCCCCGACGACACAGGAACTGGCCACACGCCGCCCCAGAAGCCTGGAAGGCGGGTACCGTGTCGATTCCATTCGGGGTGGGAAAGCCGAGGCTCGGTGAACAGCTGCTAGGGAAAGAACCCAGTTCAAGGCAGGGCCAGGCACCTCCAGGCCCAAGGCCTCACCACCCTGCAGTTAGGCACTCCCCTTCCTCAGCGGTCTGCACCGGGGCGGTGGGGAGCGGAGGCGGGGGTCACACCCAAGTCAGAGGTCAGAAACTAAATGGTTTGTTCTGGATCCGATGCCATGTTTTCCCACAGAAGAGAGGAAGACCCCAGGGTACGGACGGAGTGGTCAGGGTGGGAGCAGCTCGCATTGTCCGAGGAGCAGAGAGAAAGCCAGTGCGGATCCTAGTGAGAGACAAGTGGGAGCCGATGAAGTCAGGGAGGCGGCCGGGGCCAGCACCCAGGGCTCGAGAGCCATTACTGTTACTTTTACAGTGATGCATCAGAATGGCCATTATCCTGTGACCACGATGGGAGGGCCTGTGAGGGTGAGGAGGGTGCCTCAGAGGTGTGCCCTGAGCACTCTGCGCATGTGGCTGAACGGCCGGCTGCCGGATGAGGGGCTGAGGAGCTTATTGTTCGAGACTTGGGGGGTTTAGGGGAAGAAGGGGGACCCGGGGCCAGCTGCTGTGCAGATCCCAGCTGGCAGCCTCCCGGAGGCCGTCCCAACCACGGGGAGCCAGCTGGGCCTGCTCAGCCCACCCAGCCTCTAAGGAATTTTAAAACTACTCAATAACACATGGGTAGGTTCTTCTTCTAGGAAATTAAAGCATTAGACTTGAGGCTATGAATTCCTCACCTCTCCCTGACCCTCCCCAGGCCCTTCCCAGCCCTGTTTTTCTCCTTAGCCCTCAGCACCCTCCTGCACTGATGTCTTGTTTGTTTCTTGTTTGTTGCCCCGCCTCCCCGAGAATGTCAGATCCACCTGCCCGGAGATATTTGATTCCCCCCTCTGGCCCCCACTGCACCGCTAGCATCTAGCACAGTGTCTGGCACATAGTAGGTATTTAATAAATATTTATGAACTTCTGGCCAAGATGGAGGTGTAGGTAGATACACTTTGCCTCCTCGCACAACCAAAAGAAGGACAACAACAAATTTTAAAACAAAAACAACTGGAACTGCCAGAAAAAATCAAACTGTATGGAAGTTCGACAACCAAGGAGTTAAAGAAGAAACATTCATTCAGGCTGGTGAGCTGAGACAAAGAAATATGGCCCAAATAAAAGAACAGACCAACACTCTGGAAAAACTAAGCAATGAAGAGACAGCCAACCTACCAGATGCAGAATTCAAAACACTGGTGATCAGGATGCTCACGGAATTGGTTCAGTATGGTCACAAGTTAGAGGAACAAGTGAAGGCTGTAAAAAGTGAAATGAAGGAAAACATACAGGGAGCCAACAGTGACAGGGAGGAAACCAAGACTCAAATTGTTGATTTGGACCAGAAGGAAGAAATAAACATTCAACCAGAACGGAATGAAGAAACAAGAATTCAAAAAAAATGAGGAGAGGCTTAGGAACCTCCAGGACGTTTTTAAACATTCCAACATCTGAATCATAGGGGTGCCAGAAGGAGAAGAGGAAGAGCAAGAAATTGAAAACTTCTTTGAAAAGTTAATGAAGGAGAACTTCCCCAGTCTGGCAAAGGACATAGACTTCCAGGAAGTCCAGGAAGCTCAGAGAATCCCAAAGAAGTTGGACCCAAGGCAGCACACACCAAGGCACATCATAATTACATTAGCCAAGGTAAAAATGAAGGAGAGAATCTTAAAAGCAGCAAGAGAAAAGGAGATAGTTACCTACAAAGGAGTTCCCATCAGACTGTCAGCTGATTTCTCAAAAGAGACCTTGCAGGCAAGAAGGGGCTGGAAAGAAGTATTCCAAGTCATGAAAGACAAGGACCTACATCCATCCAAGATTACTTTATCCAGCAAAGCTTTCATTTATAATGGAAGGGCAGACAAGTGCTTCCCAGTTAAGGTCAAGTTAAAGGAGTTCATTATCCCCAAGCCCTTATTATATGAAATGTTAAAGGGACTTATCTAAGTAAAAGAAGAAGATCAAAACTCTGAATAGCAAAATGACAACAAACTCACAACTATCAACAACTGAACCTAAAAAAAAAAAAAACAAAGCAAACAACTAGAACAGGAACAGAATCACAGAAATGGAGATCACATGGAAGGTTATCAGTGGGGAGGGGAAGGGGGAAAATGGGGGGGAAAGTACAGGGAATAGAAGCATAAATGGTAGGTACAACATAGACAGGGGGAGGTTAAGAATAGTATGGGGAATGGAGGAGCCAAAGAACTCATGCGTACAACCCATGGACGTGAAGTAAGGTGGAGGAATGCTGGTTGGGGGGGGGGGCGGTGCAGGGCAGAGGGGAATAAAGGGGAGAAAAAATGAGACAACTGTGATAGCATAATCAATAAAATATGCTTTAAAAATAAACAAATGTGTATGAGCCAGATGAATGAATGAATTGGTAAAGAATGAAAAACCTCCGTCTCCATCCCAAGCCTTCCCCCACCCCCAGAGGTAACGGATCTTACTTATCTTTGAAACGGGTGCATCCAGACCTTACTCCAGCGGCTGGAAAATAGGGGGCGATTGTGCCCCCAGGGCACATTTGGCCACACCTGGCGTCATTTTGGCCGTCGCCCCTGGGGGAGGGGTGCCCTTGGCATCTAACAGGTGGAAGCCAGGGGGCGCTGCTAGACATTTTACGAAGCCCGCGGCGGCCCCCATGACAACGCGCCCTCTAGCCCCGAGTGTCCACGGCGCCCTGGCTGAGGCCTCGTTCTATGCAGCCACACACACCAGCTCAGATGGACTTGCGGGAAAGACCGTTTTTTTTGGGGGGGGGGTGTTTTTAAATAAATGATGGCATGCTGTATATATCATTCCGTGCTTGCTTTTCTGTCTTAATAATAAATCTTGGAGGGTTTTTTTTGTGTCAGCCTAGGCAGACCTACCTCCCCCCGGTTTTCAGCAGCGGCGCATTCCAGAAGATGGACCAACCGCGGCTTGCTTGGCCGGCGCCCCCCACCCCAGTTGACACGTCGATCGTTCCCGGGTTTCGATGATGGAAAAGCTGCTTCCGTGAACATGTTTGGATTTTCATGTACACAAGCCAATCATTTATTTTAATTTTTTGTTTTATTTGTATTTTTTTTCAGTTCAGCCAGGAATGAGCTGGGGTTTGAGCACTTGCCACGAAAGCACCTGGGAACTCGGAAGAGACTTGAACAAGATTATCTCAAAGATCCCTGTGGCCCAGACAGTCCCTGGATCCATACGTGGTAACCCCCCCCCCCCCCCCCCCCCCCACTGGAGGAGGTGCCCTCTCTGAGAAGGCAGGGAGTTCAGGGAGACACTTGGCAGAGGGAGGGAGGGGTGCCGGGTGGGAGGGACAGCCGGAGCCAAGGCCTGGAGGCAGAGGCGTGGGGGGTAAGCCTGGCCCGGGTCACGGCAGAGGCGGTCCCCAGACGCGTGGCGGCAGCGTTGCTTAGAGACAGATCAGAGAAGCGGGAGCTCAGGCCCCGCCCCAGACCTACTGAGTCGGAACCTGCTTTTTAACAAGACCCCCAGCGGTTTCTGACACACGGTCCGGATGGAGAAGAACCAGTCTCCGCTTAGACGCACCCAGGAACACCTTTGTATCCCGCCCGCGGTAAGAGTGGCCCGAACGGCCGCTGCCCTCTGTGTGCACAGCTCTCCCACACCCTCCCTCCCACACTCCCCACCCCGGCGGAGGAGCAAAGGGGGACACGAAAAGGCAAGCACGCGCTCGTGCTCCCGAGCACATACGCACACAGCGCTGACGTCATGAACCCTTCGAGGGATGGCTAGCAGGCACGTATCTCTTTTGTGAACTCAGTTTCGTAGCCAAAACAGGCGTAAGGCTCCAGGCAATTCTCCCACCCAGATGTGCAAGCTCTAGGGGTCACGCAAGCCTAGAGGTCAAAGGTGACACTGCAGCCGCGTCAGGGACAGTCAGCAGTAAAACCGGATGAGGGATGAGGGCTCTTACCCTTCTCCAGCTTCTGGGGGAAGTACCCCTCAGCGGGGGCCTGTCATTTCTCATGGAGAGCCGAGGTCGCTGCGGCTTAACCTGCCAGGACCTTGACCTTGGTTACTCAGCTCACCCAGAGGCCACCCTCTTTGGCGGCTCAGAGCCAGGCCTTTCACGGCAGCCACCTGTACAAACAAGCACTTTTGGGTCTGTAAGTGGCTTCTTCTCTGGGCAAGATTTTTTTGACTTGATTGTCCCCTCACTCCAACTCCCATGCTTCAGAGGGTCACGGCCACATAAAAGAAACATAGCGTTTTACTCCGTGCCCCCTCAGAACCCCAAACCCCAAACCTCCCCTGAGGGAGATGACGGCGGCATTGCCACCGGGTCCCGAGCTGGGTGGCTTTGGAGGTGAAGCTGAGGGGACAGGTGTCCTGGGCTTCAACTATTTCCTCCTGATCTTGGACCTCTGGCCTCTGGCCTTGACCTTTCCCTGGATTCTGTCTCCCCAGATCTCATGGATCCACCTCTAAGCACCCCTCTGCCCACACAGGAAGGAAAAGAGAGCTCACAGTGTAAATATTTAGCCTGAAGGTCTTGGAGGGAGTTCCTGAGAGGCCCTGGCAGTGGGGTTCCAGGCTCGGCCAGCCTCAGAGCTCCTCCCCTTGCCACCATCTTGGTCCTTCTTGCCTGTCCCCAAGGCCCCGTCTCCGCGGCCCCCACCATCCGAGGTAATTGATGGTGGCTCCTGGGGGAGGCTGGGTGGTGGTGGGTGAATTTGGGTCCCCTACCATCTCCGTCACAGCCCCCAAGGCCGTTCCCAGGAAGCACACAGTCAAAGTGAATGCAGTTCACCTCCCTAGCAGGCTGCCCTTGGAGCAGACCGCTGCCCAAGTCCGTCCCATAGAGACAACCTGGGTCTGCGGCCACAAAAGCCGACCCCTGCGCCGCAGAGGTTAACTAACACCTGGAGCTCCGAGCCAGACCCGAGTCCGAATCCTGCTGCTTCCTAGCCAGGTGCGCGTGGGCAAGGTGCTTGGGCTCTGTCCGCCTGCATTCCCTCCATGTACATAGAACGAGGCTAAGGCAGTGGGTCCTAATGGGGTGATTTTGCCCCCTGGGGACATTTGCAGTGTCTGGAAACATTTTGGGGTTGTCACCTCTGGGGAGAGACCAGGGATGGTGCTAAATATCCTACAGTGCCAGGACAGCCCCGCAACACAAAAGTGTCCAGTACAGTAGTCAGTGGTGTCCAGGTTTATGAAACGCCAGGGTCCAGTGACCCCCCACCCCATAGGGGTGTTGGGAGGATGAAGGTCACACAGCAGTTGACACAGGCAGGGGCTTGCGCTGCTAAGTGCGGGATCCGTGGCTGCTAATGCGGTCATCCTCCCCCTCCCTGAGGACCGCATCCTCTTCTCTCCGGCCCCACGCCATTTCCTAGCACGACTCCAGGGCGTGTCCTTCAGGGTGTAGTGCACAGAAACGGTGCCACCTGGTGCTGTGCGAACGACACACCTCGCCTAAGCCCGTTTCCACACCCCCAACCCCAAGCCCAGCCCCACAGCCCAGCCCCAGGCCCAGCCCCAGGCCCCTGGCCCAGAGTCCTGTAGTGCCAGCTGCTCTGGTCTCCCTGCCTCCCGGCTTGCTGCCCTTCATTGCATCTTCCATACCACGGCCACAGTGAACCCCTCACCACCAGTGGGTTTTTTCCCCAAAGGATTTATTTACTTTTAGAAAGGGGGGAAGGGAGGGAGAAAGAGAGGGAGAGAAACATCTATTTATGGAGATACATCAGTTGTCTCTCACACGTTCCTGATTGGGAATCGAACTAGTGACCTTTCAATCCGCAGGCCCGTGCTCAGTCCACCGAGCCACACTGGCCTGGGGCTCATAACCTGTGGTTTTTGAGTGCTAAGAATGTCCTAACTGCTTTTATGTGTATTATCTTACTTAATCCTTAGAGGGACCCTGAGAAGCAAGTACTAAGACTCTCCTCCTTTTTAGAGGAGGAGAAACTGAGGCTCAGAGAGGCGCAGTAACTGGCCCAAGTCACACAGCAAGTTAAGTGCGGAGCTGGGCTTTGCAGCCAGGCCTGCCCTGAGTCCAGGACCTTTGAACTGGAATCATCTCTGTACTCAGTACCATAATGGGTGTGCTTCAGAATCACCTCGGGGTGGGGGGGGTCTGTTAAATGGAGACCACAAGAATGTGCATTTTGACAACCTGCTCCCAGCCCCCCCCTCACCCCCACCACCCTGGGTGATTCTGATGCTAATGGTCTGTGTGCCCCCACCTGGGAAAAGACTCCCAGAGCCTGTTTTTCCTCCTCCTAAAACCATCAGTTGCTCCCTTTCCCGAGAGCTGTGTTTAACGTTCTGGGCACGTAACTCTCGCTCCCTCGCCTTAGTTTCTGAGTTTGCGGCCTGTCTGTCACGCCTGGGCCTCGGCACAGGCCACACCCCCTGCCCCGCCCCCCGCTGCAGTGCGCTGCACGCCTCCCCTCTCCCTCTGGGGTCTCTGCAGGGGCTGGGCTGGCGGTTAGCAATCCTGGGCCTTAGCCTCGTCAGCAGCATCACGCGGCAGAAACTGGGACACGGCCTTCACTCTTGGGGGGGCCTCAGTCTCTCCACTGGAGCCGCGAGGATTACTGGAGGCTGGCTCGGGGAGCAGAGGTGTCCGGACGAGGGTTTCACCACCCTTCCCGGCAGGTGCTCAGCGCTAAGCCAGGCCCTCCGCCAAGTTCCTGGGAAAGTCCTGTCCCACACCGCAACTTGTATTCATCCCGTCAGTTTTTCCCCACCTTATCTCCAGCCGGCTTGTTCATAATATTTAGACACTTGGCCTCGAGCTGAGAAATCTAGTGACTCAGAGAGAAAGCAGCTACGGCCGGCCCCTGACCCCTGAATCCTCTGCCCCTGAAAGGGATGCGCCCCTCCCAGCCAGAGAAATGTGCTCTCCCCACCAGCAGCTCCCCGTGAGGGAGGAGAAAGCAGGCCCAGAGAGGAGAACAGCTCCCTAAAGCCACCCAGCCGGCTGGCGGCATGCGCGCATTAAATGTTTACCGAGCACCTGCTTGGCGGACGTCCCGTGACAGGTGCTGGGAGAGAGCGGTGACCAGGACAGGGCAGGGAGCTGTCCTCGTGGGGGTTTTAGTTGTGGCCGAAGGGTCTTGATCACATTCAAAGCTGACACAAAGCTCTTTCCATGAAGCCAGTCACCATTGTATGTGCTCTGTGTGACTGATTTGTGTGGCCTTCCTACTGGCCCAATGAGGAGGTTTGCTGTCCTTTTGCAGTAAGGAGACGGAGGCACCGTGGGGTTAAGACAATGGCAAGGGTGCCACAGCTAGTGTAGTGGGCCTGCACGGGGGGACTTCCAAGATACCGGGTCCTAACCAGTCCCTGGAACAGCGAATGTCACTGTGGATGATAAAATCTTGGCAGATGTGATTAGATGAAAGATTTTGAAATGAGAAGACTATCTGGATTGTCCAGTGCGGTCCAAATGCCACCACGTGCCGTGCATCCTTTTCAGAGAAAGACGGAGGAAGAGTAGGCAGATGCTCGGAAGAGGAGAAGGCGGCGTGGAAGATAGAGCCCGAGATTACAGTAACGGCAGCAGAGATGACAGAGATTACCGTGATGTCGCACATGAAGGAATGAGGGCGGCCACCAGGAGGCGGGAGCGGTGAGGGATGGCTCTCCCTGGCCGCCTCCAGAGGGGGCACAGCCCCTGACACATCTCGGTTTCGGCCCAAGAAACTGACGTTGCCCTTCCGGCCTCCAGAACTGCGCGAGAACACGCTTCTGCTGTTGTACGCCACCAGGTCTGTGGTGATTTGTGGCAGCCACAGGAAACCAATACAACAAGTAAATGGTCGAGCCAGGATTTGAGCTTTGGCAGCCTGTTAATTTTCAGTTTTACAGACACACCTACTTCTGTTCCTTTGGCTTTTGTCAGTCCTAGTATTGCGAGGTGGTAATGTGATCACTCAAAAGTGATTCTTGCTTTTTCCAATTTTTTTTCCGTGTGGCTGGGAGGCAGGCGTGAAGGCAGGAGCCTGGAGCAACTACCTTGTGCCCAGGGACTGGAGTCGCATGTTGGGTGGGCTGAGCCTTCTCACCAACCCTGGATGAGTGACCTCTAAATTGTTACACTAGAGGCAGAAATAAACTCTATGTTGTTGTAAAGGAAGGAAGGAAGGAAGGAAGGAAGGAAGGAAGGAAGGAAGGAAGGAAGGAAAGAAGGAAGGACGGAAGGAAGAGGAAGGAGGAAGGAAGGAAGGAAGGAAGGAAAAGGAAAGGAAAAAAAGAAACTTCATTATCTGAGTTCTTCCCCAAATGCCTGAGTTCATAGTTGTCTCAAGTTTTATGGAGAGTGAAATGAACAGCACCCACTAACAACCATTTTATTTTTGTTAGTTTTCTTGTGTAATGAGCCCTGGGTTCATCTTAGAGTCAAGCAAGACAAACATGTGTCTCTAGACAAACTTATGTAGACCTTCTTTTTCTTTTTCTCCTCCTCTTCCTCCTCTTCTTTAAATATCAGGGAATAGGCTGTGCAAATCAGTACATTTCCCTTTTTATCTTAGCTGCCAGGAAACACCATTAAAATCATTCAGCTGTTGTGATTGTCTGTCTCAGGTGCATGGAAACATCCGTGCTTAGGCCCCATTGGACCAGGGTGCATCACTTAGCATTGTGGGTGTTCGGGGAGACTTGGTAAAAATAGGCCAAGGTTCAAGTTCATCTCTCCCTCCCTCTCTCCAGTTTCCCTGTTGTAACACGGGGATGATAATCACAGAGCAATAGCTTCCCAAGATTCGTCCTGCCCCTCTGTCATAGAACCCTTCTCTCATTTTAGGAAGCGCCCCTCCCCCCGCAGCCGCCATGGTCGAGGGCGGCCGCTGCAGGGGGCTGGGCTGTCTGTCATACGGTTCCTTATCCTCACGCAGACTGCCCCGGCTCGTCCTCACGCTGGCTCTGCAGGGTCCAAAAGAGAGAGAGAGGGGAACCGTGAGGACTCTTGAGGCCTGTGCTGGGGACAGGCGCAGCGCCACCTGCCCTGCGTCCCATCGGCCGGAGAGAGTCTCCAGGCCAGCCTGGACTCAGCCGCGTGCGAAATAAACTCACGTGGCAAAGGGCTTGGGTCCAGGGAGGCCATTAATTAGGGGATCGATGCAGTGGAACTACCCCATCCCCACCCCCACCACTAGAAGTGTGCGGGAGACTCAGGCCTGGCCAAATGAGCATCCCAGACGGCTCCAGGGATTAGTAAAGGGGGTTGCATCTATCTGACTTAAATAAAGCAGACCCCAGACAGCCCCAGACTTTCCCTTAGATGGCTGACAAAGAGACTCTCCCCCCACTGGGGCTGCTGCCGGGGCTGCTCAGAGCCTCCCACACAGCACAGGAGAGGCTGCCTAAGGGCAGAGCCAACACAGAGGCAAGCAGAGCTGAGAGATGGAGTGACAGGAGTCCCAGCAACATCCTTGGAGTTCCTGGATCCTGCTATGCCTGAAGCTGCATTCTCCCCAGCTCCCTGAAGCCAGGATTCTACTCCTGGACTTTCCCTGCTAGTGCCAATAAATTATAGGTTTTTTTGTTTGGGGGGGTTTGCTTAAGCCAATTTTTAGTTGAGTTCCTATCACTAGCAATGACAACATCTTAACTATTACTTGTAGACGAATGGCTCTTATACCGAACCATAAGGTAGGGAGAGGGAGTTTTTCCTTTCAGGATCAAGTGACAAGGGTCAAGTGGAGCACAGGACCTTTGGAATCGTGTCCCCTCACTGGGAATGGGAACACACGGTTGATCGGAACAGAGAAAAGCCAGGCTCCGGAGTGGGACACCCTGGAGTCTCAGCCACCTGCCTTGCTTGCAAGCTCCCCAACTTTGGGTAAGAGAGCTGTGATTCCGCCCTCCCCAGGTGGGTATGAGGGTTCCAGGAGCTCACGCACCTGCACGAGCACAGTGCAGAGGGGGCAACGCTCTAAACGGCACTAACGAGCCTCAGCCTGTCTCCCTGGAGCTCCGCTTCCCTGGGACCAAGGTGGACGCAGGCAGGCACCTTCCTGGAGAGAAATGGGGGTGGGTGGGGGGACGCTTGCCCCCGCAGCACCTGTGTGAAGCTGGTCCTCCCCCAATGGCTATGTTATTGGCCTGGCTTAAGAGTTTGTATTTCTTGCCACGTGGAGCTCATGAAAAGACCAGACAGTGAGTGGACAGGGGACAGGGGACAGTAGGTGAACTTTTGGTTGTGTTTGCACTATGCCAGACACTGGTTACAGGAGTCCTCCTCCCCCAGGGAAACTGAGGCCCCGAGAGGTTAAGGTGACTTGCCTGAGGCCACGGTATCAGTAAGTGGCAGAGCGGGGATTGACCCAGGTCCTCTGGCTGCAGAATATCCCTGCTCCCAACCACTGTACTAGAGGACCTCTCTAGAGACTATAAAAAGCTTTTCTTTTCCTGGCCAGAGTTAAAGCGAGGACATTAGCAACCCTACTCGTATCCATGTAAATAGGGCCTTGATTTTTATGGGTATGAAGGAGCATTCCAGCACTTACCGACGAGCCATCTCGGGCTGCCCCAACCTGGACATGTTTTATTTGGTCCAGGCAAGGGTTTTACATATTGGAAAAATAACCTTTTCTTCCCCTGGCTTCTCTTAAACACAGGGGTGGGGCCGAGGGGCAGGGCTGGATCTGAAGGGGGTCTGTTCGTTGCAGGGGGAGGGGGAGGAGGAGGTCTCGACCCCTGAATGAGGCTCAGTCTGAGGCGGTTTCCTGTGCTCTGGGGAGACCTCATCTGGTCCTGGCACAGCCCCCAGGAGCTGGCCCTTCATCCTGTGGGAGCACAGTGCCCTCCTGTGCCCCCGCCTGCCCCGCCCGGAGCCCAGGAGGGGAAAGGCAGTGTGGGGGGGATGCTGGCTGGAGACTGGACTCCGGGGTTCCTAGGCTCTGTGTCCCCGCCAATCCCTTGTCCCCTCTGGGTCTGTAAGACGGGCTTGCGGCCATCCCTGCCCAACTTCCCACCTGCCCGCCCCACTTTCCCATCCTCCTCCTGGAATCTCCTTTCCCACTTTGTCTGTCCATCAAGGTCAGTGGGTGGGCACATGATCCAAACTCGGCCAATCAAATTCTCTCTCAGGAGAACCAGGCACTTAAGGGGAACTAAGGCTAAGACAGGGAAATAGTTGGTGCCCCGAAGGTTCTGCCCCCTCCTGGTTCCTGCTCCAGTACTCTTGGTTCCAGCTTCTCACTCCCTGGAGGTGACCTGCGGCTGTCCTTTCCAAGTCCGAGCTGTCAACTCCTTCCTTCCTTCCTTCCTTCCTTCCTTCCTTCCTTCCTTCCTTCCTTCCTTCCTTCCTTCCTTCCCACCCTCCCTTTCTCCCAGCCTCCTCTGGCTCCCTCTTCATTTTCCTCCCTGGCATTTTCCCCCATACATTTTGCCTCTCTGAGCCTTGGTTTCACCATCGGAACGTTGGGAATAACGATGGTATCCGTTTTATAGGGTCTTGTGAAGATCGCAGGGGTTAATACGAAAAAGTGTTTCTTTCAGAGGGCCTGAGATACCAGCGAAGTTAGCGCTTTCATTGGAAAAATATTTTAAACGGCCCCTCCCTTATGAGTCTGGTGTTCGGCTTTGAAGGAGGCCGCACGCATAATATTTTCCTTTCTTGACACAACTTGTTTGTGGCCTTTAAGGATGCAGACACAACCAGATCTGTTCCTGGAAGAGATGGGGGGGAGGGGGAGGAAAGGGTTGCCCTTTCCCAGACACAGCCCCCCGTTTTCTGAAGGAGTCGGGTCTTGACGTGATCCTCACGGCCCTCCAGCCGCCCGATAAGAGGGCGGAGGCTTGGCAGGAATCAAAGGGCTGTGCAGACATCTTGCCTCTACCGGGCCGGGAGCCTCTGGACGCCCTGAGACCCCCGCAGGAGAACGTCCGGGTGATTGTCACTGGGTGGCGGCCCTGGTCCAGCTGGACAGAGGAGGGGATTTCCTGCGAGTCCACCTGCCACGTGGGCTTCACCACCCCGTGAAGGTGTGGATGTGCCCATGGCACGGATGAGGCCAAGCAACTCGCTGAGGGTCACATGGCAAACGAGTGGCAATGTTGGGGTTTGCATGCAGCCCTCAAGCCCTCGGATGTCCCCGCCCTTTCTCCATGGCTCCTCGGGGTGGGGGGAGGAGGTCTTCTCTCATCTCCACTCCTGAGGATGTACCAGTCTTGCCCTCAGCAGGGCCCGGTCCATCCTCGTGTGTCAGGGGGAGTTTGGTGCGTCTGCTACTTTCTAGACCCTGCCTGTCCCTGCAAGATGTTGTAGCCAAGACAGCTGGACACTCTACCAGCATGAAAATGCAGAAAGCCCAAGCTATAAAAGAAGAAGAAGAAGAAGAAGAAGAAGAAGAAGAAGAAGAAGAAAGCAAAAAATAATAAGATGAGGCAACATCATGAAAGCGCACCAGGGGCCAGCACTGTGACAGGTGTTCAGACCTGTTATTCGTTATTTCACGTGGTCCTCACCACATCCATAACTGGAAGATCGTCTTGGCTAGACGTGGTTTTGGCTGCATGTAAGAGAAAATCTGACTCACAGCGTACTTACTTGATTATCTCATTAAACAAGTCTAGCTCTTCCTGCGGACGCACCCACGGTGGCCGGCACGGCAGGCGTGACCTGCAGAACGATGCCGGCGGGTCTGTGAACCTGTCCGCGCCGTGGAAATGCTCCACCAGCAACTGCATCACCGGCGCCGAGGGCCACGCGGCCATCCCGGGGATGAACGTGGCCCGGGCTGACGAGCAGACACGCGGGCTCAAGGGCCAGTTTAAAACCTCTGCTATCTGCCTGCCATGGGCGGGCTGGGCGAGTCCGGTGACTCCCTTCTCCGACTGGCCCAGGCCCATGGCATCATCTCAAAGGACTTCCGACGGGCGAGCGTTACAGATGTGAAATTTGTCATAAATAAATAGTGAGTCATCCTCCCGCCCCCATAAAAGGAGTCTAGAGGCAGGCGGTTCCAGGGAGGGCCGCCCTGCCGCTCAGGTTTGGGGCTGTGCCGTGTTCCTTGCCTTCCCTCCTAATACCGCCACCATCACGTCCTCACACAAGGGCAACCCAAAAAAGAGGGAGCAAACAGGGTGGGAAAATGTGCCAGAAGGCACCCCGAGGCCACCCTGGGTCAATCCTCAGCAAGAGGGGTTTCCCTGGCTGGCTCACACCGGGGGTAGTTCATCTCCTGGGAAGGGGAGGGGCCGCCTTCCTAAACACCCACCCTGTTCCTGAACAAAATCGTGGTCTGTTAGCAAGGCAGAAGCCGGGGGCCCTGGAAACACCCTCCCCTTGGTGTATGAGCGCTGGTCTCCTTCCCTTGGGGAATTTTGCCTCCGAGTTGAGGGGAGAGGAGGGACATGCGTCTGGGATCCCAGTCTGCATACAAGCCAGGGGTGTGGGGTAGAATAGTTAGCATTTATTGAGCACCTACCGTGTGCCAGGCCCCTCATGGGTGATTCATCCTCTCCTCACTGATCTCTGTCCTCACAGTAGCGCTGTGAGGAAGGGACTTGTTCACCCCATTTCACAAATGAGGAAACTGAGCCCGAGCCCGAGCCCTGGTCACGCGTGAGGGGAGAGGCTGAACTGGAAGAAGCCCGAGCGTGGTCCTTTCACTAACGCTTCACTGTGTGTCGGGCGCCCCGATAGGCGTGTCACCTCGATTAGGACATCTACCTCATGACGATTTACCTAATGAGGCGCTGAGCTTGGGGAGGCGCAGGCAGACTCCCAGGGTCCCCACAGCCTAGGGTTGGCTGAGCCGGGCTGTGAGCCCCACTGCCAGAAGGTCGCCCATGGGCCCCCCAAATTTGGGGAAAAGCCCCCAGCCTGTTCTGTAGCCTTTTTCAGATTGTTGGCTTCAGCAGACAAGCTGGGTATATAAACAAGAGGCTCGGGGAAACTCCCTTTCCCTTTTGAGGTCCCGAATCCGCTGAGACCACGTGAGCGTCACCTAGCTGCCTTGACATCCGTCATTAAACAGGTAAGTAATTAAACCTTTAACGTGACAGCAGGAAATGTTAAGTACTGGATAGGAAACTAAAACAGGATAAGGCAATAGAGAGTGATGGTGTGACTGCTTTAGGCCGGGTGGTCACGGAGGGCTTCTCCGAGGAGGTGACAGTCGAGCCCAGACAGAGGGACAAGGGATGTGATGGAAAGAGCCCTCTGTGCAAGTCTCCAACAGAAGAGCACTCCAGGCAGAAAGAAGAGCAAGTGCAAAGGCCCTGCGGTGGGAGCGAGTCTGGCACGCTCGCGGAAGGATGGGAGAGGTGCGTGGGTGAAGCTGATGGGTGGACGGGGAGAGAGAAGGGCCAAGAGGCCAGGGAGGGGAAGGTGGAGGAGGCAGATCATGCAGGCCCTTGTAGCACCTTGTAAGGTCCTGGGCTGTGCTCTGAGTGAGCTGGAGCCATGGAGGGCTCTCAGCGGGGCTCAGGGACAGGATCTGACTCGGGTGCCAGTGACTTAGCACCTGACTAAGGCAGGACAGTAAGCGGCTAGGAAGATTCCTGGGCGAGTGGAATGGGGAGACTGAGACAAGAAAATGAAACAAGGCCCATCAGTTTGAGCAACTTACAGCCACCCGGTGAATCACGACACCTTATCTCCCCTCACCGAGGACACAGGAGAGCAAGTGGTTTATACCACTCCTCCCTGACCACAGGACACACACCCTCCCTGGCCGTAAACCACAGGTGTCGGGGGAGAGGGGAAGGCTGAGGCCGACGGAGAGATAGCACGGAACAAAGGGAGGCGGCCCCGGCTCGGGAAGAAGCTGCAGATGCCCCTTTCAGCTCCCCCTGCCCTTAATCTCCCAAGACACCGCACGTCTGCGCTTCTCCTTGGAATTCCCCCCTCCCCAATTCCCACGTTCCCCCTGTGGAAACTCGCCTCTGAAAGCTCAAGGGGAGGTGGTGTTAGGGTTTTTACCTGCCACCTTCTCAGAGGGCTGGCCTCTGAGATTAATAAAGGCGAGATGATAATCCAATCCCTGTCTCTGCTTTTTGGCTGAGCGGCAACAGACAGCATGAGGCCCGGACTCAGAGGCCCTCCGCTTCAAAACCGGAGAAATCCGTGAAAAGGTCCGGGTTCGCGCTGCCCGTCGCTGCCAGAACCAGTACGTAGAGACAAGCAGCGAATGCATCTCCACGGCTGTTCAGCGGCCAGTGACCTGAGAAGATGGCAGGCTGTGTGCCTTCAAAAAACCATCCTCACATTTCCTCTCCAGCCGGTCCTTGTGCAAGGAGAAGCGGTAGGTGAGGGTCTGGAAGAAAGTTTAATTGGGTAAGAGTTGCAGCCGGGTTTCCTGGTACTTCTTTATCTGTCCATCAAGGATTCGTTATCTGCATTCCTTCTCTGGAAGGCAGTGGCTCCTACGTGACTCGGGGGCTGTCGCCTGCTCGCAGACCCCGCTGGGGCACAAAGGTTGAATTGCTGGTCCACCTCCCGGAGTCCACGTAGGTCCTGTCTTTCCAATTCCTGGAATAACAGCTTTACACAGGCATTAATCATTTCAGCTTATCAACTCCAGCGAAGGTTACAACCTTTAACTCTTGAGTCCCGCCATCCCTAACGGATCCTTTGGCTACGGGGGGGGGGGGGGGGGGGGGTTGGGGGGGGTTGGGGGTGGGGGGGTGGCGGGGGGAAGCATGGGCTGTGGAGAGAGGAGGGCCGAAGCCAGCAGCCTGGGCAGGAGTAGCAGCTCCTAAGAGGTCTATTGGGAAGAGGACAGGATGCCTGCCTACGTCCCCCCCGAATTGGACAGTAGACACAGGACAAAGCAAAGCTTCTGGGTCCCAGCTGCACACTCGGCCCACGGTCTCACAAAACTCCCCTGTCCCTAGCACTCAGTGTGTGTTGACTCCCTCTCACAGGACGAGTGCTCCTCAACTCCTCGAACCCACCCTGAGCCTAAACTACACCCCCGTCAATTGGTTCCCAGGAAGATAATTGGCCCCAAGAAGAAGGGTAAGTTGCCTGTGCAAGGTTGGCCAGGTGAAATGGGGGCCCCGCGGTTGCAAGGCGGGGGGAGCGTCCACAAACCTAAAAAAACACCTTGGAGTTTTTTTCTCCACCGGCACCCAGGAGTGGTCTCCTGTGCAGCCCACGGAGGCACCTGGAGGCTGGCACCTTAACTGCCAGGGTGATGCTGACCATGGTTCCCACACGCGGGGGACCCTGGAAGGCCCAGGTACAGGGCTGGGAAGCTTCACACTCACTGGTGGGGCCCTTACAGCAGGTGCGGACTGGGGGGACGGAGCCCATCCAAGAAGCTCTAACAACCCCTCCCCGTGGTGGTGCAGGTAGTACACCTGTGGGTAGTGTCCAGCCTAAACGCGCTCCCCACAACCTGCCCCCCCCCCACCCCCGCGCCGCCGCCCCTCCACAGTACAGCCAGCTAACGGTCTCTGAGTGGTCCAGGTGGGGATGGATGAGGAGGGGGCTGGGTAGTGAAGGCGGTGTAGGTGGAAAGTGATGGGAAGTCCCCATCCATCCACCAGTCACCCTCCCATCCTCATACTCCCTTCCCTATCCCCACACTTCCCCCTCCTCCTCCCCCACACCGCCTTTCTTCCTTCACACAATTTCTCCCTCCTTGCACATCCACTCCCTTTCCGCCACACCCCCACGCCGCCCCACCACAACCCTTCCTCCCACCCGCGTCTCCCCCTTCCCTCCATCCCCATTTCCCACCCCCTCCCCTTTACACATCCTGGCCCGGGGGCGGGGCCTGTGTGGGCGGGAGCCGGGAGGAGGGGGCCTCCAAACGCCCACAGCGAACCCCTCGGACCTGGGAGGGATCGCCGGCCCCGCCCCCTTACCCCTAGATGGGCCCGGCCTGTGGGCTGGAGAGAGGGCGCAGGGGCGGAGGGAGGCACCTGGGTGGGCCGGGCCGCCCCCGAGCCCGCCCGCAGTCCTCTCGTGCTGGGTCGCTGCAGACTCGCCCTGGGCAGCGCTCCTCGGACCATGCCCTGGGCCGTGATCCTCGGCCTCCTGGCCGCGCTGCTGCTGCTGCTGCTGCTGAGCCGCCGGCGCACGCGGTGAGTGTCCCCCAGCCCCCGCCGGCCCGCGCCGCCCGGCAGGACAAAGGGGGCGTCTTCCGTTCCCGGGCCCGGGCTGCAGCTGAGGGTCCCGGAGCCCGCGGCAAGCCCTAGCCGGAGCGCCTCCCCCCCTCGCCCCCGCCCCAGTTCGGGGGGAGGGGGGCTTCCACTGCCACCCACCACCCCGGAGCAAGCCCCTCCGAGTTGGGAGTCGAGGCCCCTAGCACAAGGGGCTCCCGCGGCGTATCCTCAGAGGGGTTGGGCCGGGCGCCACCCCACCTCTGCAAAGCAGTGGGGTGGGACTGCTCAGCAAGGTGTGGGGACGCGGGCTAGGTCCCAGGGGGCTGACACCCACAGCATAGGCTCGGTCCAGAGCGCTGGGACCCTGCGCTGGGGTTCCAGGTGAGGACCCAGGGTCTGTGGGTCAGGAAAGGTGCGTGGACGGGCTCGGTGGAAGCAGCCCTCTCCAGCTCTCCAGCCGCTACCTGGATCCAGCACCTACTTGGCTGGTGCAGACCCGGCCTTGCTACTCTGCGGTCCGGCGGTGTAGCCTCCTCCTCCTCCCTATTCCACGGATGGGAGAAATGGGGCTGGGGGAGGCCCCTCTGACCAGCCCCGAAACCGGCAGTCCCCGACCGGACGAGGGGGCTGGGTGTTTCCCTCTTGCCCTGGAGAAACGGAGGCCCAGGAAGGTGTTTCTCTTGCCTGACGGTCCGGCGGGCTGGGCAGAACCAAGGTGAAATGTCCTAGCTTCCTAGACCCAAAGGTTTTTCTGCTCCGTTGAGAATCTGCAGTTTAGGAAGAAAAAGGAAAAAACTCATCCCGCTCAAGTCAGGGAGGGTGGCAGCAGGCCTTTTTCGGTCTCCGAAACACTCGAGAAATGAACTTGCACAAGGAATAGCTTGAGTGCCTTTGACTTAAAGCAAATATCCCGTCAGGGGTAAGCCACTCTAACCACCCTTCCGACAATTCTGGACTTCTGCTGTTGATCCGTCTGGGGCGCCCTTCCAGGTTTTTAGAGTACACTTTTCATTTTAGACTAGCGTTATATTTACCAAAAAAAAAAAAATTGCAGAGTAGTACAGAGAGTTCCCAAAGGCCCCTCACCCAGTTTCTGCTCTTGTTCACAGTTTCCCCGTGTGATATACACTTGTCAAAACTACCAACCAACTCTGGTCTGTTACAACTAACCAAACTGCAGGCTTTATTTGAATTCCAGCAGTTTTTCCATTCATGTCTTCTTTCTACTCCGGGATCCAGTCCAGGGTATCATATCACCTCGGCCTCCCCTGCTGTTTTTACAATTATTCGTATGCATGTTAGGCCGTTGGACTCCAGCCGGGAGATAAGACAAGGCAGTGTAAGAGTGTGTGTGTGTGTGTGTGTGTGTGTGTTTAAATCAGAGTGCCTGAAAATTCCAGAAACCTTCTGGAAACTTTTTAACCAGTATGTTAGCTGAATTTCCAACAAGAAGTTCATGATATTTCTTTCTTCAGCCATCAGACGCATTTCCAGGTGAAACTGAACACCGCGTATTCAATCACTGGCCTGGAAAAAGAAAAAAAAAAGAATAGTGGTGTTCCTTCACAAAAAGAAAAAAAAAGACAGCAAGTACGTTTCCCTGCGATGAACTGAATGATTTTCTCAAGTTGTCGGGCTCTTTGGGGGCTCTGTGCGGAGGTGTGTGCAGCCTGCGTGTTGACTGTCCTCTCGCGCCAGGTTTCAGCGCCGGCACCTCTCCAGGTTGCTACGTGGAGACCTAGCTCAGCCTTTTGATTTTCCGCGTAGGATTCTGTAGTATGAACAGTGGCTGCCTTCTTTATGCCTTTCTACTCCTGTCCCTACTGGCGGGTTTTTGGTTGTTTGCCATGTGTTTGCGCTTTCAGACGCTGAGCTGTGGTTTTCCTGTGGGGCGTCCTGGTCTGTGCTTTTCTCGGGGTGACTGCATTTTGCTCGGGGTGCTGGCGGCAGCCGTGGGAGGCAGGGGACCTGGGTGCTCAGTGGATGACAGTTTCCAGCCTCTAGGAATAAGAAGTTGAGAGCCACTCTCTGCCTCAGTTTCCCTGTCTTTAAAGTGGGGCTGATGATGATGACAGTACGGAGAGTGGAATTGCTGGGTTAGCAGGAATGCCAATTAAACAGTATTTTAGCTAATGCTTGCTAGATCCAGAGAACTAACTTATCTTTGAGGGTGAGTTGTTTATTTTGATATCTGTTGGCAGTTTAGGGGGGGTCAGCAAGTGGGTTTGGGGGAGAAGTATGGGTGCAGGGATCACTGACAGCTGGGGGACAGTTGCATGGACCCTGGGGAGACCCGACAGGGACCTCAATTTAAGCCCCCATCTCATTTCCTCCTCCCGACTCAGTGAGGGGTGCTCTTTGGCACCCATTGGACAGAGGAGGAAACTGAGGCTGACAGAGGCCAAGCAACTTGCCCAAGGTCTGCCCGGATTAACAGTCTGGGCTGCACGAAATTTTAATTCCCAGGAAAAATGACTTCTCACTCTTTGCACACATTACATTTGTGATCTGAATGCTCAAAAGCCTTAGAGCCCTGACTGGCGTGGCTCAGTGGGATGGGTGTGGTACTGTGAGGGCACCGGTTCGATTCCCAGTCAGGGCACATGTCTGGGTTGCAGGCCAGGTCTCTGGTTGGGGTCGTGAGTGAGAGGCGACTGATCGATGTTTCTGTCTGTCTCTCTCTCTCTTTCTCCCCCTCCCTTCCCCTCCCTCTAAAATTAAATAAATAAATAAAATCTTTAAAAATCTTGTTAGAGCCACCTGATGTTAAGATAGTGAGAGGTGCAGCCTCCGCCGGAAGATTCTTCAGAAGGACACATAACCGGGTGCTGGAAACAGAGGTGGATGATGCTGTGTAGACCTCGGTCCAAAGTTTGGGTCAAAACGGGCAGGGCCCCGCACTGCCCTGGGGTCACGCCTTCCTCCTGACTGACCCCTGACGTAACTAACACTCATCACCCCGCCTTGCAGCCCGGGCCTCGAAAGGCTGAGCGACCCCCTGAGGGTCACACAGAAATCCTTTTCCACATCTAGCCTGTTCCCAAGTTCATGCTTTTTCCAGTAAAAAGAAAAAAAACACTTCTTCATTCCATCAGCAACTCTCTACGCGTGGCTTTGTTCTGTTTACAATGAAAACGACTTACTTATGAAAAATTTCATCTAAACGGAAAAGTAGAAAGCATAGGATAAGAACCCCCGTGGACCCATCCCCTAGATTTGATGGTTGCCAACATTTCTAAACAAATTACAGGTGTCACACTATCTTACCATTAAATATCTCAGCGTGCATGTCAAAAAACAATGACAGTCGCAATTCTGTTTCCTTGAGACGATAAAAAATAATTCTTACTGCCGTCTAGTTCCCAATCCCAATTCACATTTCTGCAGTTATGGCAAGAATTTTTAAGCCCGGCTCGCTAAGCGGGAGAGCATCCGCCTGGGAGGGGCGGTGAGCTGGGAGTCAGGAATCTGACTTCGGTGCCCACTGAGGCCGTGGGCTGCCACGCGGGCACCAGAGACCTTCTTGCTTTCCCGGCCTGCGTTTCTCCATCTGTCCGTCCTCTGAGCTGGCTCACGTTGCTGGTCTCCCTCACCCCAGCCGCTTCGCCAGGCTGTGTGCATCTCTTCCTCTTCGGCTTGCGTGACTGCTGCAGGGGGCCTTGGGAGAGGTCTCCTGGGAGGGACGCTCCTTTTCAGGGAGACCGGAGGCCACAGGTAGCCTCGGGTGGGGGTTCCTGGTGGCTCAAGGGCTGATCTTGGCCCGTGCAGGATATGGAATATCTAAGAACAAATCAAGCTGCTTCCTTCCAACATATACTAATCGGAGATCGCCAAATGGTGGTCTGTGGCTGGACTCAGCCCCAGGGGGTGTGGTGTGTACCGCCCAGCACAGGGGGAGACACCTGGGGGACTCCACACACTAAACAGCTTCTTGGAGAAAAAATTGGAAGATCTAAAAACACTTGCTTGGGACTTAATAGGAGCATCCTTGCTAGACCTTGCCACAATCCCCACCCCTCTCTATTGCCTCTCCAACATGCAGCTGTTGTATCTATCACTGTACAGGTTTTTTCTTCTGTTGAGAAACAGTTCCCTGAGTCTGTGTCTGTTATACGGAAAAACAGGAAAACAAAACTAGAGCAAGATGGCCACGTGCTTTTTCTACGCGGCGGGAGGCCGTGAGAGGGAGTAGTGAGAGGAGGTGAGGGAGGCCCTGGGCGAATGGCGACCAGCCCCCTTCTGTTCTTCCAGTAAATCCTCCCAGAGCCTGCGGCCCTGGATGGAGTTGAAACTACTGGACAGAGAGGTTGAGCAACGCACGGGCATTGCACAGCAAAGCGAGGCCGCCTCGGGCAAGCCGGAACGTGGATTATCTGTGAGCTGCTTAACATGCGCTAGCTCCCTTAACCCTCCTAGGGACTCTGGGAGGCAGGTGCTGCCACTGAGCACCAACTATGTACATGATTCATTCATCTGACACGTATTTATTAAGCACCTACTGCGGGCCCGGCACTCGGCCAACGAGTGCTCGCCCTCATGGAGCTTCCATCCAGGGAAGGTGCGATCCTTTGAGACACAAAGGTGGGGAGATCCACCCTGACCCTCTCTCCTGATGTGCAAAGGGTCGAGTGGCGAGAGACAGGACAGGTGGTGGGGTTGGCGGAGGGGCCTGCGAGGGAGGAATGGGCAGTTTTTGGAGGCCCGCACGTGATGGGAATTAAAGCGCAGAAAAGGTGCCTCGGTGTCCGAACGAGGGAGGGCAGGCGGCAGTCAGCTCTGTGGGCGGGAGCCTGGCAGCGCGCGAACACAGTGAGAGTGTCAGTGGGAGAGGCGAGAGACCGCAGACCCCAAAATAGAGCCTCCTTCGCCCCCCCTGGCCAGGCTGAGTCACCCTGGAATGCGCGGCCTGGGTCAGAGCTAGATCAGGAGCTGGCGGAGCCCGCGCCATGCCAGGGGTCAGACGCGGGCCTCCCAGCTTCCTGCCTTTGTCTGCACCTCCTTGGGACTTTTCTAGGGAAAGATGAAAGCTGCCAGAAATAACACCTGGCTTGCTGGGAGCTCAGGCTGGAATAAAGGGTAGGAAAGGAAGCCCCGGCCCCACCCACGTGCCCAAAGACCTCTGAGGGGGGAATCTCAGGCCCTGCATGTGCACAGGTCACTGAAACCTCTCTGTGCCTTAGTTTCCTCATCTGCAAAGTGGGGGTGCAGATGTCCACCTGGGGAGACTGGGGGCCAGGGTGGCCTCCCTGCAGCCAGACCTGCCTGGGTGAGAAACCCAGACCCTCCACAGCGGGCCCCGGGTGAGTGACTCAGCCCCCCTCGGCCTCAGTTTCACCTGCTGTAAAATGGGCTTGATAGTAACAATTCCCTCCTCATAGGGTGGCATGGCCAGGGCTCACGGAGTGTTGGCCATTGCTACCAAGCGTGTCCTCGCTTGGGAACACGCACAGCACCTGACACATTGTTTTTCCTCCATAAGCGGTGCCCAGGATTCTGTGGGTCCGGCTCTTCAGGCCCCAAGCTGGTCCCTGGCGACGAAATACCGGGCACTTGCCGTTCCGTCTATAACCCCCGTGATCTGCACTGCAGCCTGACGCAGTCAGCCGTGTGGCCAACCCTGTATTGCAGGGGAGGCGACCGAGGCATGGAGAAGCAGACCCACACAGCCAGCAAGTGCGTGGCTGGGATGTGAAGCCAGAAAGTGTGGTGCTAACGTCTGGCCCATAACCCCCACGCCCTCCTGCCAGACACTCGGCTGCCCTGCCCGGTGTCCCTGGGCCGGTGCATGACTGGCTACTCCAACCCGGGCTCTGCCAGCGTGCCACCCCACCTCTCGGTGGAGCCTTCTGAGAAGTGGCCTTGACCCAGGGGCTCACCAAAAGACGAGGGGAAAGAGAAGGTCCTGGTAGCTCCCTGGCACCCCCCGAGGCCCTCGGACCCATGACTTTGCAAGTTTCCTCGGTACGGGCTCAGAGGCAGCGTGGGGGCCAGGGAGAGAGGAGGGGGTGGCGGCGGGAGGCACTTCCCGGGCCCGAGAGCCTCTGTGGCTCTGCTCCTGTAGCCCCCAAACTCCGGCTCTGCCACTCTGACCAGTTTCTCCAGTCACCACCTGTCCCACGCTTTGGGTTCCACTGGGGGACAGCCAGGCGGAGGGGCCAGGAGGCCACGGTGACGGAAGGTGAGAGGGAGGGGAGGAAGGGGGAAGACAAGTGGGTGCTCCCTAGACAGCTGGGGGAGCCCAAAAGCCCCCAGTCCTGGAAGCGGGGTGGGGAGGGCGGATGCTCGGGCTGGCCCCCCGGGGCCCGTGGCCTGCACTCCCCCATCTGTCATCGCTCTCCAGGCGGTCACAGTGGCCTCCTGGCACCTCTCCCTGCTGCCTCTCTCGCAGTTGCAACCTTTTAAAAGCACGTGACTTCCCAGTTCCCGCTTCCAACCCCCCAGAGGATCCCCATGGCACTGGACATACAAGCCAGACTCTCTCCTTGGCTTTTGGGTCCTTGTGGTCCCCAGGTCACCTCCAACATCGTCTCCTACCTCTCAACACCCCCTACCCCCCAACTCTCCACTCCAGCCACACCGGCTTCTGCTGTCGTGAAAACCTCACCAAGCCCGTTCCCACCCCAGGGTGAGGCAGCCACTGGTCTGCAGGGACCGTGAACACTGCAGATGCTCAAGACATGAGAAAGCGTACACATGGACCGCCGAGTCCTGTGGGGAAATAGGGACCGAACGGCCACTCTCTCAAGAGGGGAGCGTCCCATCTTCCCGCCCGAGCAGGCTTTTATTAAGAATTCAGATACAGTTTGTTGGTTACAGTCTAGCCTGGGAAGATCAAAAGGAATAGATAACTTTCAAAGGGCTGACAGAGCTCACGCTGAGATTTTGGGGTTTTATCACTTAAAAGGCTACAGGATCTAAAAAGCTAGTTTCGTTTCCTGCCCGTGCCTTCATATTCGAATTCAAGAGCACCTTCAGCAAGCAGGTCTCACGGGATCTTGCATATTCTATGCCCCAGGTCTGATTACCCCGGGCCTCCACCGACTGTGGTGTGGACTGCACCGCCCCCGTTATTTCCGCAGGCCTGAGTCGGGCAGAGGAGACAAAGGCAGCCGGGAGACTTGGATTTCTCACAGCCAGAACAAGGACTCAGGCTTTGTCAAAGCCGAGGGGGCAGGGGTCGATGTCGATCACCCTCTCATTTCCACAGCCCCCCTGAGTCTCTTCCCTGAGGGCCTCCATGTGATTGTGCCTGTCTTAGGTGATTCCCCCCTTGGGGAATCTTACCCGTCATTGGCTAATTGATCAAGCATTGGGGGCC
Source organism: Phyllostomus discolor (assembly GCF_004126475.2). Classification (NCBI taxonomy): domain Eukaryota; kingdom Metazoa; phylum Chordata; class Mammalia; order Chiroptera; family Phyllostomidae; genus Phyllostomus; species Phyllostomus discolor. The sequence goes on along the minus strand of NC_040911.2, from coordinate 97,301,073 downwards.
GACACAGAACAGGCAGTGTTCATGCCAGGGAAATAAGTTTTGTCTCCTTAGTGTCTCCTGGTTCGGAGGTCTCTCACCCAGCCTTAGCCACGGGGGGTTACAGCTTCCTGAGACCAGGCAGGGCGGACCCCAGCACCAGGGCCTTTGCACTTGCTGTTCCCTCTGCCTGTGATGCTTTTCCCTCTGCCCTTCCATTGTACTTCCTTCTCACCCTGGGGTCTTGGCTCACACGGCACCTCCTGGGAGAGGCCAGCCTCACCACCTTCTCTGAACCAGCCCCTCACTACCTTGTATTACCCTTTTTTCTTTTCTTTTTAAAAAAGATTTTATTTATTTACCTTTAGAGAGGAGGAAAGGGAGGGAGAAAGAGAGGGAGAGAAACATTAATGTGTGAGAGACATCCATGCCCCCAACCGGGGGGATCTGGCCCACAACCCAAGCATGTGCCCTGACTGGGAATCAAACCGGTGACCTTTCGGTTCGCAGGCCGGCACTCAATCCACTGGACCACACCAGCCAGGGCCTTATTTTCTTTAATGAGATATAATACACACAGTATAAAATCCATCCTTTTAAAGTGTACAATTCAGTGGTTTTTAGTGTCTTCACGGGCTTGTGCAACTATCACCACTATTTAACTCCAGAATATTTTCATTGTTTATGTGAAACATTTTCATATTTAACTCCAGAAGCGCGGCGCCCGTGGGGAGTCACCCATCATCCCTCACCCCTCACCCCTTGGCCCTTGGGAACCACTCCCCGGCGTTCTGTCTGTCGATTCTCCTTGTCTGGACCTTCCGCAGAAGCAGAGGCACACAACAGGTGGCCCTTGGTGCCTGGCTTCTGTCCCTCAGCACTGTGGCCACGTGGTCCTTCCACACCGCGGTGTGATTTAGCGTGTCTCTGGTTTTTGAGGCTGAATGATGCCCCCGGTGAGAGTGGGCCCCGTATTGTCTACCCCCTCAGCAATCATCGGGCATCTGGGCTGGCTGTGCACCATTCGGCTCTTGGGAACAAGGCTCCTGTGAACAACAGCGTGCAAGCCTGTGTGTGAACATGTGTTTTCAGTTCTCTGGGTCTGTAGTGCCGGGTCGCACACGAACTGTGTAACCTGTCAAGGAGCAGCCCGGCCAGGTTCCAAAGCAGCCGCCCCATCTTACACTCCTACCGGAAACAGATGAGTATTTCGGTCTCTGCACATCCTTGCCAGCACTTTCCTTTTTAAAAATTTTTTAAATTTTATTTTATGTTGTTTGTCTTCATGGGTGTGAAGTGGGACCACCTGGTGGTTTGGTTTGCATTTCCCTGACAACTGGTGATGCTGAGCATATTTTTATGTGTTTACTGGCCATTCGTGCGTCGTCTTTGGAGAACCATCCGTGTGAATCCCTCGTGCATTTTTGAGTCGGGGTTTTTTTCTTTTCGTCGTTGAGTCGCATCTCCTGCACTGTGTTTGTCACACTCCTCACTCTCTGGAGCGAGTTCACTTTTTCGTGTTTTTGCCTCTCTCTGTGCGCCCAGTGAGGTCAGGGACCGGGTCTGTCCTGGTCGCTGCTGTGCCTCCAGCCTCGCCGTCACCGTGTGGTGAAGGAGCGAGTGAACCCACAGTGAGGAGAGGAGCTGGGATGATTCCCTCACCTGCTCAGCGGGTGGGGAGCTTTCTGCCTGCCTGGGGTTCTGAGGGCTCCGACACGGCAGCACGGGTCCCGGCCTGGGTTTAGGGCCCTCCGATGGGCCCACTGCGAGCGCCAGCCCTGCAGTATCGTGAGGCTCCTCTGTGAGCCTGAGGCACCTCCCCTTAGCTGCCTCTCAAAGCGTGGGGGGAGGACAAAATGGGGTTCATATACCCCCTCGTACCCACTGAGTGCTTGCTCAAGGGCAGGGCCCCAAGCAAGAGCCGCGTAAGTCTGAGGGGATCGATGGCCCCTTGCTGTGTAACCCGATGGCCACACACTCAGCAGCTTCCAGCAGCGCCGTGCATCCGCCCGCAGTCTGGCAGGTCAGAGGTCAGGCAGGGTGGGGCTGGGCTCTCTGTTCAGCATCTTCCTTGGCTGAAGGCAGGAGGCAGGCGAGGCTACCTCCAGGGGAGAGTCTGGCTGAGTTTAGTTCCTTGCGGTTGTGGGACTGAGGTCCCCGTCTGCTGTCAGACAAGAGCCACTCATAGCCCCTAGACGCCACCGGCGGTCCCTGCCTTGTGGCCCCTGCCACGGTCAAAGCCAGCGACAGACACTCTCCCTGGTGCTGTGTCTCATGCTCTGAGTCTTTCGCCAGGAACAGCTTTGTCCCTTGTAAGCCCTGCGTCCACCTGATCAGGCCGGGCCCACGAAGGAGGAGAGTTCTGCCATAACGTCAGCCGCCCCGCTGACCCCCCACCCCGTGGGAGGGGGCTGTAGGAAGGTGTGGGCCGTCTCAGAGTTCTGTCCGTCACAGGGAGCTCTATAGATTGTGATTAGACTCTCAGAGGAGTTGCTCCGCTCTCCCAGACCCTGCGCCGTGCTGGCCCAACCAGGCAACGCTGTATCTTTATGCTACGGGGTTCTAGAAAGCTCTCCCCCCCTTAGAGAAAAGACCACCTCCGTCAACCGGTTCCCCGGCTTCGGCTCTCAGGCCCCTGAAGTCCATTCTCTGCTCAGCAACCAACAGGATCCGTTAAAAAATAAAACAACAGAAACGGAGCCAGATCACGTCCCTGCTCTTCTCCAAGCTTCCATGGCTCCCACCCCCAGTGAGAGAAAGCGGAAGCCCTCACAGGCCTGGGCCTCCTTACCACTCTGGCCTCGACCTCCGCTGCTTTTCCTGCTCCCTCCAGTCCAGCCACACTGGCCTCTGTACTGTCATTTGGACACGCCAGGCGTGGCCCAACCACATGGCCTTTGCACCTGTTCTTTCTGCCGGGAGGCTCTTCCCCCAGGTATCCACGTGGCTCCCTCTCCCGCCACCACCTTCGAGCAAGCCTGCCCCCCCTCCCCATTTGAAGGCGCGCCCCACGCCCTACACACTTTATCTGCTCCCCTGCCTTATCAAACGGTGATCAGCGCTGTGGCTCCTGCAGGCGACCCGGGGAGCCCCCCCTGGACCTGGGCAGCATCCCCTGGCTGGGCTATGCCCTGGAGTTTGGAAAGGACGCTGCCAGCTTCCTCACGAGGATGAAGGAGAAGCATGGTGATATCTTCACCGTAAGTACCTCCGGTGCCTCTTGGGAGGGAAGGGGATGGGCAGCCGGGGCTGTCATGCCTGATGCTTGCCAATTCCTCCAGCGCCCGTGCACACGCTAGCGCACTCATTCCTGCTCACGCTCTGTCTGCGTCTGTGCAACTGTATGTCCCACGAGTGCCTAACGCCCTTCCCTTCGTCGTCCCTCTAGCATCCTCCACCGTTGAGCTGCGCAGTCCCTCAGCATCTCTCCAGTCCTGGGATGCCCATCTAACCAACTTCCAGCCTTCCGTTCGACTCCCGTCTCCCCAGCGCCCACCCCTCCCTGTCACACCTGTCCTTCTGCCCGCCTAGGCAGCGACCCGGCTCCCTGAGAGCCTCCCAGCACTCACTTGAGTATTCCATGTCCATTAAACCTCCCTCTCGCTGCTCACCCGCCCGTGTTTCTGCGTGTCTCTCTGGCATTCGTCTGCCCTGCACGCACCCATCGCGTGTTCTTCCTTAGGTCCGCCCAGACTTACTTTGAGTTGTCCTGCTCACGCACCTAACACCCACCCAGCTTTCATCTCCGGGGTCAGTTACCACTACATGCCATTCCTCCACTCGTCTACCCATGTTTCCATCCGTCTGCTATTCGCCCAACATTCAGCTCCCCATCCATTCGATGTCCATCTTTTTATATCTCCGCCTATCTACCCCTTTAATGCCCGAACAACCACCACCCACCCACCCACCTTCCGGGGATCCTCCAGCCTGTATTCATCCAACATTCGTCCTTCAATCCATTTACCCCAAATCCACGTAGCAGCCTGCCGTCCCTGTGCCCAACACTCATCCATACATTGAGCTTCCAGCCAACCTCTAGCTGCCCTATGCGTCCTCTTCCCGTCCAACGTACAGTCGGTGATCTGTCCCACCACTGATCCCGCCATCCAAGGATCCCTCCAATCGCATTTTCCCTCAGATACCGGCCTGTGTCTTACAAGGGGGTTGATGAACGTGACTCACGGACCTCGGGATGACCCCTGCACAGACAGTCGAGGGGAAAGGCCCTCCCCTTGTTGTCCGCAGGACTGCAGCTCCCAATGCTGCTGTTTCCTTCCCTTCTGGGGCAGCGTGCTGCTTGCAGAGCTCAGACCCAAAGACGTGGGTCTTGCACATCCGCTTGCATTTACCCCACAGTATCACCTGTCCGTCTGTCCTTCCCTCCACCTGTGTATCCGTCCATCTATCGATTCATCCACCCATTTATAATCTGCCCACTAGCATTGACCCACCAACCTCCTTCTGTCCATCTGTCCATCTGTCCGTCCACCTGTGATGCGCATGTGCCCATCTGCTGCCTCCCGCGGGCAGACTCCCTCCCGGCTGCTGGAGGTGTGGCGGTGACCCAGATAACCCCGGCAGGTGCTTCAGGCCGAGGTGGTAAAGAGCACCACCTTTGGTCCAAAGAAGCGCGGAATTCCAGGGCCAGCTCTGCCGCTTCTCGGCTGTGCCACCTCGGGCCCCTTGCGTGCTTTCTCAAAACCTCACTTCCCAGCTGTGAATGGGGGCATGACGGTCCCTACCTCACAGGGGGGTCGTGAGGGGCCGATGAAACACCGCCGTCTATTAGGGACCCCAAGGGGCCGGTGCTTGGCACAGGGTGAGCCCTCGACCATGGACAGCCGCTGCTGTTCCCGGTGACGCGCCTCACGCCAACCCGCCCACTCCCCAGGTGCTGGTGGGGGGCAGGTACGTCACCGTCCTCCTGGACCCGCACTCCTACGACTCGGTGGTGTGGGAGCCTCGCACGAAGCTGGACTTCCACGCCTACGCCGTCTTCCTCATGGAGAGGATTTTCGACGTGCAGCTTCCGAATTACAACCCCAGCGACGAAAAGGCCAAGATGAAACCGTGAGTGGCCTCGCGAGGTACCTGCGTTGGGGGGGGGGCCAGGGTGGGCGATCCGCTTCCCCCTGCTGGTTCCCGTCGCACTTGTCTCAACAGGTGCCCGGTAAGGACATTTTGTGTCAAGCAAACAAACAAAAACAAAGGGAAAAAAACAACCCAAAATATTTGGGCTGAGGAAGAACTCTTTTCTTCTCGGCAGGCAGCTCTGATTTGAGGAGAAGGAGACCAGGGTGTGGGGCAGCCAGACCTAGGTTTGAATCCCAGCTCCACCCATTCTAGCCTTGTGACCTTGGAGCAGCTCCCTGCTCGCCCACACCCAAGCCTGTTTCCACATCTGTAAAGTGAAGGGAGGAGGGCGGGGTGGCTGATATTTTCCAGTTTATGCTCTGTGCCGGCATCACGCAGGACTGCTTTGGTCCTCAGGGCACTGCTGGAGGGTAAGTGACTTACAGCCCTGTTTTATAGATGAGGACGCTGGGGCTCGGAGAGGTGACTTGCCCTGGGTCACGCAGCTAGGAAGGGGTGCATGTCCTGGACCATAAGGGAGTCTTACGTCAACCACATGACATTAACTCTGCATTCAGTCGGGGAACATCTGGGGCCCCGCTATCCCCTGCTCACCAGCCTGGAGGCCGGGGGTGTGGAGCGATGCCAGCCACCCTCTGAGGACACCTACCCCATGCCAGGTGTCCGATAGGCTCCCTCTCATATTTGTGCAATAGCCTCAAGGGGTAGGTATTTTTATTCTCATCTTACGGATGAGGAAACGGAGGCTCAGAGACGTGAAGTGACTTGCCCAAGGTCTACCGCTAATAAGCGGCAGGGCTGGAATTTGAACTCAAGTCTGCAGACTCCACAGCGCATTCTTCTCCACCCGAGATACTGAGGACATGGGCCTCTGCATCCACCCCTAAGGGCCGAGGGGTCTGGGGTTAATCTTTGCTGCTCTGTCCCCGGGAAGGGGAGCCTCCTCGAGTTAGGGCCGGTGCCTGGAAGGCGGGGGTTTGCAGGGCTGCTGAACTGAGGAAAGGCCCCCACTGTGAGGTGCACACTGATGAGGGCAGTGCCCGGTCTGACCTCGGCTTTGCGGGACCACTGCTAGGAGTGTTTCTGAGCCTGCGTGTCCCGGGTCCCGCCCTTCCAGGGGGATCATGAGGGCTCATTAGCAGCAGGAGTCCACAGTTCACTGCATCCTGCTCCACTGCCCGGGGAGGACCCCGGTTTCCTCCAGTGTCTGCCCCCAAGAGTTTCTGGAAGTTTCTTCCAAGTTGGCATGATGTCTTCTGGGCATGGCTGCCACATCTGCTGTCCCTGTTGAGGACTAGTGCCTGGAGTGCGGTCGGGAAAACAAGGTCAAGGTCAAGGTCAATCACAACCTCCCGTTTATGGAGCAATCACAACGGGCCAGGTGCTCTCTTATGCCCTTTAGATACTGTATTGCACGTGGGTCATGTCTGCTGCTTTCCGACGGTGTTCCGACTGGAACGTGCAAAAGCTTTTATCACCTGCAAGTTCACGGAACCCCTCTGGAAGTTTTCCACTCTTGAGGTACCCAAGAAACTAGGGGTGTATTCAGACTAGTGGGCTCCTTACCCAAGCTTGTGTGCCCCGAGGAGAGAGAGACTATCATGGAGAAGATTCCAGATTCTGGCCCTGGCTGGTGTAGCTCAGTGGGTTGAGCGCTGGCCTGTAAACAGAAAGGTCACAGGTTCAGTTCCAGGTCAGGGCACAAGTCCGGTCTGCGGTGGGCCAGGTCCCAGGCTGAGGGCGCGTGAGGGACAACCAGTCAATGTCCTCTCCCTCTCTTTCTCCCTCCCTTATCCTCTCTCTAAAAATAAACAAATACAATCTTAAAAAAAAAAAGAGTCCAGACTCGGGAGGTGGGCAGATCAAGGTTCCAGTCACAGCTGTGTCACCTACTGGTCGGGTGACCTCGGGCAGGTCACCTCCCTCTGTGTCCCCGAGTTTGTCTGCCTGTAAAATGGGTACCGTAATGCTAACTGTTAACGATTAGAGTTGCCAAAAAATGAAGGGAGATCATTGTGCTTCGCACGATAAATAGTATTGGTTGTCGTTGTCGTCGATGATGACAGCAGTGAGACCAGCAGGTTAGAGCCAGTATTCCAAAGACCCCCTCTGCCAATGAGGAACTGGTGCCCCGGGACCCTGAGGTTTGGGGCGGGGGGCGCCTGTACGTGGATGTCAGTCACCCTTTGGAAGCTGCTCTCTCGTTTCTTTGTCCCCAGGACCCTCCTGCACAGAGACCTGCAGGCGCTCACGGAGGCCATGTACACCAACCTCTGCACCGTGCTGCTGGGCGACGCCGCAGAGGCGGGCGGTGGCTGGCACGAGATGGGTCTCCTCGATTTCTCCTACAGCTTCCTGTTCAGGTGAGCCTGGGCGGCCCCCCACTCGCCGGAGGGGAGCCCCGCATGCTGGGCCCGGCTCAGCCATGCATAGTGGCTGGGGAACCAGGGGGACTTTATGTGAGGGGGCGAAGTCGTTGGGGACCCTGAAAGCAAAGACCACAAGATGACATTTTTGCCTCTAGGACCCCGAGTATTTCCCTGGCTCAGCCTGCGAGTTGTAAAGGAGACAGAGACCAAAAAGGGGGGGACCTTGTTGGCTTTGGGATTTGTTCTCAATAAAATGAGTGGCACTGGGGGTTTAAACAGGGACTGGACATGATTGGACTTAGAGCTTTAAAAGCGCTCTTTGAGCCCTGGCCAGGTAGCTCAGTTGGTTGGAGCATCAGCCCAATACGCCAAGGTTGTGGGTTCGATTCCCTGTCAGGGCACAGACAAAAAAGGACCAATGAATGCATAAAGAGGCAGAGCAGCAAAGCAGTGTCTGTCTGTCTCTCTCTCTCTCGAATCAGTAACTAAGAATTTAAAATAAAGCCAAAGTGCCCTTTGGCTCCTGCAGGGGGACTAGGCCACAGAGCAGGTGTGTGGCAATGAGAGAGAAGCAGGAGGACCCACGAGGGGGCGGCCACAGTTGCCCACGTAGGAGATAACAGGGGCCTGGAGGGCCGAAGTCATTCGCCTGGAGTCGCCCCACAGCTGGGGTCACGGCAGGGCTGGCCGCAGAGCCTGCACTCTCGAGTGTGACCCTGGGTGTGTAAGAGAGCCACATTTTTTCTCACTTTTTCCCTAAGTGGAGTGGCCGTCATCCAGGGCCGTGACTGCTCCGGGTGCCGCTGGTCTGGCCCACCCCGTCACTGTGGAGCAGACCGAGGTCCGGAAAGGGGCAGCTAAAACCATTGGCCAGTTCACAGCAAGGCAGCTCCAGGTCTCCCGGCCCCTGCCACCCCGTGTCCCTGTGTGGGCCAAGAAGTCCGAGGAGGCTGTGGCCTCCTGTCTGTCCGTCCATCTGTCATTTGTCCAGCCACCCTCCCACCTACCCATCCATCCATTCATCCATCCACCCATCCATCTACTCTCCGTCCCATCCATCTATCCATCCATCCACCCATCCATCCCTCCATCCCTCCTTGCATCCTTCCAACCCTCTGTCCAGCAAACATTTCCTGAGGGCCTACTACGTGCCTGCACTGTGCAGATAAGGGACAGAGTCAGGACTAGATAGGCCTCTCTCGGCCCCCAGCCTCCCCCACGCTGGCGTCCACCCCCTCCTTCTCAGGAAACTCCCTCTCCGGGGAGAGGCAGGGACCAGGAGGCGCTCAAGGGGGGCAGTGGGGTTCCTTGGTATCTCTCTGCAGAGGTGCCTCCCACCTCACGGGAAAAGTGGGAGCCTGCGGCTTCTCTCCCAGGACGGAGGCCCGTGGGCCTGGGGCTCCTGCAGTATTTGAAAGTGACTGCTGGTGGAAAGCACTTCCTCCGGGACCCTTCCTGGGGGGGGAGTGTGTGTGTGTGTGTGTGTGTGTGAGTGCACGTCCCAACGCACACTTGCTCCTGTGGTTCATCCTTCTCCACCCCGGACCAGGCCCTGTCCCTCTTCCGCCTGACCCCTCAGGTCAAGCCCAGCCTTCTCGTGGTTGCAGGCCCCTCCCTGCCCTGCCCTGCACGACCAGCCCTGCCAGCTCCTGGACCGCTTCCGTCCTGTCCCTGTCCCCTCACGCTCCATGTCCCTCGCCTGGACCAGCGGCACCTGGCAGCTCTGACCAGGCCGAGTTGCTCTCTCAGCCCCCCGCCTTCCCCAGGCTGTGACCCCTCGCCCCTCTTTTTTCCCCTGCTCACCCCGCAGGTCTCCACTCAGACCCTGCCTCCTCCAGGGAGCCTGCCTTGACTCCTTCTGCAGGGGCAGGAGCCTCCTCTCCTGGCCTGTGGCTCCATCTTACCCCGCTGTCGCTCTGCTCCGGCCTCACCCTCCTCCTTGCTGCTCCTCAGCCCTCCCACCTCCGTCCTGCCTCGGATGTTGGCACCCACCGATCCCTCTGCCCTTCCCGCCAGGTGTCAGCCCATTGGCGAGCCCCTTAGCCCCCTCCCTCCCACACACCTCGGGGCACCGGCTGACACATCAGTCGTTCACTCACTTCCCTTGTCTCTGGCCTGTCTCCTGTCTCCTGGCCTGTCTCCTGTCCACCCTAGGAGGCCTTGAGTGTTTTGCCTGTTTTGTTCACGGTGTCTCCCCGGCCCGAGCAGCCGGGGCAGCCAGTAGGAAGGGTAGGTGCTCACTGGGGGCGTGAATGAAGAAAAGCTTGTAGGCTGCGGTGCGGGGGCGGGGTCTGGCCCGGAGTGACCAGGGAGGACCCCGACCCGCTGTGTGCTGTCCCCAGAGCCGGCTACCTGACGCTGTACGGAGTCGAGGCGCTGCCGCGCACCCCTCAGAGTCAGGCCCAGGACCGCGCCCACTCGGCCGACGTCTTCCACGCCTTCCGCCAGGTGGAGCGGCTGCTTCCCAAGCTGGCGCGCGGCTCCCTGTCCGCGGGTAAGCACCGGCGGTGGGGGCGGGGGGGGGGGGCACGGGGGCTGGGGGGGGCGGGGCAGACCCCTGGACACACAGGGGGCGTCCCAGCTCAAGGCGAAGGACCTCCCCTGTAGAATGGGGAGCAGAGTAGGACTTTCCTAGACGGTCAGGATTGGCTGAGGTAACAAGAAAAAAAAATGTTTTTTGAGCACTTTCGATGTGCCTGCTCCCAGGTTAACAAAATGCCTCATTCAGTGCCCACAACAGCTCATCACTTCATTTCCCTTATTTATATGTTGTTATAAAGCAAACTTTAACACATTAGACTGTTTAAATTGAGAAACGTTACTGGGGGTAAAAATTCGTAGATGTAGACGGTGAAAAGTAATAACATCCACTCTTCCAAGCCCAGCTTCCTACAGAGATAGATGTTAACATGCTCACACGTATCCCTTCAGTATTTTGCAAGGATAGTCTATTTTGCAAATAGAGGCAGGTATACATATCTAGAGTGTATAATATTTATTTTATTTTTAAAAAGATTTTATTTATTTTTAGAGAGAGGGGAAGGAAAGGAGAAGGGGAGAAAAACATCAGTGTGTGGTTGCCTCTCATGCGCCCCCTACTGGGGACCTGGCCCACAACACAGGCACCTGCCCTGACTCAGTCAAACCAGCGACCCTTTGGTTTACAGACTGACACTGAATCCACCGAGCCACACCAGCCAGGCCTGCAACTTGTTTTTTTTTTAAGCTTACAATATAGATGCCTTTTCCCCTGTCAATACAAACATCTTCTAGGTGCTAGCCAATACAATTAGAAAAAAGAAATCAATTTCTGGTATAAGAATGAAAACTATCCCTATGTGCAAATGATCTACTGCATCTGGAAAACCTCAGAAATCCATGATAAAACTAACTGAAGCAAAAAAGAATCCAGCAAAATGGAAGGCCAGAATTAACAACAACAACAACAACAAAACACTCTTCCAGCCCTCACGTGTCAGTATTTAGGTAGCCACGCCCCTCCAAAGGGTTGTTATAATTGCTTCCTTTCGTGTGTGCGTGTGACTATTATCGTATCTTGGACTGTTATCACTTCAACCATCTGGTGGCTTTATTTCTTGGTGACATTTTTTTGGAAGTGGGTTTGCCAGGTCAAAGGGCATACACATTGAAATATTTACTACTTACTGCCGCATCATTTCCAAAAAGTGGAGCAATGTCTACGCCTCCCCGAAGGGAAGGGGCCCACCGTAGGTTATCGGTCTTTCCACTTGTTTGCCAATCTGATGGGCAGAGCTGGGTAGCGTGTTTTGATTTGCATTTTCCCACAACCTTCTCAACAAGCAGTTATCAGCCTTGAAATCCCTGCCAATCCAATGGGTGGAAACGGGCCTGTGGCTTCATAGGCATTTATTTCCCTGGCAACAGAGATGAAACGTGTTTTTGTGTTTTCCCAGCCGTTCGCTTTTCCTCTATGCCAGTTGTCTCTTCGTGTCTCTGAACGTCTTTTTAGAGGCAAATCTTTATCTTGCTGACTCCTGCCGTCAATGTTGGAGGTTTGGTGTCATTATACCCACTTGGCAGGTAAAGAAATTGAGGCTCAGAGAGGTCCCTTGTCATAGACACAGCTACAGCTGGTGGGCGGCATAGCCAGCAAAATGGAAACATAGCCCATTTGATTGCAAAATGCTGTGCATAAATCACCTGGCATACCCCAGCCCCGACGAGAGAGTGGTTTCTGCATTGCCCTTTGCTGCACTCTGACACTTCTCTGGAGGCTGGGTAGATGCGGAGGGGGGGCCCTCTGTCCTTCTGGGAGCAGACCTGGGCTGGTTAAAGGAAGGCTGCACTTCCCAGGATAGGCAGCAGGTGGCAATGTTGGGAAAGGTTTCTCAGTTCCCGGGCAGGAGGCTGTAGGGCAAAGCTGTCCCCATCAACATATAAAATGCACGTTCTTCGAATCCTGAACTTCCATTGCTAGGAACTGTCCCACAGACATGCTTGCACATGTCTACAGACACACCAAGATCTTCACTGCCATGTTGCATGTAATGGCAAACGCTAGAAACAGCCTACATGCCCACCACGAGGGCTGGTGAAATAAATTATGCATTCACAGAAGGGGATGGATCGCTACAGGACGAAACCCACTGCTCTGAAAAAGGTGTGGACAGCGGGTATGTTGTGCTGTTTATTTTTATTTTTATATTTTCTAGTTTTATTGAGATATAACTGCCATACGTCCTGTACTGTGTGAGGGGTACCTGCCTTGATTTACATACGTTGTGAAATGATTATTAAGAGAAGCTTACTTAACATCCATGTGTTTTAAAAGGTGAGAACATGAGCAGATTTTTGCTTCTGGGAAAGTTTAAATGGGCTGAAGAGAAACTTACTTTCACAGTATGCCCGTTTGAACTTTTAGAATTTCTTTTATTATTATATTTATTATTATTATTTTACCATATACATGCATATCTCCTATGCTGTGACAAAATATAAATATATTTAAAAGAAAACTGACCCTCAGACCATTGAGTCTGGTGTTTCTCTTACAGTAGGGCATTGGGGGCAGGGGCAGTTAAATAAAGACCCAAGCTAAGCTAACTGCTTCTTTCTAGAACATTCATTTTACTGATTACTGTGTAGGGAGGCTATTTCATTTGACTTTTGTTTTGGGGAAATAGGCATTCTTATACTAAAGAATCAGAGAGTCTAATACGTAAACCTAATTCATTTTAAAGAGAGAACACAGACTTTTTTTAAAAAGATTTTATTTATTTATTTAAGACAGAAGGGAAGGGAGGGAGGAAGAGAGGGAGAGAAACATCAGTGTGTGGTTGCCTGTTGTACGCACCCTACTGGGGGCTTAACCCACAACCCAGGCCTGTGCCCTGACTGGGAATTGAACCAGCGACCCTCTGGTTTGCAGACCGTTGCTCAACCCCCTGAGCCACACCTGCCAGGGCAGGAGAATGCAGACTTTAAAGGCCTATCTCCCCAAGGGGGCCTTTCTGTGCCCCCAGGTCTCTAGCGGACAGAGGCACTTCCTAAGAAAGACCCTCTTTCTACAGATGGGGAGAGTGAGGAACAGAGGTAGATGCGGCCTTAACCAGTTCCACACAGTATGGGAGGTCTGGGATTTGAACCCGCTTCTCCTGGGTTGAATCCTATGACCAGCCACATGGGCCTGGAAGTTCTGATTCACAGCTTTGAGTCAGTAAACTGTGGCTGAAATAATACATACCTTATAATAGTGGCTACAATATAGCAAGGGATTTACCAGACCCCTACCTGTATCAGGCATGTTCTGTGTAAGGTCTTTTTTAATAAAGCTTTTATTTATTTATTTTTAGAGAGAGGGGAAGGGAGGGAGAAAGAGAGGGAGAGAAACATCAGTCGACTGCCTCTTACATGCACCCCAACAGGGGACCTGGCCCACAGCCCAGGCCTATGCCCTGGCCAGGAACCCAACCGGTGATCTTGCCCTTCACAGGACTAAGCTCAACCGACTGAACCTCGCCGATCAGGGCTGTGTAAGTTCTTTTTACATCCTCCTAATGATCCTGTGAGCCAGGGTGCCCCCGTTTTACAGATGGGAAAACTGAGGCTCAGGGATACACAGTGGTTTGCCCAAGATCATCCTTCTAGGAAGGGGCAGAGCAATGTATCATTATTTCTTTATTTTTAAGATTTTATTTTTATTTATTTTTAGAGAGGGAAGGGAGGGAGAAAAAGAGAGAGAGAGAGAGAGAGACATCAATGTGTGGTTGCTGGGGGCCATGGCCTGCAACCCAGGCATGTACCCTGACTGGGAATCAAACCTGCGACACTTTGGTGCGCAGCCTGAGCTCAATCCACTGAGCTACGCCAGCCAGGGCTTGTATCATTATTTCTTAATCATAGAAATAGTTAAACAATACGTGAATGCATTCTCCTTGGACTAATAATTTGCTGGCATTCATTAAGCACTATGTAGTGATATACCTAATGTTTATTGGGACTACTGCAGGCATCACTTTTTGTGTGTTTTGTGTGTTGAATGTTAACGCAGTCGACCTCTGCATAACCCTGCAGGGTGGGGACTCCTACCATCCCATTTCACGGGTGAGCAAACTGAGGTGTGGAGAGGGAAGGTGACTGGTCCAAGGCCAGGTGCTCAGCCCCAGAGCTTCAGCTCTTATCTGGGCTCACCTGTGTCTTATTAAAATAAGTTAAATATCTCAGAAAAGGGAAATTCTCCTCCCAAGGTGACCGTTGTTATCAGTTTGGTGTTGTCTTTCTAGAACACTGCCATTCCTTGAATGCAAGCCACAGAATTACCTTTAACTGTTCTGTTAGACGCTTTTAAAAAGGAGATGAAATCCATTTTAATAATACATTTTTTCAGCTCAGTAGATCTAAAATTAAATCAGCATTTCAGCATGTCATCGATATAAAAATTACTAGTGAGATCATTTACATTTCGTTACTCGTGCTAAAACTTTGACTCACAGCGCGTCCCGGTCTGGGCAAGCCACGTTTTAAAGGCCCCGTCACCGTGGATGGCCTGTGGCTGCCTTACCGCACAGAGCGGCTCTAGACCATTCCCCGCGCATTGAAACACGGCGCAAGCCCAGATTATACTGCGGTCCAAGTATACAGCCAGCCCCTGTTTTCCTGGTGGGAAGGTATTGTTTTGGTTTGTTTGTTGTTGTTTTTTTTTGGCCATCCCAAAATATAGAAATAATTAGGAACGGAAATGAAGAAGTTGAACTTCCCCTCACTGATTTTGCAGAACATCTGTTGTTAAGCTCACATGCAATATGAACTTTCGCCTTCTTTTTACGCTTTCATTTCGGGCGATGATTCCATTCAGACTCCGCCCTCGATGCCAGCATCTTGCCCGCCATGCGGCTGAGTTGCCAGGCTCAGCTTTCCAGGTCCCTCTTCTTCATTCCGGTTCGTCCATATGAGACACGGACTGAATTCACTGAATCTCAGAATCTGTGACGCTGTGGTCTTTTCCCTGGAAACTGTCTCCGGTGGGGGGTTGCGGGGGTGGGTGCGGGCGTCGCCAGACTTTGACTATATTTTATGTGGTTCGTCCATTGGAAATAGAAAATCATGGCAGTGAAATGTCTCCCTCCCTTTCTCATCATACTGTCTCCCACCCAGTTCTCACTCTCCCTCCCCAGTTGGCTGGTTTTATCAGTTTCACGTGGAACCTTCCAGAGTTCCTGTATGCAAATGCAAGCAAAGCAACTGTGTTCTTCATCATTCTCTTTTTTCCGTGGATGCATCCCAGACACACTCTTATGGGCACTTCGCTTTTTCCTCACGACGTATGTAGAGCAGCAACAACTCTGTCTCGCGTGTGGTGCATGCCCGTGCTGTCCCAAGGGCTCTCTCTACAAACGGGAATTGATTCGAGGATCAAATCACTGTGCTAAACTTTCCACTTTTTTGCTAGTCCTTTTTTATTATTATTATACACTACCATCTTTGGCTCATTTGCCAAATGACATTCTCTCTTTTTAACGGTGGCCACATATACATACTATAAAGTTTACCATTTTAACCACTTTTAAGTATACAATTCAGTGGCAACAAGCCCATTCACAATGTTGTGTAACTATATCGTTATCTGTTAGCAGAAATTTCTCATTGTTCCAAACAGAAGCTTTGTATCCAGTAAACAGTAACCACCATCTCCCTCTCCCTCAGCCCCTGGTAACTTTTATTGTACTTTCCGTGGCTTTGAATTTGACTGCTGGGTACCTCATGTCAGTGACTCATACCATAGTTCTCCTCTTGTGTCTGGCTTATTTCACTAAGCATAAGGTTTGCATGGTTCATCCGTATTGCAGCCTGTGTCAGCATTTCCTTCTTTTTTAAGGCTGAGCAATAGTCCACTGTATGGAGATACTGCATTTTGTTCAGCTATACATCTGTTGGCGGCCACCCGGATTGCTTCCACCTTTATCTGCTGCTAACAGTGCTATGAGCTATATGAGTGTTCAAGCGTCTGTCTGAGGTCCTGTTAGCTCTCTGGCGCACACAGCCAGGAGTGGGGGTGCTGGGGCGAATAGTGGTTCTATCTGTAACTTTTTGAGGACCCGCTGCACTTTCCCACAGTGGCCCCACTGTTCTGCGTTCTCACCAGCAACGCGCAGGGTTCCGGTTTTTCCACACCCTGGCTTGTTATTTAGCTTTATTTTTGGATACTAGCCTTCCTGAGGGGCAGGAGATGGTCCCTCACTGTGGATTGGATGGGTGTTTCCCTAATGAGTCGTGGTGTTGAGCATCTTTTCCTGTGCTTGTTGGCCATTCGTACATCATCCCTGGGGAAGTGTCTGTTCAAGTCCTTTGTCCATTTTAGGGTTTTTTTTGGGGGGGAGGGGTTGTTCTTGTTGAGTCACAGGAGTTTTTAATATATTCTGGGTACTAGACCCCTATCAGATAGATGATGTGCAAATAGTTTGTCCCCCTCTGTCAGTTGTCTTTTCACAGGGCATTGCTCTGTCGAGTCCTCCTTAAAAGCAGCATTTACAGTAACATTTACAGTAATACCTGCAGTGGTGCCGCCGGAGCTCAAAGAATGCCAGTCATTGTTAGTCTGTGTTGAATTCCTGGGCCTCCTTTTTGGAACTGTCACACCCGATGACTTTTACAGGCGCCCAGAACTGGCGTCGGTGGAAGCGGCTACAACGCCACCTGCACTCTGCACTCCCCTGTTTCAAATCTGCCCGAGCCCCGGGCCGGCCCCCAGAGATTCTGACGAGAGTGGCCTGCGGTGGGACCTGGGCAGGAGACTCACAAGCGCCTCCAGTGCCTGAAAAGTTGGGAAACAGGAAAATAATGCATTTCAGATCCGCAATCGGGCTCACTGCATGCTATTTGAAAATGTAACTAATACACTTAAAAAAGATGTTTAGCCTAGATTTTACACCCTTTCAAATACCCTGTAGTATGCGGCCAGGCTTAGAACCACTGGGTGGGTGGGTCTTCCTGAAACACTGTTTTCTGGCTCACACGCATTTAAAAAGTCCACGAGAGTGTTCCTAGAACTTGGGAATTTTGTAGTGATCCGAGTGACGCCCACTCTTCCACGGGGTGATTTAGGGAAAACCGAACCTTACGGTCCCACGCATCTGTAAATACAGCATCGTCTTGTAGGGTCCACACAGTGTTTGACCGATGCGCACCTGGCTGCATCCCCCTGGTGGTCCGCCCTCGTGGGCGCATCTCACCAGTTTTCCAGAGCAGAGCAGGCCGAGGCTTATTTGACGGTGATCGCAAACTGGCGATTCGTGGGCCAGAGTTGACCCTTCGAGTTGCTGGTGTGACCTGCACAGTGATTAAACATTTCTTGCTTATGTGCTAAGCTCCCTGGCTGGGGGACAGATCAGCCCCAGGCACCAATTGGTGGAGCTGCGTCAAGGCCGCCCTTGACCCTCTGCTCCCCACAGCTCCCCCCGGCCCTCCTCCCTCCTTCCCTTTACCCGCCTTCCCGGGGGGCAGTTCAATTTGAGAGCTCTGTCCCTTCTTGATGGCAGTTGGTTCATTTCTGGGGACTCCGAATGGAGCCGGGCTGAGTCTGGGGAGTGCTGCTTGGTGTTTCGTGTTCCCTCCCCTGCAGGGTAAAGAACCACCATCCATGTAACGTGTTCATTGAGCACCTACTGTGGGCCAGTTGCTGGGGACACAGAGGTGAATAAACAGACAGGTCCCCTCGCCCCTGTTCTCTGGGGGCGAGACAGACAATACACGAGTCAACTTGTAAAGGGCTTCCCTGTAGCCTCCCTCCCGCAGGAACTGCCCACCCCCAGGGAGTGATGCCCAGAAGACCCCTGGCCTCACGGGAGATCAGGGCTGAGCGGCCCTGGGCTGGGCATGGGTCTGTAACCTGCACCCTCCGTGCTCTGTTCCTGCAGCCGACAAGGACCGCGCATGCAGTGCGAAAGGTCGCCTGTGGAAGCTGTTGTCCCCGGCCAGGCTGGCCACCCGGGCCCAGCGCAGCAGCTGGCTGGAGAGTTACCTGCTGCACCTGGAGGAGATGGGCGTGTCAGAGGAGATGCGGGCACGGGCGCTGCTGCTGCAGCTCTGGGCCACACAGGTGGGCACGGCGTGCGAGAGGGGGCGCGCAGGTGTGGGTGTGCGAGTGCGCACACATGAGTGTGTGCATGCAGGAAGGTGTGCATTTGTGAGTGTGGGGGTGAGCTATGCACACAGGCCCAGTCCCCTGACTTCCTTAACTGGGAAAGAGCATCGTGAACAGGACCCTCCGTGAAGCGGAGTGAGGAGGGGGCATGGGGCTGCGGGAAGAGGTCACAAAGGGCCCATGAGTCCTCCTGGTAAGGGAAGACTTGGGGTTTTCTCTGGGCCAGTCTCGAGCCCGGGGTGCACAGGAGGGACAGGATCTGGGGAGCAAGGGCAGAAGAGGGACATGATGAGGAGACAGTGGTGGCAGGACCAGGCGGTGGCCACGGAAGGGACGAGGATGCAGATAGAATCTGGAAACACCGGGGAGACAGCACCCACCCGTGGATTCAGGAAGGGGCCCGGTGCTGGGGGCAGAGGAAGCGGGGCTGAGGGTGCCGCCTACCCGGGCCTGGCTCCTGCCCTCACCCAGCCCCCGGGCCCCGCCCTCTCCTGGCCCCACCACAGTCATGACCGTGGCTCAGGCTGACATTTCAGGGTAATTCCTCTCCCATCGACGCGCAACTTATTTTTAGTTTTCTCTCGGAGCCATTAACTGTCCCTGTAGGCAGAGGCTGGCAAGGGGCGGGGGCCGGGTTTGATCAGCAGCGGGGCCCCATTAGTGCCTAACAGCACAATTATGGGCAGAGATTGGAGCTCCGAACGCTCTCCAGAACCCCTTGCGGAAATGACCTCGGTCAGCACAATTGGATGCTGGCCTGGGGGCTTGAGTGACAGGAAGTCCGGGGAGCAGCCCGTGGCAGGGCCGGGAAAGCTGGCCAGGAGCTGGGGACAGGACATCCTCCGAGGCTGAGTCATTGGCGGCGTCCAGAGCGCAGGCAGGTGGGGAGACCCTTGGAGAACACAGGTGTTGAGAGCGAGGCCGAGGTGCTGCGCTGCATCCCAGTGGTTTCGGGCCGGTTTTGGGCATGGGCTCTGGGAGTGACCCGCCGTTTCCTGGCAAGTCGGTCGCTTCATTCTCGGTGCCTCAGTTTACTTGTCTTTAAAATGGGGGTGGCGGCGCCTTTCTCAAGGGGCTGTGAGAGGGATGGAAGGAAGAAAAGGAGTGATATCTGTGCTTGGCAGGTAACGAGAGCTCAATAAATGCATTTCACAAACATCTAGTGAGGGCCCCCTGGGGGCCGGGCACCGTTGCAGAAGCTGGGGAGAAAGCAGAGAGCAGATCCAAGACTCCCGCCCTGGCAGAGCTGGTGTCCTGGTGGGAGAAGACGGACTGTCCATCAACAAGCTTGTAAAGCGTACTAGAGGGGATGTTTGGTGGAAGAGCACCCATAAAGCTGGGGAGGGGCTCGCAGAGGGGTGTAGGGAGGGCCCACTTTAGATAGGGCGGTCAAGGGAGGCCTCGCCAGGAAGGTGACATCTGAGCAGGAACTGGAAGGAAGTGCGGGAGCAGCCATGCAGGTATATAGGAGGAGGACATCCAGGCGGGGCAGCAGCACGTGCAAAGGCCCTGCGGTGGGGCAGGGATGGCGGGGCGGAGGGGCAGCAGGGGCCTGACCACTCCAGGCCCTGGGGGCCATGGGGAGGACCTTGGCTTTTCCTCTGAGATAGGAACCCTCTGAGGGCTCTGAGCAGAGGGGCAGCGTGGCCTGTCTTCCTCTCGAGAGGGGTCGTTCTGGCTGCGTTGCTGGGAGCTCTGTGGGGGGCAGGGAGTGGAGGCAGGGAGACCAGGGAGGAGGCCACTGCAGTTACCAGGCAAGAGAGGATGGTGCTAGACCAGGGGCAGAGGGGACGGTGGTGGGACTCTGGACCTGTTTCCAGGTGGAGCCAGCAGGACGGCTGTTGGCGGGGGCTGGGGAGCAGGTGTGAACAAGGATGCTCCGGGTGTGGGCCTGAGCGGTGGTGGGCAGGGGGACATTGTAGTTACCGGGCGAGGTGGATGGTGGAAGCAGCAGGAAGAAACCGGGGGTTTGGTTTTGGGTGTGCCGAGTTGGAGATGGAGAATGGGGGGAGGGTAGCATCTAAAGAAAAGAGCCCGGAGTCCAAGGTTCAGGTCCGGGCTGGAGACGTCTGTTTGGGAGCTGTGAGTGTAGACACGGAGTGAGGACCGCTGGGCTGGAGACCACCGTCGTGGGGGTGGGTGGGGAAGGGGCCCGAGCTTTGGCCTCTCCCATTTGGGGGAGGGGAAGATGAGGGGGAGACAGCAAAGTGGATAGAGGAGGAGTGGCCTGGGGGGGTAAAAGGGAGTCGGGAGGGAGCGCCCCCCGGAGGTCAGATCGGAAAGTATTCCGAGGGGTTGACAAAGGGCACTTGCGATTGCTATTGTCAGGTCAGCGTGGAGGCACGAATAATCTTTTCGGAAGCGATCACATGCATGCCGCGTGCCAGCCATCCTGTTGGGTACCCTACAGACATCATCTCATAGGGTCCTCACAAAAGCTCCGTGAATCCAGAGCTGCAAAGCCTGGAACTGGCTGGTGCAGGGGTCAGTGGGAGGCTCCCGTGCCTGGGGACCTGGAGGAGGAGCGGTGGCCTGAAGCTGAAAGTCCAGGTGGGAGAAGGGGCCGGGTCTCAGGGGATGTGGGTTGGGGTGGGCAGAGGAGGAGAGTCCCCACAGGCCCATCCTGGCACAGGTGTGTCCCCCTTCGCACCCCAACACCGCCCCTCCCTGGGCCTTGGACTTTGGCTTCAGGGGGGCACTGAGGCCAGGCCAGAGTGTCCTCCTGGGTGAATGAGGCAGGACCCCACCGGAGAAAGCTGCACTTCCAGGGCATCGGATTCAGCGTCCTCTATGGTTGCGCGATCACACAACACGTATGCGTGCACACATGCACGTGTCCACACGCATGCACGTCTGTGCAGTGGGGTGGAAGGCGGTCCTTGTCACCTCCCTAGCTTGCCCCAGCTTTCTCCCGAAAACAGAGACAAGTGAGTGGCCTCGTGTTCCACTCCTGCTTGGTAATTAATGAGCCGCGGCCCCCATCGGGCCACCCTGGCACGAGGAAATGGCCTTGGCACCGAGTTAACCCAAAGCTGAATTATTTATCGCCTGCATTCCCCTGGCTATTTAAGTGATGAGCAGCAACTGACCTTGCGTGTCTCCACGAGGTGCTGGGGGAAACCTCAGAGGGAGTCCCGGGTCCCAGCCTGTTCTCAGGCCTGGGGGAGGGGCCGGGGGGAGGGAGAGACCTCTTCTGAGCACCTACTCTGTGGCCAGCACATGGGGGTCACTAGCATCCAGTCTCAGTGGACCCTTGCGGCTGCCCCGGAAGTCGGCATGTTGTTATTTCGGCAAAAGGGAAGTTCTGAGACCCAGAGGAGAATGTGACTGACTTGTCTGGAGTGACAGGACGTGGGGAGCTGGGATTTGAACCCAGCTCTGCCTGGTCCCGGTTCAGGGCTCTGCCAGCCTGTCTGCCTTCCAGGCTGACTTGCAGGCCCCACCCTAAAGGGACACAGATGTGTATTTGACAAATACCAAGGAGCCTCTGCTAGGTGGACCGTGGGTAGGGACTAGGACGTGCTTAGTTTTCCTCTTCAGTGAAAGGTGTGATAATGGCACCCACTCAGTAGGGAAACGGAACAGGGGAGCGTGGCCCCAAGGAGGCCCCCCCCCCCCCCCCCCCCCCGCAATCATCACAGTAGCTGGAGAGGAAGAGAGGACAGGAACTCCGTTTCACCCTCACTGATGCTCTGGTGCATTTGTTTACTGCCTTTTCTGTATGTTTTTCTTCAGCGGTTAAGACCATGCAGCTCTTTAAATCCCACTTTTAATATGACCTAATCTTATCTTTAAAAAAATCACCCACCTCTGTTTTGCTTAAAAGTAATACATTGTTTTTAAAGTCCAAGCAGTTGAAAAAGACGTGCACAGTGAGAAGCCAGTCCCCCCCTTCCCTACCCTCCCGCCCCCAGTTACCAGCTGCCTGAGTCCCCTAGAGGGTCTGTGCTTCGGCACACCTGTGCTCTTCAAACAGACACCCCCAGGGGCACGCCGAGCGCCGCTCTGCGTCTCGCCGTTTGCGTGCTTCGGTGAGCCCTGGCTCCGGTCCCGAATCGGTATCCACGGGGCTGGCATCTGCGCAACGACTTCCTGTATCATCCGCAGGGCGGGTCACCATTTATCTCTTTGAAAGCCACGGAGCCGGCTTTCAATCTCGCCGTTACATCAGCAGCACTGCGGTAAACACCCTTGTGCAAATAACTTCTCGTCCATGCGCAGTTAGGTCTGTGATAGGGTTACTGGGTAAACGTGGCATTTAGTGGCGGTTGAATATTCCATTGTTACGACTGGCTGGGACGGTCATTTACAGCAGGACGAGAATCTTCCCCCCAGGTGAGGTTAGTGGGTGTTCGCCCAGGCCTCATTTAAAGGGACCCCGTACACATTTCAGCCACAGGCTGGATATGTGGGCATGAAAATGTTCAGCCAAGGGGAAAGTCTTTTTTCCTAATTATTCAGCTAATGGGAAGTTTCAGATAACTTTCGTTCAAGACATTCATAGTTTCCACAGTCATCATTGATCATTGCTGCTGCTTTGCTTTATATGTACACAGTTACTCACATTTTGGAAAGCAAATGTGTGAGGTGTTGTAGCAATGTGCTGTTGTGCAACAAACAACCACAAAAACTCAGCGGCAGACACTGATGCGCCTTTATGGAACTCACACGTCTATGGGCCCGCTGGGAGGCAGCTGGTGTAGACAGGGCCCAGCTGGACAGTGCACTCTGTCCCGTGGGTCCCCCGTCCCCCCCTTCCTTGGGACGAGTGGGCTAGGCAGGTAAGTGGAAACACACAAGGTCCCTCGAGGCCTAGACTTAGAACTGCTGTTCTGTCAATCCCGCCTTGTTCTATTGGCCAGAGCAAGTCACATGACTGAGGCCAAATCCAAGGGGCGGGGAAATGCACTCCGCCTCTTTAATGGGGGCCGGTGCAAAGTCAGTTAATGGTAAGGGGGTGGATGCCCGGAGGGGTGAAGAATCGGGGCCAAGGATGCAATTGTCCTCAGATGTTAAGGCATCCCCAGTTGGCACACCTTGTTGCTGTTATTGACACTGTTTTGCTGGTTAGCTATGAAGATCACCTAGGCGACCTCATACCAGTGATTTTGCTCAAGGTCGGGGATGCCAGAAACGGCCTTGAGGTGGTAGCCGTAGGACTCTGCCAAAACCACAGTGCAGTTCTCGGCCATGTTGTAAGGCTGAAGACAGACAGAGGCCATGCCTCGGTGTTTGGCAGGGGTGGGGACTCAGGCCTCCTGCCTCCCACCCCGGACCCGGGCCTCAACCAGGGCTGCATCCGTGGCATGGACCAGGCAGCTCTCGCCCCAGCGTTGTCCTTGGGATGCTGCACAGGGGCTCTTTTCCTCACTGCAGGGGAACATGGGTCCGGCTGCCTTCTGGCTTCTGCTCTTCCTCCTCAAGAACCCCGAGGCCCTGGCCGCCGTCCGTGGAGAGCTCGAGCAAGTCCTCCCCCGAGCAGAGCCACCTGTCTCGCAGACGGCCACCCTCCCGCCGAAGGTTTTGGACAACATGCCTGTGCTCGGTGAGCCGGTCAGACCCCGCAGACGGCCCCAAAGCCTGGGTCACCGTGGCCCCCTGAACCTTGCCCTACATGAGCGCCCATCGTCCTGGCTCCACCAGTGTCCTGGGGTCTAAGGTCCCCCTGAGCCTCCTCTCTTCTTAGAACCAATGTCTCCATGCCTCAGCCTCAGCTATTCAGTCTCAGTAGGAGATTTCTGGTTGCAAATGGCAAAAAAAAAACCTAACTTATGCTGACTGAAGGGGAAAAAAGAGACTCTATTTGGGGCAAGTAACTAGAAAGTCCAGAGGTATGTAGCTTCAGGTACAGGTGGATCCAGGTGCTCTAACAATGCCGTCAGAACTCAGTCTTTCTCCATCTCCCAGCCTCGCTGTCTGCTGGGTCAGCTCCAGTCTCAGGCTAGTAAGATGGCCACCAGAAGCTCCAAGCTGCTGTGCTCTTGGCCCACGAGGGTGCGCCTCTCTGCAGCATTCCCACCCAAAGTCCCAGGAGTGTGTCTCCTTGGCTCTCTTTGGGTCATATGCTCATCTTGACCCAGTTGGGGCTCAGAGGCTTGGGATGCTCTGATTGGCCAGTCATGACACAGCCTGATCCCAAGAGTCGATAGTGGAACCAGTAGCCCAACCCCTGATCCGTAGGAGAGGGGTGGTCCCTAGAGGAAAATCAGGGGGCTCTTTCCAGAAGGGGAATGTACGCTGGGCAGGCAGAGACAATGAGTATTAATAGTCCTGCTCTCTGCCTTGTCTCCTCTGATAATCTCCGTCCTCCCCGCTGTCCGCACAGCTTCTCTTGGGATCGGACCCAAATCCACCTGTCTAAGGTCTTGGAGGGACCGTAGCAATGGCCTTCCTAAGGTCTCTGACAGTCCACCACAATCACACCTCACGAGGTGGCCTTCTCGGCCTCCTGTGGAATGGTGGGCACGTCACGCTCCCCTTCTGAGCCTCCTTATCTTCCCCTGTAAAGCGAGAGCCGGGGGTGGCATTTGAGTGGCTAAGAGGACAGCTGCTGACCCTTCCCTGTCCCTGCCCGGCACAGACAGCGTGCTGAGTGAGAGCCTCAGGCTCACGGCCGCGCCCTTCATCACCCGAGAGGTCGTGGTAGACCTGGCCCTGCCCATGGCGGACGGGCGGGAATTCGCCCTGCGACGCGGTGACCGCCTCCTCCTCTTTCCATTCCTGAGTCCCCAGAAGGACCCGGAGGTCTACACGGACCCAGAGGTAAGTGGCATCGCAGGGACCGTGGGGAGAAAGCAGTGACTTCCAGGTCAGCCAGGTCTGAGTGGCATCCTCGCTCGGCCCTTTGCTGTGGGACCTCGTCCAGGCGACTTCACCTCTCTCTGTCTCTGTTTCCTCCCCTGTGAAGTAAACCTCATTACGGGCACCTGCCTCACAGGGTTGTCAGGAAGATTGAATGAGATCGTGTACGGAAGGCCTTCAGTGTGCCTGGCACAGGGTGAAGGCTTTTTAAACGATAGCCGAGTGGTTTTCCTTTTTTCAGAATGTTATAATGCCAGCTTCTCAACCCTTTTCCCTCTTCCTGGACTTTAGGGGTGGGGGAAACTTGCACCATTTCTAATAGATTTGGGTGCTTACTGTATGCCCAATACTGTTCTTTCTGTATGCTCGTCTATCCATCCATCAGTTTATCCACCCATCTGTTCATTGATACATCCATCCATCCATCCTCCATCCATCCATCCATCCATCCACGCCCCCACCCACAACCCTATCACCCGTCAGCCCACCCACTGGTCCAGTCACCGAGCCTGACCCTGTGCCAGGTCCGGTTCTCAGACACGGTTCTCCCCTTACCACTGCACAATGCAGCCAAATTGGCATTCTCCTTTTAAAAATAATTTCTTTAAATTACAAAAGTAACATACACTTATAAAATAGAAGTATATAGACATATATTTAAAGACAGAATTTTCCTTCTTTCCCTTCCTCTCCAGTTCTACAGAGTTCCCTAACAAGGGTTGGGAGCGTGTCCCGTAAACTATTCGGATGCCTTTAGAGACACACACACGCTCACACACATGTGAATGGATAGGCGTGTGAATAGGGTTGTACAAAGCATGCTATCCCCAAACTTGCTTTCTTTACTAATAGTCTTAAAAATTCTGCCCTGGCTGGTGTGGCTCAGTGGATTGAGTGTCGGCCTGCGAACCAAAAAGGTCTCTGGTTCGATTCCCAGTCAGGGCACACGCCTGGGTTGCGGGCCAGCTCCCCCCAGTGTGGGGCATGTGAAAGGCAACCACATGTTGATGTTTCTCTCCCTCTCTTCCTCCCTCCCTTCCTCTCTAAAAATAAATAAATAAATAAAATATTTTAAAAAATTTTTTTCTGTGTCAGCACCCACAGACCAAGCCCAGCCTTCTAAATAGCTGGTTAATTTTTTAACCAGTCCCCTCTTCATTGCCCTTTACATAGTTTTCTGGGTTTTTTTTTTTCCTCTTGTAAACAAGACCGCCGTGAACATGCCCATAGCCCTTCTCCGTGCATGGGTGTCTCGGGGGTGGAGTCAGACACGGACCCGCTTCCCCTCGCAGGTGTTCAGATACAACCGGTTCCTGAACCCCGACGGGTCGGAGAAGAGAGACTTCTACAAGGACGGGAAGCGGCTGAAGAACTGCAGCCTGCCCTGGGGAGCCGGGCACAACCAGTGCCTGGGCAGGGGCTACGCCACCAGCAGCATCAAACAGTGAGTGGCGGGGGCCGGGGGAGGGGAGGCTCCTGCTCTGCCTGGTGGGCGCGCGCCCTTCTCTCCAGAGACGGCCAGGCCAGCCAGGGGGAGGGTTAGGGCAGGCAGAGGTTTCGTACGGGCAGCCCCTGAGCCGTGTCTTGCCCACAAATCTATTTATTTGTGTTTTTAAAAGCGAGTACTAACTTGTAAGAATCAGAAGAGCTCATGTAAAAAAAAAAAAAACCAGCTTTCTGATTTCTTTTGAAATAATCAGATCTGGCAACAGGTTCTTCCTGCAAGCCTAGCGTCCACATGTCAGACTCCCGGCATACCAGACATGGCGCCTGTGCAGCTGACCGTGGCCGTCTGTCTGCCGCTGCGGTGTGGCTCAGAGCCTCTGGGCAGGGACTCGCCCAGTGTCCTCATGCCCTTTGGTGCTTCTAAGGCCTCCTTTATTCTCCTCCCTCCACCCCAAGAGCCGTGGCCCCCAGGTCACTACCCGGCGGGACCCGGGGTTAGGATATCTGCCGTGCCCCTCTGTCCAGCCCCTGCGCCATCGTAAGTTGGGTGACCTTCTGTGGCCCTGTTTCCCCAACTGTGAAATGGGGCACTGGTCATACTGCATCCCGGGGGTGTCGGGACAAAGGAAAGGGATCTTCCTAAACTTAACCCACTGCCTGGCTCATGGTCGGCACACAGTGCACATGAGTTATTATTGTAATTACTAGTGTCGCCACTATTAACATGCAGGCCGTGTGCTGAGTGAACGGGCGCACTGCATTAACCTCTCGGCCTCGGTCTTTCTCCAGCAGTAGAATGGAGATCACCAGAGCGCCGGCTCTGCTCTAACGCCTCACGAGCGTTCCAGACAACCACTGGGCCGTGAGGACTCAGGCGTTGAACACCACGGGGGTGGTGGGAACAAGGGTAGGGGGGCCAGGGCCCAGCAGTCAGAAACCACCACATCACTGACCCCTGAAGAAAGAGATAAAAACCTAGGGAAACCATGGTAGTACAGGCTGACACATGTTAAATGGTTAAGAAATATCCAAGCGCTACAGTAAATATGGTGCTTTATTCTTAAAATGACCTGAAGTTCGCAGTGGAAGTGGACGGTGGATTGCAGCTGCGAGCTACTGTGAAGCGTGGGAGGAGGGTGATCTGAAACCGGGTGCTGAGATGGCTGGTGTGGCGCATAACCCCCACCCACGCACGCCCGCGCCCTGGACTGAGGCTGTTGGTGGGTAGAGTTTAGGTGTGTGTGCGTTTTGTGAGCTCCTGCTCAGCTCTGCTCAGCTGGGGGCAGGCTTTTGCATTCTGCTTGTGTTTCTTGCCGATCAAAGTGTCCATAAACTGACGTGAAGTTTGCATTAAGCTTCACCCGTTCCCTAACACATCAGCCACCTTGGAACAAGCTCAGGGGTTCAAAACAAGTGTCACAGCAGAGCCGAGCTGGAGCTCCTGGTTCCTAAAGCTTCCGGACAGGCGAGAGAGATAATGGATGCTAAATATTTAGCACAGTGTGTAGCACGTAGTGTGTCAGTAAGTTAGCTCATTTGTTGTTCTTTTTATCTGACTTAATTGTCATGACAACCCCACTAGGTAGGTGTCAGTCTAACACTGAGGTCAAATCATTTGCCAGGTCACGCACCTGGTGAGTGGAGGTACCCGGATGCAAATCCAGGTGCGGGTCCAGGGCCCCCATGCTGCATAAACTCTCCCTCTAGCATCCTACAGCTTCAGAGCCGGAAGGGATACAGCCCACCTTTTTGAGCTTCTTTGACCAGACGGAGAAACTGAGGCCCAGAGTGGGAAAGAAACTCGATGAGGCTCGCGTGTTTCCTTAAGAGGCAGAGCCCAGCTCTCCCGTCCAGAGCGCGGACTCTGCTCTGCCCTCTTCTTCCCTCTTCTTCATTCATTAAGATTCAAGAATCCTTGCCGTGCGCTCTGGCCCACACTGGGCATCTGGCTCTCATTTGTGGGGGGCAGAGGGGTGGGACAGAGTAGGTGAAGATCCCGTGCGCACCCTTCCTGACACAGGTGGTGCTAAGTGAGACCAGGCAGGTGGGCGGGGAGCAGCGAACATCCGGCAGCCTGTACCGACACACCGATTACATCATACACACGGTGCGTTTCCTTGTCGCGACGCATTGCCAGGAGATGGCAGTCAAGAGTGCTCCTTCTCGCGAAGTTGGTGCCTCCCGACAGTTTTCCCACAGACCCGGTCCAGTGTCTCCAGGGAGGGCTGCCTCTTTCTACCGTCGCAAAGGCAGCCTGGGGTTCCGCAGCAGCCCTGACCAGGGCAGGCACCCGGGGTCCCAGGGCTCTGGGCGAGGGAAGACGGGTGGGTCGGGAGGGGAGTCAGGGAGAGTCATTGTTCACACTAATCAGGGGAAGCTAGGCTGTGCCGTGCCAAACAACCGCCCCCCCATCTCTGGCTTGTGACAGCAAAGGCTTCGTCCCCACTCACGCATGGGCTGTGGGTTTGGGGGTCGCCTCCCCTCCGTGCAGAGACTCAGCCTCTTTCCGTCGCAACACGAGGCCCGCACGGCTGCCAGGAGGAAGGGAGAGCTGGGAGTCCAGCCGCTGCTCCGAAATGCTTTGGTGTGAACTTGACAGACGTCACCTCTGCTCACAACCTGTCAGCCGGGACCAGCCCTCGTGTAGGAGCTCCTGGGCCACCTGTGCTCTGCTCTCTCACTCTCCTTCTCCCCCTTTTCCCCCAGTGAGAGCTGGGGTCAGGCTCCAGAGGAAGCCACTGCCGTCCTGCCGTATTCCGAGCACGCGTCCCCCTCCTGCGCCCCCCACCGTGCCTCCTCTCCTTCACACCCTCAATGCCGTCTCTTTGCAGATTCGTGGTCCTTGTGCTGATGCACTTTGACCTGGAGCTGGTCAGCCCGGATGTGGAGATCCCAGAGTTTGACCTCAGCAGGTATGGCTTCGGGCTGATGCAGCCAGAACACGACGTGCCCATCCGTTACCGCATCCGGCCGTGAGCTCCGGGGGCAGCCAAGGCTCCACGCGCTGCTCACCCCCACCCAGCCTGCACCCGACTGATCACCCAACTTCCTGCATCCGCATCTGGCCTGGGCGCAGAGCTTCGAATCCCTGACGGCTCCAGCTTTAGCACTTTCCTGCTTTTGTTCCTGGAAGGCTGATCCAGGGGAGGGGGGAGAAAGGAAGCCGAGAGAAGGTTTAATGAGGCTCTTTCTGCTCCCAGCTCACCTTCCTCCTGTCACCTTGTGACACCCGCAAAAGCTAGGGCAGAGAGGACAAACAGGAGCCCTGATTGCCGTTCCCCCGACTCCCAGAGGGGCCGCCATCCTAGTCCTTGACAGTGGTTTGACTGAGGCCTTAACCACTCAGAGCAGCTGCTGGCTGTGAAAAGGCCAGCTGGGACCTAGCAGTGTGTCCCATGCAGTAAGCTCATGCCCAGATTATGAAACTAGCTGCAGCCAAAGGGGTCCTTAGCAGACCCGTTTCCAGTCCCCTCGCCTCTCCGTTCACACTGAGCCCTGAGGGAATGCAGGAGGGTTTCCCCGAGGCTGGCGCAGCCTAGAGGCAGGTCGTGAGCTTCCTGCAGACACTGGGCTCGGAGCAGCACAGCTCGCTGTTCAGGGGTCGTGGGCTCCCGGTGGGACAAGCTTTGCCAGTGCTGAGACTCCAGTCGGGAATAAGACAAAGACACAGGCCCCAGGGGATGGTGCGGATGGAAGGAGGCAACCAGGTGCGTTGGACTGGGCAAGCCGAAGGAAGAGGAGCCTTTGGGTTCCTGCATTCCGGCTCAGAAGCGCCGGCTGTGAGCACCGTCCAGTTTGCAGACCTGTTTGGTTCGGCCTACGCTCAGAAACTGCTGTCCGTCGGTTGTTTCCTCTTTGGGAGAGTTGATCCAGAGTGTCCAGCGTCTCTTGAAAACGTGGACGACCTGGGCACCCTGGGCCCGTATCCCCAAAGGCACCCATTGGCTGCCTCCCTGATCCGGGACTTATGTGTGCTGGCTCACCAGGGTTTCTCCTTGGAGGAATTTTTTTCTTTCTGCTTCTCTCTCCATTCCCTGTACCTCCTGGCCCATGAACGCATTTGGGTTTGAGAACCCTGTTCTAACTCTTCCAAGTGACCTTTTAGGAGATGGTGGGAACCTTCTAGCTGGTCCTCGGCCCACTGGCCCATCTTCCCGCATGCACCACCCTTTGAACAAGCAGATCAATGATGAAAACTTGCCTTTGTATTGATTTAGGGGGGGAAAGGAGTTCAAAGAGAAAAGTTGCCCAGCCTAGAAACCTTGATGATGGTAGTGTTATTAATATTAGGCTCTGTTTACTGAGGACTCTCCAAATGCCCGTGGCAGGCACAGCGGACGTAGCGTTTCTGCTTCTCACAGCATCTCTGCAAAGAGGGGGTGGTTGTGCCCTTTTCGTCGGTGAGGAAACGGGCTCAGAGGGGTGCAATGGCTGCCGGGGTCACCCAGCTCATCAGCCGGTGGAACTCAGCAGACTTACTGTCCCACCAGCACATGCATCCCCGGGCTCAAGGGGGCGGGTGGTGGAGGGACAGTTCTGTTTGGCATCAGAGCCAGAGGCACCCACGGGTGGATGCATCTCATGAGATGCAGACACACGTGCGTGCATACAGCTGGGTCCCTTTAGCTTTAGCTGAAGGAGGAGAGAGAACCTGAGATCTCTGAATGTTTCAGGCATTAGTCTGTTCCTGGAGCAGCACTGGGGCTTGGGGGCTTCCCTAGCTCTCAGCTTCCAGGCGCCCCCAGGATTCCCAGACAGATACTGTGATTGGCAGGAGGCGGGATATCCCCAGGGAAACCCATCTTCACGCATGGGTGACCCCTGCTGCCGCCTGCTTCTTAACTCCGCAGGAAATCAGGGCTGGCGGCTTTCAGTGGGAGGATGGAGCCGGTTTCCATGGCAACCCTCAGCTGCCTCATCCTGGCTTGGCAGCGAAGGAAGAAGGCCGGCCAGCAGAAATAGCAGCAGGAAGGTTTCTGCGTGAGGCTGCTACCCTGGGGTGGCGGGGGAAAGCCCTTATGACTCCTCTCCCAAATCAGGGATCCTTTGTCACGGAGACTGGATTCTCACCTGTGTTCACAAAAGGGCTCACATTTCCTGTACAGGTGGCTCACCTCTTTGCAGCCACAGTCATTAGGAAGAGACAATTCTCCCCCGCTCCCAGGGCAGCTCCAGCTGGTACCAGAGATCTTGAAGTGCAATTTAGCATAGCGACTTAAGCCTTCCTTTGTTTTCCTCTTTCTTTTTCTTTTCTTTCCTTATCTTCTTTTTTTAAAAGATAAAAAAGAGGGAGAGCTGAGTGGGTTAGCTCCTTGCTACAGGTTGGTTAGGAAGGTACTCAGACGCCATTGCATTTCTCCATACTTCGCTTTCGAATCCCAAGACTGCAGGACCTGTGTTAGAAATACTCTTAAGTGGACCCAATGAAGTGTTTCCTTAGCATCATCATTCATATTGTCTTTGCTACGTTTTATGCTGTTGTTGACCAGATATTTTCCTTTAAACAGACTTGTGTTTTTTTAAACTTAGAGTTGTTTGAAAAGGGAACCTTTATTTTGATCACTACCATTCACAGACCGCATGGACTGCTCATTGTCAAAAAGACACAGTGACTGGGGTCCCCATGCTGGTGTCACCAAGGCTCAGAGCCTGAGACCTGTCACTTCTCTGTCACAAAATGAGACAAGCAAGCATTCGAGTGTGGTGTTCAAGCCAGGCCAGCACCACCCTGAGACTTTCTCCTTGACAGTCACTGGGTGAAAAGGACAGGAAAAGGACCGGGCTGCTCACCACGTGGGTCGCCTGCGCATTCCACCTGCTCCGAGAGCCACCCAGGGCCTTCGACCACCAGTGGGCCCCGAGCACGCCGAGCGGGCGACACCCCACCTGCCCATTCTCCGGATGAGAGTTGAAGTGTCTTGCCAGAAGTCATTGATTTCGATGTGTGTGTGTGTTTTTTAATAAAGAGTGTTTTGGGGGTAACAGGGATTGTGACGCCTTGCTGTTTAAACGAGCTCTATTTTCCTGTAATACTGTCGAGCAGAAACGTACTGAAATACATGAAGTCATCCTTGTTTGTGAAACTGCCTCCGAGCGTGACTCGGATCGGGAGAGCCAGCTGCGTGGGGAGTGGCAGCGCTAGCTGCTGGGACGGGAGCCCGGAGCGCCTGCCCCGTGCCCAGCTCTGGGGCAGGGCCCTGAGGACAAGGCCGCGCTTCCCAGGCGAGCATCGTTTTCTCCATTGGTACGGTGCAAGGAGCTGAGGGGTGGAGAGGAGAAGCGGCTTGCCAGAGGTCAGGGGCTAGGAAGCAGTAGATGCAGGATTCAAGTGCAGGGCCCCCTGCCCCCTGACACTGTTCCCATCACTGGTCCTCCTGGTGGCAGAGAGGGACAGGGGACCCATGGAGGGGACTTTGGGGTGGGGGCTCACAACCCCAAAGCAAAAAGGCTGTCTTGAAAATGCATTTCATGTTCTCTGTCCTTCACCATGTGTAGGGATTTGTTTACATTTTAAGAAGGCGGGGGAATGAATTACATTTGGGAAAAATTAAAAAGAGAGAAAATTGTGGGTTTTTTCTCCCAAATATTTGAGTAAGAGATAATGTGCAGAGGCAAATGTCCTCCCCACCCCCATCAGTTTTTCAGTCTGTGGCGGTGGGGGGGGGGGGCAGGCAGGCACATCCGTTGGGATTGGATTTGGCCGGGAGTGACGGGCGTGTCAAGTAACACAGCCACAAGTTTCACATTAAAACACTCCCTTCCACACAGCAGACATTTCACTGTCTGTCAGGCGGATACAGGAGACCAGAGGTGGTGTGGCCTCTCCATACTCACCAGGCCCCTTCCTTCTGGTACCTCCGGCAGCTGCTAACCTGTGGTTTCCACCTCGGGCTCCACTGTTGCTGCTTGAGCTCCAGCCATTCCGCTCACATTCCAGACGGCAAGAAGAGGTGAATAGCGAAGGAGAGAAAATCTGCCTCTGTCCCATTGGTCAGAACTTAGTCACATGACCCTCCTTGCTACACAGGAGGCTGGGAAATAATAGTCTTTCTCTCCAGAGGGGCACTGTACCGGGCACTGGGGGATGGGGAGAAATAGGGGCTGAGTACTAGTGGGTAAGGGGTTTCTTTTGGGGGTGATGAAATGCTAACATTAAATGTGGTGATGTTTGGACAGTTCTATGAATTTATGAAAAACCATTGAGTGACTACTTGTACACTTTGAATGGCTCAATTTTATGGTTAACTACATCACAATAAATTGTTATATATCTTTTTAAAGTAAATATTTGAGCACCACACATTGCTAGGTACTGTTCTAGGCAATAGGGCCTGTCAGTGAGTAAAACAACTCCTAAAAAATTCATCCTGGCCCTGGCTGCTGTAGCTCAGTGGATTGAGCTCGGGCTACGAACCAAAGTGTCCCAGATTCTATTCCCAAGTCAGGGTACATGCCTGGGTTACAGGTCATAACCCCCAGCAACTGCACATTGATGTTTCTCTCTCTCTCTCTTTCTCCCTCCCTTCCCTCTCCAAAAGTAAATAAATAAAATCTTTTAAAAAAAGAAATCAGTATATATCTTTTTTTTTTTAAAAATCATCCTCATCGGCTAGGTAAATAAAATGAAGTATAAAATATGTCATGATAGTAAGTCCCGTAGAGAAGAATAAAGGCGGGAAAGGGGGTGGGGAATTGCAATTCTGAGTAGGGCGGCAGGGAAGGCCGCTCTGAAGTGACCTTGAACAGAGACTAGAAGGGGCAAACCATGTGGGCATCCAAGACAAGAATGTTCCAGAAAGAAGGAACAGCAGGTGCAAAGGCCCTGCGTTAGGAAGCTCTCAGGTGTTTTCCAGGAACAGGGAGGAGGCCAGTGTGGCTGGGAGCCACAGAGGGTTCTGGGTGGAGGAGGGACATGATGACTTGAATTTGAGCAGGATCCCTCCCACTGTGTGTGTGTGTGTCTGTGTGTGTGTGTGTGTGTGTGTGTGTGAGAGAGAGAGAGAAGAATGGGCGGTGGAGGGGCAGGCAGGAAGCAGGGAGACAGGCAGGGAGGAGACAGCGACCATCCAGGGAGGTCTCCGTGCTCACAGATGTTACTCGCACACAGAACAAACGACACAACAAAGAAGCGAGTCAACGTGAACTCGGTGTCAGGCACCAAGGGGACCCTGAAGACAAGCGAACAGCACAGTGGGATGCGGTAGAGACATGGAGGTGGAGGTAGCCATGGCCTTGGAGATGGTTAGGGAGGATCTCTCTCCAAGGAGATGGCAGATGAGCTGAGGCTTGAATGAAAAGTAGCCAGCCTCGAGAAGAACCAGATCAAGAACCTTCCAGGGAAAAGAAACAGCACGTGCAGAGGCCCTAAAGCAGCAAAGGGCTTGGTGAGCCTGAGAAACAGGGAGGCTGGGAGGCTGGGGCCGCGAGGGGTGGCAAGAGATGTGTGTGGGGCACACCTCGGCAGCCAGTAGCCGGGGCGAGCGACCTGCTCCCATTCTAAGTGCTCCAGGAAGCCATTAGAGGGTTTAAGTAGGAAAGTCAACAGCAGCTTTCCTTTCAATGCAATCAATTTAGCTTTTTAAGATCCTCGTTCCATCGTCCCTATTTTTCTCATTCCGTGGTGGACCGACGAACATTCAAACACCTTTAATGCACTGGTGTTTGGGAACCCAGACCATTTGAGATGTGATCCAGCGGATGTGTCTGCAGGGAAGGAGGGTGATGACTGGGGAGAGCAGGCAGGGTGCTTCCTGTCACCTTGGGAACCGATCCTGAGGCCTCCGGGTGGCCTGGGAGGGCCAAGGCCGGTGCACCCACTTCGCACACCTGGGGCAGCGGACCCTTGCAATGATCAGGATCTCTGTGTGCCTTTATTTCAGGTGTTCTGAGGGCTGCCCACTGTGGGGAAAAATGCTCATCTCCGGGCCAAGAACCAAACCCCCAACCTCTTTGCTAAAATAATCCTTCCAGTATAGGCACCCATGTGCTCAGCCCAAATAGGCCCAACCTCCTAATCAGTCCAGCGATAGGTCTCAAGCCCCTCTCGCCAGTGATTGGACTGGTGGTGGTCATGTGACCCAGTGCAGGCCAATGAGGTGGTTGGGGAAGTCTTGGGGGGGGGGGCTTCGAAAGTGTGAGAGAAGCTCCGTCTTCCTCCCCATCTTGGAGTCATCCTGTGATCACGAGGGTAAGAAAATCCCAGAGAAATAACCAAGAGTCCTGGGGCCTGGGAGCTGCTCCTGTGACAGACCTGGAGTCACGTGTGTGTGGGTTTCGTGTTACATGGGGTAACAGGGGTAATAACTCATTACTGTTTAGACTCTAATGAGAGGCCATGTACCGTGGTGGTTCTGAGCACAGGCTCTGCCCGGGTTTGAATGTCTGCTGAGCCGCAAAATACCAGGGTGATCTGGGGCATCTCTCTGTGTCCCAGCTGCTGCACCCATAAAATAGGGATAATGGATAATAATAACATCTCCCTCATAAGCTTTTTGTGAGCTTTAAATGCATTAATATTGTCATTCAAAGCCAATGGAGGAGATGGGAACATGAATATCCTCAGTTGGCCTCATAATACAGTTTCCCCGAGGAAATAGCATCTGACCCAGACAGACCATGAAGAGGCAGGAAAAGTGACACTGGATCTGGGTTTTGAAAGGGGATTGGAGTGCTGCTTGGTGTAGCTCAGTGGATTGAGTGCCGACCTGTGAACCGAAAGGTTGCCAGTTCAATTCCCAGTCAGGGCACGTGCCTAGACTGTGGGCCAGACCTCTGGTAGGGGGCATGCAAGAAGCATCCACTTGATGTTTCTCTCCCTCTCTTCCTCTCTCCTTTCTCCTCCCTCTAAAAATATTTTTTTTTAAAAATTAAGCCCTGGCTGGCGTAGCTCAGTGGATTGAGCACGGGCTGCGAACCAAAGTGTCGCAGGTTCGATTCCCAGTCAGGGTACATGCCTGGATTGCAGGCCATGACCTCCAGCAACCGCACATTGATGTCTCTCTCTCTCTCTCTCTCTCTCTCTCTCTGTCTGCCTCCCTTCCCTCTCTAAAAACAAATAAATAAAACTTAAAAAAATTTAAAGGGTGAATAGGAGTTTACTGTGTGGGAAAAAGGATGGTTGGGGTCAGGAAAGCAGTGGAAGCAGCCTGAGCAAAGGCTCTGTATCAGTTATCTGTAGCTGTGTAACAAACACATTCCCCCCCCCCCCCGCAAATGACATTATTTTTATAGTTTCTCATGGTTTTGTAGGTTGACAGGGACTTGGCTGGACAGTTCTTCTGCTGGTCTCACTTGGGGCAGCTCTCAGGTAGCTGCAGTCAGGTGTCAGGGTCGGAGGGAAACCTGAACCATCAAAGACGGTGTCTGCCGGGGCTGACTAACAGGCTGTGCTCAGATGGAACGCTGGGGTGGCCAAGTCACTCAGGGCTTCTTCTCACTCTCCCAGTGGCCTCCCTGTGTGGTCTCTCTGGCTGGGAAGCATAGCGGGGCTCAGCCTTGCGCCTTCACAGGTCCCGCTGGGAGCTGGGGGAGGTCGGGTTTGAGCCAGGATACAACTGAGGGAGGCAGACCAGCGAGGAGACAGGTGAGATCAGGCAGTGGGGGACAAGGGCGACAGAGGGGAGGCAGGAGAGACATCAGTCCCCGAAGACTGAACGGCTGGATTTGAATGAAATATTATCTTAGGAGAATCAGTTCATTAGCTCTCGATCTACGTGGCTTCGATTCCTTCCTTTTGCTGAGTCACTCCTTTTCCCTCCTGTCTCGGAGCTCCCAGGCTCCTCCACGGGGAAGACATATTCGCTTACCTCTAATTGCTCTGCTGGAAGCCCGTGCCCTGGTCCAGCCTCGCCTGCATTTCATCACTGTTTGGCCGCTAACCCTGGGAATTAATGGCTTTGGCAAAGTCCAGGCCGCAAAAGGGCTCAATGGACTACATGCAGGTTTGCCTATGTCCCTCCGCGGGGACCCTCTGGCGGCAACCACATTTCCTCCCAGGGACGGAGCCCAACAGACCATTTCAAGGCTTAGCACAGAACATCACAGGCAGTAAACACTCAAAAATGTTAGGTGATGGCCAAGTGAGTGAATGGATTCAAGGGCAGGTGGGCAGGTAGGTGGGTAGGTAAGGGGTGGATAAATGCATGGGTATTTGGGGTGGATGCATGGGTATTTGAGGTGGATGAGTGACTGGGTGGAGGGGTAAATGAGTAGATAGATAGATGCATGGGTGGGTGAGTGGGTGAGTCAGTTGATTGGCAGGTGATTGGGTACATGGATGGGCATATGGATGGCTGAGGAAGGGGTAGATAGATAGGTCGGTGACAAGATGAATGATATATGGATGGAGAGATGGATGGAGAAGTAGTAGGTGGGTGACTGAGTGGGTGGAAAGATGGCTAGTGGTTAGAATATGTGAATAAATGGTAAGAAAGACGAGTGCATGGTGAGTGCATGGATCAGCGGGTGAGCGGGCAGATGACTGAGTGGGCGTGTAGTTGGAGAGTTTGGTGGCTGAGTGTATGGATGGGTGAATGGATGGCCGGGTCGCTGAGCAGACAGTCAGGCTAGCACAGAACAGGCGCTAGACAGACATCTGGTCCCTCAAGTAACATCCAACAGCTAATGGGTCCTCTTTATATTAGAATATTCAGCCCAAGGGTGGGAAAGCTAGACACAATTTTAAATGATGTCAGACACATGCAAAGCCGTTAGTATAGTGCCTAGTATTAATATTAATATATAGTAACTATTCAATCAACATGAGCTGCTATTATTGCTTGTTAGTATTGTGCCACCACTGTTAACATTAATGCGTATTTACTGATGTTAGGCACGGTGCTAAGCACTTCATATGCATTATCTCATTAGTCCTCCCAGCGACTGTAGAAGGCAGACTCTCTCTAACCCAATTACCCCCATGATTATGATGATTAGTACGGGGTGTGGCAAGAAGAGAGATGGGCAAGGAGACTGAAGTCCAAGCTGATGGAAACATCCCTGGGGCTGCCGGAACTTCGGGTGAGACCGCAGCAAAGGGCAGTGGTCCTGAGTGACTTCCATCTAGAGATGTCAGTGATTTCCCTTGAGCCTTTGGGTCCCCCGATAACCGCCCTCATAAAGCAATTATTCCCTCCCAGGGGTCCACGGAGGAGAGGGAAGCGGGGATTAATTAGTCTTGCTCCGTGCCCAGAGTGTTGAGAAACCTGAGTAGGACACTCAGTGGGATTATAAATAAGTAATGGCTGGCATTATGGAGTCCAAGAAAAAAAAACCTGACTGCAAATGGACACGTCTCTTGCCAGCACAATTTAGAGGGGGATTCACCTGTATTTACATGGATGAATTGCGCCAACTTGACCTCGCTCAGCTTTGGGGAGGTCTCAGAGGCCTGAGCAGGAGATAGTTTGTGACCTGGCGCTGGTACTCGGCTGCCCACTCGTTGCTTAGAAAACTGGGCTGCTGTTCCTCTCGACGAGCCTTTTAGTTTTCTCATCTGTAAAATTAGGTGGTTACACTTGAACTCTTCTTTATCGAACCTTCTGAGCTTTATTACTCTCTTTTCCCTGTTTCCTGGAAGTTCTTTTTTTTTTTTTTTTTGCCCTGTTTGTGATAAGTACATTATAAAGAGATGATACGCTTCTGTTTAGTAGAGAGAAAATTGGATCTGTTGGGCTCTTGGGGACATAAATGAGAAAATCACATCCCAAAATGGCTTAAGTGAAAAGGGGTTTTTGCCAGCTCACATAGCCAGAAAATCCAGAGAGCGCTGCCTTCAGGTATGACTGGATCCAGG
Source organism: Phyllostomus discolor (assembly GCF_004126475.2). NCBI lineage: Eukaryota > Metazoa > Chordata > Mammalia > Chiroptera > Phyllostomidae > Phyllostomus > Phyllostomus discolor. Next base: position 97,261,970 of record NC_040911.2, on the reverse strand, counting down.
AGCTCTGAGGACATGGTCAGGAGTCAGTATCACAGCCTCTGGGCTCCACTTTCCCCCAGATTGTCTGTATTTCTAGGTAGTCTCTCCAATTATGATGACAGAAAATTCTAGGCAATGAATCCCTATTGCTTCCAAATAACGTATATAGTCTTTTCATTTAGAAAAGAAAAATTCCAAATCGGGCACGGTGCAGAGTTTGAGGAACCAGAGGGAGGCAGAACAACCTGTTCGGACTTTTTTGGTCTTTGTGCGCAAGGAGCACAGACTTAAACTCATACCAAGACCAGCAAGCAACATAAATGAGGAAGTGTGCTGAATGAGAAGCAGTGGGGAGAGGCAGAGACCGCCGCGAACTGGAGACCACATCCTGCCTGAAGGGGGCAGCTGTGACTCAAGGGCAGTCGCTGCTCTGCACCAGCCAAAGTTTCCACGTTACACTGGAATGCGGGCCCCGGGTTAACGAGTTCCTCTAATTTTTCAAGAGGAGCCGGAAATCCAGATTTTTATGTCAATGCCTCTAATATTTAAATCTTGACTCAAATTTAAAAAACAAAACAAAAACTTAATGGTCAAAAAATACAAGTCCGAAAATCACCAGCTTCTGACCTCTGCTAGCAGTCATACAGGATTGCCCAGAGGACCGGAACACTGCTTACACACTAGCCATGGCTTCCTTCCTTCCTTCCTTCCTTCCCCCTCCCTCCCTCCCTCCCTTCCTTCCTTCCTTCCTTCCTTCCTTCCTTCCTTCCTTCCTTCCTTCCTTCCTTCCTTCCCCCCTCCCTCCCTCCCTTTCTTCCTTCCTTCCTTCCTTCTTTCCCCCCTCCCTCCCTCCCTCCCTCCCTTCCTTCCTCCCTTCCTTCCTTCCTCCCTCCCTCCCTCCCTCCCTTCCTTCCTTCCTTCCTTCCTTCCTTCCTTCCTTCCTTCCTTCCTTCCTTCCTTCCTTTTTAAGGGTATACACAAATATCAGTTTAGCTGACTTGAAGCTGTGCATCATCTCAGGGAGTCAGTCTCCTTATTAAAGACTTAGAGTCAGGGAGGGAACAATAAGAGAGCTTTTTGCCAATTTTATTTCCGTATACCTTGTAGCCACCCCCACCAATAGGATTGGACAGTTCTGAGGTCAGAGGTGTGTCTTATTCATAAGTTCCTGATATATGCCCTCAAGATAAGAGGATTATTTATTCATTTAGCAAATATTTATTGAGCGGTTACTCTGTCCCTGGCATTGTGCTGGGCCGTAGAAGAACAGTGTGGCAGACACTGCTGGTTGTCGACCCAACTTCTATCTCTACTTCTTCCGTGTTCAACAAACTTCAGTTCTGTAAGGGCAGTGGTGAATTTAGGCCTGGGGGGGGGGGGTCAGTCCTATTCTTCTTGTCAATGATTGGTCTAGGAGTGGCCATGTGACCTATGGTAGGGAACTTGGCAGTGGGTGGGGAGATGGTCAAAAAAAAAGAGAGAAGCATGACAGAAGAACTATCATTGGCCACCTTTGCCATATTATCCCTTTTGCCTTGGAAAATAATTTTACGGAGACTGATGCAAGGAGTGGTAGCAGCCACTTTGTGACTCTGAGGCAACAAGCCCAGGATAAAGAGCCAATATAGTGTAGAAGACAGAGCAAAAGGATGGAAGAAATCTGGTCCCTTAATAACACAGTGGAGCTGCTGAATCAACTCTCATACCAGCCTTCTCTGAATTCTAATGTAAGATAACTAAATATCCTTACTCTTTAGGCCCCTATTAGTTAAGGATTCTGTTACCTGAGATGAGCAAGACAGAGCAGCCCCTGCCCTTGGGTAGCCTGCAACTTACCAGGTAATGAGAGCTGTTAACACGTGAGTGCTTTCTATAAGTTTCTCATAAGAACCCTGTCAAGCAGGTACTACTCTCTTGATTTCCATCCTCATTTTACAGAAAGGAAAGTTGAGGCCCAGAAAGATTAGACTTCTCGCCCAAGGCCGTTCTGCGCGTAAGTAGCGACACCAGTCATTCTGACTCCAGAGCTCGCACTCGGAGCCGCTAGGTTGGCAGCACCGTCTCCCTGAGCAAGGTGGCACTGGATCCTCGTTGAGCAAATGAACGGACACGTTGCGGCAACAGGGTTGCTGGCAGGAAAGTGACAGAGCTGTTCCCATTCGCCTGCACTTCCGCGATCCGGGAGGATCCAGATGTTCTTCATCGGAATCTGCAGCCAGCAGTTCAGGACTCAGGCCACCCAGGGAGAAAGAATCTGCATGGAATGGAGGATCCAGTGCTGGCCTTGGCGGAGGAGTCTCTGCTGGCAGAGCCTCGTGGCCCTGGCATTGCTCAGCCACCCCCCATCACCATCGTCCCAGTCCAGGCCCCATTACCACTGGCCTGGGCAGTCACAGAAACCTCCCGGTGGGTCTTCCTGCTGCCGCCTTTTGTCCCCCGACACTCCACAATGCACACAGCCTCAGGAAGAACCACTTCAAGGCGTATCTCAGCACATGGGGCTTTTCTGCTTAAACCTCTGTCATGGCTTTTCACCGTGATTTCTAAGCTCGAACTCATTCCTTAACCTTTAGTATAAAAATCCCAGGGAAGCTTGCATGCGTGGCTTGGTCCTGCCCACCTCTGTAACCCCCCTTTCCAAGCTCATTTCCATCTTAGGGCTGCTCCTCTTTCTGTTTCCCTTGCCTGTATGCCCTTCCTCAGAACGTCCCACAGTTGTCTGCTTCCCGCCCTCACGTTCTCAGCTTGGATGTGTCACCTCCTCCGGGAAGCCTTCCCTGCCTGACCACCCTATCTAAAGTTGCTGACGCCTCTCTCAGGCATGCTCTTTCACTTCCTCTTGTTTCCTTTCTTCGTGGCATTTATCATAACCTAAATGATCAGTTCATTTATTTTATTGTTTTATTTAACTGCATTCCTCACCAGACTATGCATAAGGACTGCCTTTTTTATCCTCAGTGTGTCTCCAGTGTCTACAGTAGTGCTTGGCACATAGTAGGTGCTCACTAATTGCTGGTTGAAAGAATAGCCTTTCCAGACCAGGACATGCCGTGGCGTTCTGTAAAATTAATCCCGGGTTTCTCAGCCTCGGCGCTGTTGCCATGCAGGGCGGGAGGATTCTTTATGGTGGGGGCCTGTGCTGCGTGCTGGAGGGTTTTTAGCCACATCTCTGGCCTCTGCCCACAAGATGACGGCACCTTGGACAAGGATCACGAGAAGTGAACAGATTAAAGCCATGTAATAATATGTTCGACTCTATGGGGGGGGGGGAATCCCTTTACATTTACAGATGAAGGAAAGGGTCAGGGAGGGAGAGGACCTTCCCGTGGGGCCTAATGGCTCATTCACAGCTTTTCTCCTCCAGGGCCTGGGGCTCACTGCTGTGTCCCTCGGCCTGTTCACGTGTCATGCGGTAAATGTGCGTGTGAAAGAATAAATGAGTGAGTGGTGGCGGAGGGGTAACTCTGACATCCTTAGGAAAAGCTGGCTGGCCTCTGCGGGTAAGCCCTTCGGTTCTCTATTCACTTCGGGGGATTGTGGATCAGTTCCGCCTCCTCCTCCCCCCGTGGGACAGGAATCTCCAGGGGAAGTCATCTCTTTTACCGGGCCTGCCACAGGACCTGGCGCCCAGGAAGCTCTCGGCAGCTAGCTGTCCACCATAACGTGAATGAGTGAATGAGTGAATGGATGAATGACCAGGCTAGATAAACCAGCTCACCCCTCACTCTCTCTCCCCCTCACCTTGCTTTATTTTTCTGCTTCTCAGTTATCGCCAACTGCCGCATTGTACATTGGTTGATGCGTTCGTTGTCCACATCCCCCCACTAGAATCTATTTTAGAATTACATTTTAGAACCTAGAACGGAAACTCATGAAAGCAAGGGCTATTTAAAATTGCAACCCGACCCCAGCCCCCACCTCTGTCCCTGTCCTTTGCTTTATTACCCCCGGAGCGGAGCGCACATGGCCCTGGGACATCATCCTTTGCCTTTGTTTTCGCTGTGTCTCCAGCCAGCTCCAAGAGCTGCCCAGGTGCCCAGCGTTTGGGTTCGGTTCACAGTGGAATCTCAGACGCTTTTCCTAGTGTCTTGCACACAGTAGGCACTCACCTCACGCTGTTGATGGGACTAAGGAAGGCGGGATTGCCAGGAAAGCAGTGGAGGTAACCCAGGTGGAAAGGTTAGGGACTGCCAGGCTCCTCCTCGCCCAAGCCTCCAGCCCGCCCCCAAGCTCGGCAGCCTGCCAGGCCGGGCAGGCAGGAGTTAAGCGACGCGCACGCTTGCTACCCGCAGGTGGCGCCGTCCCGCCTCGGTGCTGGACTCCGGGCGCTCTGAAGTGCGGGACAGAATCGCAGTGAACGCGGAGCCGAAGCTCAGCCCCGACTTGTTGATCTCGCCCAAGCAGCCGCTGCCTCCGCCACCGCCGCCGGAGCCGGAGGAGGAGGTGGAGCAGGAGTCGCCTCCCGAACGCGGTCCTGCCACCCGCGCCCGCAACGTCCGCCTGCGCCCCCAGCCTCGGAGAGCGCGTCCGGCTTCGCAGCGCCTGCAGCCCCGGCTTGGCGTTTGCCCGGCCGGCCGGCGTAGGCCGGGCCCGGCCGGGCCCCGGGTCCGCCGCTGCCCGCGGGCCGGGGTGCTCCGGCGGCCGGGGCGATGCGCGGTCCCTGGCCCCGGGAGGCGGCCGCCCTGAGGGTGAGTGTTGGGGAGTGCGGCCCGCGGCGAGGGCGCAGGGGGACGTGAGTGGGGGACTCGCCTACCGCGCGGCTCGGCCTGTTGGTCTACCCAGGCTCCGCGGCTCCAGGCTGGGGTGGGTGGGGGCTGGGGGCGTGCGGACAGGGGCTGGGGGCTCGGGGAGACGCATGATATCATTCCTGGGCGAGGGGAGAGGGCGTGAGCTTCACTGCCAGGGGGCTCAGAGGAGCCCCCGAAATCACCAGTGCGCGGCAGGAGGAGGGCACGTTTTGAAAAGGCCAGAAAATTCAGCTCGTTTCCCCGCTTCCTACCTCCCCCACCCCTTCCCTTCCCTTCTAAGCCCCGGGAAAGGCGCAGAACCCGGAGTTATAAAAAGCCATCGCAGGAGAGGAGCGAGGAGGAGGAGGAGGAAGTGGAGGAGGAGGAGAAGGGGGCGGGGAAGGATCGAGGGGAAGACGGAGCAGGTGGGTCCCCAGGACTCCGCGCTCCTCCTGCGGTGGGTTAGGGGCCCTGGGAGGGCGGTGTGGGAACCAGCGCTTTGCGTCTTCAGGGGTCATCTTGTCGCCGGAGCGACCTCAAGAGATACTCTCGTGGCTTGGGGAGAGGGGTCGCTCCACGACAGTGCGGGGCTGTCGTGACCACACAGTCTGTTGTGACCTCCGACAGGTGGGCACCTGAAATCCTGCAGAATTCCCCCAAATCTTTTAAGGTTTAGAAAAATCAAACCTGCTGCCATCTGCCATCCCCAGCCTTCAGATTCTAATTATCCCGGAACATGGGGAGGAAAAGATGCAAAGTCTTTTTTAAAAAAAGTTTTTCACGCAGCTCCCCTCTCTCCCCATTTTGGGGCCAGGTTCAAGACTCGACAGGGATAGCCAGAGAAAAGCGAGTTTCAGCACTCGAAGGGGCGGACAGCGCCCCGGGCGGCTAGGTCAGGCCTGGGCCTCAGAAACCCGGGTGGGGCCTCCCGGGTCCCTGGGGCGCCTCTTGGGGGCCCCCTCCCCGCTCCAAAGGGTGGCCCGTCACTCCATCCATGGGGTGGGGCGGACTTCAGCACCGGCGGGAGGGACAGCGCCCAGGCTTTCTGCCCCCCTGAGCTGCTTAAGCACCGGGAAGGTCAAGGCCAGCTGGGGGCCCAGCTGGGGCCCCGCTGGAGAGGTGGGGAGGGGCCGTGCCTTCCTGTTTGCTTACCTGCGTGCACTTTCTGCCTCGCAGCCGTCGGGATGGAGGTGAGAAGACGGCCATAACGCGCGCCCGCGTGGCCCCCTGCACCCCCGACAGCCCACAGCGCTCCCTGCCCCCCTCCCCCACGGCGGCCGGCCTTGCCGTCCAGTGACTGCGGCCTGGGGGGGCAGGGGGGGAGGGGGCGGCCGGACCAGAGATGCCGGCGGGCATGACGAAGCATGGCTCCCGCTCCACCAGCTCGCTGCCGCCGGAGCCCATGGAGATCGTGCGCAGCAAGGCGTGCTCCAGGCGCGTCCGCCTCAACGTTGGGGGCCTGGCGCACGAGGTACTCTGGCGCACCCTGGACCGCCTGCCCCGCACGCGGCTGGGCAAGCTCCGTGACTGCAACACGCACGACTCGCTGCTCGAAGTGTGCGACGACTACAGCCTCGACGACAACGAGTACTTCTTCGACCGCCACCCGGGCGCCTTCACCTCCATCCTCAACTTCTACCGCACCGGGCGGCTGCACATGATGGAGGAGATGTGCGCGCTCAGCTTCAGCCAAGAGCTGGACTACTGGGGCATCGACGAAATCTACCTGGAGTCCTGCTGCCAGGCGCGCTACCACCAGAAAAAGGAGCAGATGAACGAGGAGCTCAAGCGTGAGGCCGAGACCCTGCGCGAGCGGGAGGGCGAGGAGTTTGACAACACGTGCTGCGCGGAGAAGAGGAAAAAGCTCTGGGACCTCCTGGAGAAGCCCAATTCCTCTGTGGCTGCCAAGGTGAGCCTGGGATCTGGGGGCTGCTGGGCTGCGGGACTCCGCCTGTGTCCCCGGGTTAAGGATCTCTGCTGGGGGACTCTGGTCTTCAAATAGGAAGACCAGGAACGGGGAGGGGCTGTAGCCAGAGACCTTGGAGACAAGGGCCAACCCCTTCGGGCGGATCCTATGTGGTTCTGGTCGCCCCATCCTTTTATTATGCAATTCTTTATACCCTGACTTTGTCGGAGAAAGGGATTCAGGGAGACTTACAAAAACCCACACAACAGGAGATGATGCTGCAAATGCGGAAGAGAGGACAGAGAAGCAGTTAAGCCTTGCTGGGGCGGGGTAGGGAGCCGTGTTTGGTCTCCTGGACATAACGCTCCCTTGTGAGGGCCCAGGCCCAGGCTGGCAGGGTGTCGCCCTGCGATTTTCATTTACCCCTAAATTTATAACCCCGCTTCACCTCAAGGAGGGAATGAAAGCAGCTTACAGACTTGCTTGGAGGATGTTGAGATACTGTCAGGCAGTTTTTTATGTTTAAATCCTCACCCAAGGATATGTTTATTGATTTTAGAGAGCGAGAAAGGGTGGGGCTGGAGGGGGGGGGCGACTTTGATCTGTTGCCTCCCATATGGGCCCTGACGGGTGATCGAACCCACAACCTAGGTATATGTCCTGACCGGGAATCGAACCCGCAACCTTTCGGTGTGCGGGACAAGCTCCAACCAACTGAGCCACCGGCCAGGACCAGGCCGTTTTCACATAAGTAAGGAAAACGAGGCAAAGGGACTCTGAGGGGTGGGTGGGCGTGCGTGACGCATGCGGCTGGCTGTGGATGCTTGTGGGTGAAGAAGGGTCACCCCCTGATTTGCTCTTTAGTTACGTGTTGAGTTTATTCCAAGAAGGGTTTGATGCAGGTTGTAAAGATGCTTTCGCCATTGGAAGGGGATGTAAACTTCAAAACAGGAGAGAAGAATGAGGCAATGTGGACAATAAATCAGGAGGCAGGGATGAGTTTTATTACCCCCCGGGGGCCGGGGGGCCTGTGTGGTGCCGGGTAAAGGCCGAGGGTGTAAGGGACTCAGAGAGGCTTTGGGTGGGAGCTAGGCCAGACTGGGAGCAACTTCTCTGTGTCCTACGGGGGTTCGGGGCTGCCTTGAAGAGACGGGGGCCTGCCTTCCTGTGGCCGGTGTGCTAGATGTCAGAATAAAGGACGGCACGGTGCGTGCAGCCTCATCCAGGAGTTCATCTGGGGCCCAGGGGGAGGCCAGAAAAGGGAGGTGTTGATGTCACAGTCCAGGAGGACCAAGTTGGAAAAGACGTGTTGAACATAAATCGCCCTCTGAGAGCGGAGCCAAAAAGCAGGGTGGGGGTGGGGGGTGGGTCGATGTGTTTGTGGAAGAAGGGGAAACAAGGAGAGGGGAGCCTGCGTGGCAGCCATGATGGCCTAGCCAGGGCCGCCTTCAGCCAGCCTGGCCTCTCGTCGTGTGGGACCCCCGGGCTCAGTTAGCTCTTCGCCGAAGGCTCAGTTGCAGGGCCAGGTCTGAAGGGCACCCTGTGGGGTCCTTTCCCCAGATGTGACTACCCAAGGAGACATTTCGGGCTGGGGGGCAGGGTGCAGGAGGGGCTCACTGGCAGGAGCGTGGAGGAAAGCCCGCAGGTTTTCCCTCTCCCCTGTTGGTCTTGAGGAGGACAGACCCCGAGGCCTGATTTCTCTCTTCTGAGGCTGCAGGCTGTCTCTGGTCATAATCCTGCCCCAGGTTTCATGTCCAAAACGCCTCCCTCTTAAGACAAAGTCACTCACCCTTAACCGGCTTAGGATCAACAGACTTATTTTGCTATTTCCAGGCCTGACACAGGTCCCTGCCCTCCACATCCTGTTTGGGCCCGGACGTCCCTCTCCCTCCTCCCCGCCCCGGCCCCTAAGACACGAGAGTGAGGGGCGGGGCAGGGGAGGGTCGCAGGCAAAGGCAGTGTGTGGATTGGCATCTGGAAGCTCCAGCTTGCAAGAGACGCTGTTTGGGAATAAACAGCCTCCTCTCTCCTCTGGGTTAATCCACTTGCAGGGACAGTTTCGTGACCTCTCTGTGATCCCAGGCTCAGCCAGCACACATTCCTGGCAGATGGACGGTCTGGGATGTTCTGCAGCGAGAGCTGAGATGGGAAGGCAGGCCAGCTCGTTGGCTCTCAGTATAGAAAGCCTGACTCTCACTGGTCAAACACCCACTGTGTAAGAAGTATCACAACGCAATTAGTCCCTTACTGATTCTCTATTATTATCTCACCTTTCTCAAATGGGGAGACTCAGAGAGGTTAAGTAACTTGCCTAAGGTCACACAGCAGGCAACACAGCCGTAGCCAGAAATTCAAACTCGGGTGTGATTTCAAAGACCCTGTTCTTCCCATCGTGAATAAGTGATGCAGTCTCCTTCCCGGTCTCTCTGTTTCCACTGCTGCCCCTTGCAATCCACTGCCCACACAGCAGCCAGAGTGAGCCTTTCAAAATGTAAATTGGATCCCATCATTCGCCTGCTCAACATCCTCCAGAGGTTTCCCATCTCACTCAGAATAAAATCCCAACCTTCACCAGGGCATCCCGGATCCCAGTGAATCCTGGCCTGTGACCTCTCTGAGCTGTTCTTCTCTCCTGTAGCTCACTAGCTCCGCCCCCACCTAGACAGGTCGGGCTGTATCCTGCCCCAGGACCTTTGCGCTTGCTGTTCCTGCTACTTAGAATGCTCCTTCTCACACTGTCTCACGGCCAGCCACTTCTCACTCCTCATGTAAGCAGGCCCCTGCCCAGATATCTTGTTCTCAGAGAGACCTCTCCCGGGCCCAGTCGAAAACAGCCTCCTTCCCCTCAGTCTCTGTCTCATCACGCAGTGTCGGTGCTGCACAGGCTCGGAGCCCCATCTGAAATGACGTCTGCTTCCTTTCATTTCTCTGTTTCTCCCACACGTGAGTGTGAGCGCTGTGAGCTGCATTTACTGCTCCGTGCCCAGCACCCATCACGGAGCCTGGCACGGAGAAACTCAAATAGCTACATGTGGAATGAATGAATGGACCAAGCGATCCGTCAGTGACTGTGTCTCAGGGCTTGGGGAATCTGTCATGCCTTCCTCACTGCCTGCCTGCACCCCAGGTCTCTGTGCTCACCTCACCCCCCACCCCCCAGCCCCAATTTGGATGCCTTGCCAGTCAGGCAGCGAGGCCTGTGGAAACTTCGCAGAGGCCCACAGAAGGAGAGAGTAAAATGGAGGACCATTCCTGAGTGGTTGTGAGATTCAGAAATCTCACACATCTAAGAGCGAGAACAGACCCGGGGTGCAGGCCCGGCTCCAGCACCCTCCCCAGTTTCTGGCCTTAGGCAAGTTCTTCAAGGCTCTGAGCCCCAGCCCCCACCTGTGAAATGGAAGTAAAAGGGCCCCCCTTGCAGGGTCACTGTGAGTGTTTGCCAAATCACACGGTAGGAGGGCGGCCTGTTGTTGTAAATATGAGGAGCAGAGTTCTTTCTGCACGGCTGGGTGGGCTGAGCTGCGGCAAACCCTTTCCTTGTGATAGCGGCACCGGGAGGCTGAGCTGTCGCTGTTAATAATTGATGGGCTGTTCTGGCAACGCAGAGGCGAGCCGAAGCGCAGGCACTCGCCTTCGCCGTCAGGGGAGCGAAAAATCAAAATCCATTAGGCAAAAGGCAGTGTGATTGATTCTCGTTTGGAACTGGGGTCAGCCCCAACAGAGTGAAAGGGTTTCGGTGCTGGGCCACCACTGGGTTTCCGCTTTCTCAGAAAACTACAGGCTTTCTCAGTAGGAGACAGTGGGGACTAATTCGCCAGGTTACAGCATCTGTGTTCCCCAGGGCCGTCTCTGAGTCTGAGCCCTAAGATAACTCCTTAGTATCCAGAGGAGCTGCTGTCTACTGTGCCAGGTGCTGATTAGTGGAACTTTACACCCACCATCTCATTGAAATCCCTGCAACAATCCAGACAGTCTGCCCATTTGGGCTGCAAGTAACAGAATAAAAAACTCAAAGTGGCTTCTATATGGAGGAAGATGTATCATCCCACATAACAGGAAGTTCCAGGGTAGCTGGTTTTGGGATAATGGCTCCATTGTGCCATCAGGATTCTAGATTTTTTTTTTATCTTTTGGGCTCCTCCAGCTCCTGCAGGTGGCTTGGTCCTCAGGCTGGATGCCTCATATCACAAAATGGCTGCCCAGTTCCAGCCTTCTAGTGTTGACACACGATATCCAACCAGTGACTTGGGCATCTCATCCTATGTGCCATGTTTTCCCCTGAGATAAACCCTTCCCCAGAGCCCGCTTAAATCCCATTGGCCAGGATCAGGTCACATGCTCATTCTACGGGGAAGCCTGGGAAAGCGCGTGTCTGGCATTCTCAGATGAAGGAGAGAATGGATTTGATGAATGGTGTTAAGACTCTTACAAACAGGAAATAAATGGAGGTGCTAAGTGGTGAAGTCACTTGTCGGAGTGCACACAGCTAAGTGCTCGGTAAATATTTGTCGAAGGAATGAAAATGGCACAGCCAGAGTTTGAACCTAGGGTGGTCTGGTTCCCAAGCCAGTGCTCCTTAATCCTGGAATCCTTCAAGCTCAGTGAGCTCCTCTGCTCAATGCTGACCCACTTCTCTGGGCTATTTTGATGACTCAGTGAGATTTCAGATGTAAATGTAATTTGCAAATGGAAAGCACTTTATTAGCGTGAATTTTTATAATCAAAAGAGGGAATATTCTTGACTCGGGGACAGTGGTCAGTAGTTTGCCCACCACAGACTTGATTAAGAATCAGCTCTGGAGTCCAACGGATGTGGTCTGTTCCGTCCTACCAGGAATATGACCTTGGGCAGATCCCCTTCCTTCTCTGGGTCTCAGTTTCCTCATCTGGGAAAGGGAGCCCCCCATGCAGGGCCATTAGGGGACAATCTGCACAAAGAGCGTGGGCCAGTGCCCAGCCCGTGGTAAGCGTTCAGTAAATGACAATGGCGATTATCAGTGTCATCGCTGAATTCTTCTAGTCTAGCTACCTCCCTGGCTGGCAGCCTCTCCCGTGGCAGCGCTGTTGATGGTGGGGGATCACTCCCTGCTCTACTAGGATTCCATGCCACTAGCGTGATGGAGCGTCTGCTTCCTTGGCCTGAACCCGGGGGGCATCCAGGCATCCTCATCGAGAAAAATTGAGGGGAACCAGCTCAGAACTCATGGGGTTTCTAGGAGTTGTGAGTCGTCTGGCTGAGGCTCTTACTGGCCCCGGGTCGGGCATCCTGGATGCTTGTGTTTATTTCTGGGAGACCTTATGCCAGAGATTCAGAATCCTGGCTGTGGGGCCAGAGAGATCCGGGTTTGAATCCCAGCCCCGCCATTTCCTAGCTCTGGACTTCGTGCAAATCCTTTCCCCTCCCATAGCCGTAAGTGAAGATGGTGATACACAAACCCACCTGGCAGGGTTGCCCGGAGGATAAAGTACGGCAATGCTCGTAAAGTGCTGAAGCCACGCTTCATCAACCCAGTGTCCCCATTTGACAAAGGGGAACCCGGAGGATGCTTCGAGGACTTGCCCACATCGTACAACAACTTGATGAAAGATCGGAGCCCATTTCCAGACCTCTCGGACCCTCCTGTTACCCTCACCGAGGCTCAGGGATCTTTCCGTTTCTCCAGGATGCTTGTCCGGGATGAGAGACTTTGGCAGCTGGTCTCTGGGGGGGTTTGAAAGCCTCTGATAGGCTAGAGGATGTGGAAATGCTTAGGAAGAAAAAGCGGTGGCTAAAGGAGCAGCGCGGCCAGAGTTTAATTAACGGGAAGAGAACAAGCATGCTTAGGCGCCAGCTCCACACCCAGCACTTGGTGCACTTCTACACCCGAGGGCCTTAGGGAGAGGAGCCCTGATGGGAGCGCAGGATCGCCCAAGTTCAACGTTTGGCCTCTACTCACTAAGCATGTGATCTGGAGCACACTATTGCATCCGCCTGTGCCCCGGTTCCTTGACTCATACAACCGGCGCCGTAGCAGCGCCTGCCTCATTGCATGGCCACCAGGATTAAATGAGTCCGTGCGTGCAGAGCACTCCAGCTAGGGTCTGATGCCTGGAAAGCCCTCCAGAACTGTTAGGATGTTTTGTTGTTGTTGTTGTTTTAGTTGTTATTGTCTCACTTAATCCACCTGACAATCCCAATGGATAAGTAAGCTCTTTTCCAAAAAAAAGTATTATTCTTGCAAAATGGTACATGCTCACAGCCCCCAGGGTGAAGCACAGACTCCTCACCCCGGCCTTCAAGGCCTCGGCCAACATCTCCACCTTCCTCTCCTCCCAGCCTCCCTCCGTGGTATGGTCTGCTCCCACCACACCCGCCTTTTGGCCTTCCTCGAATGGTCCTCCCTCCCCAGTCCCACTCCACACCTTTGCCCCAGCCGATTCTTCTGCTGTGCACCGTCCTCTTCCTCCCGTCTGCCTGCAGCCTTTCCCTTCCCACCTTTCCAGGCCCAGCTTCTCCCTCCCTCCCTCCCTCCGCCACCCACACCCCCTTCCGGCAGCTCCCACTGCTGCCTCCTCTGTGCCCTGGAAACCTGATGTTCAGACCTGCCTGGCACAGAACACTGTGAAGGCCAGCTCATGCATTATTCCGGGGATGCCAGGACCGACCCACAGAGAGACAGGAACGCTCAGGACAGCAGGCCCGGAAACCAGTGCTTTTGAGCTGGGCGCCCTAAGGCACATGACTTAACTTCTCTGCTCAACTTCCTGATCCATAATTTGGGACCAACCCTACATTAAACCCCCAGAGTAGTGCCTGGCACTCAGCAAGGGTGCAGCACAAGTTAAGTAGTGTTGTTTTTGTTGTTGCACTTCACTAGTGGTAAGCATGTGTTGAGTGAGTAAGCGGGTAAATTTGCATGATCTTATGACGCCCCGTCAGAGGGGTCTCCCGTACAAGGCAAGGGTCTCCCCAGAATAGCCTTCCATCTCCTTCTCCCTCCCTTGTCTCCACCTGCCCACCCCCATGTGCACACCGCCTAGGCTAGAAGGTGGTGACAGCTCCCCTCTTCCATTCACAGCAAGGACAAGGACGAAATTAGACACGTGAGGTGTTCCCTCGCCCCTGGCTGCTCCATTGCAGTCTCCAGCGAGGCCAGTCTCCGCCATAACTGCCCACCATGCCTGGCAGGCGGACAGTGCCTTTGAGAGAATAATGTCACATTTGCCAATTCCACACCATCACTCCCATCCGCCAGGTAATGGACTTGGAATCAAACAGATGCTAAAAATAAACTACTACCTTTCACTAATTGCTGCCTAGGGCCCTTCCCAGAGTCTTTCCAAGGCCTGTGTGGTCCTTGGGGCCCTTGACCTTGGCCAGCACTGCCTCTCCGAGTCCTTGCAGACCAAAGAGGCGGCCCGCGATCACCCTGTCGGGGCATGGGAGAAGCAGAGCGAAAGGCAGAGATAAGGTGATAATGTTAGCCAGCCTTCCGTCTGCTCCTCAGGCCTGGAGTTCCCACTGTCTCTTTGAATGGATCGATTTTCTTTTATCTCCTGTGCCTTGGATGAGTTTGCAGATCCTTTATTGTTCCTTGAAATACTGACTGCAATTTGACTCTGTCGCTCCCTCCTCTTCCTGGGACAATCCTCTTGGTTTCAAAGTTAGCTTCCTTTCTAGGCTTCTCTGATCCTTAGAACTCTATGTGGGTGTATGTGCGTGTTTTGAGGTCCTGCCTCAGTGCCACCTGTTCTTTGTATGACAAACATTTATAGCTATATGCCAGGAACCGTGCTGGGTGCCTGACAAGCGCTTGTGTGCCTATTAGTTAGGATTTTGGGGGGGGCTGCAGTGACAAAAATGCAGCTGACATGGACTTAAGCAAAAAAAAATTGTGTGTGTGTGTGTGTGTGTGTGTGTATCCTTGATTAAGTAAGTCTTTAGGGAGGGCTGAATCCAGGGGCTTAAATGGGTCATCAAGACTTGGTTCCCAGTATCTCTAACTCTTCTTCTCTGTGGTGGCTTCTCAGCAGGCTGCACCAACAAGGCTGGAAAGATAATTTCCAGCAGCTCCAGGCTTCCATCCTGGGGGGGAGGGGGAAGCAAGCCTCTTTCCCAATAGTTCCAACAAAATCCCAGGGCTGATGTTTATTGGTCCATCCCTGAGCCAATCACTTAGCCGGATATGGGTCACATTCCAAATAGCCGGAGCTAGGATGAAACCGAGAATGGGAATGAGAGGGTTCCCCAAAGAAAAATTCAAGTACTGTTTCCCAGAGAGGGAAGACTAAATGTAAGCTAGCAAAAAAGACTCCACAGCCATTATGGAGTTTATAGCCTAGTGGAGGGAGTTAGACTTTAAACAAGTAACACATTCAATGAAAGAGTAACCGCACAGTGCAATATGTATGCTGTGAAGGGAAGAAGCAAGGTGTGTTGATGGCTGATAACACAGCGTGGTCAGAGAGGGCCTTTCGGTGTGCTTGGCCCTTTCTGAGAATCTGCGCTTGGTTTTTCTCCTTCCAGAGCTGCAGACATGATCTCCTGTTTTCTACAAGTTTTGTTTCTACCTCCCCTGCTCCGGTTAGCACATTCCTTCTTGCCTTATCTCCCCAACTAAAGCAGAATGTTCTCCAAGCCTAGGACTGTATCTTACTAATGTCTGTGCTCTCAAGCAGGGTGGGTGGGCTTCCTGGTTTCTAGATGACGTTTAATTGGTACATCTGCCATATTCATTTACGTATTGCCTAAGGCTGCTTTTGGAAACAGCAGCACTGACAGGAGAAGTTTATGGACCCGTGTTCTACAGTCACCTCGGGGCCTGGTGCCGGGGACGGGCTTTGTCAGAGGGGGGCTGCAGGGCGGGAGGGAGGAAGGGAAAGCACAAGATAGCTGTGTGAGCTTAAGCACATCCCGTAACCTCTCTGGGCCTCTGGCTCCATGTCTTGGGATGCCAGCTGCCCCTTCTCATCCTTCACGTCTTAGCTTATGTGTCACCTCTTCAGAAAGGCCCTCCAGGACGCTGAATGATCGGTTTGGACTGGGTGCTGTTTACCCTCTCTCCGCAATAAAATACCACTGGTTTATTCTGAGATGAGGCCCACACGGGGCAGCCGCCCTTCCCTTCCTCTTCGTCAGGGCTTTTGCTCCTCTCGTGTGCCGACTTCCCGGTAGGAAAAGTGGAAAGAACCCCGGAGACCTGCGTTTACAACCCCCACCCTGCCTCCCAGGAGGGTCTGTGAGACAGACCCTTCAGCTCCCTGGGGCTCCGTTTCCTCGGTTTCCTCTCTGGGCGTGGTGACTGTGCCAGGTCAGAAAGACGGGGGCACTCACTCACCTGGGACACTGTGTGTGTGTGTGTGTGTGTGTGTGCGCAAGCCCAGCACTGTGTGGCCCAGCACAGATGCTCGTTGGTTTTCCTTCTTCCTTCTCTCAAACGGGAGAGAGGAAAGAGCGTCTGCCCCAAACCCCGCCTTAACCTGGCCTCCGATGACACGATGCTCGCTCAGACCCTTCACGCAGTGTCTGTGCTGGGGAGTAGCCGGAGGGGGAGGGGCTCAGACACTCCCCCACCCCCCGCCCAGTCTCCGTCACACCCCCGTGAAGCTCAGTCAAATGCACAGGCAAGTCCCCCAGCGCCCTCCCCTCCCTCTAGGTTGCTGCCCCCAAGCCCCCACCCCTGCATACAAATTTTAGACCATGATTGGCCTCATGACTGGGAGAATAGGCCAGTCCAAGAGGTGGTCTTCCAGACAGATGGAGAAATCCGTGGTGTGTGTGTGTCTGTTGTGAGTGTGCTGTGTGTAGTGTGTGATGCGTGCCAGATGTGTTGTGTGTTGTATGTGCATGGTGTGTTGTGTGCCCCTAGTCCTGAGTGATCCACTGGCAGGGAATTGGAGGGGGGTGCAGTGCAAAATGAAAATGCAGCACCCTTGTTCAAAAATTCATGGAGATGGTGAAGTGTTAAGCCTAGTGGGGACCTTCTGAGCACAGGGCCCCGTGTCGCTAGGGAGGCTGCACCCCAGGAAGCAGGCCCTGCTCTCTGGGAAGAATGATTCGGAGGGCCTGGGGAGGAGTAGAAGGCCCCTCGGTCCTGGAGAAGCTGTCAAAGAAAAAGTGTCCCCTCAAGCTCTCTGCCCAGGGACACGGAGGCCAGAGCAGGGACCTCAAACTCAGATGGCTCCAGGGGCCAGGCAGGTGGTGGTAACGAGTGAAGCAGTTGGATGGAAGAACGGGGGTAGGGCAAGTTCAATGAGGAAGCCAGGTCACACTCAGCCTTAGTGACGAGGAGGCAGCTGGGAGTGGTGCGGACTATGGTAAACCGGGCCATACGCTCCCATCTAGAGTCAGCTGGTGTTCGGCTCCAGGCTGGGTTCCTTTCTGGGCCCAGCCAGACACTTTAATTTTCATGTGCGGTATCCCAACTTGAGTGTTGGCAAGTGATTTTTAAAAATTAAAGAATTTGTCCCAGGCAGGTGTGGTTCTGTGGACTGAGCAACAGCCTATGAACGGAAAGGTTGCTGGCTTGATTCCTGACCAGAGCACACGCCTGGGTTGCGGGCCAGGTTCCCATTCAGGGGTGCTGTATCTCTGGCACATCGAAGTTTCTCTCCCTTTCTTTCTCCCTACCACCCCTCTCTCCAAAAATAAATAAATTTAAAAAAATTAAAGCATTTGAGTGGGCCAGACAAAACCTGTCTGGGGACCACAGTTAGCCCTCGGGGCTCCAGTTTTTGCCCCTGGGAGCAGAGAGCCTTTGGATGGAAAGCAGCGGCGGAAGGGCCATTTCTTGCCTCTGAGGCCCTCCCATGAGGAAGGGGACAAGAAAAGAGCAGAGCGTGGGTGACAGAAGCAGCAGGCCCCCCCGCCCCCGCCCTCTCCTTACTCCTGGCATCAAGCACAGCACAGGGTGACAAGTGTTTGTTGAGTGAATGACTGTCCCACCCAGCTGGGACTTGGCTTCAAAAACCAAGGCGGCTTATACCTGACGGATGCCAACACACATCAGGGAAGTTCGTGGTAAATCCTTAACTCATTAGCTAATGGGGTCCAACATGTCCCTCCCCAGCCTCAGCCAGAGCAGGAAGAAAAAGCTTCTGTAGTGGTTAGGAAAAAGCACCGGATGTTGAGTCTGCAAACCGGACTGGCTCCGAGCCTCAGCTTCCTCATCCGCACAATGGGGATAATAAATTCCCCGAGCTTGTGCGGAGGAACGAATAACACAAAAGCACGTGAAATGCTCAGCAAAGTGCCTGACGTGCAGCAAATGTAAGCTGGTGTTACTTTTATTATTTTGATTCATCATCTGAACATTTGGCTTATTTCTAAGTAACGGCTGTGGGGCTGTGGTAGAGTTTATTGTATAGAATTAAACTTCTTGTCTCTGTGGAGTGTTCTCAGCGCCACAGATTCAAGCTGGAGAGCTTGGGCATCCAGAAATTCTTGGTAGAGATGAGCGTGCCAGGGATCGGAATTCTGGAGTTCAAGGCTGGAATTCGCCATCGGGATCACCGTTCTGATATTCATTGTTGAAGCGTCACCATTCAAGGTCACAGCTCTGGGGTTCAAGGTCAGAAGCCTGCCATCCATTGTCAGAATCCTCAGTTCCGTAATTGGACCCAAGGAGTATGTGTCTAGGGCTTCACTACTCGTGATTGAAACCGTAGCGGGCAAGGTCGGAACGCTGGGGTTCCGGGCTGGAACGCATGTTCGTAGCCAGAATTCTGAGGTTCAAGGTCAGGACACTTTGGTGATGTTCATGGCCGGGATTCTGGCAGGCACATTTGGAACGCCGATGTTTGGAGTCGGAACTCTTGTTCCCTAGTCGTCATTTTGTGTGTCTTGCCCCTTATGTGTCATTAACTCCTCACCGTCCACAACTCCTGGCACGGTTTCTGAAGACACGGACCACAGGAGGTGCCCAGACCTCTCTGTAGCCAGTGGGGTCCTGTTACTTATGGCTCTTTTTCACACTGTTTCTGACGCCCACCCACTCGGGAGGTGCTGGTGGAGGGGACACGATTCTTGGGAAGGCAACTGAGACGGGGCCCCCCGCCTTGCCCCTGCCCAAAACCCTTCAGCCTGCTGTCAGCTTCATTTCAATCCCCCTTTCCTCGCTGGCCGACCTGGAGCAGGCCCAGGGAAGCAGCACTGCCAAGCCCGGGGAGGGGAGGACCCCGGGACAGTTTCCCCACCCTGTCCCCAGAGAAGGGCAGCCGGTGTTAGGCGAGGGTCAGAACGGTTCCCGTGGCTTGCCGCTCCGCGGCCCAGGAGCTGTGTGGCTGGCAGTGACACATGAGGAAGTGGAGCACTTTGCTGGTCACTGTGGTCACACCAAATGCATCGTTGGTGCCAGCTGGGGAGGCTCATTGATCACGGGGTGGAGAGATGCTAAAAATCATGGGTTTTTTTAGAGAGCGAGAAGGGAAGGAAGGGAGAAAGGGAGAGGAACATCTGTGTGCGAGAGAGACATCGATCAGTTGCCTCTCACACGCCCTGTACTGGGGACCTGGCCCACAACCCAGGCGTGTGCCCTGAATAGGAATCGAACCACTGACCTTTCGGTTCGCAGGCTGGAGCTCAATCCACTGAGCCATACCAGCCAGGGCGCTAAAAGACCATCTTTAAACTCTACTGACGATAGTGCGCTCAGTGGAAAGGGAGGAGGCAGAGACGGTGTGCTAGGTCCCAGCCCCTAGTAAATGGCTATATTACACCCTCCCCCCAACCTTCACGCTCCATCCTTTGCCTCCCTTTGTTTTCCGTCATGGACTTTTACAGCGCCTGGTATTTGATATGTTTATTTGGCTCTTGTCTGCCTTATCCCACGACATCGCGAGTTCCATCAGAGACAGACTTGGTCAGGTTGTACTGCTGTCTTCCCATGCTAACACGGTGTCCAGCATATAGTGGGTACCAAACAAAAACCTGTTGAATAAATGAATGAATGAGAGAATGAATGAATGAACGTTGCCATTCAGTTACGGTGCACTCACTCCATGCAGAGCCCACCTCCCGTCTCGTCCACTCCACCTGTGCAGAGTTTTTGGATGGGGGTGAGGGGAGGCTGCAGTGGGGAGGGCCGGTATCCCGTCCTGGCTTCTAGTTGCCGTCAGGATAACTTCCAAGAGCCCGACCTGGCCACTGAGGGTCTGTGAGCACCCACCGTCCCATCGCATACTCCTCCTGTGGCTCCCTGCTTCCTTTCCCAGGTCCCCCGGACATCGTTCTGGGTCTTGCCTCGGGCTTCGCACGTGCTGTGTTGACTAGATCCTGCAGCCCCTACCCTGGCCCTCTTGGCCTCCTTCGCTCATCTTTTAGGACTCTGCTTACATACTCTTCCCTTGAACTTCCCAAACTTGATGCCCTTCCCCTCACCGTGGGCCCTTGGTCAGTGCCTTTGGATCCCCAAGTTTGTCACTGTAGGCACAGTCTGACCTGACAGGGAGGTTTCTTACAAGGAAGGTGGGGGTCAGAGCCCCTTTCTTGTCACTCAGAAAAATGCAGGACCTGACCGCCTCCCAGATATGAGACTTTCTCACTTGAGGGAGGAGGGGTTTGGGTCTCCCCGGGGGATGTCTTGGCTACCCTCCGAAGCCTGTCCCCTACCAGCCCCGCGCTGTGGGCCCTCTGTCCCCTCAGTCACTGCTCACCCTTGACCTGCCCCTGCTGAGGATGCTGCGAGTTTGGAGGATGCCACACAGCCTATTCCTCTGACGACACCCACACAGCTAACGCTCCTCTGCCACCCCACAGAGGGTTATTAACTCATGTGGTAGCCCTCACAGCGCCCTGTGAGGAAGGCGCTGTCATTATCCCCATTTGACAGAGGAGGAGGCTGAGCCCCGGAGAGGTTGGCTGAGTTACACACGCAAGAACAGAGCTAAGAGGGGGCAGGGCCGTGTTCGAGGCTAGGCTGTCCCTTCCCAAGGCCAGGCCCCAGACCGGCGCCTCTCTCTGCTGTCCTCTCCACAGCGCTCCCCTCACTTGCTTCCTCCTTTTGTTCTTAGGCTCTTGCCTACTTCTTTCTGCTCTTCTCCTTTTCTCCTTAAGTAACTCAAACTCCTCAAGGTATTAAACAGTCCCATTGTGTGAATGTTTTGTTGTATTTCCCAAATTTCCCAAATTCACTGGTGAATGGGTTGGGGGGAGGGAGTGAACCTCCTCCCAGGGGCCTGCAAGGCCAGCTCCGCCCACCCCCGACCTCTCTAACTTCATCTCCTATTGCAGCCATGCTCATCTCAGACTTACCAAATTCCTTCTGCCTCAGGCCTTTGCACATGCTGTTCCCTCTGCCTGGAATGCTTTTCCTCTCTTCTTCACCCGGTTCTTCCCTGCTCATCCTGGAGCTCCCACATCAAAGGTTTCCTCCTCTGGGAAGCTTTCTTTCATATCTGAATAGGTCAGATCTCCTGGGTGTGGTTTTCAAAGTTCTGCATGCCTATCGTGTTTGCGTTACAATTTCACGTCCCTCCAGCGACTGTGTGATCACTGCGTGCCCTCCCCCAGCCCCGGTGGCCTGTGAGCTCCCAGGCGGCGGGGCTCACCTGCTGTGTTCTGTGCCTACCTCCGCGTCGGCCCTCCGCAGAATCCTGTTGAATGAATGAATGGGAGGCTGAGTGAATTCAGAGGCGAGTCACAGTTGGCAGGAAGCTAACATCACACTTCTTTTCAGTGGGGAGTGGATTAGAAAGTCTGAAATGTCTAGCTGGAACTCGATCCAGAAGGTTCTTATCATCCCAGGCTGAGAGGAACAAGGGCTCCACTTTTTTTTTTTTTTTTTACAAACAGCCAAGTGTCTTCTCTGCTGCTCGCAAAGTGTCGAGTGGTGACTACAGTGTCTTCTTTCAGACTCTTAAAGGTACATACCTGGGTTATATTTTATAGGATGCTATTGGATTTTCCTTAAGCAAACACCATAATAGGAAGGCTTTGAACCCAGGAAACGGAAGTTCTGAGGGAGGTTTAAAAACGACGGGTCCTGGCGAATTCACCAGATACGTGGTTTACTTAGAAGTGGTACTACCTTCGGGGGCAGGTGGGCATGGTTCAAATCCCAGCTCCACCACTAGTGCCTGTGGCTCGGACAGGCCATGTCCCCTCGCTGAGATGACATTGGCTCCAAACTCCATCTTCCAAGCACCAAAAACAGCAGAAAAAAAGGCCCTCATTCCTGGCTGTTCCAGCAAAAGTCCCAGGACTGGCTCTGATTGGACACACTTGCACCATGTGCTCATCTCTGAGCCAATCTCTGTTGTCAAAGGAAAACATGAATGTGGGGACCACCACTGAGCCCAGGGGAAAATTCCTAAAATAGGAATTTGCTTCATATTCTTTTTTAAAAAATCAGCTCATTTATTTTATTTAAATCAAGTTGTTTCAAGAGGAAATTAGACATCACGAAGAATTGGTACCATTTGCCATGAATCATGTCGTGAATTTCTAGCCGGATGTCGGAGCCCAACACCTACTCTCCAGGGTTAAAAGGGGAGACATATGTGTTTCGGAGAAGTGTTAAAATCCCGTTCGCTTCAGACTGGGACTTTCCCCGCCGGGGAGTCTGGGGGTTGGAAGGAGAACCGGAAAGGCTGGCACCTTCTCACTCTGAACCCATCTGATTGGGTGTCTTATCCCCGTGCAGCTAAACCAGTCTTGGCTCCCCGTGAGAATCATCTGAGAATCCTCACGAGACCTAATGCCAGGCCACCCCCAACCCCTGCCAGACCGATTAAGTCAGAATCTCTGGGGGTGGGACCCAGGGACTGATATTTGTCAGAGATCCCGAGGTGATGCCACTGTGCAGTGAGGGGGAGAAATGCAGATTTCGGCGCACCCAGTACCGGTGGTGTGTGCCCCACATGAGCACACACAGGGGCTTGGCAAGGCCACTGGCTGCAGGAAGAGGCTCCCTGGGAGGCTGGGCTGCCCTGGGCTGGTTAGGGTGTCTCAAAGAGTAGGGTCCCGTCTTTCAAAAAAAAAAAGAGAGAGCTGATCAGGAGTCCGTGGAGAATCCTTTAACACTCTCCAATCAGAAGGAAACATGCACCCATCTTCCCTTCAGAAGGATTCGATTCCTGGGATGAAATTCAACTCTCACCCTGCCCCTACCACCCCTACTCTCTGGGTCTGCCGGCTTGTCACTTGAACTGGCTGTTACTCCCCCATCTATCTGTCACCTGTCCCAGACCCAGCTCTGCTGCTTGCCAGCTGTGTGGCCTCCGGCGGGCCGCTCAGTGCTCCCCTGCTGTCCAGGTTCCTTGTCTGCACGATGGGAGCGCACTGCTGGGCTCTGGGACCTCTGAGGGCATTTCCCTTCTGGGGACCTGTGGGTCTTCGTCAGGGAGCAGCCGCGGGCTCCTGAACCCCACGGGTAAGCTCCGGCTCAGGGGTGCTCAGCCCCCAGCGGGTCTGCCCCTCAGACCATGGAATCCAAGTCTCTAGAGGCAGCCCAGGGCCTGCGTTCTGACAAGGATCTCAGTTGGTTGTGACACAGGTGGCCCTCCGAGTACAATTCTAAAACACGTCGCTTATGCCTTAGTGTCCGCCCCTGAAACCTCTTCTCCGGGGACCCGGCCCCTGTGGACCGCACCCTCCTCGCAGCAGCCTCCTTCTCATGGGCGAGGAAACCGAGGCTCAGAAAAGGCTGCGTCCTCTGTCCAAGGCTCTGCCGTGAGTGCGTGGCAGAGCTGGGATTCGAACACAGAATCCGCTCAACTCCAGAGCTGGTGTTCTTCTTCATCCATTTCTAAATGGCGGCTTCCCCCGCCCGCACTGTCTCCCTGCCCTGCATTATTACTTTTCCATGGCAATGACCATCTTCTCCTGACCGCACTCCTGGCGCCTTTGTGATGCACGTGAGCAGGGGTTTCTCTTTTGTTTGCTGAGGGACCCCAGCGCCTGAGTGAGTGCTGGGCACCCAGCAAGTGCTTTAAGGAACATTTGTTAATGAAGGAAGTCCTTGAACCTCTCTAAGCCTCAGTTTCCCCACGAGGGGAATTAAGTCCTTGACTCACCCGCCTCAAAATGCTGAGCCGACAGATCTGGTGCCTTTCCAAGCTGGGGTTGAAAGGCGCCCGAAAGGCACCTGGGTGAGCCACCTGCAGGCCAGGCCCTCACCTTCCCAAGGACCCTCTGCCCCAGTCTCCTGCTCTGCCACGCCACCTGCCCCCAGATCAGGTCTCACCGCCCTCCCAGGGCCCGCCCTGGGGCCTCCCCTGAGGCCCGCCCAGGCCGCTTTGTCTTTCTTCACCTTGTAACTTCATCTGCCCGCCCGGCCCTGGAGCTGAGCCGGCCCGTCCCGGCGTTCCTCCTCGGTGAGTCCCCCCAGCGGGCACAGCAGCGCAGAGAGCCCCGGAGCTCCAGCTCGGACACGCTGCCCTCGGTGGCTCACAGGCACTAGAGCCCCGCAAACGGAGGACATTGAACTTGTACTCTGTTAGCCCAGATGTGGGACAGTGCCTTCTCTTCTTTCTCCTCCTCCTCCTCCTTCTTCTTCACTTTTATATGTTTTTTGAACAACAGATTCAATGGCCTTCGGTGGAGGGTGGTAGAAAACGTAACCTCCGCTCAATTCAGTCTTTCCCTCGTCTTTCCTCTAAGGCTTGTCCCTAAGTTGGGGAGGTTCGGTGGTGATGAATGAATGCAATGGGGAGCGGTCGATGCGGTGGGTGCAATAGGTGCCTCACCCACACCCCTTTTCGGGCTGGTGCACCCCACCTGCTAGTAGCTTACAGCTGCCCCCACCTCACCACGACCCCTCTCACAACTGCCCTTGGCCAATGGGAGTCACCGGCTGGGGGCTTACAGCTCCCTCCCCCTCAGGCAGCCCATAGCCAATGACTACCTGGGGGGGGTGGCACGGGCACAAAGTCTCTGCCTTCTTACTTTACCGCGAGCGAGATGGACTCCTGCGCAGTTCACGCTCCTGGGCTCCCTGGTGGATCAGGCTGAAGGTAGCTTTCTGCCGAGACTTGCTTCCCCCGCTGGCTGCCTCCTAAAGGTACTTCCTTGGTGAATCTTGTGCATAAGAATCCTGGTCTCGGGCTCTGCTTCTAGGGACCCCCACCTAACAGGCACGTGAGGAAGTGGTCGTGGTGTTTGAAACTTACATCCACGGACAAGTGCTAGGGAGTGACCGGGAAGCGTGGGCCCCCCCAGGGCAGCCTGCCCCCACCCCAGCAGCCCCTCCTCCCTCTCATTTCCCTCCATCTTCAGGAGGGACTATCACTGACCACGCCCCGTTGTCCCACCGGGCTGAAGAGTTTTTTGCTTCTTCTGCTGACTTGGTGGGGACACGGCCAGAGTGAGCTGCAGTCCAAGCATTTGCTTGCAAAGGGCTTTTAAAGGCTGGCCCGGCCCTCCCTCCCTCCCTGCCCTCCGTGCCAGGAATGCTCCCCAGCCCCAGCGTGAAAGCTCTGGCAAGCTGGGCCTTGTTTGCCTTCCCCCGGCGCTTTCTGAGGTTTCGCTTGGCAGCCTCCCTGGCCGACCTTGGACAGCGTAATGAAGTTGGGAGAGGCGCCACGCCAGCTCCCCATTAACATGGGCTTTGAGAGTGCCTCGCGGGCTCCAAGATCTTCTGGCTTGCTCGGGGAAGGAAGCAGAGAGGGTGAGCCAGGCAGGGAGAAAATGATAGATTCAATGGTGCTGAGCGGTGTGACCTTGGGCGAGTCACACCCCCTTGCTAGGGCTCAGGTCTCCCAGCTGTGAAGGAGGCCTTTGGGCTGGGCAATTCCTGCCAACTGCCCGCCGTGCTGTCCACTGGAAAAACACGTACTGAGTGCTGAGTAGGTACCAGGCACTCTTCTAGGTGCTGGGGACAGAGCAGTGAGCAAAACAGAGTCCCTCTCTCTTGGGGCGGAATAGCCCTAGCGGGGAGAACAGGAAGAGTGTGGGGTTTTAAGTTAGGAGACCTGGATTCTTTGTGGAGCCCCGGTCTCCTCGTCTGCACAGAGGGGTTGTTCTGAGGGGTCACGGAAACAGTGGATGCAAATGTCTTTGGTGGTGGCCGCATCTAACATATATTAATCGCCTGCTGTGTGCCAGGGCGCAGGCACAGGCGATAAGCCTCACGGTCTCTCCGTGAGCACAGAGACCGTCACGGTGCTGAGCGAAGGCTCTGGAGCCGGACTGAGTTCAAATCCAGCTTTGCCGCTTCCTCTGTTCTGGGACCTTAGACAAGATGCTGACCTCTCTGCGCCTTAGGTTCCTTGCCCGTAAGAGAAGGGCCATAACTGTACCTAGAGTCCAAGGTTGCTGGAAGGATGGAGTGGGCTAGGACAGCGCCTGGCACATAGGGAGTGGTCAGTCCAGGGGAGGAGCTGAAGGAGATGAAGGAGGAGCCTCCCCGTGGTCTGGACTGGGTGCCAGGCGCTCCCAGCACCTGGGACCAGGGAGCCTACGCTGAGCTGCAGACCGAGGCCTGGGCTTTACAGCTTGGAAATAGCCCTTTCTGAGTGTGTACGTGGGTGCACCCATGAACTCCCAGGCACATAAATCCAAGCGTGTGGCTGTGCGTGCTTGCATGCACGCATCTGACATGCAGAGTAGTCGCTGGGAAGAAGATACCGTGCGATTCCATTTGTGTGAGCTCCAAGGGCAGGAAAAACTGGACCGTGCCGAGAAAAATCAGAACAGTGGCTGCCTTTGGAGATATGGACTGGAAGGGAGCCCGAGGGAGCTTTCTGGGGGGAGGGAAATGTTTTGTATCTTAATTAGGGTGATGGTTACACAGGTATATCCATTGTCAAAGACACTGCACTGAACAATTAAAACTAGGGCCTTTTATTATGTGTAAGTTATACCTCAATGAGGAAGATAATATTGAGGGGGGAATCCATGTGTGATCTTGTTCATTGAGGGCTAACTGACCGCGTGCTAGGCACCGTCCTAGGTACCTCCAGGCACCTGTCATCTAATCCTGGCAGCAACCCATGTCACGTGCCTGTTTGTACACGTGTGTACATGGCCCTGTGTGTGCCCATCTCGGCTCTTTCCGTGCAGGCTATGAGTGGCTTGCAGAGCACACACACACACATACGGACTCATTTGCACACTCAGGGACCTAAATGTGTCTGCATGAAGGTGCACGTGTGTCTGCACAGGTGTCCACGAGCATAGACGTCTGCGGGCGCCTGTGCGACCTGCACGGGCACCAGCGAGCAGCGCTCCACGCCCGGTGCCGCAGTTAGATGCTAACTGCATGCGAGGGCCGCAGTCTGTGCAGGCAAATCAAGCCCTGTTATCAGACAATAATGGCAGGGGATCGACAGCCAGCGGTCTGTGCCAAGGAGGAGTGGGGACTCGTTGGCACCAGGCAGTGAGCATCTCGAGAGGGCGTGCAGGCTGAGTGGTGACTAATTTGCAGACATGGCCCCAGCAGCCAAGCACAGCAGGGGGACGACGGGCCTCCCTGAGGATCTGGGAGCCGCTGCTGGCTGCGGGTTTTGTCCTGGGAGCAGCCGACAATTTAAGGGCCTGAACGGAGCCCGCCCGCCCCTGCCACCCCTGCGCCTGTCCTCTCTGCCGCCATGTGAGCTGGGGAGGATGTGGAGGCTCAGAGAGGGTGAGCAACTTCCCTCGGGTCGAACAGCCCGTAGGCCACCAACCCGGAGACTGAGCCTGGGTTTCCACACCTGCAGGCATTGTTTCTCCCAGCACCCTCGGGCACCCACATGCAGCTTTCCGATTTCTCGCCATTTCCTTTCACGAAAGGTACTGCCATTTTCTTAGCAGTCTTCCTGATACAGATCACTGTTGAAATTTAAGGGAGTTTATTTTAAAAGGAACCTGCCATGAATAGAACACCAGTATCTGATACCCATGAGTTGAAGTGGGGTGACCAACCGTTTCTGTCCCCTTTTGCCTGGGACAGAGGCAGTTTCCCGGACATGAAACATTTCAGTTTTAAAATTGGGATGGTCCCCACAAACCAGTTTGAACTGATCACCCAAAATGGAAGACAAGTCTAAAAACGAATACCGTGAAAATGAACTAGATCCTAGATCGTTAAACTCTCACTGGCCACCACCGTGGCCTGCCGCAGGCTGAGCCGGAGCCTGTTCTCTGTACCAAAGAGAGCTCAGCTGGGACTGGGGAGCACCCCTTGCACCGCAGTCCCTGCCCAGCCCCAGGACTCACTCCAATTGGCTTGATTTGGTGAGTGCCCACGCTGAGCCAATCACCGTTGCCAGGGGAATGCACAGTTCTGATTGGCCAGGCCTGGAGCCAGCTTCACCCGAGCCACCTGGTTCCCCAATGGGTGGGAGGGTAAAGGAAGCCCCTAGGCATGCTGGAAACAGCAGGTGACCCCCCTGCCCTTGCAGGCCCAGGCTCCCCATTTGCCTCCTGCTCCCTGTGTCCCTTCCCTGCTCTGGGCCTCGGCCTCCCCATCTATAGAATGGGCAGTTGAGGGAGGTTAAGCTGAATGATCTCTAAGCATCTTCCAGGCTTTGACCTGATGACACGTGTCTCCTTTGGGACAATTATTAATGGAGTTGGGGGACAGTTCCTGCTTTTCTCCCTTTCACTTGCTCTGAGGTAGGTAGGGGGGTGTCACGTGGCAGATGAGAGGAGCTTGAGCCATTTCCAGGTGCGAATCCGAGCACCAACCCTTTCTGGCTCTGTGGTGTGGGGCAAGTCACTGGACTGCTCCGAGCCTCCTTTCCTTCCTCACCCCTGAGAAGGGAAGGAGAGTAGCACCCACTCACAGAGGCGACAGTGAGGACTGGAACTGGCAGGAAGTCTGTGATGAAGGAGGCGGGTCTGTGAGGTGCACCTGAGTGTGTGGAACAGAAAGCGGCACCAAGCCGGCCCAGACGGTAAAGGGCATTCGTTGGATGGTACAGCTGGAGAGTCCCAGGGAGGTGTGGTCCAGCGGTCACGGTGGGGGTGGGTCGTGATGTCTTTGTCACGTCTGTGCCCCACTCTGCCACGCCCTTCTCCGGGAGTCAGTGTGGCCTTGGGCTGGCTTCCCGCGTGGGAGCCGCGCAGGCACTTCGGGGGTCTCACGTGTGCTACCACGTCACCCAGGAGAAAACAGAACTCCCACCCTTCCAGCAGAAGTCTCAGAAGTCAATCCCATGGGCTGGTTTGTGTCACCTGTCCCCGCGCTGAGCCATCCCCATGTCTGGAGGATGCAGTGTGGACGAAAGGGGTAGCAGGGATGGAGTCAGCGTTCTACAGACCTCAGGGATCCCCAGCAGACCGGGGGAAGGGGGGGCCTGGGGAGGGAGCAGGCATGCTGGGAAGGACGCAGTCCGAAGGTTAAGATCGCTAGAGGTGGTCTCTGGTGTTGGCAATGATGAAGGAACTCTCAGGGACAGCTCCCCTTGTCTTCACTGTCATTTGACACAAGGGGGAAACTGAGGCTCCGAAAACAGAGGCTGGTTCCAGGTGGGTGTCACTTAGACGATGTGGGCCTTTGGCGGGGTCGCTGTAAGACCCCGCTGAAATACTAGTGGTGCCTTGAGAAGGAGAGGAAGGGAGGAAGGACTACAGTGCATTGCACGTCTGTTACGTGTGAGGTTTCCTGCACCGTCTTGCCCTTCAGTCCTTGCAGCCACTGTGGGAAGCGGGCTCTGTCCTTGTTCTTACTTTACAGATGCGAACTGTGAGGCTGAGCGCGCTGGGGGGGCTGCCCAGGGTCCTGCTCCAGGAAGGGTGCGAAGCTGCCTCTGTTTGGATTCCAACCCGAAGGACCCTTGCATTTAGTATGTGCCTACTGTGTGCTGAGCGACCAGTGGGTCTGCCTCTGTTTTGCAGACAGTCTATCTGCCCTTAGGAGTGGGGGCATGTCCTCGGGGAGCCAGTGGAAACCTCTTCCTGGCTTCCAGAAATGGTCTCTTGTGCAAGCTGTCTTTGCCTTAAGGGGCCCTTGTGATGTCTTTCTTGCTCTTTCTCTCTTTCTTCATCTTGCTCCCCGTGCCCCATGGCCCGAACATTTTCTGGCCTGGCAGCTCCCCAGTGGAAGCTGCTCAGTCTTACAGGTACGCAGCTCACCCGGGGCCCAGAGCGAGCAAGTTTCTCTGCAGACGCCCAGGTCTTTGCCTGCCCGGGGCCCCAGGGCTCAGCCCTGCCCCCAGCCGCCCCGCCCCCGCCCCTCGCCAGCACTGGTTCTGTGCCAATGTTTGGGCTGCGATGGTCCTGGCTAGGCTCGAAAAAGGAATTATTTCTGTCTCCTTGCATAGTTCTCAGCCCAATTCCCAAAATGGGAAGTGGCCTAGGAGGGCCTCCCAACCCCCCAGCTCCAGGCTCTGAGGGAGGGAGGGAGGACTTGGCAGGGCCTGGAGGAAGGAGGGGGGCCCAACATAAGACTACACACACACACACACACACACACGCACACACACACACAGCCCAACCCCTTGTCTAGCCCCGTGGTCTGTAAAAATAGTAAGCCTCTGGGATGTTCTCAGGCTGCTGCAAGCGCTCCGAGGCTGCTGGGTTGGGGCAGGGCTCCGTGAGGGTGAAGAGGAGGGGCAACCGGTGTGGGCCCCCACCTCGTGTCTAAAAGAGGACCAGGGTCAGGGCAAGAGGGGACACAAACAGGAGAACTGCCTGAAATCCTGGCTGGGGGATGGGCGGCTGGCCCACCCAGAATGCTTTGTTCTCGCCTGTAGAGCCTGGTCCTTCTGCCTCCTCCTCCGGGAAACTTCCAGTGATGGCCCAGCATTGCTGCGTCAGGGTCCTGGGAGGGGTGTTCAGCCCACCTCTCCCGTTTCCCAGCATCCCTCACAGCGTCCCGTTAGAAATGCCCAGCCTGGGTGTCATCGCCATGACCAGCTGAGTCACTGGCCGGGGGCTGGTTGGGTCTGGCTGACAGCGTCTGGCCCAGCGTGTGACTTGTCCTCCGCACCACAGACGGACAGGCGGGGGGTCTGCGTGACTGGCTACCTGCCTTCCTGATCCCGTGCCTACCCAGCTGGCGGGTGACTGACCGGATGAACGGCTGTTCGTGTCTGTCTGTCCTTGCAGGTGTCTGGCTGACCGGGCTGACCAAAGGGGCCATCGGCTGTTTGTCTGTCTCTGTGTTGGACGGAACGCTGGCAGCGGGCTGGCTCCCTGTCTGGCTACGTGGTCGGAGCGCTGACGCAATGGACGGCTGACAGTTTTTCTGCCTGTCTGCCTATCTGTCTGACTGGCTGTCATAACTAAGTCCAGCAGGTCCTTCAATAACACCCTTTTGTTATAACATTGATGAGAAAACAAATCGGTTCCCAGCCGGGTCCCCCCACGTCCCTGTGGGTTTTCTCCAGGGACTCCTGTTCCCTCCCACGCCCCACAGATGTGGGTGCACGGGGGGGTGCACCGAGGTGTCTGCACCGTCCCGGTCTGCGTGAGTGTGTGCGTGCACCCTGGGGTGGAAGGGCGTCCTGTCCAGAGTGGGCCCCGCCTTGCACCCTGAGCTGCCGGGATTGGCTCCAGCCGTCCTCGACCCTGAACTGGGAGAAGTGGGTTGGAAAAGAATTCTCTCACTTGTGCTTGTTCATCTTTCTTAAGTGTGTGTGTGGAGTTCACCTTTATTTTAGTGTTTAACATTAGGAGTATTTGGGGTCTTTATTTAGAAGTTTGGTGATGATCTTGTGACCAGAAACATGCCATAGAAACTGACTCTCGTTTCTGTCAATCAGCCTGTGGGAAAATTGGTTGCATTTCGCTTAAAGTTTAAGTTTCCAAGTGCCTACGGCCGACGTTAAGTGAGGACTTGTAATTAGATGCAGAACAATTGCTCTCTGTCCATCTCCTTGTTTAAAGGAAATGCCTTTCAGAGTGTCTGGCTGGGGGGCCATTTGTCCGTCCACCCCGGGTGCCTGACCCCGTGCTGAGTGACGGATGGACGATCTGCCTGTCTCTGCGTCTGTCTGTCTGGCTGACAGTCTGTTTGGCTGTCTGTGATTGGATGAATGACCAGAGTCTATCTCCCCTTCTCCTGGTCTGACTGACTGCCGGGCTAGCTGTCTCCATGTCCGACTGACAAGATGGCTGGCAGACAGCCTGGTGTCTGTCTGTCTGTCTGTCTGTCCTCTGGGTGCCTGTTGTATCTGACCAACAGCTGATGATGGGGGGGTCTGTCTGTCCATCTCCTTGTCTGACGGCCTGACCGGCCATCCATCTGCCTGCCTGGCCGTCTGACCACGCACCTGATCACACGGATGAGTGACTGACAGACCGCCTGCCTCTCTCTGCGTCCGGCTGACGGCACGGCTGACAGGCGGACCGTCTGTTCTTGCCACTTCCACGTCCCGCTGACCGGCTCACCGGCGATTTGACACTTGACTCCCTCTCGAGGACGGACGTAACTCAGCGTAACTCGCAGGCTGTCCCGGGGGGCTGCAGGGCTCGAATGACGCACATCTGGAGCACCCCCACCCGGCCTCAGCGAGCTCACTCCCCTCCTCCCCTTCTTGCGTCCCTGCCGGGGCCCAGAGGAGCTAACAACGTCCTTCCTTCCGAGCCAGCGGAGGGAGGGGGGCTGGGTGGAGAACGGCCTCTGCTCAGTCTCCTGGATCCCTAACGTCTGCCCTTCGTGGGGGTGAGGAAGGCACGATGCATGTGTGTTCCCCACCCCACCCCCGCCTGCAGGGAACCCCCAGGGGGCTTCAGGAGGAAACATTGTGCCTCAAGGAGGACGCATGGCATTCTCCAAACGTGACCAGCTCTGCCCGGGCCCCGCCAACCTTGGGAGCACCTTGGGGGGCCCTTTTCAAAGCTGTCCACCCTTCTTGTTCAGACGCTGGGCCCCGAACCGGGGAGCCGGTGGCCGGCGGAGGGGCACCCAGCCGTGGGAGGACAGGCGCCCTTTGTCAGCGCCGCCTCCTCCCGACGGGAGCGCCGCGAGCCCCGCCAGGGAGAGTGAGTAACGCTCTGTGGGGAGGGCGAGGGCTCGGTCCGTTCTTGCTGGTGGTGCTTCTTCCCGCTAATAGGGTTCTGCCCAGCTCCCGGGGGGGCTGCTGTCTGACCTCCCTTCCTTCAAGACGGAATGCTGCCCGGGAATTTGTTTCGGGACGAACGTGTATGAACGTGGGAGCTGGAGCTGGAGAGGAGGAACAGGAGGCGTCGGAGAGCCTTCTCTTTGGATGGAGGTTCCCAAGAATCCAGTTCTGTCTAAGTCATGCCTTCCTGGCCTCTCCTACAGCTCCTCAGGTGCCTCTGGTTGGCCCAGGGACATGGCACCTGGACAGTCCCTGCACAGGTGGAGAGAATGGCTGGCCCCTGCCTCTCTGGGGGAGGTGGACAGAGGACATTCTGAGAGTTCCTCAGATACCTGGACAGCCAACAACACCATTTAGAGATGGTCATGCATCTGAGGCCAATGTGAAGCCCAGTGTGTGACCAGAGCACTGTTCACCAAGGTCATGGTTGACTCCATGGCCAGGCTCAGGGCTCCACCAGCAAGCAGGGGCAGGACTTAGTAAGTGACCAGGGGCAGGGCTCAGTGTTTGGTGAGGGCCGGGGCTTGTTCTTGACAAGGATCGGGACTGGGTCTGAGACCAAGGTCACTGTCTCACCCTGGCCATGGCTCCGGTTAGGACCAGGTCTGGGACCAGGACCAGAGTTCAGATGGTGACCGAGGTCAGGGCCTAGACTAGGAACAAAGTCGTGAAGGAATCTGTGGCCAGAGTCAGGACTCAGTGTGACCAAGATTAGGACTCAGTTTGTGACATAGGTCAGGGCTCATTCCGGGGGCTGGAGTTAGATTCATTCTGGGTCCTTGGGCTCTGAGAACCATCTCAGGTCCTTACCCCTGCAGGACAGCAGGCAGAAGGACCCACGTGCTGCCGGCGGTTCGTGTCCATCCTTATTGCTCCTCTGCGTGGGCTCTGGGGCAGAGCCAGGGCGCCTGCAAGTGTGCGCATGGGACAGGGAGGTGCGGAGGGCTGCTCTTCAGTCCTTGACTGTCTACTGGAAGCGGGACCAGAGGCCCATCATCATGTCTGGGGCGCAGTATGGAGGCAGGGGACTGCCCCCGGCGAGCTGGGGGGAGGAGGGAAACAAGAAACTCATAGAGGAAGTGGTTACAAGGGGCCGGAAGGGGTTGGAGCAGGCTACCTGGGCTTCCATTCTGGCTCTGCCACTCACAGGCAGTGTGACCTTGGGCAAGTGACCCGTTCTCGCTGTGCCTCCGCTTTCTTATCTGTAGCATGGGGATGAAACTAGTACTCACTCCATAGGGCTGTCGTGAGGGTTCTACAGGCCAAAGCGTAGAAAGCGTTTCTAGACTGCCTGGTTGGTTGAAAGTCCTCAGTCCACTTTCGCTGGTCGTTCTTTTTAGCTCCAGAGCGACACACGGGCCACCGCCTGTGGACAGCCCAGGGTGGAAGTCATGTCAGGGGAGGGGAGCTGGAGTCCGGGGCTCCTGGCCCCCAGCCCGTTTCCCCAGGTGTGTCAGCACCCCCCCCCCTTAGCCCCTGGGCATCATCACCACGACACTAACGATGCTTGCGGTCACTCCTCCCCTCGCTCTGCGCCCCCCCCAGCTAGAATGTCCACTCCCCGAGGGCAAGTTTTTATCTGCCTTCCTCACCACCGTGTCTCCAGCACAGATCCTGCACATGGTAGGTTCTCAAGAAATGGCTACTCGACACACGATCATAATAAAAGCAATGATTTAGAGGGGGCCAGGCACTGCTTTCTCTGCCTTCTAATTTTTTTTTATTCTGTCTTTTAAAAACCGATGACTTATTATGCTAAGTGAACTAAGCCAGGCTGCGAAAGACAAATACCATCTGATCTCACCTATAAGTGGAAGCTAATCAACAAAACAAACAAGCGAGCAAAATAGAATCAGAGACGTGGAAATGAAGGACAAACAGACAGTGACCAGAGGGGTCCAGGGAGGGGGATAACAGGGGAAAGAAGGGGAAGGGTCAAGTCCAAGAACGTGTATGAAGGACTCATGGACAAAGACAATGCGGGGGAGGCTTGAATATGGGGCGGGGTGGGTGGGGCAGGGGAGAGTCATGGGGGGAAATCAGGGACTACCAAAGAAAAAATGAACCCAGGCACACAGTAAAGGCTGATGTAAGCAACACAGAAAGGTATACGATGGATGATTGAAACTCACGCCATCTCCAGGCTCGGGGGGGAAAAAAAAAAAGCATTGTCTCAGACATCCTTGTAAAACCCTCCCGTGTCTGTATGCTCACGTCCACACCCCACCAGACCCAGGGAAATGGCGAGTTCTGCCTGCCGCTTCCCACGGCTGCGCTTCCCCCACTTAGAATGGCACCTGGCAAGTAGTAGGTTTTCAATAAGGGTGAGTTGAAAGTTCAAGGTTTTTTTCTAATTCCGATGGGATTATGTCATACATACTGTTCTGTACCTTGCTTTTTAACTATTAATAAATTAATAAGTCTTAGACATCTTTCCACATCAGCAAAAAGACATGTACCTCACTTGTTTTAATGGCTACATGACCTCCCATGCCATGGGGGTACCATAATTTATTTAAATAGGCCCTGTGTAGAAGTAGTGTCTGGTTTTCGTTTTTTTCTCACTCGTAATGACAATGCCTAACTTAAGCTTCACACCTCAAATCTGCAAACAGTTATCTCTAATTCGGGCTGAGAAGACTACACCTCAGAGAGGTCAAGGCACTTGCCCAGGGTCACACAGCAGATCTGCAAACCCACTCCACCAGCCAAGCGTTTTCTCTGCTCCCCACCAGTGCCCCTCACTGTGTCTTGCCGTCCCCAGCCTCAGAAAAGACTGCCCTGCCACACTCCCGTCACCTGCACAGGGCGTGGTCCTCTGCCAAGGTGTCCCTGACCTATGGCAGTGCCCCCTGGGAGCCTACACTGGACGTGGGAGTGTAGGAGTTCCCAGATGGACGCAGGATCCATTCCTCCAGAGCCGTGGGTAAGGCGGTGCTTCTCAGCCAGGGGCGATTTTGACCCCCCAGGGACCCTTGGCAATGCCTGGGACATTTGTGGTTGTTACACCCAGGGGCCGTGGGTGCTACTGGCATCTAGCAGGTGGAAGCTAGGGATGCTGCTAAACATCCTACGGGACACAGGACAGTCCCCTGCAGCAGAGGATTATCCAGTCCAAAAAGGCAACTGCGCTATGGGGAGGGAACCTCATGTTAAGAGCACAGACTTCCTGGGCCACACCCGACCGGCCTGCCCCTTCCTGGCCGAGTGACCTTGGACAGTCTGTTTAGCCCCTCTGTGCCTCTGCTTGCTTGTCTGCACAGGGGGTAGGAGTAGTCTCTCTCTTCCAGATTTGTGTATGTTACATGTGTAAGCACTCCGGCAGGTCCCTGACCTATGGAAGCCCTCAGTGTATGGACCTGTCCTTGGAATCGGTGCCCTGAGAATCCAGGTGTCAGAGAGAGTGGGAAGAAGAAGTGTGTTCTGCCGAGACCCCAGGACAACCAGGCCGCTCCCTGCTCCCACAGCCCAGCCTCCCCACCGCCCGGCAGTGTGGCCATAGTCATCAGATAGAAACGGAACCTTCTGGATGCTGCAGACCTCTGATTAGTCAGAAGACAGTTACCATTTGGGGGGTTGCAAAGGCAGCCCCCTGGAGATCCTCAGACTCAGGGATTGTTCAGAAGTGGAGTCTTAGAGGGTCTCAGAGACCAACAGCTCCATGCCATCCATGTTACTGGGGAAACCGAGGCCCAGAGAGGGGGCAGGACTCGCTCACCCAGCAAGGCGGTGGCAGATCTGAGCTGGGAGCCGGCCAGGGACACTCGAGGGTCTCTGCACAGCTCCACCCGAAGGCCCTTCTCAGGCACAGGGCAGCACCCGGGCTGCGTTTGCTCTCCCTCCTCGCTGAGAATCCCTGGAATCCAGCCTGCCAGGGAAGCAATGTCCTGGAAGTGTTTACAAGCACCACTTTGACATCAGACAGACCCTGGTTCAAATCCCAGTTCCACCAGTTACCTGTCATGACCTTGGGCGGTGAGCTGGGGGAGTGAGGTGGGCTCCTCCCAAACGATAGGCTGTGAGGTGAGGGTCCATGCAGTGGTCTCCATTGGCTGAGTCCCCTCAGCTGCCCTCCAGGCCAAGGCAGGGCTGAATGCTGGAGCCCAGGTGAGCTCCCGGATGCTGTCCAAGGACAGGCAGCCCTCTGAGTCAGGCCAGACAGGCCAGCCCCCTGCCTGGGCCGACTCAGGCAGCCAGTGGCCAGCTAGTGTGAGCAGCCCGGGCGGGCTCCAAGTCCTGACATGCTGGGCTGAGCTGGGGCTGCCTTCCGGCCACAGTGGCCGACTTTTGGGGCTAAGCTCTGGGAACTGTGACGTCACGGCAGTTCCCTCTTGGGCCTCGCAGAACCCTGGCAGGGCCCCGCGCCTGCCATCTGCTCCTTGGCCTTTGCAAGGGCTGCTACGGGGAAGAAAGCGCAGCTCAGAGAGGTGACCTCATGGCGAGGGGACACCAGCTGAGCCCTGTGCTAGCTCTGGGGGCCGGTAGTGACCCAGACAAAGTCCCAGCCCGATGGAGCTCACCTTCTGGCGGGAGAGACAAGCAGACAGACACATAAGAGAATTTCGGGAAGGGACACGTGCCATGAGGAGAAGGAGAGACGAGGGGTTGAGTGACAAGGGGAGGGACTGTAAGCTTAGGTGATAATAAGCGGACCAGACACTTGGCTGCTATTGACCGAGTGGCAGGTGCTATTCGAAACATTTTACATGTATTACCCGGGGAGGGGGTCCGTGAAGTCCTCTGTGTCACGGAGGACAGATCATGCTCCCCTCACACACACGCCTCTTGGTCCTCGAGTTCAAACCAGAAAAATAAAGAGCCGTGTGAGCAGCCGCCCGAGGCCTCCCCAGACGTGGAGGCAGCAAGTGCAGAGGGCCTGGGGCGAGACTGGCGTGGATTCTAGGAACAGTCGGGAGGCCCGTGGGTTTGTGCAGAGTGGACGGAGGGGGGACTTTGTCAGCAAAGTTGGGGGGAGTACAGATCAGAGTGAGTGACCGTCCAGGCTGACACAGTGGTGGAGCCCCGAGGGTAACAGGTCTCAGGACTCGCAACCCCGTGCTGTCTCGAGGGCCACACCCTCCTCCCCCAGAACCCGGGCTCTCTGCCCCACTCCCAGGAGAAGACCTCTCCCAGGGGTCTGTGGGTGTCCTGCCTCGAGGCAGGAGACAGGCGACAAGACCACCCCTTCCCCTTCCCTGCTGTGGTCCAGCATCAGCCCATGGTGAAGCCCATCTCTGCCACTTCCTGACTGTGTGACCTCGGACAAACAGCTTGACCTCTCTGTGCCTCGGTGCCCTCGTGTGCCACATGGAGGCAGTCAGAGGCCCCACCCGGGAGGCTGTTGTGAGAACGAGAGTAGGCTACGGTATAGCGGGTCCTTTGAATAACAACTAGTAAGTGCTTAATAAATGTTGGCTTTTATCAGTTTTGATTATCCTTATTTTGCTTTTATTTTTACTCCCGGCCTGTGATGTTTGCAGTTGGCAGGGGTGGGGGTGCTTATAGCCGGAGTAACTTGGAAGCAGGGACCATTCTGTCTTGGGGGGACTGGAGGAGGGAGAGGATCCAGGGCACAGACTCCAGGGTCCTCAGCCCACCCGCCAGACGGCAAGCCTGGCCCAGAGGTGCAGCCTTGCCCACCCCCGCCGGTAGGGAGAGGTCCCGTCTGACACTGTGGGCCCAGCACTGAGAGGCGTGAGCGAGTGAACCGTGAGTGAGTGAACTTGTTGTGCACCTACTATGTGCCAGGTGCTGTGCTAGTGGAGTGAAGGATGGGGAATCGGAGTCATTGCCATCCCCGCCCCCCCACTCCCACGGCCTCGCCCACCCGCAGGCCTGGCCTGCAGCTCCGTGCTGACGGCGGGCGTTGTCACGGGCGCCCCACCCATGCGGCAGCTCCAGCCCCCTGCTCGGAAGGGCCCCACACTGTGTGTGATCCTCTGCTGCCACTGTCTTGAAATTCATGATAACGTCTCAACAAGGGCTCTGGGTCCTGCGCACGGCATGTTACCCATCCAGCCCTGGCTAACCCCCCCACCTTGCCTGACCCAGCCATAATGGATGCTTTCTTTCACTGGAATGTAGAGGCATTATTTGTTCCATCGAGTGTAATCAAGTGCCTTGTGAGTTTTCCCAGAGGGTCAGGGAAAGCACTCACCCTTTAGAGGATGGGAATGCCCAAGACGTGGGGAGAGAGGGGACCTGATGGTGCACTGAGCATGGGAGGGGGAGGGGAACACGCATTACCAGGGGCCCTGTCCCCAGAGATTTTCAGATCGACCACGCCTCTGACCCCCATACCAGAGCCTTCCAGGAATGCGGGGGATTAATGCTGCTTAACGCCGGTTCCTGTCGGTTCACTCCATTGTTACT
The DNA here is from genome assembly GCF_004126475.2 of Phyllostomus discolor. Lineage (NCBI taxonomy): Eukaryota > Metazoa > Chordata > Mammalia > Chiroptera > Phyllostomidae > Phyllostomus > Phyllostomus discolor. The sequence goes on along the minus strand of NC_040911.2, from coordinate 97,223,078 downwards.
GTTATTACTGTTGGCCCGTGTTGCACAGGTTGAAACTGAGACTCCAGAAGGCAATGCTAATTACTTAAGATCCCATGCTCAGTGGGAGGAGGGGGAGGACCCAGAGAACAGGGAGAAGGAGGCCGAGGGGGAGAAGAGGGGGCAGCAAAAAGCGGGACCGTGCTTTGAATTCCGTGGGCTCCCGGCTCCTTCGCTTCTCTCCATAAGAAACACGAAACCCTAAATTCTGGCTGCGTGAAGGAAAGATAAATGTGTTCACGTTACAGGTACATGTGAAAACATTTTAAATCTGCAGTCTTAAAGTTCATTCTTTATCCTTCTAATTATAAAAGGAATTAAAACACTTGGGAGGGGCTCTGACCGGGTGGCTCAGTTGCTTGGAGCATCGTCCTGTACACCAAAAGGTCGAGGGTTCGATCCCCGGTTGGGGTGCATGCAGGAGGCAGCTGATCTCTGTCTCTCTCTCCCTACCCCCCTTTACTCCCCTCCTTCCCTCTCTCTCTCTCTCCCGTCTCTCTCTCTATTCCCCTTCATCTCTCTCTAAAATCAGTGAACATATCCTCTGGTGAGGATTTAAAAAAAAAAAACACGGGGGAGGGGACACTAGAAGCCTTGCGAGCTATAGGTCTGTGTCTCCCGTGTCTCCCGTGGCCCCCAAACAAGTGCCTGACGGGAGAGGCAGAGAAGGAAGACGAAGAGGGGATGGGAAAGGAGGGAGAGGGAGAAGAGAAGGGGCCACATCGCGCAGCAAAGACGCCAGGCCGCGATGGAAAGCCGCGGGCCCTCTGCCCTCAGCCGCTGAGCCTTGTGGGAGCAGCGGCGCCCCAGGACCCCGCGTGGGGACTGCGGACACGGAGAGGGTCGGCCCCGGCCCTGCCCCCTCACCCCTCCCACCCTAGATGCCACTGCCCCACTTCACAGAGTGGACCTGTCTCTCCCGATTTATGCCATCACCTTGGCGGGGGCCACACCTGGCAGGCAGCCAGCCAGCCAGCGAGCGACAGTCACCTTTTGCTGCCATTAAGGCAGTTATTTACTCCCAGTAAAATGACCTTAATTTCCAAGGCATTATGACTAATACCAGATGATTACGGCCGTTAATATTTATGGCTGACAGTCCCAGGAGGGGGCCTGGGTGCTAATTGGCACTCCCTTCTCCACGTGCCTCTTTTCTCAATGAGATTTTCGATTTCCGCCGCCGTTCCGGGTTCCAGCCTGTTCGTTTCAAAGGGAAGCGGTGCGTGCGTGCGTGCGTGGGGCACTTCTTATTTCTGGCTGATTCCCCTGCTTCCTTCCCTCGTTTCCTTCTGATCCTGGAAGCAGCCTAGAGACAGGCCGGATGCCTGAGGGGCCCCAGGGCATCGGCGCGGGGCTGGGGTCACGGCCGAGGGGAAGATGGCTGGCGGCACTGAGCTTCAAAGCCAGCCTGTGCTGCTGCCCAGAGGAAGTGAAGGGGAGGGAGGCAGTGGGGGACGGAACGTTTGCCCAGAAACAGAGCCCTGTCTCAGACACCCACGCCTTCCTCTATCTCTAATCAAACATCTTCTGGTCTTTTTACATAAGATGGCATCTGAACCAGCCCCTCCCAACGCCCCTGTCTCGGGGCTGGCTGAGCACGTGGAGTGTTTGCAGGCATCTGCATGTGGGGCCCCGGTTGGAAAAGGCAGCTCACACCCCTCCCCCTTCCGGCTCTTCGCTTGCAGAGGGGCCCCCAGGAGCAGGAGGTGCCTGAGCTGAGGAGAGAGATGTACTTCGTCATCCCTCGGTTTCAGGTGGAAGATGTGTTGTGGTTACACACGGCAGCGTGTTCCCATGGCCACCCAGGGAGACCGTCCTCCCCCGGGGGTGGGGGGGTCTCCACGTGCCCCCACCCACTCACACGTGCCCCACCAGCTGGGGCTGGGTGGCGGTCTCGGAATGCCGCTCGGTGCCAGGCAGGCCGGACACGAGTGAGGTTCCAGGAGGGCAGGGGGTGCAATGGAGCGCTCGTGTCCTAACTGAAGGGGCAGCCGCTGCCCGGCTCCAGGGGATGGCTGCCATGCAGAAAAAAAAATGGGTGGAGTGCGGCCAAGCCTCCTGGTTGTCTAAGAGAAGTGGGAGACTTGGATCATACGTACACGGTCCCCATAATTTTGATGGTTAGCAGAGAAGGCAAATAATAAATTTTGAAAGAACGGGCTATTTTGGTTGGCCAGCGGGTGGCCATTCTGCAAGCTGAGCAGGGCATGTCGCTGACGAAACAATAGTGGCCCCGCTCAGCATCCTTTCGGGGTGCTCTGGAAGGAGATGGGAGATGGGGTGTGCCCACGTTCCCACAACAGACTTGGATTTAGGAACTGGAAACTGGGATCGGTGGGTCACGTGTCTCTGAACCATCACTCAAATCTACCCACTGGTGTGGATGCGAGGTCAGGACAGGGTCACAATGACTCTGGCCCGCATCTGCCCCCACGTTAGGGGGTGGCCTAGGGCTGCGGTCTTGCCTTCCCTGTGCCTGGGTCTCCCCGTCGGTATCATGGTGGAGTCGACCTGTTTTCCGGGATCTTGCTGGTGCTGACCGACTGCTCCCCACCCGTGCATCTCCCAGAACACTGCCCACAGCACGCACTGCCTGTGACACCCAGGAATTTACAGAGTCGGGGTCACTGTCGAGAGCAGGTCTCCCCCACTTCATCCACTTATTCTTTGACCACGGCATGTTGAGCACTCCCGTGTTCACGGGCATTCCCACCTCCCCATGTTGACAGGCACTGCTCTGGGAACGAGGGTAAAGCACTAAGACAGGCGAGGCCCCTGCCCGCGCGGGCTCCCGTCCCACTGGAAGAGGCAGGGAAGGCGGCGGCGGCGGCCATCTGCACTTCTGCTCATTCTCACGGCTGGAGGCTAGACTTGACTCATTACCTGGATTGGTTTGGCCAGGGTCCACCTGGCTGCACTCAGCCAAGCTATTACAGCTTTCAGGAAACCTTCCCTAACGAATTCCCTGTGCTCTTCTGCCGGCTGCCCCCATGACTGAGGGTTTGGTTCTGATTGGTCCAAGGCAGGGTGGCTCGACCTTGGCACTGATGACATCTGGATCCATCTGTGCCAGGGTGGCTGTCCTATACACAGTAGGATGTGTAGCAGCGTACTTGGCCTCGACCTACTTCATGCCAATAGCATTGTCACACACACATGCACACACACATAACTATTACAACCGAAAATGTCTCCAGTGGTTCCCTGGAGGGAAAATGTACCCCTGGGTAAGAACTGCTGCTTTGAGACCATCATGGTTGACCCATTTCTTTCGCTAGCCGTGGTTTAGCTGTGGACATGTGATGCCATTCATCAAATCTGCCAGGGCATTTCTGGGACAGTTTTCCTCTATTTAAAAATGACAGGGGGATGAAAGGATCTTTTTTCATACTCTTGGATGTGGTCATGTCTTCGTGTGATGGCTAGAGCAATGGCAGTCATCTTGGGTTCATGAGGTGAGCCAGCCTGGGAATGGCGGCAGTCCTCTGTGGATGGTAGAGCAGGTGATAGAGAACTTGGATTCTCAATGATACTGTTGAGTCCCGCCAGGATGGAGCAACCTCATCTCAGGACTTTTTGTCGTGTGAGGTGATGAATCCCATTTGTTCCAGCTGCTTCTACTCAGTGTCTTCTACTCCTGCACCAAGAGCATTCCTCACTGGTAGATCATACTTCAGACTTTATCTCTCATATCAGCTTCCCCAGAGAGCCCTCCCCTGTCCCTCAGCAGAAATTAGGCCTGCTTTATTATTCTGAACTCAGCTTGGGTGGCCTTCATCCCAACTTATGTGGATATTTTGTGCGTCTACAAAGGCCTGTCTTCTCCACCAGACTGCGCGCTCCATGAGGACAAAGAGCTTGTTTTGTCTTTTCTTCCACTGTACTTAGTGATTAACACGTTTCCTGGGACGTAGTAGGCCCTCAGTAAATATTTGTAGGATTAACTAAGTCAACGGGGAGATGGATGGATGGATGAACAGATGAATGGGTGAGTGGAAGGATGGGTGGGTGGAGGTGTGAAAGGGGTATGCATTAGCAGCTTTGCCTGTATACTTCGGTGGGAAATTTTTTTCTCCGGCCTGCAAACTCCAAGGCCGAACCTACAGTCTCAGAAGTAAAGCAAGGGCCCCTAAAAAGCATCTCATTTAACACGGGGGAAAGAAAGCCTGTAAAACTGCACCATGCAGCTGCTTCCCAGAGCGGCAACTTCGTCTTCTTTCTTGAATCCCACCGTCAGGGTTAGCTGAGAGGTGGCTGCGGAACGCACAGCGCGTGAGCCGCACGCCACGTTGTAGAAAGATGGCATTGAGGAAAATAGTAGAGACCTAGCCTAGAATCCCTGGGCAGGTGGGGCCCTGAGAAAAGACATCTGGCTTTGTTCAGGTGAAGTGTGGAGAAGCACTGTACCTCAGGCAGGTGGGCATGGTCTGGCTGAAGCCCACCCACCCCAGCACAGTGAAGGGGGATGAGCTGTATCTCATAGTACAGATGGGGAAATCAAGGCCCACGGAGACCAAGGAATTTGACTGGCAAGTGGACCAGGTCCCAGTCTGGACAAGTCCCACGTGTTATAATGTAACTGAGAGTGTGCCAGGCACCGGCTGTGTGACATTGGGCCAGTTATTTCCCCTCTCTGAGCCTCCTCTTCTTCACTTGGATAACGGGAGGACAGTGATACCCTCAGGCAGAGCACCCGGGCCTCAAGTGAGACCCACCATCACACTGGGTTCTTTTTCTCATCTCTGATTGGGCTATCTGGGAGAACTGCCAGGAAGCAGTGTCCTACAGATCCTTAACTCTCTAAGAACAAGCCCTCAGGTAAATCCTCGGGGCTCCAGGTTGCGATCCTATCTTGAAATCCTTCCCGAGACATCATAAAGACGGTGTGGGACTGCTCATTCCCGGGGACATTTTCTCATTTGTGCATTCCCCCTTCTGAAATTTTGTTGTCATGGAAATGCTTCTTTTAGTGTTTTATAAAAAATGGTTTGGCTGGGATATAATTTACATGGCATAAAAATCACCCATTTAAAATGTATAATTCAATAGTGCTCAGTCTATTCACAGAGCGGTGCAGCCATCACCACGATCTAGCTCTAGGACATTTTTATCACCCCAAGAAGAAACCTCATACTTATTCGCAGTCAGTCTCCGTGGCCACTCGCCCTCAGCCCTTGGAAACCACTAATCCACTTCCTGCCTCTGCAGATTTGCCCTTTCTGGAAATTTCGTAGACATGGAATCACGTGTAATACGTGGCCTTTTGTGTCTGGCTTCTCTCGCTCAGCCAAGTGTCTTCCAGATGCATCCGCCTTGCACCTGGGACCCATAGTTTGTTCCTTTCTGTGGGCGAACGAGATTCCGTTGTCTGGGTAGACCGTATGTCATTGATCCTTCATCAGCGGTGGACATTTGGGTTGTCCCTACTTTTGGGCTGTCAGGAAGACTGCTGCCGTGAACACTCATGTGCTAGTTCATGTGTGGATGCGGCTTTCAGCTCTTGTGGGCATGCACCTAGGAGTGGCAATGGTGGGCCGTAAGGCGACTCCGTTTGGCGTTTCCAGGAGCTGCTCCTTTGGTCTCCATCCTTGCTCCTCCCCCAGACTGTGCAGTAAGTGTAATTCAGGCCGGAGCGGTCCCTGCGATCAAGGCTTTTACCTCACAGCTGGGCATTTCCAAGTCTCTTCCCCTGCCTGAAAGTCGTGACGGACACCCAGCCCCCAGTTCTTGGGGATTCAAATCCTGTCTCTGCCACTTCCGGGCTGTGTGATCTCAGGTGGATGACTAAACCTCTCTGAACCTCCATCTCCGCACCTGGAAAATGAGGACACACTCTATTCCTGACTTGCAAGGCAATCCTGAACGTCAAAATCAGGGACCGTGTGTGAGAACTCTTTGTAAAAAAACAGCTATAGAGATGTTATTTATTCATCCAAAGTATATTTATCAAAGGCCTCTTATTTGCCTGCTACTGCTTTATGTGACAGGGACAGGGCTGTGACCGAGGCAGACAAAATACATGCCCTCTGAGATTTCACATTCTTCTATTTCAGTCACAGGCTGTGGCCATCTGCTCTGTAATTTAGAGCAAACCGGGCTGCCTTTTCAGGCCTCAGTTTTACCACCTGTGAAATGGGTGGGACTGGATTCATCCAGGAGTAGAAGAACCCCTATTTCTCCTCCCAGACCATCTGTAAAATGGGCACAAATGTACCCATACAGTAAAGACTTCCAGATTTCAGGCAGAATCTTCAGGGGATAACAAAGGTGGGCTCTCCCTAGCCACTCAGGATGGTCAAAGCTGGTCCATCTAGGACAAGCACGTGGACTGCGATGACCTGCCTTCCCCTCACCTCGTTGGCTCTGGGACGTAATGACACCAGCATCCCCATGAAGCCCCTGGCCTAACTGGCATGATTCCCCCTGCTGCTTCTCTCCCACCGTGGAGCCCAGCCCGGTGGTCCAGACCTGGCTGCCAGGCCACAGCTGAGCACAGGGCCCCCTGGGAGCGTGTGTTCCTCAAGGAGAACAAAGATGCAGGCAGCGGACTAAAATAGACATGGAAAAACACCACTTTTTGTTTTCTCTCTGGAAGGGTGGCTGAGTGATCCGCAGCAGGGGGCCCAGAACATCTGTATTGAAAATGCTGTTATTATAAGACAGCCAGCGGAGGGAGTTGGGAGCCGAGGGTGCTGGTGGAAGACACCACCCCTCCCACCCCTGGATGCGCTCCAGGAGGGCGTCTGGCCCCTGGGCCAGGCTTGATACCCCGAGCGATTCTCACTCCCCCTTCCCCACATCACTGCTCACTCTGATTGCGTCCCTTTTCTTGCTCCAGAGTCACCTGTGGCTCCCCATGGCCCTCAGGAGAAGTAGAAGTGACTGAGCAAGGCATTCAAGGCCCTCTCAGTCCTGTCCCCAGATGACTGCTGGTCCCTCCCCACTGCAGGCTGCTTCTTATCGGCAGTCCTAGAACCTGCCCTGCGCGTCCACACCTCTGGGCCTTGGCTCACCCAGTGCCTTCGCCTCGAGCGCCTGCAGTAGTCCAGAAACTCAGTTCTAACTGACGAAAGCAAAAACGTGACTGTGCTCCATCCCCTTCATCCCAAACCAGAGACCCTTAGGAGACCTCAGATCAGAGACCCGCACCTCCACCTCAAAGATCCCCAAGGCTGGGTGTGGGCTTGCAACTGAGCAAAGAGGACCCTGGCGGGCAGAACGCTCACGGCTTGTCTGAAGGGCTGGCCGCTACGCTGCTCAGCCCCGCCGGCGGCTGTGGCCTGTTCAGGGATGTGCACCTTGACTTTCCAGTGTCTCGAGAGAGGTTGAAAACTGGGATTTTCAAATGAAGCCTCCTGAATTTTAGAACTGTCAGCAACTCATTCAGTCTTCTCAAAACACTCTTTAGACCCAACAAAACCTGCCTGTCTGTGGGCCAGGTCCAATGTGCCGGCCACACATTTTCAGTGTCCCTCTTCTTGTTCCGATTAGGAGGAACCGAGTCACAATCTGACTTTTCCTATATTTGTGTCTGTATCTGGCCTCATCGCTAGGCTGGATTAGGTGCCTTCTCTCAGGGTGGTCTTGATAATATCTCTCGGAGGCGATGAGCTCTGTGCAGAGACCTGAAGGGAGTCCGGCGGGAGTCCAGCTGGGGCTGGCTGGCTGTCTGGGGGAAGGACTTCCCAGGCAGATGGAAGGACAAACACAAGCCCTGGGGCAGCAAAGCTCCTGGTGTGTTCGAACAACAGCAGCAAGGCTAGTTAGTGGGCTAGAATGGAGTTTGAGAGAAGGACAGCAGAAGGAGATGAGGATAGAGAGATAACAAGTCCAGATCTACGCAGGACCTATGGACCCTGAATTTAAATCAGAATGAACAGTCGAGAGGACAAACTGACGAATGAATGAATGAATGAATGGGTTTCAAACTGCTTTCACTGCAATATTCCTATTGGAGGGAGGTGTGTAAGTGTGGCTGCCTGGGCCCAGGTTCTGAAGTCCTGAGGATTACCCGGAAAGACAGGTCTGTGGTTCACATCCCCCCATGGCCAGGCGTCTTTCCCTCTTGTGATGGTGCTTGGTTAGAAGCCTCAGCAGAGAGGGTTCTTTGGGAGGGTGGGTACCTATGAAAGAGACCGAGGGGAACCGAGGCAGAAAGAGACTCCGGCATCCTCGTCCCACCCAGCCAGGGGCACCGGGCCTCCACGGGGAACGCTGAGTTCACCAGCGCACCCACGAGGTTTCCTTATCACCGAGTCCTCACGCCCCCCCACAGTAATCCCTGTCAAACCCACTGGCGATGGCGTGTGGCAAGCCTGCTCCTGTCCTTGGCTGCACTTGGCCTATGAGAGTATTTTCTGCTTCGATTCAGGTGCTGGCATCCCAGCTGCTGGCAAGTGAGTCGGGTAGGGTTGCCATGGTGACCCTCAGGCATGGATTCCCAGAGATATTCCCTGCATCCTCCGGAGCCTGCCACTGCTGATTGCTGGGGGAGAGCGTGACTCACCGTTAAATATATCTCGGCCATCCAAAATTGGCTGCTCAGCCCCAGCAGCCGGATGTAGGGACAGGCAGCCTCTGGGGGTGTGTGCGGTGGGGAGGGTGAGAGGCACGACCTGTGTATCTTTGGGGCCTTCAGCTCCCGTCACGCCCAGCCATCACCTGCGCCAATCCCCTGCTCCAGTCACCCGCTTTGCCCAACCTGCCTGGGTTTCCATCCCAGCTCTGTCACTTGCTGGCTGTGTGACCTTGAACAAGAATCTTCCATTCTCTGGGCCTCCGAATTCTCTTCTGAGAAATGGGGGTCATGTGCGTGCCAACTGTCAAAAACCGCGGAGGGTCAGAGATTTTACTTTGCTTGCAAGCTAACAAGCCAGCCTGCCGCCGTTTCACGGATGCTGGCAGAAGACACGAGGCAGGGGGGTCAGAGACAAAGGACTTCGTTACTCACAGCACAGCAGGCCACGTGAGCTTCATGTTCACGTCTGTTCTCTTGGTCCACAAGTTCTGCGGGAGCACGTGCAGAACGGCCCGGGTGGGTGTGGCACTACCTGGGTTTGTCACACCTGAGCGTTCCCAAGTTTAAGAACCCCCCCGCAATCTTATAGGGGGGCTGCTGGCACACCTGCCCAGCCTTCGCCCCTGAGAGAGACCTTACCTTTATTCTACTGGTTGGGAAACAACCCATGGCGGGTACTGCCTCTGTCTCCCAAGGCCGTTTGCTGTACAGACGTCCTTGAGAAGGTAGTTCAGCTCAAAGCTCCTAGTGACTCTTGTCCCGAAGCACGCGGACATTAAGAGACCTATGGGGAATCGCCTCCCATCATCCTTCATGAGGCTGTCCAGAGGAGCAGATGAGTTCATACCTGTAAAACGCTTTGCACAGTGCGGGGCATGAATAAACACTGACTAAGCGTTAGCCGTCATTATTCTTTGCAGCTCTTATTGCTCTCACAGTATAATCTCTTCTTGACTAGTAGGAAGTCAGGCCTTCTGCTCCATCCTTTCCCCAATTCGGTGTAAAGTCAAAGCTTCTCGCCCTTCTGACCAGGACACGCTCGTTTATCGCCTTAACAACTCCCGGCCCCACCCCATCTCCTCCCCCTGCCTTGCCTGGGTTGTGTTTTGTTTTTTTGTTTGTTTGTTTGTTTGTTTTTTAAAGATTTTATTTATTTATTTTTAGAGAGGGAAGGGAGGGAGAGAGAGAGAGAGAGAGAAACATCAATGTGCAGTTGCTGGGGGCCACGGCCTGCAACCCAGGTACGTGGCTTGACTGGGAATCGAACCTGCAACACTGCCTGAGTTGTGTTTTTAAAACAACAGCTCTACTGGGGAATAATGTACATACCTTAAAATGCATTCATTTAAAGTGTACACATTAATAACTTTCAGCAGATTTTTCAGAGTGGTGCAGCCATCCCTATAATCTGGTTCCACGACATTTTTCCGACAGAAACCTCATGCCTGCTCCCCATTCCCGCCCCCCGGCCTGGGCGACCACCCATCTATTTTCAGTCTATGGATCTGCCTCTTCTGGACATTGGCTGGAAATGGAATCACACAATACGTGGCCTTTTGTATCTGGCTCCTTTCACTTAGCGTGATGGATTGGAGGTTCATCCAATGGGTAGCATTCGTCAGGAGTCCGTTCCTTCTCATTGGTGAGCAGCGTCCCACTGTGTGGAGAGACCGCAGCTTGTAGACAGCCACTTCCGCTGGGTCCCTGAGAGTGTTTTCCAAGACAGTGCTGATGGAAGCTGTCCGTCACAGAGCAGGCATGGAGTCTTGTTGCTCAGACCCCCTCTGCTGGCACTCCTGAGCCTTGTCCTAGCCCTTTTGCAACTTCTAGCTAACTTAAAAAAAAAAAGAGAGAGTGGGGGGAGACAATTTGACAGATGGAGTTTTAGTGACTTTTAAAATCATATGACAAACCCACTTCCATGCAAAACAGGCACACCTACTTCCATGGAGCCGGTCCAAGCCCTAGAAAAAGAGGTGTTAATGAAGAATTTACAGGCTGAACTCCCCTGACCTCTTCCCGGTTCCATCTCCATGGCAGCCCCGTGCAATCGATAACGGAGAAGAATAGAAGGAGCAGTTTCTGGTGCTTGCCTACGCAGTGGCCTTACTGCCTCTGATATTCCAAACTGGACTGGAGCTGTCAGTCAACTTCATGTTCCACGAAAAATACCTAGAATCCTGAATTAAGGAAAAGCGTCTGTTCTCCACCTTTGCCGCCTTCACCCCTGACCACGGAGGGCTCAGGGGGTGTGTTTGGTTCACAGAGGATTCTGTCTGAAATAGAGGATTCTGTCTGAAGAGTCCGAGACTATTCTTAGCTCTTCTTATTGAGGACACTGGAGAGAGGTGGGGAGCAGTTAGTTACAGGTGAAGTTTCCTGGCCTGATTTATTCCTTCAAACAACCAGGACTCCCTTTTATTATTAACGTCCTGCCTCCGGACTTGGGTTTCCTGCAAGACCCGGGAAACGCCTTCCAAGTTGGGAAGGTGCTCTGGCTACCTATGACTGTGCAACAGGCCACCCCTGAAACGTAGCGGTTTGAAATAAAATCTTATTTGTTCATGAGTCTGCCACATGTTCACACACGGCGTCCACTGGGGCAGCTCAACTGTCCCGCCCACGTGGCCGGACAGCGGCTCCCCGTAGCTTGAGCTTCCTCACAGCATGGCGGCTGGGTTCCAAGCGGGATCCTTCCAAGGCAAAGGAAGGGAGTGATGCTGGCTTCTCGAGGTTCAGGTCTTGAAACTGGCACCACATCACTTTGGCTCTGGCCCACTGAACAAGCAATCGCAGAGCCCGAATTCAAGAAGAAGGGACACAAACCTCACCTCTTGGTGGAGGAGTGGTGACGAATGTGGGAGTGGTGTCTTGAGACTCACAGGGCCCATCAGCAGGTCGGGAGGCTTTGGAGGAAAATGCTTCTTGGGGCTATCAAAGGGCTCATCCCCGAACTAGGTCTTCCTGCTGCTTCACGTTGGCCAGAGTCCATTTGGGCCACCTTTCACCTTGCCTCACGGGCCACGTGTGAAGCAGGTCCCTACCCCGTCTGTCCTAGGCCCCTTGTGTCCTTGCCTCCCACTCCTGAGGGGCTGTGCACTTGGAAATGCAGGTCTCGCTGCCCAGCCTGGGGTTACGACGTCATCTCAGAACCAGGGGAGGGGGGCTGACAAATGAGTCAGCGGAGCGGCGAGCAGGTGGCTGCTCTCCGCCCTCGGCTGAGCGCCTGCTCGAACGGAACCCAGAGAAGACTTCCCGAACACACCCTCCCTCGCCTCTTACCGTGTCTCTGAGGAGAACACGGCCAGGCTCTGGATGTCCTCCAAGAACCCACCGGCAGGGAGTCGTGACCCCAGCCTGAGCTCGGGGCGCTGCGTTGACTGGCCGCCTCTGTTGTGCAGGATCCTTATTTGTCTCAGGCCCCGGCCTCCAAGACTGTACTTACCCACATGGCCTTCTTAGCGGCCGGTCGCCGGGCCCAGTGTTCTCTGAGGATCATTCCTTGGATTTGGGGTAAGAAAACCAGGGTTTGAGTACTGACTTCCTAATACCTCCTCTTAATAACTCTGGGGTATCAGGAGAGGCACTTTATTTCTCTGAGCCCTACTGTCCTTTGCTGGCAGGCAGGGATAACCATTCAAGGATAGCGTGAGGATTAAGTAGACAATGTACCTAGTATACTCCACACTGTGCCTGGCCCGTAATAGCTGCTCAGTTAATGGTAACTGTCTTTGTGAATGATTATTTTCTGTATACGAATGGTTTTTTTGACATGGAAGCCAATCCAATCTTTGCATAAGATCTCATTTGCTCTTTACAAAGAAATCACCCTGGCTTTTCTCTGCTTCCTTGTCCAGGGGTCTCTGGAGGAGGAAGAGCTGTCTTGGGCCACACATTAAATACACAAACGTAATGGAAACAAAAAGAAATCTCATAGCCCTGGCTGGCGTAGCTCAGTGGCTTGAGCGCGGGCTGGGAACCAAAGTGTCCCAGGTTCGATTCCCAGTCAGGGCACGTGCCTGGGTTGCAGGCCACGGCCCCCAGCAACCGCACGTTGATGTTTCTCTCCCTCTGTCTTTCTCCCTCCCTTCCCTCTCTAAAAATAAATAAATAAAATCTTTAAAAAAAAAAAAAGAAAAGAAATCTCATAATGTTCTAAGCAAACTTAGGACTTTTGTGTTGGGCCGCACTCATAGCCATCCTGGGCAGCAGGTCACGGGTTGGACACCCCTGCACCAGGCATTTGGAGCAAGATTTCGCTCTGTAAATTTTACCTTGAGCTCTGAGAAGTTACCACTGTGTTGGTTTGACTGCTTTGAGGAAACGGAGTGTGCTTTGCCTCCAGTCTCAAAACAGCCAGACTGGGTACTGTCGCTGCCGTGACTGGGACTTGTGGCCGGCAGATGAAGTGCCCGACCCCAGGAGGAAGTCGGGTTTGCATCTCCTGGAGAGAAGGATCCGTGACGATTCCCGAGCCCTCTGGCCCAGTCAGTCCGAGTCGTGAGGCATCTGTCCGAAGACCTGGAATCGTGTGTTTGCTCCTCTAACAAATCTTTATTCCTTAGTATCTACCATACACTGGCCCCTGGCGAGGTGCTGAGGATTCAGCAACCAAGGAAAACGATCAAGGCCCCTCCCCACCAGCTCATGAGGTTTGCATTCTAGAAGGGAGAAAATAACAATGAACACTAAGACACCATTAAACAGATGCCAGCTCTCCAAGACGCAGTATGTCAGGAGTGAGGGGACAGGTGTGGATGGGAGGCAGGTGCCGTTCGAAATGGAGGGGTCAGGGAGAGTGGTGGCAGGGAGGCAATGCCGCAGCAGAGGCCTGAGTGATGGTGTAAAGGAAGGGCGTATCTGTGGGGCAGAGGGAACGGCAAGTGCGAGAGCCCTGAGGCTGGGGAGGGCCTGGAGAGCTCCAGGAGCAGCAAGGAGGGCACCGTGGCTACAGTGGAGTGAGTGAGGGGAGGAGAGGAGAGGAGAGAGGGGTCAGAGAGGTGAGGAGGGGCCAGGCCACTCGGGGCCATGTGGGCCATGGTTAGGCCTTTGCCTTTTGTTCTGAGTACACTGGGAGACGTGGGGGTGGGGGCTGAGCAAAGAAGAAGGAGAGGGTCTGGCTCTGGCCCTAACAGGACCCCCGCTGGATGAATGTGGGGAATGGACTGTGTTTTATTATAAAGGACTGGGACAGGAGCAAGAAGACAGTGAGGAGGTGATGGCAGTTGTCCAGGCAGAAAAGGTCGGTGGCCTGGACCGGGGCGTCTGTCTGGGGCTGGTGAGAGGTGGGAACGCTACAGGCACCACTCGAACACGGGTCTGGCAAGTCTTGCTGGCCCTGAGGTATTCTGGGATTGTCGCAGGTGGCTCAGCACACCTCCCCCGTCGCCAGGCTCAGCAAGACGGCCCCGACTAGAGTCATCGGGCCTCTGCCCCGAACCCTGCCCCTCGGGTGAAAAGGAGCCTCTCCCACCCACACCCGAGGGACCGAGGCCCTGGACTAGGCCCACCCTGTTCCCCCACCCCCACCCCGACCCCTCCCCTCGTAGGTGGTGTCTCAGTGAAGACCAATCCCTCCCCACTCCGACTCTCGGCCTCCCTGCCAGCGGAATGGGGGTCATGAACCCCCCTGCTGCCTCCTGGGGGGCCGTGAGCATCAAGCGAGAGCCCGGCTGGTCACGGGCTGTGAAGACCGCAGAGGGTGACGCTCACGAAGGGGTTAAATTCAGATACGCGATTAGCAGGGCCATTCGGTCGTTTCCACCACCCTGCAGGCCGCTGGGAGATTTTGACCTTGGATTAAGTCCGGCTGCAGCCGTGGCAACACCAGCGTCTCTCAGTGCGATTCCGTGGAGCTGGGCAGAACTGGGTGGGGCTCCCAGCTCCGCGCCAGAAGGGGCTGTTTCCAAAAGAGGCAGCAAAAAAACAACAGACAGACAGACAGACCCCTCCCTTTGTGGCAAGACCAGCCCTGTAGGCTGGGAATTCCCTCTTGCCCACAGTCACCGGGGGACATGTTCTCAGGGGCAGGACTGACCCTGCCCTATATCATGAAGACCGTGAACTTGGCACGGTCCCCAAGGAGTGGCTGTTTCCCTATTCTGAGCCTCCCCGGTCTCTCCCCAAGGGGAGCGGAGACAGGGTCCCCTCGGGCCGCAAGAAGCCTGAGAGACTTCTATTTTTTGAGACTCCCAGAATATTAATTTGTCTTGAAAAGAACGGAAGAATTCCTGAAGTTATGGTACACTGAAAATATCAAATTCCACCAATTCAGGCTTTGGACCCACCTGCGTGAAACTGCAGTGCAGGGGGAGGGGGAGGCTCACAAGATAACCACGGGGCCTGTTCTGCTCGCCTGTGTATTTACATTTTAAACTCGTGGCGTTCTCTGGGAGCGAGTCTGTGACGGGGCGTGAGGGTGGCGCCGCGTGACGAATGCAGTCTTCCTCCCCTGCTCCCCCGGTGGCCCCGTTTGTGCGCGCAACCCGTTTAGAGATAAGGCCAAAGTTCTAAAAATGTTGCAACGTCAGCTTTTGGAATAGGTAATCCGTTTGCTTTGTACGAACGTCAAAATGTATACGTCAAAATGTGCACAAAGGCACGCGGCGAAAAGTCCTTCTCCCACCCCTGTCCCCCCCGCCCTCCTCCCCAGAGGCAGCCACCGTTGCCGGTTTCTTCCAGAAATACTCTGTCCACATGAAGGAGACCCAGATCCTTGTGTGTGTCTGCTCTTCTGGTCTCTGTTTTACTGGAACGGGAGCTGGTTTACGCATAATGGTTCTCGTCACACTTTGTTTACTGACAGCACCCCTTGGCTATTTTCGCTTATTGGACTACCTCGTTCTTTTCGGCAGCTGCCTAGTGGTCCGTTGTATGGAGGGCCCACCGTCTATCTAAATTCTCCCGTTAATGGGCCCTGAAGATGCTTTCACGTTTTTTGATACAGGAAACAATGGTGCCGTGAATAACCAACCTTACACTCATATCATGAAAACCCAGCTTAAGACCCCTAGGGGTTGGGGGGTCTGGACATAATGACCCCCCGTTTCCCCACCCCCCAACGACTTCCTGGGGAGCTGAGGCCTGGTGGATGACGGCATTGCAGAATGAGGGGAGCACTCCAGGCAGAGCGGACTGCCGTGCAAAGGCCCTGAGGCATGTTTAGCTCCGTGTGCTCGGAGAATGGCAAGAAGGTCGTTGGGACCCGAGTGGAACGTGCAGGAGGAGAGAAGGAAGAGATGAGGTTAAAGGAGGCCTTCAGAGGGGCGAGAGGGCCCTGATGAGGCGGGAGGGCGTGAATGAATGAAGCCACATCTGTGACAACTAAACAGGAATTACGTTCCGAGAGACAGGCATGGCCCCCTCCCAACCTCTGGTTGCTGGAAAGGCTGGTGACCCCTCCCCTCTTGGGTCCCCTAGACCTTCCCAAGGTCACCCACACAGAGGAAACAGCCCGGTACCCTGTCACAGGCCTTTGGTGGCGGCCTTGGCTCTGGGCCTTCCCGGCACTCACACTGGCCTGGGCCGAGCACATTTTAGGAAGGAGGGAAACTCAAGGGCGGGGGGCAGCGGAGGTGGGGCTGGGCTCAGAATATCAGCCACCCCACCTTTCCTTCATCTGTGTGTGGCCAGCCCCCTATTTGTCTCAGCTCAGAGTACCTTGAGAACCTCAAGCCACCAAATGTCAAGTTGCCTCTCCCTCCTTGCCCTGACCGCCTAGCCACACACCACCCCCCACCC
Organism: Phyllostomus discolor; assembly: GCF_004126475.2. Taxonomy (NCBI): domain Eukaryota; kingdom Metazoa; phylum Chordata; class Mammalia; order Chiroptera; family Phyllostomidae; genus Phyllostomus; species Phyllostomus discolor. Next base: position 97,206,802 of record NC_040911.2, on the reverse strand, counting down.
CGTCTGGAGCAGCTGTGAAGCCTGGTGGTTTCAGAAGCCAGGCCACCCCAGGGGAGCCCCGCTCTGCCCTGAGAGCTGCAGGCGGCCCGTTTCACTGCCCCCACCTTGAGGACTGGAGCAAGACGCAACAGGTAGATTCACGCAGAGTCTTCCGCACAGGGCCTGGCACACGTAGGTGCTCAGAAGGGTTGGCCGTCGGCCCTTCCACCTGACGCTGATCCCCGCCTTAAATCCTGTCTCCTTTCATTCATTTTCTTCTTTGCTGTCCTCTCCTCCTCCGAGCCATGCACTCAGAAAGGGGGTGTTGCCCATCAGGTTCAGCCTGGTGCCCCCGAGTGATATCTAAAGAGACCTTGAAGGACCAGAGGATGGCCGAGAGGGCACAGCCCTCCGGTGGCCCCAGGGAGCAGCCTAGTGTGGAAAGCAGTGCGGGGGGGGGGGGGGGGCGGCAGGGGAGAACTCGGGCTGGGGGAGGTAAGGAGTTGGGGAAGAGGGAGGAGGGCAAGTGAGGGGAGGGCAGGAGCTAGATCAAGGGGCCTTGAGAGCCACAGCAAGGAGTCTGGATTCAGTCTGAAGGCACTAGGGAGCCACAGAGGGCTCCAGAGCGGAGGGTGACAAGATCAGATCTTGTGGAAAGATACTCGGGGTTCTCTGGTGGGAGAGATTGGAGGAGGCGACAGTAGAACAGGCCTCACTTTTCTGAGGTCAGGCGGACTCTGTCTGTGTCCTCTCTCCCCCTCCCCCTTTTGCTTCCTCCTGCTCCTCCTCCTCCTCCCTCCCTCCTTCTCTCCATTCTCTCCTCCCTCTCCCATCTGTCCCCCTCTCTCTCCCTTCCTTTCTCTCCTCTCCCGTCATATTCTCTCTCTCACTCACTCAGCTCCTCTCCTCACCGCCCCCCCCCCACAACACAACCGCACTTCACTGTCCCCAGGCTGGCTGGCCCCGGCCGGCCCTGACCCTCTGGCGCAGATCCTTGTTTTAATTAAACTGTGGAGTCTGTTTTACTAACCTGACGTCTTGCTTAGGGAAACCAGAAGATGAGTTGCCTGGGGCCAGGGAGGCGAAGTTGCCAGGGGACGGTGGAAAGGTTTCCATGGCCCCGTCCCAGGCAGGGGCCCTGCATACCCCCTGAGCCCTTAAAGGGGCACCAAGCACCTCCGTGAAGGGTTGGAGTCTGGCCCGGCCTCTCTCTCCGCTCCATCGCTCACCCGGGCAAGCACAACTCCCTGAAGCCCTTTCCTGATCTACGGACATGCGAGGTGGGGGTGGTTCATAGTTCCTCCCGCAGGGCGTTGCGAGGTATAAATGAGCTATACCTCAGTGCCTTTCCCCCCCCGAGGGTCATAAAATCAGTTGAATGGGTCAGAGCCACCAACTGAGAAGACGAAAAGGGGAGGGGCCGGAGTGGTTACCGAGATAAGGCTGTGGGTGTCGTGGGTGTTTGTTTGAGGGGAGTCCGCTCTCTGGGCTGTTTGTGTAAATGCACCTCTTCCTGCGGCCGCCCTTCTGAACCGCTGCAGAGCCACAACATAAACGCACTTAGAAGAGTTTATACAGTACGTGCTTAAACAGTGGTGGCTGGCATCTTGTAATGGGAGCAAGGAAGATTTCTCATTTCCCTGTCATGTCCGTGGTGTCACCCCCTCTTACACATGGGGAAACGGAGGCTCAGGGAACAAAGAGGTTGTACTAAGGCCGCTCCACCAAACTGAGCTGCAAACATCGGCTTGATCTGGCCTGTGTCTGTGCCACCGACCTTCCCGTCGGGAATCTGCGGGGAACGGGACTCAGGGCACAGGCTGGGCGGGGGCTCTGGGGCTGGGCCACCCTTGGCTGTGACCTCAGAGGCAGCACGAACTCCTGATCTTGCCTTGCTAACCCCCACTGCGCCCCACCCCCAGCAGTTATGAAGGAAACCCCAAAGGGGAGGAGGCTGTGGTTTTTCTGCTTCCTAATGGGTTTTCCAGAAGCCGACACATCTAGAAAAGATCCCCATGTGAGGCAGGGGAAGATGGGGGGCTGGCACGGGGCTGGGAGGGGGGCAGCTGGTGCGTCAGCGTCTGCAGACGGCAGAGACTGTCAGGGTTCCGTGAGGCCGTGACCGAGAACGAGCCCCCCACTGAGAGGCCTGGGTCCCAGCTTGGTTCTGCGGCCGCGGGAAGGGCTGTGTGCCTGAGGGCAGGGCTGTGTGCCTGAGGGCTGGCTCCTTCCCCTCCCTGGGCCTAGAGGCCACATCTGTGCACTGGGCATGGTGGCGATGATGATTTTAGGAGTCTCACCACTCACATGTTTCAAAAATTCCCCCATGAGTCTGTGACTCTGATTCTGAGAAGTCTTCTCAACTTCCCTGCTGTGCATCCATCCATCCATCCAACAAACATTTATTAAGCACCCACTGTGTACCAGGGATTTGGGCATACATCAGGGATCAAGACAGACACAGTCCCTGTCCCCTCCTCAGGGAGCCTACGTTCCAGTGTACGAGACAGTGAGCTGGTCAAGAAAGAAATGACCCGGTGCTCTGAGAGCCCTGCCCGAGCGTCCTGCGGTGACAAGGCGGGCTGCAAGGCCTCCCGGTGGGAGCGACACCGGAGCTGAGCCCCGCAGGGCGAGAAGGGAGGAGGCCACTGCAGTAGTCCTACGGGGTGTGCCCCGATGCCCGGACAAGGGCGTGGCTGGTGGTGGAGGTGGGAGGAGTGGTCAGACTGTGGACCCATTTGAGGGCGGAGCCCACAGAGTCTGATGGACAGGCAGCAGCCTCGGCGGGCTCTCGGGTTTGTGGCCCAACGATTGGGAGGATCGAGGTGCTGTTTTCCAAAACAGGAAAAACCTAGCAAGAAGCTGGTGGTGGTACAGGATCGAGAGCTCCACTAGACCTTGTTAAGTCTGAGAAGCCCATGGAACAGCCAAGTGTGAAAACAAACCTCCTCCCACCCAGCCAGGCCCCACCAGCCCAGATCATGGGTGGAGGGCAGCCCGCCGTGTGGCAGAGATTAATTCCCATGACCCACTTCTGTCTGCCTGTGGCTATCTGGGTCGCCAGGGCCGCGGGTCCTCGCCCCCCTCAGGGCCCGTCCCGCCCTCCTGTTCTTTTTAGTTCTCTGGCCCCTGCTGCCCAAGGGCACCGAGGGAGGGAGCCAGAGCATTCCTCTCCCACCAGCCCCTCTGTGAACCTGAACTTCCCTGCCTCCGTGCCCTCGCTCTCCCTGTGCCCTCTGCCTAGACGTCTCCTCCCTTCCTCCACTCTCACGTGGCCAGATTTGTCCCCTCCTTGTAAGTCGAGCCTGAAAGCCTCCAAGAAACCTTCCCTGGTTTCCACTAGAACAACAGGAACCATGCTTTCAATGCCTACTACGTGCCAAGCCCTGTAAAAAGTAATCTACCTTTCTTATCTCGTCTCATCTTTGAAGGTAGAGGTCATCATTGTTTGAGGGATAGAAAGTTAAGGGTGAAGGACGTAAAACCACTCTCTCAAGGTCATGGGAGAGAAGCGGCAGAGTCGGGGTTCAAACTCTACACTCCGTCATGTGTCCTAAGGCAGCTTAGGTACTTACCCTGCCTAAGGCACTTCGGGCTCTTCGCAGGCATAGAGTGGGTCTGTTTAGGTTGTGCAGCCCCAGAATCGGGCACAGTCTCTCCGTAAATGCTGGATGGCTGGATAGAGGGCTGGGTGAACGGACAGGTGGGTGAGCGGGTGGATACATGGACGGGTGGACAGCTGAATAATGGATGAACCACTGGATGGATGAATGGGTGACAGATGGGCGGATGGACAGGCAGGTAGATACGTGGGTGGGTGGTGAGCGGATAGATAGGTGGATAGGTGGATGACTGCGTGGTTATGTGGATGGGCCGATAGCTGAATAATGTGTGGCCAGTGGGTGGATGATGGATGGATGGCTAGAGAGATGGTAGATGAGCAGATGGATGCGTGGATGAAAGGATGGACAGGCAGCTGATGGACGGATGGATGGAATTGAAAAAGAGATGAGGGGGGTGTGAGAGAGAGAGAATTTCCACCTGCCCGAGCAGTCCTTGCACATCAGGCCGTGAGTGAGGCCCCCTCTGACCTTGGGAAGAGTGGGTGAAGAGACCAGCTCTCTCAGAGAAAACGGCGAACAGATCCACCGTCTGCTGAGCACCCGCCCGTGTGCACCAGGCAGCATCCTAAAAACCCCATGCGTACTAACTCAATCAATCCTCACGAAAGCCCTACCTATGGAGAAAATACAGTCCTTTTCCCATTTCTCAGATGCGAACACTGAGGCTCAGAGAAATCAAGCCGCTTGGCACAGGAGGGAGAACGCTATGGACAAGCATCACACAGCCTGTCGGTGGGATGGGCGCTGGCGCCTACGGTAGCCCTGAGGGGTCCTCCGACCCGGCCTTTGTGCTTTCTGGTCTCCGCCTGGGGCTCTTCCCGTGGTCAGCACCTTCTCACAGTCAGGTCTGGGCTGAAACCTGTCCTCTCACAAAGGCCATTGTTAACCACCGCACACAGTGTGCCCCCAATCATCCTCAGAATCACTTAGGACACAGATTCGGCTGCAGTGACAGGGACCCAAATGGCAATGACTTAAACAACATCAACATGGTTTCTTCTCTTTCTCTCTCAATAAGGAATGCCCAGCTGGGTGAGCGGCAGAGCTGGGATTTGAACCCAGAGTCTTCTGAATCCACGGCCTGTCCCCCTCTCCCCCTAATCCATACACACAGGGCCCTGGCACAAAGCCAGCATCTGGGTCTCTCCAAGGCCCAGATGGGGAAACGGACTCGGAGAGGAGAAGGAATTTTTCTAGATCCGAGGCGAACCCACACACTAGCGCCCAGGTCGGCCTCCAGAGCCTGTTTGCTCAGCTCCGTGTGGCGCTGCCACCTGAGTTCCCACCCTTTACTCCACTCCCCCGCTGCCCCCAAACACGCCACTGTCAGGAAGCCCTTCTGAGATCTAACTCAAAGCCTCAGCTAACGTCACCCGGGGAGGGAATTCCAAGAAGCTTCCGTTTCTGTTCCCACTGTAAGTTCTGGTCTCCGGTGTGACCGGCAAGACGTAGAGAGTGGTGAGCAGAGAGGACAGAGCACCTCTGAACCCCAAAGGAGGCCAGCTGCCAGCAACAAAAGCTCCAAAAAACGAGTTGAAGGTCGGGGTGCCTGGGTTCGAATTCTAGCCCCAGCGCCCCCATTACTGTGTGACTTCCGTGAAGCCAGTGACACTCTGTGCGTCTGTTTGCCCTTGTGGGAAAGAGGGGCCTTAGCAGGCGGGAGTTATGTCTGGGTGCTTTGACGTTTGAACCAGAAACACCCCAGTGTGAGTGGAGAGACAGACCCTGCCCCCCCGGGGAACTTGAAGCCAGCAGGGAGCCCGGCCTCGCAGGGGAGAAAGCGTGGGGACAAAGCAATCAAGAGGACAACAATAGCTGTGGTGATGGCGGTTAGTCACCAAGTGCAGAGATGACAGGATCTGCGGGACCTTCCCAGGAGCCGGTGTGGCCCAGGAAGGGGCCCCGATGCTTCGGGCAGGCATCTGCTGCGCTGCTGCATTGGCACTGCTGCACTTGGGGCTGGAGAACTGCCCGTCGTGGGGTCTTCCCGAGCACTCTTGGAGTTCAGACCCCTCTCCACCAGACGCTAGTGCAGGCCCCACCCCCAACCACTTTCCATGCCAGTACGACTGCCTAAACTTTCTCCGGACTTTGCCAAGTATCCCCTGGGAGTACCATCGCCCCTGGTGGAGAACCAGTGCTTCTAGGCGTACTCTGAAATATCAGCATCCGACTGCAAAACCTGCAGCCCCGCGCAGGCCTCAGGCGTAGGTGATCAGCTCGAATACATCCTGGCGTCAGGCGGGTAAGAACCATCAGCAGGTGGCATTCCGCCTGAGAGCCGCCAGTGTGAGACCTCTGTCCTAGAAGGCCAGGCTGACCCTACAGGTCATTCATTGTATAGATGGAGAAACTGAGGCTCTAAGAAGGGGAAAGACTTGGCCAAGTTCACACTAGAAGGCACGGCAGTGTTGAACCTAGAACCAGACTCAGTTTCCCTATCCATCTCTGTACGAGGTTAGACCGCTTGGCTGCTGGCTGCCTGGCAAACTGGTCTCCCCCACGCTCCAGTGGTTCCTCCTGCGGGAAGTCTCCTGTCACCCCTTCCCCGCTCTGGACCTGGTTTCTCCAGGCAGTGGACCGGCCGCTCACCCCCTGACCACCTCACTCGGCTGTGCAGTAATTTGCTTGTCTGTCTCTGTGCTGCTAACCTTTGCAGGCCTGGCCCCTGGCCCAGCACTGGTCATTTTTAGCCGTGCCATAGAGTTAAAATGTATTAATTTTTATTTTCAGGTATATGAAATGTGCAGCCCTGCATTCATTCAACCAGGGACCACAATGCCTTGGGCACCAGTCAGGGCGCTCTAGGGAGAGCACAGACCGGGTCCTGCACTGGGGCGCCCAGCACAGGGGCAGAGACAGGCGTCACAGCGGGTCACGGACATGCCCACCACTGTGTTGGCAGGGCCAGGAAGAGAACGGGGCGAGTGAGGCGCCCGGGGCACAAAGTGTCAGAAGGCGTTCACTCTCAGGGTCATGCAAGTGCAGGCCCTGCACTTTGGTTCTAATACATTTTACAAAGAAAAAGTTCAAGCATGTGCTGGCCGGTGGGGCTCAGTGGGTTGGAGCACTGTTCGGTAAACGAGAGGTTGTGTGTTCGATTCCTGGGCAGGGCACCTACCTAGGATGCGGGTTTGGTCTCCAGCCCTGGCCCTTTTGGGAGGCAACCTGCAAATCAGTGTTCCTCTCCCTTTCTCTCTCTTTAAAAAGCAATGAAAAAATGTCCTTGGGTGATGATTAAAAAAAAAAAAAGAAAGAGTGAAAATGAAAATTTAAGCAGAGATGTGGCCCGATCAGGGAGGTAGGAGAGGGTGGAGGAAGGCAGCCCTCCGTAGGTGGGGCATAAAGACACACACCATTCAGGGTGATCGTTCTCGCCCCCCAACCCTAAGTCCCCTTTCTAGATATCCAGTACTGCATGAACCGATGTTACCGCTCCACTTCCCTAGAATAAAATTCGTAGGTGATACACCTTACCAATATACAGAACTTCCACCCCTACCCCCAATCAACAGAGTGTCCTAACTTTAACAGAAAGGAGAATTACAAGAAAATAATTTATATTAAACCTGTAGGCATTTCAATACACAAATGCCTGGGTGTGACAATGACACCAGAAAGCATCACGAAGGTGTCAGGTGCTCTCCCTATACATAGAAGCACCGTGAGTGTGACAGTGACAGAAACAGAGAGCTCCAGGTGTGCTGGCAGCTCAGAGGCCGCAGACGGCACTGCCATCATCATCTGCGTGATTTTCTCCCATCGTGGTGAGTAACTCTTGGTAAAGATCTGTTCTTCCCCTGCTCTCTCTGATGGTTAAACTTCTGGAAACTCGGGGTCCACGAGACCTTGGCAGAAGATATTTGGTGTGTTTATGTATAAAATAGAGCCCGAGCCTACATTCGGGAGATTAGAAGCAGCACTGACTGGGGCAACACAAGGTCACCTGGCATGCCGCCTGGCACGCAGGCCTCTGCCCACTCAGGGTCTGGGGCATCCTCTCCCATCCCAGCTGCATCCCCCACCCCCCAGGTTTCCAGCTCGTGTCCCTGTGGGCAGTGCCACCCGCCGAGAATCACAGCGCCCAGCCTCCAGCTCCCAGCCAGGCTCCGAGTAGAGGCCGTTGGGTATCTGTTGATCTTTCCATCCTCAGCCTAATGGCTTGTTTATTTACATGGCCCTTATCAGACTCTGGCACAGGCCCGAGCGGCTCTTCCACTTGCGCACGTCCTTGGTAATTATCCTTGGAAGCGAAGGAGCCAACAGCAGCACAAATTATCTCCCGGCCAGTCTGAACCAGTCTTGCGAAAGACTCCCAAGGAAGTCAGTAGCCCCTGGCTGAACCCACTCTGAAGTCTCGGCCACTCCAGACTCACCCCGTGGACTCTAGTGGACACACGGTGGACGTTAGCCAGCTCCCATGTGGGGTCGGGCCAGGGGCAGGCAGCTCTGAAATCTAGAACCCCTGCCGACTCTTTCTCAGAACCACGACCACCACGAACCCCTTCCCCAGCCACGGGCTTTTCATTAGAACAGGGTTTCTCTATCCAAGCATCAAACTCATGACAGCCGAATTTTTCTCACTTGAGAAGGAAGACAGAGAAAACTTCTTATATATATATATATATATATATATATATAAAGCTTTTATTTATTTATTTTTAAAGAGGGAAGGGAGGGAGAAAGAGAGAGGGAGAGAAACATCAATGTGCGGTTGCTGGGGGCCGTGGCCTGCAACCCAGGCATGTGCCCTGACTGGGAATCGAACCTGTGACACTTTGGTTTGCAACCCACACTCAGTCCACTGAGCTATGCCAGCCAGGGCGAAAACTTCTTTATTTACTCCTGCACCCTCTCATCGTCCCCTACCGGCCCCCGCATTAGACACGGGCCCCCCAGCCTCAAAGACGGAGACCACAGTCTGCGCGATAAGCCGCATGACTTCCACCCTGTTGAACTTCCAGGTGTTAGGTCCTCCCAATGTAAAGGTAGTGATTTACAAGAGTAAACGATGACTATCCATCTCACGTGATTGTATTTGGAACCCAGCCCATAGGGGTGTGAGCCTACTGTGTGTTCTTTCTCATCTCCCTCCACACCTGAGAGGTGGGTCTTCTCATGCCCATGTTACCGATGAGCAAACAAGCTCAGAGAGGGCTGTGGCTTGCCCGAGGCCACACAGCAGGTCAGCTGGGGTTTGTGCCCCATCCGCAGCCCCCACAGCCCACCCTGGTGACAGTCACCCTGCTGCGAAGTCCTTTTCCTTCTCTCAGGGAACAAATAGCTGTTTACCCAATTTTCTATGAGCAGGTTTCCAAAGAGGCCTCCAGAGTGGATGAGCAAGCCGGCGAATTCATCAGTACAGCACCTCTTAGGGAACTTAGTATTAGCCAGCCGCCCACCCGCCTGGCTCTAATTAAAGGCCTGTCTGTCTCTTGCTTTACAAACTGTGGTTTCCTGGGGCCTATAATTTAACCAGTCACAATCAAGGCCTAGCCGCCACTCCCCATCTTACTGAGGCTAGAGGTAGAGAGGAAGGCACCATCGGTATGGCCTCGGGTTCGGACCCTGACTCTGCCATAGGGGGCCAGGACGGGGGGAGGCGGGGAAGGCACTCAATCTAGGGCACGAAGATCTGGGACCAGGAGCATTCGTTCTTCCTTTTCCCTCAGACGCCAGTGCAGCTCTGCATGGCAGACCCTGTCTTTACAGAAGATGTAGCTAATCTCACCATAGATTTTTTGCATGCTTTTCTAACATATTGCATGAAAAGCCCTGGCTGGTGCAGCTCAGTGGATTGAATGCCGGCCTGCAAACCGAAGAGTCGCAGCAGGTTCGATTCCCAGTCTAGGGTACACGCCTGGGCTGTGGGCCAGGTCCCCAGTAGGGGGCGCGTGGGAGGCAACCACACATTGATGTTTCTTTCCTTCTGTTTCTCCCTTCCTTCCCCTCTCTAAAAATAAAGAAATAAAATCTTTTTTTAAATATTACATGAAAATATGACTTATTTGATTACTGAGGTTTTTTAGGATTGCCTTAAATTTTGCACCCTAAAATTTTTTCGCCATAGTCTGGTGCCCTGCTGCCACAGCATGTAACTTTTGTCAAGCCCCCACCCCGCAAGCTGCAACTGTCCCATCTATAAAATGGGGGTACCAATAGCACCTACCTCATCGGCCTTCTGGATCCAAAGTCCCTGGCATACAGCTGGCACTCAATAATGGCTTCCACTATGGGGGAAGGGAGAAAACTGGGGACATGATTGGCATTGGGGACTGGACAAGACTTCAGGATGCAGGACTGTTTGCACATCACACAGTGTCTCTCCCATCCCTGGTTCCCACCCACTGAACCCCAGGAGCACCCCCACCCCCGCACTGTGACAGTCAGCAGTGCCTGTCCACCCTCACATTCCCAGCATGCCTCCTCGGGGACAGTGCCGCCGCCACGGGGCTAGATCGCAGTCTTGGAGTCACACAGACCTGGATTCAAATCCAGGTTGTCCTTTAGCTGTGTGACCTTGGGCGTGTTCCTTAACCTCTCTGAGCCTCTTGTTTTCTTCATTTGTAAAGTGGCAATAACAATATCTCATAGGGGTGATTCTAGTGTTTGGATCTCCGATTTCTACTAGCTGCTACTGTTATGATGTCATTTGTATTCAAAGCAATACACTCTCCTTGGAGCCTGCTCTCCTGTGGCAATTTGGAGGGGGAGGCGACGACCAGCTATCAGCAGAGCGAGCAAGCGTGCAGGAGGGAAGGAGCAGATCTAGCCTGTTGATGTGTGTTGATTGAACCAAACTGCATTTACATATTTTAATTAATTGCCAACATTAACAATTTGGGAGATTTCACACAGACAGAATAGGTTTTTTTGTTTGTCTTGAGAAACTGGAAAATTAGGCCACCCTTGGGGCACCTCTCTTCCTCTTGGAGCTGGTGGGAGGTGGCCAGGCACCTGCCCCAGCACCCCAAATTTTACATGCAGCCAGCTGCAATCCTTTGCACTTCCTGCCCGGCCCCTCCAGAGGCTGGAAGGGGGAGGAACAGAGCAGGCTCAGGAAACCCGAAGGAAGAGTTTTAGAAGGAAGCACGGGATTGGGACTGTGTTGTCAGGGAAGGTAAGCCCTATAGCAACTCAGCGTGCCTCAAAAAGTGGCTGAGAGAATCAAGGTTTTTGTGGCTTCTTCCATCTTGCAAGCTCCTTTGCAAATTGCTAAGAGCCAGGAAAATGTTAACCTTCTAGGGAAGGGGGCTGGGAAGAAGCATAGCAGGAGCAAAAACCTGGAGCCTGGAATCATCCTTCCCTGCCCAAGGAGTACTGGCAGGAATGGGGAGATAGTCAGGTAAGGGACAGAAAGCCAGGTCAGGAGACCCCAAATCCAGCCCTTGTTCTGCCACAGACTGGCGTGGTGACTTTGGTTACTCACTCCCCTTTCCCTTCCCCACCTCCCCCAGAATGGGTGAAAAGAAAAAGCTGACCAGGAAGGTGCCTTAGGACTCAGAAATTTAAGGTCATCTTTTCTGTTACACACCCCCTTATACCAGTACACAGTAGGTCCTCAAACAGCACTGTACTGTTTTTGTACAGAGCCGTGCAGCAATTTGGCCTGGCCCAGAACTGTGTTCCCTGCAGGCAGTTGAGAAGAGCTGTAGGAACAGCCGGAAAAAGTGGTTGTTTGTATACGTGCTGCCTGCCGGGTCCTTGGGCTAGAACTCTAGGGAAGGTTTCCAAACACGAGCAAGAAAAACAGTGCCTGGGTGAGAGCTGGGATACCTTTGAGGGCTCAGGAGGCAGACTGTCCAGTCAGGACAAGGGGACGTGGCCCTGAGCAGCAGCCCCTGCTCTGGGTTGCCGTGCTGTCTCTGAGGAAGGGATCAGGTGGTGGTCACTTTATCCATGGCAGCTGATGCAGGACCTGACATGCCTGGAGGCTGAATAAATAATTGATTAAAAGAAAGATGGAAATGAAACAGGAAGTGAAGGGAGGGAGGGAAGGATGGATAGGTAAATGGATGATAGAAGACGTAAGGATGTTTGATGCTGGATGAGTGGATAGGAGATGGATGAATTAAAAAATGGAGAAAGTAGAGGGAGGAAAAAATGAAGAGAAAGAAAGTGAAAGAATGGACGGGTTGAAAGTTGGGTAGGTGAGCCCTGGCTGGCGTAGCTCAGTGGATTGAGCGCGGGCTGGGAACCAAAGTGTCCCAGGTTCGATTCCCAGCCAGGGTACATTCCTGGGTTGCAGGCCATAACCCCCAGCAACCACACATTGATGTTTCTCTCTCTCTCTCTCTCTTTCTCTCTCTCTCTCTCTCTCTCCCCCCTTCCCTCCCTAAAAATAAATAAATAAAATCTTTAAAAATTAGTTTAAAAAAAAAAAAAAAAAAAAAAAAGAAAGTTGGGTAGGTGGATGAATAGAAGGAAAAGAAGGAGGAAGGAAGATGGATGATGGATAGATGGAGAAGTGGGTGGATGGAGGAATACCAGAATGGAAGATAGGCAAAAGAATGAAACTGGATGGATGTTGGATAAGTGGATAGATGGACGGTTGAGTAGGTGGGTGGAAGAACGGGACCTAGTTCTGCCTCTGAGAAACAAGGCACTAACCAGCACCTACTGAGTTCCCACTGTCCACCCAGCCCCACGCTAGGCACTGCACAGAGACAGAGCAGTAAAGTCAGGATTCCCCTCCCCCCGCCCCCCCCCAGGGAGTTCACTGTCTGGTGGGGAAAAAGGTTCCGAGGCTGAGCCTGTAGCCCAAGGCTGCCCAGGTAAGAGGTAAAATCCACAACAGTCCTTCAGTTCTGCCTGCAAACTGGGCCCCTCCACTATAGTCCCAGACCCCTGAGAAGGGGAGGATGACCTTGGTCAGGCTTCCTGTGTGGCCTGGGAGGGAGGCTCCTTGGAAGGGCCTGGCGCCCACCGGAGTGGCAGCTCCTCTAGGGTAGGAACCGGGTCTGTGTTCCCCACTGCATCCCAGCCTCTGGTGGAGCCTGTCCTCACACAGAAGGTAGTCAGCCACATTTCTTCAATAAATGGATGAGCAGGTGAGCGAATGAATGAATGAAATGAATTTGTGCAGCTTTGCCTATGGCTGTAGGCGAGTTCCATCCTCTTCTTAAACCTCGGTTTCCTTGCCCCTACAATGGAACTAACAATACCCAGCATGCATTGTGAACTTTGTAACCCGAGGAGAGGTTTACAAATGGATAGTGTGGTGTTAATAGAGGTGATAATAGTATCAGCATCAATCACAGGAGCAGTAATGGCCCCAGTGGTCATTGCATTCATAGTGGAGAGGATGGCTTCATTACTGGTAGCGGTGCTAGAAGTATTAATACAAGTAGTCACGGCGTTGCTGGTGGTAGTGATGGCTATATTCATGGCGGTTGTAAGAATAATGCTGTTGGTAGCAGGAGAGAGGAGAAGGAAGGGCATTCCAGGAGGAAAAGCATTCTGATTTCAGTTGCGAGCGATGGAAATCTAATTCAAATTGGCTTAAGCTGGAAAAGAAAGGGAGGGATGATTTATTGGCTCATGCAATTGCAAAGTCCAGAAGTGGCTCTGGCTTCTGGCCCAGATACACATGCCCTTGAACCACATCGTTAGGACTTGTCATTGCAACTCAGTCTCTCTCCATCTTTAGTCTCTGCCTTCCCTGGGGGTGGGCTTCACTCTCAAGGAAGCTCTCTCAGCCTCCAGACTCCCAGTCTCCCAGCCAGGTCAGTCCCTGTCAAAGGACAGCTCCTCCTCTCAAGTTGTTATGGCCAGAGTCCCAGGATTTGCTGCCCGTGGTTCAGTCTGTGTCACATGCCCATCCCTAGGCCAATCACTTTGGCTAGGAGGGATGAAGTGTGCTGATTGGTCCAGCCTGAGTCACATGGCCACTCCCAAAGCTGGAGGTAGACAGGGTGGTGTTATCAGAACTAGAGGAAAAAGACACCCATGGCAGGGGGCCAGTGGGTGGCCTTCAGAGGTAGGGCCAGGTAAAGATGACAGAGGTCCAAGGTAGATGCTCAACAATTAGTTTTTCTCCTCCCTGTGCTCTGAGGATAGGGAACAACCCATAGAACACGGAGGAGAGAGCAGCCCTGGATTCAAACCCCAGGTCTGCTACTTGCCAGCCGCGTGGCTTTGGACAAAGTACTCAGCTTCTCTGTGGCTCAGTTTCCTCATGTACAAAATGGATCGTTTTGAATATGAAAGAGGTTTTTGCTTAAAACAGAGCCTGGCACAAAGCAAGTCCTCAATTAATAGAAGTAATAGTGCCAACTCCTATGATCTGTGAAGATTAAAAATCTCGTCCTTCTGCCTGGATGCTCCTCTCCCAGATCAGCACACAGCTGGATCCTTCTTCTTCAGTTCTCAGCTCAGATGGCACCTCCTCTGAGAAGTCCTCCCTGACCACCAGAACTAATAATGCCCTTCTACCCCTAGCCACTCTCTATCGCATTAACCCATTCTCTTGCCTTTGTAGTATCAGAAGTGACCTTTTCAATTTATGTTTCCTCATTTAATATCTGCTTCCCCCACCCAAAGGTCAGCACCCTAAAGACAAGGTCTGTCTTGGTCACCGCTGTGATCCACATTTGCTAAATGAAGGAATGAATCCCTTTACTTGCCCAGCACGGTGAGTTAGCATGTGGCACTGCCCCCATTGGGGTGCCTCTAGGATAGAGATGCAGGAGTGGGGGAGGGGTGCAGAGATGCACTCCCAAACTGGCCGGGGTGGAGGGTCGGGGCGGCCTGGCTGAGCCTGCCACCCCCTCTGCCATCAAAGGAGAGCCCCCTTTCGTCTCTGGCCCTGACTCTATGGAGGGTCTCAGCTCTGGGTGGCCTTAGGGGACTGGAGCATCCACCGTGACTTGGGTCATCCCAGCCAAGGTCAGGATAAAGCTGACAGGACAGGACAGGACGTTCAGGCCTGGGATTACACATCCTTACACATCCGGCCGCTTAGCAGAGGATTAGTGCAGACACCACGCCTACGCTGTCCAGGCCGGAAACGGGGGCCTGGGCGGCTGGGTCACAGGCTGCCTCTCCCCCCTCCACCCACTCCTCAGGCCCGTCCTGCCCTGGGGAAGCCTCCAGACCCACCGAGACTGGGCAAGGCTCCGGGCAGTGTGGCTGCGGTTTCTGTGCATTTCCATCACTGTTCATGGAAGGCCTACTGTGAAGTTGGCCCTGAGTTCACATTTTATATCTTCTCCCTCAGTCCTTCAAGACTCCCTCAAGATGGAGACAGAGGCTTTTTTTTAAAAAAAAATCTTTTCCTCAATAAATAGTGATCGAGCACCTACTGTGTGCCAGGCACAGGTCCAGGCCTTGGAGACACAGAAATGGCCAAGATGGTCCTGCTTTCATGGAGCTTGTAGAGGGGAAGACGGGCACTCCTTGAGCAAATAAAGAGTTTTGAAGCCCTGGCTGGCATAGCTCAGTGGATGGAGTGCGGCCTGCGAACCAAAGTGTCCCAGGTTCGATTCCCAGTCAGGCCACATACCTGGGTTGTAGGCCACGGCCCCCAGCAACCGCACATTGATGTTTCTCTCCCTCTGTCTTTCTCCCTCCCGTCCCTCTCTAAAAATAAATAAATAAAATCTTTAAAAAAAAGAGTTTTGAAACACACGTCAGCTCTTAAAGCAGGGAATGGGGCGGGGGTGGGGTGGGGCGGGGATGCATGCTTCAGCAGGTGAGATCACCCTAATTTACGTCCTGGTCCCAGGAAGCTGAGTCGTGCCCGTAAGCCATGGCTGGTTGGGGGAGCCTTGCTCCCCGGCAGAGAGCAGAACGTGAACCCTGTCCTCGTAAACGTTTGTTGGATGGCAGAATGCATATTCTCCCAGTGCGCTAACACCTTGCCTAGCTGCCCGTTGCCTGCAGGGTCTCCTGCAGACCCCCCAGCTAGCACGGACGGCCCTCAGGATCTGGCCCCTCCCAGTCCTAGCTTTTCTGGCCTCCCCAGCATGCCCTTCCCGGTCTCCCCAGCCCATGAAACGCCCCCACCATCCTCCCGCTTGCTCAGAGCAAAACCTGGGATTCCCTCCCAGGCTCTCCTTTCCCTGACCTCACGCGCCTGAGCCATCAGCGGTTTGGTGATTTCCACCTCCAAAATCCGTCTTCTCTATTCCCGGCAGTCACCATCTCTCACCTGGACACCCGCCAGGCCTCCTCACTCAGATTCCCGCTTCTCTTCCGGTGCCCCTGGTCCCCCTGCAGGCTGCTACCAGATGCGGCCGGAGGATCTTAGTTAGAGCCTGCATCAGGCCGAGGCCCCAGCCTGCTGAGAAGCCCTCTGTGGTGAGGATGGTTCTCAGAATAAAAACGTCTTCTCAGATCTCCAGGCCTTCCTCACCTCTCTCTTTGACCTCATCTCTAGTGCCTCTTGCCTTCCTGGCAGCTCCTGGTCCACCGGTCTCCTTCCTCTTCCTCTAACACGTCCATCTCGTCTCTGTCTCAGGGCCTTTGCCCCTTCCCGGAGCAGCCTGTCCCCAGATATGCCTATGCCCAAGCTCTTTCGCCTCCCTCAAGTCTCCCCGCTCCACTGTCACCTCCTCAGAGAGGCCCTCCGGGGCCACTTGAAGTAACAGTAGTCACCCCTCCCCACCCTTTTGTGGTTTTTATTCCATCACTTTAATTGGCAGAGTGAGTGGTAGAGAATGGCAAGGGTCTTTAGAGAGTCCTGACAGGTGTGTGTGGGGGGGGGGGGGGCGGCAGGATGCAGCCTGAGGCTCAAAAGTAGCAACTACCCAGCTTTCCTGGGGACCCAGAAGAGCAGGCCACACACGGATGGGCAAGGGGCTAGAACCAACGGGATTCCGTCCCACCTCCCTGGTTCAGAGAACCCCGTGGGCCCAGCAGCGGCCCCAGCATTCCCCGAGGACCCCGTGACGGTGTCCCTGGCAGGCCATAGTCCCTTCCCTCCTCGCTGGCCGCACTCCTGATGACTTATTCCTTGGCTCACAGACCCAGATCCCTGCAGAGGCCAGGCAGGCGTCATGAACAAGTCACAGTTAAGGTTTGAAAGCCACAGGTCTGGAGAAGCTGGTGCTTAGCTCCAGCCCTGGGGCCTGTCCCAGAGGAACGTAAGCCCACAGTAGCCAGAGCTTCAGAGTCTTTGCAAGAAGCTGGAAACCTGGATTCGGTGGGAAAATAAATGTTGGCAAGTAACTCACCGTGTGGGCCAAACAACCCGTTCACGGGTCAGTGGAGCCCTCCAGCTGGCAGGGTGGCCTCTGTTCACACTTGTCACAGCCACACTCACCTTTCGTTGGCACCACTGGCAGTCGATGGGGTACGCCCGTTCCCCCCGTGATTTCATGGCTGCCTCACAGATACTGGTGCGGTAGAGGGGAGCCCACTTATAGATAAGAAAACTGAGACTGAGAGAGACGCTGTGATCATCCATGCCAGGCTGAGCCTACAGGTGGCCCAAAAGCTAAAGAACTTCCAAACTCTGCACTAAAAACATCTACCTTTGTCTCATTTCTTCTTCCAATCCTGCCCACTTCACGCCAGGGGAAACCAAGGCTGAGAGAGGTTAAGGAATGGACTAGAACTCACCCAGCTGGCAAGAGCTAAGGCTGCCACACGGCTCTGTCCGACATCAACATTTGCAGGCTAAAAACCCTCACTCTCTGTCCAGCTTCAATGTGAAGCAGCTTGGAAGAGTTCAAATGCCTTGGCAATAGTGAAACCATTGTTGGTGCAAGCTCCTACTAAGTGTAAGTTTGTAAGAAGTGCTGGGACTCCGGGCCCTTCCCTGGACCCTCCCCACTCCCCATCCTGCCAGACGCAGAGGACAAGGGGACAGGGGTTGGCTCAGCAGACCCTGTGGACAGTGTCCTTGGCTAACATTTCCTGTGCTCCTTGTTTTTGATTCAATCCACTGCTCTCTGCAGCAGGGATGAACCAATGCCATTCATCACTGTTAAGACTGACAGTCCCTTCCTCGGCTCCTAATGCCCTAAGCCAGTGTAGGGAACTGGCAATCACTCAAGCAGAAAGGACATTGGCTCCCCCTCCATTGCTCCCTATCAGTGCCTCCCTCTGCAGGGACCAGAGTCAAGTCCCCCGCTGTCACCAGAGACATTGTCCTCAGATGGGCAAGAGGTTGCAACACCACGAGCTCCCAGAATTCCTGCTTTGGCAAGGCTCGTGGGAATGCAGTTGAACTGTTAGGAAGAGGCCGTCCAACCCCGAGCTTGTTCGGAAGAGTCAGGTCACCGCGGGGAGTTGGGGTTTGGCAAGTGTGAACCCTAGGCTCCTGCAAACAGAGTCGGATCTTGTCTGGAAAGCTCTTCATATGCCATAGCAGGTCAGGAAATGGTCGCAGTCCTCGGACCTGCACCAGGCCGGGTTTGCAGACTCCAGGCCTGCGGAGCCCGGACAGAGGAGAAAAGAGAGAAGGAGCCTGCAGCAAACTAGGGGGCCCTGTGGGCAACTGGCTCTTCAGCGCCAGCCAATGGTTGCTGTCGGGAGTGCAGGTTGAGTGTAGACGCGTCGTCTGATTTTCCCAGAGAATCAGAAAACATGAATTTTTTATGTGAAATCTCCCCATTTTGAAACGTGGGCAAATACGTGAAAATAGCGTTTTCAGCCCCAGGCCTCTGGTTTGCAATGCCTGGGACGCCCCCTGCAGGGCCACCCCACCTCCTTTCCAGCTTCGTGACTTGGTTACCCTCTCGTGATGAAAGCCACTGGTGTCTGGCTCACCCCAAAGCTTCTGTCGTCATCCTGTTGTCCAAGGGAACAGATCCCTGGATTCCCGTTTCTTTGTGCCCAGGAGCGCCCCCTGCAGGCTCCTGACTCCAACTTCTCATCAATGCCTCCCCAGGGCCCCCGTCCTCAAGGGAGGGCCGGGACAAGGACTAGTGTGCCCCCAATCCCCTTGATCGGATCAGTGCCGGTGACCCTTTACTTAAAACTCCCTGGCTGTAATCTCCACCCTTAAAGCTGGGGGAGGCGGAAGTGCCATAAAAGGAGAGGAAGGTCTGATGGTCCGGAAGCCACCTCCTCCTCCGTCCTTGAAACCCGTTTGGGAACCCCACAGACTTGAGACGGAGTCCCGGATCTACCACGTGCAGGTCACGTGGCCCTGGAAAAGTCACTTCCTTCTCGGAGCCTTCGTTGGATTCACCCGCTGCTTTATGCATTCATCAACTATTTAGGGAGCACCTGCTGTGTGCCAAGCACTGTCTCATGCTGGGGACACGGCAGCGCCAGACTGCTGGCGTTCTGTTGCGGGACACGGAGGAGAACATTTCAGCTCGGCAAGATCAGCGCTGTGAACGGGAGAAGCTTGGGGGCTGTGGGCGTCCGGAGGATGGACATGCCCAGCCTGCCGCTGGGGGTCAGAGAGAGCTCACGAGAACGAATGGCCTCTGAGCTGAGGCCTGGACGGGGTGCGAGAATCACCCAGGAAAAGTGGGGGCGGAAGGGCACTCTAGGCAGAGGGAACAGCATGGGCGAGAATCTGCAGGTGGGAGCCACCATGGTGGTAAAGCTTGGGAACCGTAAGTGGTCCTGCCAGGGTTCCACGTGAAGTATGTGCCGTGGGGAATGCGGGAGATGGTCTGGAGAGAGGAGGAAGGGAGCATTCATGTAAAACCTAAATCTCTTTGTCAAGTCAATGATTTTTTTTTTTTTTTGGTAAATTTGCCAAACTGTGCAAACGTCACCCTCCGTCAGTTTTAGGATGTTGTCCTCATCCAAATGAGACCCCGCCTGCCCGTTAACTGGTGATCCTGTGGCCGCCCTGGCGACCACTTCCTGTCTCTACAGATTTGCTTTATCTGGACATTTCATCAAGTGGAATCAATCATACCGTGTGCGGCCTTCGTGTCTGGCTTCCTTCCCTAAGCCCACTGTCTGCAGGGTGCATCCATGTTGTCGCGTGTATCGGTACTTCTTTCCTTTTCATGGAGGAATATATTCCGTCGCGTGGTATGGGCCTAGCATAGTGCATATTTTCGTAGGTATGAATTTATACCTCGGCTGATAGACATCTGAGTCGGTTCCACTTTCTGGCCATTATGAGCAACGCTGCCGGGAACGGGCATGTGGGTGAAAAGCAGTTTGCAACCCTTAAACACGAGCTGCAGCCCTCAGCCTGCCCGAGCCTCCGGTTGTCACTGTCCAGGCTTGACCTCAGAGGGCTGCGTGACCGTGAACGAGCCCCCGCCCTTCTCTGCGTGAGTCCTCCCACCTCGCGGAGGTGAGCCCGGGCTCTTTTCCGCGTGGACACTCTGTGCCTCGTCCACACTCCCGGCAGCGCAGGGGAGTATGCAGAGGACGTGACGAGTTTGCGCTGACTGCTGAAGCCGAAGGTGGCCGTCCCTGTGAGCAACCCCCAGACGAGGACAGGACGAGGGAGGAGCGCCTGGCTGCTCTCAGCTCTCTTCTCCCGGAGCACCAAAGCCCACTCACCCGTTTGGTGCAGGCAACGGGCTCCAGAATCCAGAGCCTCCTCGCAGGGAGGGAATTTGGGGATAACTTCCAAGTCCCTGGTCCTGGCTCCCGCCTCTGCTCCCCCAGTCCCTGGAGTCCTGCCCAAACCCGGCTGGGCTCAGATCCTGGGAAAGCAAAGCCAGAAATGCAAAGGCCCAGTCGGGGGCCTGAGCTGGGGCCGAGAGGACTCGGGTGCTGGCTGGTCCCCCACCGCTGAGACCCATCTCAGAAACCAGATCAACGCTGCTCATTCATTTGCGTTTGAGGCTGTTTGTGGGTTGTCCACAGCTGTAGCCAGGCCTTGGGACCCTCAGACCTAGTCCCGGACCTCCAAAACCTGTCTGGGGTTCAGGTCAGGGGTGACAATAAATTACCCAAATACTAATTTAATAACGTAACATATATTAAGCGACTGTTATGCGATAAATGCTCGATTACTTGCATCTTCATTTTAGAGAGAAGGAAATGGAGGCTCAGAGAGGGGAAGTGACTTGCCCAAGGCCACACAGCCTGGAAATAATAGTGTTGGGACTCGGCTTATCAGTAAGTGTAAGCCTGTGGAATAACAAAAGCTGATCTAAGAGTCCAGGAACTCATTGAATTCTTATTTCACCCCTGCCATGACAGACATCCCTACCTTACGGATGAGGAAACTGAGGCGTACAGGGTTTAACTCACATTAGGAAGTTCCCCAACCAGGAAGTGTAGCCTTGACTATAGTGGGTCCCGAAGACAGAACAGTCTTGAGGGTGGGGCCGGGAGGGGGAGGGGTCAGGGAAGCCCCTCAGGCTACAGACTGCACATGCTATCTGGCACTTCGGTGGGCTCACACACCGGAAAGGGGGCTTGGTGCACTGTGACCCTCCCAACCCAGCCCTGAGCAGCAGGTACCCAGGACCCAGCAGGGCCTCTGCACCCCCTTTTCTTCTCTCCTAGACTGAGAGGAGAGGAAGGGGAGGGCACATCCTCAGGTACAAAGGGGGTGCCCGCCTTAGAATAACAGCCCCGAGGACTGTTCGATAGCTGGGTGCATAATTCATGGGTCTGTCCGCAGACATCAATTATGTAGGCCTCCCCTGGAGTTGTCAGGGGTTAGAAACTGGAGCAGGCTTCCCCACCAGCCTCAGGGGAAATGGGATCTCCCAGCTCTTAAAGGAACAGGCTCCCCAGGGATCCACTCCTTCTCCTGCAGGCTCCCTCCTGGCTGGAGTCAGAAGCTGCAGCAGCGATCTTGGGGCTCAGCCCAAGGCCCTGGCTGGCTGCCCCGTGAGCTCAGACCCACTCTGGGCCTCGCTAGCCCTGAGCCAGTAGCTTTGCAAGCACAGTCTCCCCCCACCCCAGCCTATGAGGGGCTCGAAATCGGTATATTCCGGGGTGTCTCATCCTTGGCACTGCTGACATTTGGGGCTGGACCCTTCTTCCCTGCGGGGCTGCCCTGTGTATTGTAAAACATTTTAACAACATCCCTGGCCTCCACCCACCAAGTTGTCCTTCCCCCAAGTTGTGGCAACCAAACATCTCTGCAGAATTTGCCAAAAGAACCGCTGGTAGAACCCTCATTTTGCAAACAAGGAAACTAAGGCAAGGAAAGTTCCAGTGCCCGAGGCCACCCAGCCAGTAAACGGCCGTGCTGGCTTCCAGGTCCGGGATCCACACTCCTGACCTCGACGCAGCGGTTCCCAACGTGCGCTGCCAAAGTGTTTTATTCCAATGATCACATATTTATTTTAATGAATATTTAATACGCACAGCCCTAGCATGCAAAAGCAGCGGTTTATTGCTTAGGATGAGGCTCAAGTAAAACAAAGAAGGTTAGTGGATTTTGTCTGTTCATTTTGGGTTTGGGTTTTGTTTTTTTTTTTCCTACTCAGGAAACAGCAGTGCAGGTAGCAAAAGAACACGTGCAGTGTGATGTCAGCGCTGGGCCAAGTGAAACAGTTTGTCCGGGCATGCATACATTTGTGTTCAACACTCTACACCAAAGCAGAGAGATGAGAAGAGATTCTGATTATCTCGGGGGTGGAGAAGGACACAGGAAGTCTCACGTAACTGTGACGAGTTCTGTTTCTTAGCTTGGGCGGGGGGTGTGGCTTCACAGATGTCATTCGATTATGGTTCATAAACATCTATAAATTAGATCTACTAATTTTGTGCGTATCAGATAGTTTATAAAGTGACTGCAGAATTTTCTTTGTTCAATGAGTGGAGACCAAGAATGTAAAACTCAAGGTCTTTTCTTTTTTTAAGACACCATTATAGCAAAAACATCAAGAAGTGGGTAAAGCTGCTGAGGCTGGGAAAGCTCTGTGTCGCGTGGCGCTCCCTGTCCTGTTCTGAGCTGGCCAGAGAGACCCCAGGGCCGTCTCACTGCCTGTGGAACCCCCAGCGCCTCACACATAGGGAATGATCAATACGTAGTTGTAACCCTGAAAACCGGATGCCGGTCCTGACCCTTGCACTTGTAGCTCGGTGAACTTGAGCAGAGCCAGCAAACAGCGGGAGTGCCTGCCGCTGGCATGCCCCGGGCTGGGTGCCGTGTGCAGAGATAAGCCTAAGAACTGATCCTTGCCCACCCCCCCACCCCCCCGCAAAGCTCACAGATACTGGGCAGTGATGGGCATACGCATTACCCTGTGATGCGATGTATGTGGCATGTACCCCGAGGTATGGCAAAATACTAGGGGAGCCCCAAGGATGGAGTGGCCAGACCCGCCTGGGGATGACGTCAGAGTGGAAGGGACAGGACACATGGGCTGGGTTTTTTAAGGTGGCTCACAGTTCACTGGACAGACAGGAAGAGCACAGGCGTGCAGAACTGACCAGCAGTCGTGAGCAGCTAGAGAACTGTGAAGTCTGGGCACCTGCGGGAGGTGAGGCCAAAGAGAGGGGTAGGAGGAGTCTAATGCAGAGGGACCTGACAGCCAGGAGTCCTGAGTGGGGATTCATTGTGGGGGATAGAAGCCCCTCACACTCCCCCAAACAGCAATGGTGTTTGCGTGCAGGATCCAGCGGGCCGTTTCGGAACAAGAGCAGGAAGCAAAGACTCGCCAGGCCACAGGGGGCTGGGTGGTCTGGGCGATGGGGTGGTGTGGGCTGAGATAGTCCCCCAGGACCACAGCTGGCATTTGTCAGACCCTCGCTGTGTTCTGCTAGAAGCTGTCCTAAGTGCTCTGGGTGTGCTGATACATTTAATCTTCAAAGCAGCTGTCTGACATACATACTGTTATTAGCCCATTTTGTAGATGAGGAAACTGAGGCTTTGAGAGGCTAACTAACTGGCTCAAAGGAAGGAAGTAGCGGAGCTGGAACTTGAACCCAAAGTGGCCTGACACCAGAGCCCAAGCTCTTAACAGCTACCCTCTGCATCCTCTCTCAAACCTCCCGGGTCCTCACCGTACCTTCACCCTGCCCCTTCCCCTTGTTCTCTGGCTTCTCTCAAAGGGTCAGCTTCCCGTGATTTCTTCATGGCTTCTCTGTCCCCTGCGACATGGGACACACTTGCTTGGAGCTTGGGTTTGACGTCAAGCTGGTTGGAGCCTGGACTTCCTGTCCGACCTCTGGGCCAGTCAGTAGCAGCCGGGATCAAACCGTACAGGCTCGGTGACAGAGCAGCCCCGCAGCAGGGACTGCCGAGGGGAGGGACAAGTCTGAGAACAGGACGGCAGGTGGGAAGGGGGCAGCTGATAGACAATTTTAGAGACTTCGATTTTGACCTGAAAGCAGGGGAATGATGTGAGGATGTGATTGGATTTGTAGTTTTGAAAAAGACCCTCAGAGCAACGTATTACATCTGCTTGCATTTCTGAATCAGCCACCAAATAACACAGGCTCCATTCACATCAGCAAACATCCAGTAAGCCCTTTTTGTGGGACAAACCCTCTTCTTTTTTTTTAAGATTTTAATTTATTTATTTTTTTTAGAGAGGGAAGGGAGGGACAAAGAAAGAGAGAGAAACATGAATGTGCGGTTGCTGGGGGCCGTGGCCTGCAACCCAGGCATGTGCCCTGACTGGGAATCGAACCTGCGACACTTTGTTTCGCAGCCCACGCTCAATCCACTGAGCTACGCCAGCCAGGGCTTCAAACCCTCTTCTTGACCCAGGGGCCTCAAAGGTAGTTAAGCCACGACCCTTTGCCTCCGTAAGTCCATGGTCCCAGCTGGGAGTTCATAACGTGGGTCCGGGACGCCCACGCCTTTCCTAGGACTCGCCTGCCAGGTCACGTGGGCGTAGCAAAAGGGTCTGCAACTTTCACCTGGTTTCTAGCACAGCGTGAGGAGCTCATGCTCTGGGGTCAGACTGGCGGAGGCGAAAGCCCCGGCTCTGCCACTTCCTGGCTTCGGAACCCTAATTCCCACCCCCTACTCGTTGGAGACAGAGTGCAATACACTACAGATAGAACCTTGGGGGTTTTGTAAGAATGAAATAAGGGGTCACGTGGAAAGTGCTGAACACAGTGCCTAGCGTACCGTGAACACTCAGGGGAGGGTGACTGTCGCTTACTGTCATCAGTATCGTGTCGTGACAGCAGTTCCCACCCCGTGGTCGTGAGGAACCGCGGGTCTAGCTCACGAGTCCGCAGACCATGGCCCGCAAGTCACATGCTGTCCGCTGCCTCTTTTTGTCAATGGTTTTACTGAAACTCATCTACACACAGTCATTTGTGTATTAGCTAAGGCTGCTTTCGAGCTGCAGCTGCAGACTTCAAAGTCTAGAATATTTACTATCTGGCCCTTCATAGAAAAAATGTGTCAACCTCTGGGCTCCGTCATGAGCTTTCATGACTTCAGTTCTCTGAGCCAGTTTCCCCATCTGTACAATAAATGGGTTTGAACAAATCGGCTTTTTAGCTCCGCCCTCCAGCCACTCAGTGAATAATGTGCTGGGAAGCGCTCCTGAATGCTGACGAGCCTCCTGCAGACTCGGGGTATTCAGGTGGTCACCCCACGGCTGGTTGATGACTAAGTCTCACTGTCTTCTCCTCACAGATCCTCGCCATCATTTCCATCATGTTCATCGTCCTCTCCACCATCGCCCTGTCACTCAACACGCTGCCCGAGCTCCAGAGCCTTGACGAGTTCGGCCAGACCACGGACAACCCCCAGCTGGCCCACGTGGAGGCCGTGTGCATTGCGTGGTTCACCATGGAGTACCTGCTGCGGTTCCTGTCCTCACCCAAGAAGTGGAAGTTCTTCAAGGGCCCGCTCAATGCCATCGACTTGCTGGCCATCCTGCCGTACTACGTCACCATCTTCCTCACCGAGTCCAACAAGAGCGTGCTGCAGTTCCAGAACGTGCGCCGCGTGGTCCAGATCTTCCGCATCATGCGCATCCTCCGCATCCTGAAGCTCGCACGCCACTCCACTGGCCTCCAGTCCCTGGGCTTCACCCTGCGGCGGAGCTACAATGAGTTGGGCTTGCTCATCCTCTTCCTCGCCATGGGCATCATGATCTTCTCCAGCCTTGTCTTCTTTGCGGAGAAGGATGAAGAGGACACCAAGTTCAAAAGCATCCCAGCCTCTTTCTGGTGGGCTACCATTACCATGACCACTGTTGGGTATGGAGACATCTACCCCAAGACTCTGCTGGGGAAAATCGTGGGGGGGCTCTGCTGCATTGCGGGGGTCCTGGTGATTGCTCTTCCCATCCCCATCATTGTCAACAACTTCTCTGAGTTCTACAAGGAGCAGAAGAGGCAGGAGAAAGCAATCAAGCGGAGAGAGGCTCTGGAGAGAGCCAAGAGGAACGGCAGCATTGTGTCCATGAACATGAAAGATGCTTTCGCCCGGAGCATCGAGATGATGGACATCGTGGTGGAGAAAAATGGAGAGAATATGGGTAAGAAGGAAAAAGTACAAGATAACCACTTGTCCCCCAACAAATGGAAATGGACAAAGAGGACACTCTCCGAAACCAGCTCGAGTAAGTCCTTTGAAACCAAGGAGCAGGGGTCCCCTGAAAAGGCCAGGTCATCTTCCAGCCCTCAGCATCTGAACGTCCAGCAGTTGGAAGACATGTACAATAAGATGGCCAAGGCCCAGAGCCAGCCCATCCTCAATACCAAGGAGCTGGCAACCCAGAGCAAACCAAAGGAAGAACTTGAGATGGAGAGTATCCCCAGCCCCGTGGCCCCTCTGCCCACCCGTACGGAAGGGGTCATAGACATGAGAAGCATGTCGAGCATCGATAGCTTCATTAGCTGTGCCACAGACTTTCCTGAAGCCACCAGGTTCTCCCACAGCCCTCTGGCGTCGCTCCCCAGCAAGACCGGGGGCAGCATGGCCCCAGAGACGGGCTGGCGGGGAGCGCTGGGCACCAGTGGTGGTAGGTTTGTTGAGGCCAACCCCACCCCCGAGGCCAGCCATCACTCTGCTTTCCTCATCGAGAGCCCCAAGAGTTCCATGAAGACCAACAACCCCCTGAAGCTCCGAGCACTTAAAGTCAACTTCCTGGAGGGCGAATCCGGTCCGTTACTCCCCGTTCTGGGGATGTACCACGACCCTCTCAGGAACCGGGGCGGTGCTGCAGCTGCTGTCGCTGGACTGGAGTGTGCCACACTCTTGGACACATCTGTGCTGAGCCCGGAGTCCTCCGTCTACACCACAGCCAGTGCTAGGACACCCCCCCGGTCCCCCGAGAAACCCGCAGCAATAGCATTCAACTTCGAAGCAGGTGTCCACCAGTACATCGATGCAGACACAGATGACGAGGGACAGGTACTGTACAGTGTGGACTCCAGCCCTCCCAAAAGCCTGCACGGGAGCACCAGTCCCAAGTTCGGTGTCGGGGCAAGATCAGAAAAGAACCACTTTGAAAGTTCCCCCTTAGCCACCTCCCCGAAGTTCTTGAGGCAGAACTGTATTTACTCTGCGGAAACATTGACTGGAAAAGCCCCCGCTGGTCAGGAGAAGTGCAGGCTTGAGAACCACATCTCCCCCGAGGTCCGGGTGTTGCCGGGGGGAGGGGCCCATGGGAGCACGCGGGATCCGACCATCTGAACCACCCCACCCGGAGGACAGACTTGTGGCCAGGTCCAACGAGGCGCACCGCTCAGCTCACCTGCCACAGGGCCTTTCTGCACGAACTCTGAAACGGAAAGGCTCTGCAAAGCCCCCAGAAAGGAGAAAGACTCTAGAGAAAGCTCCCTAAGACCTTGAGAGCCACGGTCGGTCCACCGGAACGCCGCTGGCCAAGCCATAGGACCTGGCGCCTCCTTGGGACACCCCCACTGCCCTCTCTGGGAGGCGACACGAGCAGGGCTCTCAGCCACCACTACCACATTGTAGCCGTAACCAAGGCCGCCTGCTCCCCGTCCTTCTCTCACGGCCCTCCATCACCGCTGCCGAAGGCAACCTCTCCGATCCCTCCTGGCCTCGGCTGGAGAAGGGTACTGGAACGCGTGGCTGGTATTGAAAAAGTGGGTTGACCCGTTTGCTCTGGGTGTTGCCTGGCCACCTCTGGGAACTCCTGTCCATCACCTCCTGGATGGATCCCACTGTCGGAAGGCTCCGGGGGAAGGCTTGTGTCATGGAGAAATTCCTGCACTGTAAGCCACGATCCCAGTGCAAAACCCTTACTCAAACGGCTTCATGGACTTCACTGTTTCGTAGTACCTGAGATTTTATTTTGAGATATCATCGGGGTGAGTTGTACCACTTGTACTCAATTCTCATTGCCCCCTGGCCATCTGGGAAGGGTTCAGAAGGCGGGCACTCAGCCAACAGTGCGAATGCTGAGCATCGCTTTAGGGTTATTGAGTGAATACATTTCCTGTGCATCACTGGTGTAGACTCAAAAGATATGCAAGTGTCAAATATGCAAAAGAAATAGCTTATTCAAAAAGACTGTATGTTCCTGAAGAACAGAATAAGATCTGACTTTTTTTACCTACCAAAACGAAAGGAGAAAAAAATCCCCAATTGAAACGCCCCGTTCAGACTTTTGAATACTTCCTGCTGCGGCAGGGAAAGCATCTACTATAATAGAAATCCTTTTTTTTGTTTCCTGTGGTATTCAAGTTTTTAAAAAAAAAAGTTAAAATAAAAAAGCACTTTATGTTTTTCAAAAATAGGTTCTACCAGGGACAGTGTCACCATCTTGCACTTTAAAAGAAGCACTATTTCCCGTGGGCTACTTTCGGGGACTGTGGTTGGGTTGTTGCTACAGTCCATGCCTGGGTCCAGCCACAGTGGGTGATATTGCGCTGGTATTGTCGTCTGCCAGGCCACAGCCTGCGGGCGCCTTCCCTGCCCCTCCGAAGCATCCCCTAAGTCCCCTTGCAAGGAAGGGTACGCGGCCTATGAGGAGGGCCTCTCATAAGGTCACGTGTACAGGACAGGCACATCTCAAAAGAAGACGGTAGGCGGTGGGGCACTGGGTGTTGTACTTCGTTCTCTTTCTCGTCAACCAGCCGTCGGTGTGTTTTCGGTGTCACTGTCTGTATCAATAAGCTCAGCTCTCCTTTCCGCAGCCATCAATGCAGCCAGTACAGACAAAAGCAATAAGTATCTGTGCGTTACCGTGAGCGATTCTAGTGTATCTCCTGGTGTCGGTGTTCCTGTCCTCGTTTGATGCACTGGCATCGGTCTGCTTGCGTTCGGTCTGACCGCATGGTGTTGCTGGCTGTTCCTCGGTTCAGTGACATTGGGTTGAGCCACTGGGTAGCATGATGCCAGGCCGTTGGCCCGTCTGTCAGTAAGGATAATACGTTATTGATCTGCCTGTTTTTAGTACCATGGACTGATGCTGTTCTCCTAACACAGTTTTAAGAGATGGCGTCTCAAGGACAGCAGTGTCTATCCGTCAGTCCTCAACGGTGACAGGTGTATGTCTTCCTGATGGAACAAGACATGGTGTTGTTCCGCTGTCCTTCATACAATGTTATTGGTCCACCCCTTAGTGCAGTAGCGTGACCCACCTGTTCAGGAGACCAGTGTCACAGAGTCGTTCTGCCCGCCTTCTGTACAGCGGCAAGAGGCTGGCCGCCTGTCACAGGTGTGGTGACGTGGGGTCATTCCATCACCCTTAAAAACGCGTGTCCTCTGCTTCTCGGCATCTCCCAGGACGACGGATCCCTCCAAGAGGGGACAGTCCTGTTCTGTGCTTTGTTAGCAAAGATAATGCGTGCTGAAGTATCTTGACACTTCCAAAGTACCTTCGGAGTACTGGACAGCAAATGCAAAGGGACTTAAGGGACAGAGAGAGGATGAGGTCATGCTGTGCTAGTGACACACCAGAGAGAGGCGGCAGCAGCGCCCCCTGGGGGCTCGGTGGGGGGGTGGGGGCGGGGTGGGGGGGGAGGGCTACCGAGGAACGGCCACAGGCCAGTCCTCCCTGGGTCATCTCTTCTTCGTTTTCATCGCCGTGTATGTCTGCCATCAGCACAAATGGGAAACTTCAGGGAAAACAAACGCTTTTTGATAAAAGTAAATAGTTGTGATTTCTGATTCAGATATTTTTAGAGCTGATGCTATCTGTAAAAAATAATAATATAGTCTATTTTACATATCAGGAAAGTGAACATGTTTAAATATAGCCATATATACTGAGAAGGAACTTACCACCCCTTCTTCAAATTGAGGCATTTCGTTTGTTGGTTGAAGCAGACCAGAAGTGTACAGATTGGAAATTCTCTCTCTTTTTTCATTTTAAACTAATAACCAATTGGTGCAACTCTCCTTGTAACCAAAGGCCCTTTCTGCCTTGTGTGGTCACACAGGGCCTGGCCCTCCCTTCCTCACGCATTTCGTCTGACCTTAAAGTAGCATTTTATTGAGTCACTTTTGAAGGACGAATTCAGAAGTATCATGAAGACCCTACCTTTTCAGGCTGAAGAGCCAGAGTCCTATAGAGTTCTTATAGAAACAGAATAATCGAAACTCAGCATATACTATGCTTAGAAAGTATTGTGTTCCGTTTGGATTTTTTTTTCTTTTACTTGTGTATGTCTTGCGGGAATATAGCTTTTACCCTGTGCCCGATGAAAACAGAGCGCTGCGAGTTTATCCAGGCCCGCACCTGCCAAAAAGGAACGCACCGAGGTTTTCAATACGTGCGCGTCCTACCCGCACCTGTGTCCACGCACTAGGAAACCTGCCGGGGAGTCTCCCTGAGAAGCTGACCTTGGTCAACAGACACTGATGGAGGAGAGGACAGTAATGGTTTGGAAGCAGGTACTGCTTTACCCTGGTGGTCCACGTCCCACCCATTTCTGAACCAATAAAAGTGGGGGAGGGGGGAACAAGTCAACCCAAAGAAACAAAACTAGGGGCTGGAGGCGGGTGGATGCCTGGTCCCTGTGGCGAACTCGGTGAAACTCGTCCAGAACCCAGCTGACCTGGAGTCCCCCCAGCTTCCACCATTATCAGAAAGGGCTAGGGACCAGGTAGCCATGTGTCCCAACCACACGGAGGGGGGACAGTCTGCGGCCAGCGGAGCAAGGTGAGCAAGCTCTGGAGGAGCCCTTCGGTCCGCCTTTTTCTCTCCGGGGAAAGAAAAACGGCAACAGGACGCCGGTGCAGTAGATTTCTCGGTGCCTTCTTTAGGAATTTTATCTTAAGCACACTGAATGGGGGGAGGAAAAAGAGGAGAGAACCTTCGTTCCCGTGAAAACCCCTTTCTCTAAAAGCACTGGGGATCAAGAAGGAAGAATTAGACGTGGAAACAGCAAAACCCCGAGGAGGCCATTTCCTTTCAACGCGCCCGGCTCGCCCCCGAGACTTGCTGGCCGTGCAGACTTTTTGTCGGACTGACCCCACCCTCTCTTCCACCGTGTCTTAGTCACCGTAGCCTCGTCTCTGCCCTTTCTCCTAATAAGATCCACCTTTCTAAGGAGAAACACACACACACACACACACACACACACACACACAACAAGATTCTCCTCTGTAAAGCTGTAATGTATTGTTGACTTTTGTAAACTATTGTATATTTCTGTTCCCTCCAAGTCACGGCTGGAGTGTCTAACCCATGGGCAAAGGCAAATTTCAAGTCCACCACGGACAAGGGTCTCTACAGCCAGGTCGCTAGCTCTCTCCTGTCCTGATATTTCTGCCAGCTGGTCCCAGGCTTCAGCCGCCCATCAAGGAACTTCAAATCACATGGGAGCGTGGTGAACCGCCTCTGAGATTCTTTGGGAAAGGACTGTTTTGTGGCTGCGAAGATGATAGGAGGGAGGAAGGAGGCTCTACCGAGTCCCCCAGCAGGACGGAGCACAGCCTCCAGCCCTGAGCTGAGCTTCCCCCGCCTCTCGCTGCTCACAGGACAGCATCCGGCTGCTCTCAAGCGACCCAAGCCAGCCCCGGGACGCCCCCCCCCACCAAATCAGAGTTACCTCTGCAGTTTCCGTTGCCATTTTTCTGGCTCTAGACGTATCTGATGTGTGACTACATCCTAGGTTGTCCACATATCTCAGAGTAGTCTATTTTTCTGTTCAGAGAAATATAAAGTGTATTTTTAGCAAATTTATAATAGGGCCATTGAGTTGACTTTCTTTTGTAATATAGAGTAACACTTCAGGAGGTTTGTCGTCGGTCATTATCGTCACTGATGATCTTCTGGTCTCTTTCATTTACGTCCATTGTCCCGTGGGCTGCTTCTTTTCTTTGCTCCCTCTTGATTCTGACTTTCTGGGATCGTGGAAAGATGCCAGGGTGTGACGTCCTCAGCAGACATCCCTGCCCCCAGGCCTAGAGACTGTCGACACGGTCACCTTCTCCGTCCTGTCTCTGTGTTTCTCGTCATTGTTCCCAAGAATCCGGGACACACGTGCAGGATCGAGAGCAGGCGACCCTCGAAATCAGGATGGGATGTGGGCTTGGTTTGGCTCATTCCCACACACGTTTGGGAACCTGATAGGGCTGAGTTTTCTTCTCCCCCCTCCAAATTTCGGACCCAAAAATCTCATGCAAGCAAACTGCCCACTGGGCCTCGTTTCTGAGCTCCAGGACACCCCCAGGCCCCTCCTGGCTGGCCCGTTGCCATGTCCAGCGCCCTGCTCCCCGTGACAGCAACTGAATCAGAAGGACGGAGCATGGTCTGGTTTTTGAGAACAAGCTGGGCTTCAGATCACATCAGCCTTTTATCAGTTCTTCATTGAAATCCTTTGCCAGCAGCCTCACCAAAAACCAGTGGCCAGGCAGGCTTGCAGCCAGACCCCGAGAAGACATGTCCCCAGAATCTGCCATCTCGTCTCCCCTTCCTTCTGCAGCTGCTGGCTTCATGGAGCCAGAGCTCCGTCTCCATGGCAGGGGCTGCCTCCGCCCTCCTCGGCCTCAGGGGGTCTCTGGTCTGCCCTGACCTTCATCCCACCAGGCGGTTTCCCCCCTGGGGGTGCCCAGAGAACACCTCACAAAGCAGGATCGTTGGCAAAAAAAAGCAATTTTTCCTTCCATCAGCTCATGCAGGAAGATGAAGAAAGCTAAGACAATCTCCAATTTGCATTCACTTCAGTTTTCATACCCCACCCGCCTCTCTCTCAACCTCAGGGCTCTCACCTCTGCCCCGAATCAGAGACTGGAGCCACATCCGGACTCCTAGATGGCCGGGAACCGCTCCCTGCCCCGTCCCGCCGAAACGTCCCCGAGAGGAAACTAATCCAAGTACCAGTCTATTATTCTGGACTGAGACCCCAATCGGAGTTTTCCCAGCCCCCAAATTCCTGGTTATCTGATTTGAAACAGAGCCAAACAAAACAGACCAGATTTGTTCAAACTTCTGCACAAGAACATTAAAAAAAAATTGTATTTCCCAGTAGGTTGCTGGGTTTGGAGCCCAGATAAACCAACGCCCCCGCCCGTGGCTGTCTGCAGCTAGGAAGAGGCTGCTTACTTCGGGTGGCCAGTCTGTGTCCCTGGGACCGTCTTCCCCTGGCATTTCTCGGGAACGCCCCACATTCCAACGTGAAGAAATGGATTAGAAGAGCCTCTGTTACTGGAGCGGCCCCTCAACTTCACCTCGAACCCTCCAGGCCTTCCCGCAAACATCCTGAAAAGATCAGAGGTGGAGGGAGTGGGGCGGCTCGCCTGAGGAAGAAGTCACCCACCTGTCAGAGGGGCTGCAGGCGGGTCTCTGAGAGTTTCTCTTGTCTGAGAGGAGGACCAGGGCCAGGGCGGTCAGCTTCAGCGCAAAGGAAGAAAGCACTTTTAGTAGGAGGGGCTGCGCCACCCTGGAGCTCGATGCTGTGCTGGGTAATGGTCTCCCCGACACCGACACCGCAGGTGTTGCAAGAGAGGCTAGATGGTATACAAAGTGGAGATGGCAGAGGGACCCTCTCGTTGCATAGCAACGGGACGGAACCACCGGGGAAATTCTCTCTCTCCCTCTCTTTATTTCCTGGGGTGTGTGTGTGTGTGTGTGTGTGTGTTTGGAACATCTGGGCATAGACTCAAGCCACTGAGGCAAAGGCAGGGAGTGCTGTTAGCAGGAGCTCAAATGGTAGGATTTGCAGCTTTCACAGGGGGTTCTAGGTTGGGAATGTGGTTCAGGAAGACCCTGTTCCCTCCTGTTCCGTATCTTGGACAATGTCAGTGACCCCGTCAATCACCCATCCCACCCATTCTCAGTGCCCTGGCAGGAACCACGTGGGGTGGGATGACGCTCATGCTGCCCTCCCCCAAGGCCAACCACAAAGCAGCCCCGTCTCTGGCTGGCTGTCTCGAGGTGCTTCAGCCCTTCTGCCCAGCCCCTGTGCCCTCACAGACCTGTGGATTTCTGTACAAAAGACAATGATCTTTTACCCACTAACCAGCTGCCTAAGGAGCAAACTGCCCAGGCAATAGCGAATGGCACCATTTTAAAAGGGCTTTTCCCCATCCCCTGGCAAATAAAATAAGAAATCCCACTCAAATCCTTTGAAAGCCCCCACCCAAGGAAGTTAAATCCAGGAGGGCCAAAAGGGAGAGGCAGCCGGAACCCAGCTTCACAGCAAAACAAAGCTTTGTCTACCACTGGGGGGCCAAACACCTTCTCCCGCCTCTGTAGCCCCTGCACCAGGTCTGGGTACCTCATTCTTCAAGGAGAGCATTTGACAAAGAGGTTTTAAAGTCCCCCTTCGTGTGTACAGGGTGGGTTGGAGGAGGCGGTCTCCGGCCGCCCTATCACAAGGAAAGGCAGGATGTGTCTGAATGGATAGACTGGGCAGCTGCCGGTTTCCAGGCTCCCCCCTTGGAGATGCTTTCCTGCAGGCACAGC
Source organism: Phyllostomus discolor (assembly GCF_004126475.2). Classification (NCBI taxonomy): domain Eukaryota; kingdom Metazoa; phylum Chordata; class Mammalia; order Chiroptera; family Phyllostomidae; genus Phyllostomus; species Phyllostomus discolor. Next base: position 97,172,562 of record NC_040911.2, on the reverse strand, counting down.
TCAGGTTAGTGGCTGCGACAGTATGACAATCCTGAAAAATGACGTCAGCTCCCAATTCCGGCCCGTTCGGATGCTCTCCAGGGTCATGTGTGGACCGCCCCATCCTACCGGCCTCCCTGAGCTCATCCACGTTTGGAGAACAAGGAGGGAAGCACAGGAGAAGATGCCCGTGAGAGCTGGATTTGTCCATGACTTGGCTCGTGGACCCTGGTCTTCACAAGGGCTTTGGGCTCTCTCTTGGATGACCTTGACCTCTGAGCTCGGATAGGGAAGAAAAAGGCCAGCAGCTGCTGGGCTGGCAACTGGCCCTTTTTTCTTCAGACCTATCCTGGCTTTAACCCAAGGTCAAGGTCTGGGAACACCATTTTCTGCGCAAGGAACTCAGGGTTATCCAGCCTGTGTTTTTGAATGAATGTATAAGTGATTTCTGAGTGAACGGTTGATGAGCGCATGTGTGAGTGAAGAGAGGACTTCATTAGTTCTTACCTGGCTTGAGGTATTGCTAACTGGGGAGAAAGGAGATGGCGGGGGGCGCCCTCCGATGAGTAGCCCCACCCATGCCATCTGTCCTTTCACTCAGTCAGGGGCCCAGATGATGTCCAAATTTGACACTCGTCTGCCCTCAGGGCCACAGCCTTCTCAGAACGACACTTCCAGGGGACCTATGGGGCAGCCCCAGCTTCCTTCCTACTCTCCCACTCCGCATTTTCAGCCTCTTGTTCTAGTTTAGCTCACACATAGCCCATGCAGAGACCACAGGGTGGTTTTCCAATGAGCAAAGCCGAGGGTTCCAAGTAAGGGTTTTCTCTGGTCTGGGACTTGCTGGGGGCAGGCACGCAGGAGATGACACCTAGAAACTGGATCGCCTTCCCTGAGCCATGGGAGTCCGGCTGGAAAAGAGGCCCAGCCTGCCCTTCAGCTTTTAGAGCCCACAGTCTTCCTTTTCTCGAATGCCCCCATGGTAGCACATGCCCGGTCCTGTTAGCTAAGACCCTCTGTCTCTCCAAGGAACCGTGATGTGAGGTTGAGGTTTTTCTGCCAGCAAAGCCATTCTGATCGCCCCGCCCATGATGGGGGCCAAGCCAATCACATTAGCCATAAATGACCAATGTCCTTAGTTGCTCTTTTCTCAAGGTTGTCTTCTTGGGTCCTGTTCATCTCCGGTCAGTTGACGTCTCCAGTCCTACCTGTAAAGATGAAAATGAGCATTACACAGACACACACACACACACACACACACACATGAGGAAATGGAACAAAAAACCCAGTGTCTTTTTATGCATGTGATGAGATGAAATTGTGACCTCCAGCTGCTGTCCTGTCTTGTAAAATACGTCCAAATGTTTAAGAATTTCTAAGCAAATGGTCCCTTAATGAGGTCTGCAGAGTTCAATAAAAAGGTATGGAGAAAATAAGCTTGGTAGAACTTGTCTTATTTTCAGGAGGGTGCAGAAAGGCAGAGGTGTGAAAATCTGCAGGGGAGGCGGAATTGGGGGACTTGGAGGGGCAGCTCTGGCTGTTTCTCTTCACCTGAAAGAGAAAATAGGAAAATGTCATTGGCTCGTCACCCCAATGTACAAGAAGTGGCAACCTGCCCCATGCGGTGCTGATGGACCAAAGCCCCAATTCGGTCTTTTGGCTCTTGTGTCAGTGGTACCTGGGTGCTCCTGGCCTTCCTACCTCTGTCTCGTAAGGATGCCTCACCACGCCTGCGGGGGCCACACACTCAGCTCGCACAGTCCATCCCTTCTCTGCTTCGTTGTCCTCCACGACACTTACCACCTCCGAAACAACCTACTTTACCTGTTTATGTAGTTGATTGCCTGTCTCCCTCCAATAGAACACAAATTCGGGAACTAGAAAGCAGAGAGGACAAAGACGGAAAGAAAGGAAGCAGAACCGAATACTCACGTCCAAGGGCGGTGTCTGTGTGTGTGTTCCTTTTGCTTTGTTTCATTTCACCCCGCACACAAGCAGTAACGTACCAGATACACTGCCCTGCACTTGGCGTTTCTCATTCCGCCCTGCACGCCTTGCAGACCATTCTGTATTGATACACAGACGGCTTCCTCGTTCTTCTGTAAGCCTGCGTCATGTTTCGTTGTACACAGTCATTATCCATCTCCTACAGCTGAGAGCGTTCAGGTCGCCTCCTAACTTTAGCTCTAAGGAACTGAGCTGCAATGAACGGCCTGTCGGCGGTTTCCACGGGCTCTGCCTTCTGAACAGACCTGGAGTCTGTACCTCTCGCCCCTCTGCCAGCCCAGCGCCGGGCCGTGCCATCACTCCCGACCCGGCTGATGATCGCAGCCGCCTGCAGATCCGGCTCCCCGTTTCTACCCTCTCGGGCTCTTCTCAACACGGTGGCCAGAGGAGTTCTGTCACACTGTCACTCTGATTATGTCACTCCACCATCAAAGCCTTTCAAAGGCTTACCATGACATTTTGAGTACAGCCCAAAGTCCTTGGCATGGTCTGCAAAGCCATATGTTCCTGGGCTGCCGCCCCCCCCCCGCCTCTTTGCTTTCACCACCCGCCCCCCAGCTCTCCCCTGAGGATGCCCTGCTCTGTGGTCACTGTCCTCCTCACTCGGCCTTACACATGCCCACAAGAGCTCACCTAATGCCACCCCTTTCCAGCCACCCTCCCAGACTCCCCCACCCCATCTGATCTCCTGTCTCATGACTCTCCCTCCCTCACCCCCTTCAGACACACTGGCCACCAGCCCATCTTCCAATGCGCCAAGCATGCTGCCACCACAGGGCCTTTGCTCGGGCTGTCCCCTCTGCCTAGAACATCCTTTCTAGGCTAGCCGCGTGGCTCACGCCATCCCCTCCTTCAAGATCACCTTCCCAGCAGCCTCTTTAGCTGAAAATCCTGTTTATAGCTGTTTATGGTAACAACCTCCCCTCACACACACAGTCTCGCAATTCTTCTCCTTCTCTGCTTTGTTGTTCTCCATAACACTTACCACCTGTTGACTTAGACCATATTGTGTTTATTTTGTTTATTGCTTATCTCCCTCCAATAGAATGTAAGTTCCTCCCTCCAGCAGAGCATGAATCCAAAAACCAAAGAGCAAAGAACAAAGACTGAAAAAAAAAAGCCAGAATTTTCAAGGATTATGGGACAACTACAAAAGGGAACACATACGCATAATTGGAATGCAAGAAACAGAAGAAAGAGAGCAAGGAACAACAAAAATATTTGATACAATAATAACTAAGAATTTCAGCAAATTCATGCTGGGCACCAAACCGCAGATCCAGGAAGCTCAGGGAACACTAAGCAGAATAAATGCCAAAGAGACGACACCCGGCAAATTACGAATCAAACTACAAAAAGAGTAAAGATAAGAAAAAGATCCCAAGAGAAACCAGAAGAGAAACAGGTCACCTATAGAAGAACAAAGGTGAGAATTACATCCACTTTCTCCTCAGAAACCATGCAAGAAGACAGTGACGTAAATACTTCAAGTGCTGAGAGGAAAATCCACCGACCTAGGATTCTGTACCCTGCACAATTATCCTTCCAAAGTGAAAGAAAAGTAACAACTTTCTCAGGCAAACAAAAATTGAAGGAATTTGTAGCCAATACAACTGTCTTGCAAAAAATGTTAACCGAAGTATTTTAGAGAGAAGGACAATGATATAGGTCAGAAACTTGGATCTATATTTGAAAAAAAAAGGAAGACTTCAAAGAAGGAATAAGTGAAGGTAAAATAAAAACTCTTCTTTTTCTTATTCTTAATTGATCTAACAAATAACAGTTTGTCCATACCAATACACTGTGTTTGATTATGTATGTTTTTGTATATATCTTATGTACATAGTGTGTTTGTGTTTCTATGTGATGTATATAAGTGAACTGAATGACAGAAATGATACAAAGGACAGGAGGGAGAAAGTAGGGTTCTTTTGTTATTATTAGGTACTCGCACTACTCATGAAGTGGTATAGTGTTATTTGAAGGTGGACTTACATTAATTGTAAATGGATATTGCAAACACCAGGGCAACCACTAAAAAAGGTGTTTAAAAAAGTATAATGAACATGCTAAGGAGAGAAAATGGAATCATAAAATGCTGCATGAAAACCGCAAAAGGCAGAAGAAGAGAAGAAGAAAAAATACTGTAGGAACAAAGAGCAAAGGCAACAAATAGAAAAAAATTACAAATATGGCAGATATTAATCCAATATTCAATAATTACAGCCCTGGCTGGCGTAGCTCAGTGGATTGAGCACAGGCTGTGAACCAAAGCATCGCAGGTTTGATTCCCAATCAGGCCACATGCCTGGGTTGCAGACCACGACCCCCAGCAACTACACATTTATGTTTCTCTCTCTCTCTCTCTCTCTCTCTCTCTCTCTCTCTCTCTCCCTCCCTTCCCTCTCTAAAAATAAATAAATAAAATATTTTAAAAAATAATAATAATTTCTTGGAATGTCAATGGTCTAAACACACCAGTTAAAGGACAGGTTGTCAGAGCGGATCAAAAAGCAAGACCCACTCTTACTGGTGTGGCTCAGTTAGGTTGGGCATCATCTCGCAAAGCCAACAAGTCACTGCTTCGACTCCCAGTCCTCAGGGCACATGCCTGGGTTGTGGGTTCAATACCCGTCAGGGGGCAAACGAGAAGCAATCAATTGGTACTTTGCTCTCACATTGATGTTTCTCTCTCGTTCTCTCTCCCCCTTTCTTCCCCTCTCTCAAAAAATCAATAAATAATTTTTTTAAAGCAAGGCCAACGCTATATGCACCACATACACACACGCCGTGGGTGGTGAGTGCAGGTCTGTGCAGACGGCCGTGAGCGCACATGGAAAGCCGGCCTGACTGCGCGGGGTTGGAAGGAGGCACGCAGACTGGAGCCTTCAGCTCTACCCTGGGGAAAGCAAATGGGAAGCTGTCAGCACCCAGCCCACTGAGAGAGGGCAAAGGTCTAAGGAGCCTTCGTCTTAAGAACCTCCCCCACCGAGAGGAAACAAGACATGTGAAGCAGATGTTTCCACAGAAAAGGTCTGAGCAAACCTCTGAATCCCTAGCAGGACTGACGGGGAAAGGTATTTTTTTTCCAAAGGCAGATAGATATAAAGACTGGCGGAGGTAACCGCTTCTTCAAATGTGGACAGCAATGCAAGACCTCGGGGAACAACAACAAAAACAAATCAAAAAAATATGATCCTACACCAAAGCAACACAATAGTTTTCATGTCACTGACCCAGAGTTATGGAGAGGTCTACGGCGTCCTGAAAAATAATCAAAATAACTGTTCTAAGGAAGCTCGGTGAGCTACACGAAAACACAGAAAGACAAGTCAATAAAATCAGGAAAATAATACACAAACAGAATGAGAAGCTTGACAAAGAGACAGAAGTCATAAAAAAAGAGAACTAAACAGAATTCTGGAGCTAGAAAAACAGAATGAATGAAATTAAAATTCAACAGAGAGCATAAACAGGAGACTTAAACAAGTCCAGAAAAGAATTTCTGAACTCAAAGACAGGCATTTGAAATGATCCATTTGGAGGAGAGCAAAGAAAAAACTGATGAAAAGGAGTGATAGAAGCCTACGTGAATTATGGGATTTCATCAAATGAAATAATTTATGAATTATGGGAGTCCCAGGAGGAAACAAGGAGAAAGGGCAGAAAGCTTATTTAAAGAAATATGGTTAAGGCCCTGGCTGGTGTGGCTCAGTGGATTGAGTGCTGGCCTGTGAACCGAAGGGTCACCAGTTCGATACCCAGTCAGGGCACATGCCTGCATTGCAGGCCAGGCCCCCAGTAGGGGGCACGAAAGAAGCAACCACATATTGATATTTCTTCCCTTCTCTCTCCCTCCCATCCCCTCTGTCTAAAAATAAATAAACAAAATCTTTTTAAAAATAAACATTAAAAAAATAAAGAAATGTGGCTGACAACCTACCAAATCTAGGGCGAGAGACAGACATCTACGTTAATGAAGTCTATAGGCTCCCAAACAGATTCAGCCCAAGGAGATCTTCTCCCACACACGCTGTAACAGAGCAGTCTAAAATTAAAGACAGAGAGAATTTTGAACGCAGCAAGAGGGAAAAAGCTCATCAAGACTAATATACAAAAGTCAACCTCTTTCCTACATACCAACAATGAACAAGTGAAATGTCATATCTAAAAGATGTAATATCACTTACATTAGCACCGTCCCCACCACTGAAGTTAAATAGTTATAAATCCAACAAATATGTATAAGGTCTATCTGTGGAAAACTCTGAAAAGACTATGGATGAAATTAAAGAACTAGATGAAGGGAGAGATTGTCCATGCTTGTGGATATAAGACTTGATATTGTCAAGATGCTGGTTGTTCCCAACTTGATCCAGGGACTCCATGCAACCCCAGGCAAAATCCCAGCGAGTTACTCCGTGGACATCAACAAAATGATTCTCAAAGGTACATGGAGAAGCCAAAGATCTTGGATAGACAGCAGGATATTGCAGAAGAGCCAACTTGAAGCACAACCCAACTTCAAGACTGAACTCAAAACCTACAACAACCCTTCACTCAGCACATGCCGGCACCTACATGTCAGCTCTGGGTAAGCATTGCAATTCGGAGATAAATCAAGACTTTTTTTCCTCCTTCGTTTTTTTCCTATTACCTTCCTTCTTTCCCCTTCTTCATTTTTCCCCCTCCCTCATGCCTTCCTTCTGCCCGTAAACATTTATTGAGACTTGCGTGTGCCATGGATGCCCAGGGCAGTCCGATGAAGCCCGCAGACCCCCTTCTCAGAATAATAATGTTACGAGCATAAAATAAAACACACAACTTTACAAAGGAACCACATTCGATGGAAAGTCAAGGATCAAAATATTTTCAAATAAGCGATATCATGATTGATATATTATTTGCAAATGAAAAAACAAGACCCAGCAGTAAGTATAGTTACAAGATCTAGCAGTGGGCATCTTAACCATCATTCTAAGCTGGTGAAGCGCATAAATGCTGTTTCCAGACGTCCACAAGGGCTATGACGAGATACAAAATGACCTATGATTTTTATTAGTGACAGTGTCACAAGGGCTGCTAATGCTACTACGATTTGTTGCCTATATTCATAACTGAAGGAAGGACTACCTTTCAGCACGAGGTCCGTGAAAATAACAATGTAGTGTGCTGTCCCATCCAAGTTCCCAGACCCAGATCCCTGCATTAAGGGACTTTGAAATCTTTGTCATGGGTCATGGGTCATGGCCAGCCCTCTCGGAATAAGTGAATAATATAGACCAGACTAGACTAGACTAAACCAGAATAAAATAGGTCAGCATGCGTCCCTCACAGTAAAGGTGAGTGCAGAATTATGAAACTTTCATTTCACTTGCGTGTGGGTGCGTGGGCTTTACAGGTCATGGTGCAAAAATACTTCCTGCGACTCATGGTCAAAAATATCTGGGAAGCCGTGGCCTGGGGGGAAGCAGGCCTCGCACAGCCGCTGCCACACTGCAGGTACAGAGGTCCTCGCTCCTCCCTCTGGGCCCGGCCGGCCTTGGTTGGCCCCTGGCTGCACCTTCAGCCCACACACCAGGAGACACACAGAGCCAAGCTCAAAAAAGGCTATGCTGTCCATGGCTGCACAACTATTTCTGCCCTCCTCGGGGAGAGGAGCAGGTGTGGCAATGCCCAAGTCCTGAGCTCATTGCCTGTCGAGGGGACAGGCCCTTCCTGACAGCCACATGTCCCCACAGCAAATATCAGGAGAGCTGTTTGCGAAGAGCCAGCTGGCGGCATGTCCGGAGGTGTCAGGCTGCAAAGGCTTGGGGCTGATTAAATTGCCTCGGATGGGGCACTAAAGCCATCTTAGAGCAGGCAGATGTTTTTGTGCTTTTTTGTACGTGTGTGTTCTTCTTATTCCCCATCCTGGATATCAAAGGAGAGAGTCCGGGAGAGGATACCGGCATCAGAAAAACCAAACTTCTAAGGGAATCTTCTCTCTGGTCTCCCAAGGGGGAGGGAGTTCGGCACCCTGCAGATGGGCTATGAAGGAGCAAATGACTCGGTTGTCAGAAGTGTAGGCAATGAACCCTGTGTAGCAAAGAGGAAATTGTTAAAGGGGAAACGGGCTTTGGGGGGATTTTAAACTGCAGCTCAATCCAGCAGTTCAGAAGAGAAACGCTGGTGGAGTGTCTGCAGCATCCGAGTTCAAATTCTGACACTATTTCCTTGCCGTGTGACCTAGAGAAAGCCATTTGCCCTCTCTGGTCCTTGGTCGTCTAGTCGGTAAAGTGGGAAAATAATATCACCTACTTCAAGGAGCTGCTGGAGGGTTTCAGTGAAAAGCTAGAAAGTGCTTAGCCCAAGGCTTGACCTACAGTGAGCGCTCAATAATGGTAGCTGTCCTTGTTACCTTCATTATTATTTCCGCTGAGGCCTGGTGCCTACGTCTGTTCCTTAATGCAGATGGATTGTCCAGGCTGACCTTCTCACAATGCCGGAAGTCAGGGAGAACATGAAATCACACTCATTTACATTTATTTATTTATTGGGCTGGTAACAGTTCACATGCTAATTCGTTCCTAGCAGCAACCCGATGAAATGCAGCCTGTGAAATTATCATCATGAATGCATCATCACCAACAGCTCTGTGAAATGATCACCATTCTCACCGTACACATGGGGGGCCACATCGTCTGTTGCCTCGTAACAAATCACCCCAATACTGAGCGACTTAAGACAACAATGAACGTTCGCTACCTCACACAGTTTCTGTGGCCCGGGAATTCAGGGGTGACTTGGCCGCACGGTTCTCTGAGGAGAGACAGCCAAGTGCCAGCCAGGAGGCCACGGTCATCGGAGGCTCGGCTGGGGCTGGAGGATCCGCTTCCACGGCCGGAGGCTGACGTGACGCTGGTGGCGCGTGGCCTCAGTTCCTCACGAGAGCCAGCCATGGGTTTCTTGCGTGTCCTCCCAAGATGGCCCAGGGTGTCCCCCAGAGTGAGTGATCCGGGAGAAAGACAGAGGCTGTGATGTCTTTTTAAAATTTTTTTAATTTTAACTCATTTTAGAGAAAGAGAGAGTGAGAGATGTTGACTTGGTGTTCCACTGGTTTATGCATTCATTGGCTGGCTCTTTTTTCTTTAATCCTCACCCCAGGACATGTTTCCATGGATTTTGAGAGAGAGCAGAGGGAGAGCATCATTGTGAGATGGAAACACTGATCGGCTGCCTCCCGTACGTGCCCCAGCCAGGGATCGAACCCACAACCTAGGCATGTGCCCTGACCAGGAATCAAACTGGCAACCCTTTGGCACACAGGACCACACTCCAACCCACTGAGCCATGTGGCCAGAGCTCGTTGGCTGGTTCTCGCATGTGCCCTGACCAGGAATCAAACCCTCAATCCTGGTGTATCGGGCCAACGCTCTCACCGACTGGGCAACCCAGCCAGGGCGCTGCATGGTCTTTATCCCCCAATTTTTTTATTATGAAAAAATACACATAACACAAACTTGGCCATCACTAGCCTTCTTTTAAGTGTACAGTTCACAGTATTAAATAGATTCATCTTTTTGTGCAACCATCACCACTGGCCATCTCCAGAAAATTTTCAACTTACAAAGCTGAAACTCTGTACCCATGGAAGCTAACTCCTCACTCCCCACATCCTCGGGCTGCCACCCTCCTACCCTCTGTCTGTATACACTTGACTCCTCGAGGCACCTCATGTAAGTGGAGTCACGCAGTCTTCTGGGGACTAACTCATTTCATTTGGCACAGTGTCTTCCAAGTTCATCCACGTTGTGGCACGTGGCAGCATTCCTGTCCTTTTTAAGATTTTATTTATTTTATTATTAGAGAAGGAAGGGAGGGAGAAAGAGAGAGAGAGAAACATCAATGTGCAGTTGCTGGGGGCCGTGGCCTGCAACCCAGGCATGGGCCCTGACTGGGAATCGAACCTGTGACGCTTTGGTTTGCAGCCCGCACTCAATCCACTGAGCTACGCCAGCCAGGGTGAATTCCCATCCTTTTTAAGGCAGAATAGTGTTCTACTGTCACAACGTCTTTTTATTATCCAGCCCTGGAAGTCACGCACGCTGTCACTCCCAAAGCATCCTACTGGTCGTCTGGGCCAGCCCCATTGACTGTGGAGGAGGACGACACAGGGAGCGAATACCAGGAGGTGAGAATCAATAGCGTTTATCTTTGAACCCGGCTACCACAGAGCTGAGTTCCCAGACGTTTAACAATGTAACCTGAGGTCACACAACAGGCAAGTGTCAGACCTGGGATTCGAACACAATCACACACCACAAGTGCAAGGTGTGACCCCCCGACAGTGCCACTGCCCCTCGACCCACACCTCGACACAGCTGCCACCGACGCAGGGAGAGGCACCCCGTGGGGCAGAGACTCCGCAGCGGAAGGTCAGGGGGCCTGGGCTGGAGCCTCAGTTCTGGCGCTAATTCACTCACCACGTGACCTCGGGCAAGTCACTGCCCCTGCCTGGGCCTCAGTTTCCTTATTGGTCAGGCAGCGGCAAGAGTAACTACTTCCCGTGATGTTGAGGCGAATAAAGAAAATGAATGCAGCCTCTGAAGCTCAGTCCACAGCCAGGCAGAAAGAATACATTTCCTTCCCGTAAGTTTTTCAAACGTTTGGTTATTTACTGGGTAATCATTTCCTGTGGCAGCAACTGGAAAGGCGTGAAAGGACCTGCAAGGAAAATCTCCCTCGCTCCGTCCGTCAGGCACCCAGTTTCCCTCTCCGGAAGCGACCACTGTCACTGGTGTCTTGTCGAAATACCGCATTTCTCTGTTTTCTTAAACCTCCCTAGCTGAGTTGGGAAGAATGTCAGCTCAGTCCCTCTTGGGGCTGCGGGTCCTGGCTCCCACCTGGCACCAAGGCATGGAGGGTGGCGGGAGACATGGTCTTCTAGTTGTCAATTATCTCACCACCTTAGTAACTTTGGAGATGCCCCGTGTCCCAGGCATGGGACCCTGGAAGCCAGAACCCTGGCAACCAAGGGGAGGAGTTGGGATTTGAACCCAGGTCCGGAGCCCAAGCTCTGAAGCACTTCATTACTCCACCAAGTGCAGGGGGTGAGTCTTGGCAGCATTAGGGAGAACGTCAAAATGGCAAGCATGCAACTGCCCAGCAGTGATGAATAGCACGGCCTCTCCTTGGAATAATATGCATGACTTAAGATTTTAATTATGGATAATGCAAAGATATTAAAAATTCTTCAGCTATAATGTGAAGTTAAAAAATAAATAATTCTAGACACAGCGAAGGCACTGCAGAAGTTCTGCCAATCCCCTCCCGCATCAAAGGTGAGATCGGGTGTTTCTTCTGGGCTGTCACTCTGGCGGGTGTCACCCTGCCACAGCCCTCCCGGCACCAGGCTCTTCCTGCCTGTGACTCAGGCGATCTGGTTAACCCAGCAGACTTGGGGACCAGGCAGCCTGGGTTCAAAGTCTGGCTCCTCTACTTTCAGTCTGTGTGACCTTGGGCAAGTCATTTCACTTTTCCGAGTTCTGTGAACTGGCACTAGTAACAACAGCTCCAAAGACTAGAGTGAGGATTGAATGTGCCGTCTCTTGTGAAGTCCTAGGGTCACAGTCACTAAATGTTAGTTACTGTGGCTTGTCCCCTCTGTACCACACTGTGAGCTCCATGCAGGGCAACAACCTTGGCTTATCTGTGTGCTAGGCACCCAGCACGGAGCCTGGCATTCATTCCACAGCTATCTGTCCAACACCTTCTCTGTGCCAGGTCCTAGGGAGATAAAGGTAAATGAGACTTGGTCTGCACTCTCATGGGGTTTATATTCTGGTAGGGGCACAGCCAATAAATAAATAGGCAACTAAGTAAATAAGAAGACATGGGCTAGTGCTCAGCACTATGGAGAAAATGAAATGGGTGGTGATAGAGGGGGCCTGGAGAGTGTTGCTCTGGATAGGCAGTCAGGGAAGGCCTCCCAGAGGTGGTGATTGTGAGACAAGCTCGGATTGACAGGAAGAAGCTAACCACAGGAAGATCCGGGACAGCAGACATTCCGGCACAAGGCACAGCCAGTGCAAAGGCCCTGGAGCAGGAAACTCTGGGGCCAGCTTACTGGGGGAGGAGGAGGGAGGAGGACAGGGGTGGGTAGGAGGTGGGGGAGGCCAGCAGGAGCCCCATCCCACAGCACCTCACCAAGCTGAGTGGACGACGTGGAGATCTCTCTCCATTGGCGGGTTTAAGCTGGGGAGCAACATCGTCCTTGCATCCCAGAGCATCTCACCTAATGAGAACGGTCCCAGCCTGAATCCAGAGGCCCCTGCTCACTGAAGCAGGGTCCGGACTCAGCCTGCAGTCACTGCCATCCATCCTTGTCTCGGCCTCCTTGCAAGCCAGACTCGAGCCCCCATTAATATAAATGAGGCCCTTTGCTGACTCGATTTCCAAATGAGTCCAGCCACTCAAGATCTCTATTCTGGGAAATGGGAAATTTATGTAATGAAAATTAAAAGAGAAACTGGGGAAGCAGCTCCTTAAGTGCCTTCTCCGGTAAGTGAGCCAGGTCTGCACAGCTGGCAGGAGATGGATGAAGCTGCTACCCCAGGCTGCTGGGGCCTGTGACCCGCAGGGAGGCACCTCGGCTGCAGGCTGCAAGCCCGTGATAATGACAGCTCGTGCCCACCGCTACTGCCCAGCCTTATTTGAAGCACTTTACTTACAGGTAACCCACACAACCACCTGAGGGGGTAGGCGCTACTCTTTTCCCCATTTTATAGATGGGGAGACTGAGGCTCATATTGGAGGAATTACTTGATCAAGGGCACACAACAAAATAGTGGCCAAAATGGGACTGAGGTTTGTAACCCTCACAGACCCGGAGCTCAGGCAATGTGGAATGGAAGAAAGGCTCTGGAGTCAAAGCAACCTGGGTTCGAATCCAACACCAACCACCGTCCTGCTGTGTGACCTTGGATAAGCCATTTGCCTCCCGAGGCTCGACTCTTCTATCACCACAGCCCTGTCTCCAGAGGGTTTATCTGTGAATTACAGGAGATGATGCATAAAGATCTCAAGCACAGGATTTCAGATGCCCCCTCAAACTGGCTTATACAAAGGGGAAAAAATGTAAACTCTTAGAACTTAATAGTCTTGAAAGCATCCAAGATGGCAGAGGAGTACGTGGAAGTAACACTAACCTCCTTCCAGGACCAAACTGGAATCACAACTAAATTATAGAAAAATTGCCCTGGCTGGCATAGTTCAGTGGATTGAGCGTGAGCTGCGAACCAAAGTGTCGCAGGTTCGATTCCCAGTCAGGGCACATGCCTGGGTTATAGGCCACGGCCCCCAGCAACCGCACATTCATGTTTCTCTCTGTCTCTCTCCCTCCCTTCCCTCTCTAAAAATAAATTAAATCTTTTTTAAAAATCATCCTGAATAACCAACTGAACACCAGCTGGAGAGAAGCCTTATCACCGGGGACTAATGGAAGAAACCACATCACCACAACAAGACTAGTAGGGAATGCGGAGAACTTAATAGTGTTAGGGTAATGGCTTCAGGTACGGCTGGATCCAGAAGACGTCAGTAGGGCTCAGGTTTTTTTTTTTTCTCTTTCTCCATGTAGCAGGCCCTCGCTAGGAGTTTTCAGGGTTATATCATTATTATAGCTAGAACTCTTGGTTCAAAGAGAGCTTATTTTTTCCAGCAGAGCAGCAAAATTCCCAGGATTCACTCTGACTGGATCCCCTTGGATCATATGCTCCTCCCATAACCAATCTCTGCAGCCCAAGGGATGGACTATGCTGATTGCGCCACCTGGGTCACACTCCCACTGCTGGAGCCAGGGAAAGGCTGCAGAAAGCCCAGGTCAAACCACTCATGAACTCTAACTCTGCAGGTGGAGAGAGTGAACATTGACAAGAGATGTAGCTTAAGATGGCAGGAGGAAGTGACCTCATAGGCACCTGCTGCAGGTCCAGCTTCCTGCTCCTGGAGAGGCGGTTCTCAGACGTGGGGTCTGAACCTGTGCACCAGGTAAGACTAAAAAAAAATCACAATAATGTGTCCTAGATGCTTCACAATCTAATCTTCACATGCAAAGGAGAGGTTACTATTATCATCATCGATGCCATTGCACAGGTGGAAAACTAAGGCAAAGGGCTACTTGCCCAAGGTCAAATGGCTGTTGGGTGGCAAAGCTGAAAACATACCTGGCAAAGCCATGACCCCAGCTGCCATGCCGGACACTGGTAAATGAGCAAAGGGCCTCAGTCCAAAGCTCCTAGGAGTGCTGGGAGGAGGCTCGCGCCTTACGCCAAGAGCGCCACCGCCCAGCTCTGGCCCATCCTTGGTGGCACCCGGGAATGTAAACCCACTATGGCACGATGTTCTAACTTTCCAAAACACACCAGAGTTCCATGTGAACTCTCCTGATTTCCAAGCGTGGACTCAGCTGTTTAAACGTCAGGCGATGCAATAAATCACAGCATCATTCTTGGTGTCTAGGCAGGACCAGTGCGAGATAAAAACTCAGGGCCCCTGGTTCAAAAATTATGAAGAATTGAAAGACAGCGGCTGCAGAGCATTAAACCAAGCAGTTGCCCCGGGTGCACACCTGTGGAGCCAGCCCTGCCTCTAAGGATTCCTACATACTTGTTGAATCAAATGAAAGGGAAGGACAGAGGAAAGAAAACAGACATGTATTCGGTACGTACAACGTGTCAAACATAGCTTTGTACTAAAATGGGTAACAATTATCAAGCGCTCCCTATGTGCTGGCACTGTATGTACGAATGCATTTAAATCTCACGGCCATGTTATGCTATTATTCCCATTTTCCAGATGAGGAAACTGGGACTTAGGGAAGCGAAGTCATTTGGGTCCTGCTAATACTTGACGGAATTGCCTGAGGTGGCAGGGTGAGGGAGCACAAACCGGAAGGGGTGAGATAAGAGAGGGAGAGAAAAGCAAGAGGAAAAGAAGCGACCCAGGCCTGTCTCCCGAGCTGGGCTGCTCTCCGGTCTCTGCCACGACCGTGTGGAATTTGGGGAGGCCGCCACACCACCCCCCCGACAAGGGCCTGTGGCATTTCTGAATCATGGTGCCATCCGCCCCGGTTTGGCTCCTCTCCGGAGATCCAATTACTAAATGCAGCCGCATTCTTTAAAAATGTCTCTCCTCTTATGTAATGCAATAGTGACAAACGCCAAACAGATGGTGCTGTGACAAGCTTTTTAAAAGTTGATTAGGAGCTCATCTTTCAAAATTAAGGTATGGGCATGGAAACGAGCCTCAGCCGGCCACGAGACTCCATCAAGATAAGTCACTCGGTGAATTCACTGGCCGTGCCCACCTCCTCCCAGCCAGGGTTTGACACGAGGGGCGGGTGGTCAAGTTGACTTGTGAGCAGCAGTCAGAAGCTACCTGGTTTGCATGGAGTGGAGAGATGTCTTGGAGCCTCTCAAAAAGCCCAAAATGCTGGAGCCTCTTCCATCGATCACCAAGACTATTTTTCAAACTTTTACATAGTCTCCAAGAGAACTGACCATCTCCCTCTCCTGCAGGAAAATGGGTTAGTCACATACCATCAGATGTTGCCAGGGAGCTCTCCCCCCGCCCTCCTTTCTCAGCATTCGAGGATGAGATCATTCCATTTGGAGCCAATTATAGATGGAAGGCACTGGGGATGTGCAAAGAAACCTCCTCAGAGGCCCCTCTTCCCATCATAACAGGCTGTACCGTGGCAGGATAGGCAGGAACAGGAGGCTGAATGTCCGGTCCCAAGTTCAAGCTCGGGGTTCTGTGAAGGCCGTGCATTCCTAAGTCATAGCTCGGATCTGTTCACAGCTAGAATGCCGGGCCATCGGCTAAATGGAGTTGGCTGACCTCAGAAGTTCAGAGCTAGATGAGTTCGTGGAGACCATCGCTGTACAGACAGGGTAACTGGGGCGCAGAGAGGGGAAGGGACTTGCTCACGATCACGCAGAAGGTTGGTGGCAAAGCCAGATAGCTTGAGGGTAGCTCCCCCACCTCCCGTGAGGAGGATATCTGCTGTCCGGGACCTTCCCAGCCCCCTTTGCTGCTGTTTCTGATCCCAGCACCCTGAGTTTTCCTTGGGGAACTAGCTTCTCCCCGCTCTCGGTTCATGGGGTTCAAGTAGAACTGACCCCTCCCCTACCCCCAGGGATAAGCACCTAGCCCCTCCCCAGGCAATCAGAACAGTCCATTGCCCAGTGCCTGGTTGGTTCAGGGGTGAGCATGCGAGATGCACCACATCGATTAGCAGTAACCCCGGGACTTTAGTGGAGGCGAAGGTCCTCCACTAAATGAGAAGCTCTCTTCCTCCTGGCCATGCTGAACCGGCAGGAAGAAAGCCTAGAGCTCCTGGTGGCCGTCTCTGCCACCACGAGATGCCTGCCGAAAAGTGGAGCCAATGCAGAGGAGGGCGGGGCCCAAAGAAAGTGACCCGGCAGCTTCAACCTTTATATTTTTTAAAGATTTTATTTATTTATTTTTAGAGAGGGAAGGGAGGGAGAAAGAGAGAGAGAGAGAGAAACATCAGTGTGCAGTTGCTGGGGGCCGTGGCCTGCAACCCAGGCATGTGCCCTGACTGGGAATCGAACCTGCGATGCTTTGGTTCTCAGCCGCGCTCAATCCACTGAGTTATACCAGCCAGGGCGAGCTTCAACCTTTAAACCCCTTTAAACCCCTGGGTCCAGCTGTGCCTGAAGGTAATGCTATCCAGGATATTTTACCTACATGAGTCAAATTTTTTCCATTTTTGCTAAAGTTGGTTAAGTTTCTGTCCCTCATCCCTTAAACAGTGCTGGCTTGGAGTCCTCGGATGTGGGGTCAGGTTCTAGGAGCACCCCACTGCTTGCTTCCCACCTCCATCCTCACAACGTTGCTGATCTTAAAGCTTTTGCTGGATGAGGTGGCTCCCCCTCTGCCGTAGATTCACGGACTCTGCACAAGCTCCAGCAGCGCACTCCAGGGGGAGCACCCCAGGCAGATGTCACATTTCATGGTACCCCAGAGACGGCTGTGCCTTCTGCACACCTGTAACTGCTCCCGCCACAGCCTTTGTCTGCCTGTTCAGTCAAGGGCACAATCTTTGGAATCCAGTTCGAATCCCAGCTCCGGCATTTCCTAATCATGACAGCTCACGCAAGTCACTGGACTTTCCTGAGCCTCAGTTTCCTTACCTGTTAATGGGGAAACGATCCCCTGCCTTACAGGATCATTGAGGGTATTAAACCAGGCAGTACTACCTAGAGGTGAAAAATGGTAGCTATGAGGGACTCGAGAAAGTATACACTGCAGAGCCTGGGCAATTCAAACACTTACAGTCTGCTTGGGAAGACCCCACACAGACACAAAACAATCACATAAAACGGCCTCCTACGGCCAGAACAAGTGTAGGTGCAGACGCAGGGGGAGCTGGCTTCCAGGGAGCCTGGCCTGGATGTGAGTAGGGCAGCCCTCTCACTGGCCTCCTGGCCGGTCCACACCTCTCCCCACTTCCTGCCCCAGCACCTCGCCCCAGACCAGTGTGCACAGGTGCTGCTGAAAAGCTTACCCAGTGACTCATTCATTCTCTGAGAGGGGGAAGGGACAGCGATTCCCAGCAGCGCCCCCAGTCCTGAGTTAGGAAGGAGGATTGAGTAGCGGCAACATTTGGGGTAGTTCCTGCTCAGCCCCGAGGGCAGGTGAAAGACACAGCCTTTCCCCCAACTCCACTCTCCGGGCTCCTGGGTCCAAAGGCAGGGAAAACTGAACCAGTGCATGCCTAGCAAGGCACGGGCGTGAGTCACGGCTCCCCCAAAGCTCTGTATCCATCACAGGGGTGCTTCCCCCCAGTGGGGGACTCAATCTGAGGTGGCTTCACACCAACCCAGATGGGACGTCAAATAACGGACTACCAGATGGATGGACCTTGGACGCATGATGCTCGGTGAAAGAAACCAGACATAGAAGACCATGTGCAGGATTCCATTTATATGAAACGTCCGGAATAGACAAACCCATAGTAACAGAAAGTAGATTAGTGGTTGCCTAGGGCTGGAGAGGTGTGACCAGTGGGGAGTAACTGTTAATGGGTGCGAGGTTTATTTTAGTGGGGGGACAAAAGTTGTTCTAAAACTTGACCTTCGAGATGTTTATAAAAGTCTTCTGACTATACCCAAAAGGACTGAACGGTCCCATTTACGTGAGTGAATGGTATGGTATGTAAATGGAATCTCAACAAAACTGTTAAAAATACATTAATAACGGTCAGCTCCCAAGGGGAGAAAATGAGCCACCTTTCAAATCTTGTGACTCTCCTGATTTGTCAGGGGTCCAGGCCTCCGTTAGCTGTCAGCGTGTCCTTACTACTTCTCACACACGTGCACGTTTCTTGTTCCAATACGAAGAGAGTAGCCTTCACACTCAGCTTCTCGGACAGGCAACCATACCTCGCCACACTTGTTTGGTTCCCATTGTATTCACTTTCCTGATTGTCTTCTAATTACGGCAACTGATCATTCATTCTTCCATTAAACAAACATCTCCTGAGCATTACTGTGTGCCAGGCACTACTCTAGGCACAGGGCACAGAGCAGGGAATCAGACAGACCAAAACCCTGCCCTCACGGTGCTGACGTACTGCCAGTACAGGGAATCTTAGCAGGTGTAGCTCATGGGTTTCAAATCCCTGCTGCACCATTTACCAGCTGTGTGGTCTCGGGCAAGTGGCTTAACCTCTCTGTGCTTCCATTGCCTCACATGTAAAATGGGGCTATAATTGCATGTAACTCAGCATCCAATGAGTCAATATGTGTCGAGAGCTGGAGCAGTGCTTGGCACACTGTAGGTACATAATAAATGTTGGCTACTATTGTTTATTTTCATTTCTAGTTTGAGAAAACATTTCCTCTTTAAACACATGCATTTACGTTTAAGCTGTCTTTTGAAATAAGTTTATTTCAGTACAAAAGGCGGGGGAGGAGGGGAGAATCCCTAATAAGGAAGTGCTCGGGTAGGGAGGACAGGGCGAAGCCACGAGAGTTCGTGTAGGAGAGGACGTTCAGGAAGCTCTGAGCCACGGGGACACGTCAGTGAGGCTATGGCTCAGCCGGCACCGTGTGGACACATACAGCTGTTTTCGGTGCCACCTTACGGACGAGGCTTATTCCTTCAGTATCGGAACTGCAGACTTCCGCTCACTCCTTGGTCCTACAGGATCCCAAGCCCTAGTCAGGTAGGGGTTTCCCCACCAGCTAGGGAGGCTTTGGAAAGAAGGGGTCTAAGGGTGGGCGAGGAGGCGGCTGGCAGACCGGGCGACCCCACATTTGCATGTGGATAAACCAGAAGAAACAACTGGGGAGTGAGACAGACCATGCAACCCAGGGTTCCAGTGCCATGAAATAAAGCCTCAAAACCCCTGACTGAAAAAACCTGCGGGGGTTGTGGTGGTGGGAGAAACTCCCAGCCTCACAGGAGGGTTCATGAGAGAGACCCACAGGGTCCTAGAATATATACAAGCCCACCCATCCTGGAATCAGAACTAGAAGGGCCCAGTTTGCTTGTGGGAAGCAGGGGAAGTGACTGACAGTCAGCCAAGAGCAGAGCAAGTGGTATTGCTTCCTCTTGGACCCCTCCCCCACATACAGTGCCACACTACAGTGACATGGGTTACCCTGTCCTGGGGAATACCTAAGACTCCGCCCCTTACAACATAACAGGTACACCAAGACAAAAAAGTATGGCCCAAATAAAAGAACAGATCAAAGCTCCAGAAAAAAATATGACTAAGCAATGAAGAGATAGCCAACTCTATGCAGAGTTCAAAACACTAGTAATCAGGACGCTCACAGAATTGGTTGAGTATGGTCGCAAAATAGAGGAAGAAGTGAAATCTATGCAAAGTGAAATAAAGGAAAATGTGCAGGGAACCAACAGTGACAGGAAGGAAACTGGGATCCAAATCAATGGTTTGGAGCAGAAGGAAGAAATAAACATTCAACCAGAACAGAATGAAGAAACAAGAATTCACAAAAAATAAGGAGAGGCTTAGGAACCTCCAGGACAAATTTAAATGTTCCAACATCTGAATCATAGGGGTGCCAGAAGGAGAAGAGGAAGAGCAAGAAATTGAAAACTTATTTGAAAACATAATGAAGGAGAACTTCCCCAATCTGGCAGAGGAAATAGACTTCCAGGAAGTCCAGGAAGCTCAGAGAGTCCCAAAGAAGTTGGGTCCAAGGAAGCACACAACAAGGCACATTATAATTACATTACCCAAGATGAAAGATAAGGAGAGAATCAAAAGCAGCAAGAGAAAAGGAGAGAGTTACCTACAAAGGAGTTCCCATAAGACTGTCAGCTGATTTCTCAAAAGAGACCTTACAGGCAAGAGGGGGCTGGAAAGAAGTATTCCAAGTCATGAAAGGTAAGGACCTCCATCCAAGATTGGTCTATCCAGCAAAGTTGTCATTTAGAGTGGAAGGGCAGATAAAGTGCTTCCCAGATAAGGTCAAGTTGAAGAAGTTCATCATCACCAAGCTCTTATTATATGAAATGTTAAAGGTATTTATCTAAGAAAAAGATGATCAAAAATATGAACAGTAAAATGACAACAAACCCACAACTGTCAACAACCGGACCTAAAACAAAAACAAAAACCAACTAAGCAAGCAACTAGGACAGGAACAGAACCACAGAAATGGAGATCACATGGAGGGTTATCAGTGGGGAAGGGGAGGGGGAAGAACAGGGGAAAAGGTACAGGGAAGAAGAAGCATAAATAATAGATACAACATAGACAGGGGGAAGTTAAGAATAGTATAGGAAATGGAGAAGCCAAAGAACTTATATGTATGACCCGTGGACATGAACTAAGGTGGGGGAATGCTCATGGGAGGTGGGGTGCAGAGCAGAGGGGGATAAAAGAGAGAAAAAAACGGGACAACTGTAATGGCATGATCAATGAAATATACGTAGAAAAAGAAAGAAAGAAAGAAAGAAAGAAGGGGTCTGGACAGCGAGGGGCTGCGGCGCTAGATGAACACGAAGCTGTGGACCTCCGGGCAGGAGCAGTGCGGGAGCCGCCCGAGCCTCTCCCAGCTCCCTCGGCACCGGGGGTGGCCGGCCGCTTGCCACAGCAACAGCTGGTTCCTGCAAGAGACGGGGTTGGCTCGGTGGCATTAGGAATCTCCAGAATCCAGGGACGTGTGTCTATGTGGCTTCCTTCATGCAAAAAATATTTAAGTCACAGTTTATGACGGCGTTGTACAAAGACAAATGTAACCCAAGCTGGGTTCATGATCATGGTGACTATTACAGCTTTTTTCTTCTGATTTTAAAAAAAAATTTAAAGATTTTATTTATTTATTTTTAGAGAGGGAAGGGAGGGAGAAAGAGAGAGAGAGAGAGAGACATCAATGTGCGGTTGCTGGGGGCCATGGCTTGCAACGCAGGTATGTGGCCTAACTGGGAATCGAACCTGTGACACTTTGGTTCGCAGCTCGTGCTCGATCCACTGAGCTATGCCAGCTAGGGCTCTGATTTTAAAATTTCAACGTTTTACATTTTCACGGGCCCTGAGAGTGGGTGGGCACCGGGCTCTGTGTCTACAGCGCCTGGTGGAGCGCGGCCCTGAGTCAGTCACAGCGCCAACCCCAGAGGCTCCACGGGCCAATCCAGGCTCAGCTCCTAGGGTCTGGTGAGGCTGGCCAGGCAGCAAAGTTGCTTAACCTCCCTGCACCCCTTTTCCTCCTGTGGGAAGGCAACGCAGGGGAGTCCCTGAGAATGAAGGCTCTGGAGTCAAGGCAAGCCAGGACCCAGCTCCTAGGAGCCTCTGAGGTCCCTCCAGTGGGTAACAAAGATGTCTCCGCCCCTCTGAAGCACTGGGAGGTTCTGTACGAGGCTGTGTGCAGAGAAAATAAAAAACGATCACAACGTAACAACCAACCACAGTCAGCTGCCGGGGTGAGGGGTGGGGGGTGGGTGCAAACCTCACCAACATCAGAGAGAGCAAAAGCCACCAATTCCAAAAGGCACACACCCTGCAGCATTCCGTGTACGTAAAGTTTGGGGGAAAAGAGCAAAATTAAACTATGGTGTTTAGGGAGCCGCACCAAGTGAAGCTATGAAGAGAACTGTATGAGGGATGAGTATGAACGGCCGTGGTCAGCTTTGCGGGGAGAGGAGGGGCTGCGTGGTTAGGAGGGGCTGGGGGACTGGGTGGTCATGACCCAGGTGTGCCTGCTTTCCAAACATGTGTTAACCTGTTCATATAAGTCTTAGCCAATTCTCTGTAGGTATAATTTAAACCTCTGAAAAAGGCAACATCGTGACAATAACAACACATACTAATGAGCACTTGTTCAGTGCTGGGCACCATTCTAAGCTTCCAAGCCTGTAGGGCCTGGCACACAACAGGGGCTTCGCACATGACAGCATTTAAAGTCACAGTCACTATTGCCATCCTCATCATGTAGAGTGAAGCTGAGGTCCCTTGCCTCCAAGGGGCTTGGGAAGCCCGAAGGAAGTACAGCCCCTACCTGGCGCCCAGCACCCCATAGGTGCGTGACTATGCCAGGTGCGCCTTCTGCTTATCCCAGAGACAGAGACCCTTCTAAGGCTAAATAAACCCTCTTAAAGTCCCCAAATGACATGCTAATCCCTCCTGGGCCTGTGCCCTTTGCACACCCGCCCTCAGCTGCCCTCGGAAAGAATCCAGCTGACGGCTCGTCTCTGTCCACACTCTGATCCTCCACCTCTGCCAGCCCTGCCTGGTGAGCTCATGGCCCAGTCAGACCTCCCATCACCTGTTGTGCGCCTGGGCATGGTGGGAGCAGGGAGGGACGGCCCTCCCTGGCACAGCCATGGCTTTGCTTTCTGTTCTTGCCCCTCCCTGGTGGAGTCAGGGGCTCCTGCTGCCCTCATCTCGGCCTCACCACAGTGCCAGGTCCCTTATCCTGAAATATTTGCATCCCAAAGGAGAAATTTGGGGTCAATCAGAGTTTTAGGGCCAGAAAAACTTATGCAAAGATAGGTGGATAAACCAAGGCTCTCAGAGAGCATCTAGCCCTAAGAATGAATCTCTAATGGTAGAATCTCAGGTCTAAGTGGGAGAGAGATTGAACAGGGGCAGGCAGAGAGAGCCTCTTTAGAGTGTGATAATATTGTTTGCCATTTATTGATTGAACACCTACTATGTGCCAAATTCATTATGCCTCATTTTCACAAAGTACGTATTATTATATCTATTTTTTGTTACACATGACAATATCAGCTTCTGCTACTAAGCATCTCTGAGGGGCCAGGAGCTGTACAAAGGGCATGGGATCCTTCCCACAACCCAAGTGGTGGGGATGGTCAAGGTCAGGTGGAGGGCTGGCCCAGAGTCGCATAGCTAGCAAGGGTCAGAGGTGGGGTTCGAACCTGGCTCTGTGCAGTCCCAATGCCCCCTGTCCATGCACAGCTGTCCGCAGCAGCCTTCTGTCACTGGCACTCCCTGCTCCAGGGAGCAGCGTGCTCAGAATTAAAGGGGAAGAAATGAGCATTCCTTAAACTGGGAGGAGAACTGCCCGACCGAGAGACCCCAGAGAGCGCTCTCCCTCCCACAGGGCAACGATCTCTGCACTGGGGAAGCGCCGTCAGTGGAAACAGTCTAGGCTGCGGTTTAGAGCTTAGCTCGGGGATCCGAAGAGTACAGGTTCAAACCCCACCTCTGCCACTTGCCAGGCAGGTGTATGATCTTGGGCACTGCTCTGCCTCTTAGTCTCCTCATCTCAAAGGGAGGATCCTAAAAGAATCCATATCAGGTTCTTGGAATGTTTCAATGGCATACTCGGTGTTCATGAGTCCTTACCACTCTGGCCACAATGGCGTCACGCTCCCACCCCAGGACCTTTGCACTTGCTGTTTGCTCTGCCTGGAACACCTTCCCCCAGATGTCCACACGTGGCTCCTCCCTCCCTGCCTTCAGATCTCTTCAAACACTACCTCCTCAGAGTCACCTTCCTTAAAAAAGGACCACCGCCAGAACGTCCCCCTCGTTCTGCTTTCTTTCTCCAACATAATTTATGTCTCATCTGACAAATTACAAACGTACTCGCCTCATGTCGGTCTCCTGACGGCAGAATGTTGTCTCCCTCAGAGAAGGGACCACATCCGCTTTGTTCGCTGCATCTCCCCGTGCCCGAAACACTGCCTGGCCCATGCTCCACGGCAAGTGTTCAACCAATATTTATCGAGTGAATGAGTGCATGGATGGATGCCTATAAAGAGCTTAGAATAAGGCTCGGCACATAGTGAGCACTCAATACACGTTAGCTGCTGTGTGCTAAGTGCTTTAATTATATGCTAAGTGCTTTCTGACACACCTGCCCTTGTGGGAGGCGGTCTAGGGGGCTGTTATAAGCCAGATCTAGGTCAAATCCTGCTGCATGACCTTGATTGAAGCACCCTGCCCCTCTGAGCCTTACTTTCTGCATCTCTGAGATGAGATAACCGAATGTGGCTTTTCGGGAATTTGGAGGACTCAACTCCCTTCTCTCGAGCTATGCTAAGTGCTCGGCTTGCACAGTCTGGCTTGCCCTTCACTGTTGCCCCGTGGGGAGTTCCTCTTCTTATCTGCATTTTCAGATGAGGAAATTGGGGCGAGGATATTTGCCCTGGGTCACACGGCTGGAAGAAGTGGCAAGGGCTGCTTCTCCTTGGACACAGAGACCAGGACCTCCCCGGGCCCCGCCCTGACCAGGGAGCAGCATCTCACTCCTGCGGCGCGCCGTCATCTCCTGAGCAGCAGAGACGACCCCGGCTCTGCAAGTCACGCTCCCCACGCCCCTGTCCCACTGCTCACCCTCCAGCCCCGCCGCCGTCTCCGTGGCAACGTGGGCTCCTGGCATCCTGGGCAGGCCACTCACACCTCACACACACCGTGTGGCCCTGGGTCAGATACTTCATCCACTGGGCATGGGGTGCCCTGGCCTGCCGGCAGCTCCCTGGAATGGGCCCCAGCCGGAACTGGACGCAGTACCTGCAGTCACACAGGGAGACACCCCCCAAGCACCTGTGAGCATGTACAGCGCTCCTACAGTGCACCTAGCCCTGCGGAGGCCCAGGCTGATGCAACTTCTGCCTGCTACAGGAAACTCTGCGGCAACCCAAGCATTGAGTCCAGTGGAACAGGGGAATCCTGCGGGGTAGGTGTCCGCCCGGTTCACAGATCAGGAAACTGAGCATCAGAGAGTTAATTTGCCTGTGGTCACACAGCTAGTAAGTGCTATAAACCCCCAAAGCCTAAACTGACATTCCTAAGCACTCCACTGCATTTCACACGAGATCTTATTTTGATAGAAGAGATTCCCCACGAGAATTACTTCAAGTTCCCATTATGGGGTACTTGAAGTAAGGGCCAATTTGCCAAAATTTTACCTCTAACCAACTTTTCTGCAAATGGCGGTAAATGGCTCCGCCTGCTGGAGGAGACGCAGCTTAACAAAGACTGGAGGGGTGACTGCACGGGGCGTGCGCCCCCTGGTGGCTGCAGCCTCTGGGAGGCCCAAGGACTACACCGTTTTCTCCTAAGTCAGCCCCAAACCTGTGTCCCCAGCCCCTCTATCTGAGCTGCCCCTAGAACTCCTCAGGAATCTGCCTCTTACCAGAAACCTGAGATAAATGGAACTTTCATCTTCTCAACATACTTTCTCTTCCCTTTTTGTAGTTTATTTATCGGGAACTCTTGCCCTCACCGTATTTGGTCTTGGAGGGGCCATAAATCAGGGTGGCTGGTCCAGGATGCCCACCCTACCACTAGCCTGGGCAATGATTAAAGCAGACCAATCAGAGTTCCTGTCCTCTGGGCCACAGTGATTGGTTCAAAGATGGGCCTGGGATCCAAGCAGGACCAATCAAATTCCCCAGAAATAACACACTGACACTGGGAGGAAGGGATCCTTCCCCCGCCCCCCCTCCGCAGTGCCAAGCTGGGAGGATGTGAGGCTGCTGGTTCCCGTGTTGGCTGCTGCAGGGAGAATGGCTGCTGGAGAATGAAGCCAATATATAGGTGGGGCGGGGGAGGGGGTAGAAAGAGAAAGAATGAATATAAATATGAGTGAGTCCTGACATATTTGACTCGACTCCAGCCATGCTTGAAGTGACGCTATTTCAGAACTTCCTTTCTAGTTATCCTCGTATAAACCAGTAATAATCCATTTCACCTGAGCCAGTTGGAGCTAAGTTTCTGTCACCTGCAATGAAAGGAACCCTAATATAGCTCCGTCCCCATCCCCACGGCCACTGCTTTTGTTCAGACCTTGTTCTTTCCACTGGCATTTACTGAACACCTGGGGCCTGACCTCACACCGCCTCCCCTCACACACCGGTCTGCCTCCAGTCCTTGCAATCCACCCTTTGCCAGGTGCAGGGCGACCACCCCGGTCCAGACCACCCTCATCTCTCACCTGGACCCCAGCAGCAGCCTCCCCTTCGGTCTCCTGATTCTCCCCTTGTCTGTCTCCGAGTGCCACTCAAAGGCATACTGTGAAAACTCCAGTGAGATCATGTTACTCTCTGCTCCAAACCCTCCCATGACTCCCATCTCTTGTGAGAAAGCGTCCGGCTTCTCACCACAGCCTACAGGCCCTGTGCAATCTGACCACCCCCCTCCTGCATGTTTCTGACCTTCTTCCCTATGCGCTCACTCTCCCTGCACGCCAGCCACACGGGTCTTGCTGATCCTTGCACACACCGGGCCTGCCCTGCACTTGCTGGTCCCTTTGTTAGACATGCCCCTACCCCAGAAAGCCTCCTCCAGATCTTAGTTCAAGTATCACCTCAAGGAGGACATCGCTGGCACCCCTCCCCCTCCCCTGCTTTATTTCTCCCCATAGCCCTGAGCACCATCGGCATGCTGTTTGCTGACTGTCCTTCTCATCCCACTAGACTGACTGTCCACTCCGTGAGGACCCCTGTTTCTGTCCTTTTTTCCTTCTTGCTGTCACCTCAAGGCCTACCACAGTGCCTTTCACACAGTGGGCACTCCATAAACGTTGAGTGAGTGAATGAATGGACGGATGGATGAGTTTGAATGGAGACCAGTTATTAAGGACTCCAAAATTATGTTAATGAGCTTACAAATGTATCAGGACAAAAAATGTCAAAGCAAGAGAAAGACATGATGGAAGTTTAATCCAAGGACAATGTTCACCAGTTTTAGTTTCACCTTGGGTTCATTTGCGTCAACTTACCCGCCTACCTCCTGCTCCTTGGGGACGCCTCGCTTTCTCCGCTCCTCCCCATAGCTGCCCGTGGTTATCAGAGCAGGGACTGTGGGCCAAGGACAACAGAGAGTTAGGTAGCTCAGCACCACCCCCTGCCCCGCCCCCCACCGCCCGAGGGCTATGACACCACAGGAAGCTGGGTGAGGTCCTCCCGGCCTCCCAGTCATTTACATGGCGGCCCTATAGAGACCATGGGGTCCCAGAACAGGTTGATGGTCCCCACTAGCACCCTTTGTGTGATGCTGGAGGCAGGATCGTATTGATCTCCGAGACTCAGGGCCTAGCACGGCAGGTTTCAAAGCTTTTCAAATGAATGAGTTTTATAAATAGATGAGTGAGCAAAACAGTAGATAAAAGAGTTAACTGGATGGATGGATGGATGGATGGCTAAAATAATGGAAGAAAGGAAGAATGGATGGATGATGGGTAAATAAATGGGAAGATGGGGAGGACAGGAAAAAGGAGAGACGGAGAGACGACGAATGGGAAGGGTAGATGGAGAGAGAACAGGTAGGTGGATAGGTGAATTAGTAAGAGAAATAAATGGATAAACTTGTGGGTGGGAAGGTGTAAAGATGGAAGAAAGGAGGTACAGAGGGATGGGCAGATAAATGAATTAATAAACTTATTGTGATTGTGTAGGACCAACTTCCAAGCCCCTTCCTAGAGCAGATTAAAACACACACACACACACACACACACACACACACACGGAAGGAAAGGATGGCGACTCCTTAGGGGAAAAAAGTCCAAAACTCGGCAATGGAGCCGAGCCAAAGATTCCCTGTTGGACTAGAGCTCGTGGCCTAGAAGAGGGCCACACTGGGGCATCCGGGACCCTTCCCCTGCTGCTGCCCTAGGGACTGGGCTCAGTCTTTGCAATTTCCCTCCCCTCCTCTCTTTTAACACCCATGGCGCTTCTTTTGGTGCAGCCTAAAGCAGTGAGGAGAGCCCCAGAGAAGCCCAGATTCTAGTCCCAGTGCTGCCTCTTACAGCTCAGTGACCTCAGTCAAGTCACTGCACATCTCTGGGCCCTAGTCTCCTCATAAGCAAAATGGGGATGATACCAGTCCCCGCCTCATAGAGTTGGGATTAAATGAGATGGTTTGTAGTGAGCCGCGTGGCTTGGGCCGGCTTTGCGTCTCCCTGAGCATTGGTTTCCCCTTCTAAAAAATGAGAATAGTATCGCTGGCCTCAGAGAGTCAAGGAATGTGGCCAGGCGCTTAGCGCACAGTAGGGGCAGTCAGGAGAGCCTTCCGGGGACACTGGCATCGGGGCTGGAAGTGATGAGCCAGGCAAGGTCTGATGCAGGTGGCAGGGGACAGGGGGAAGGATTTCAGGCCAAAGGAATGGCACTGCCACTCTCGGCACCCCACTGCCACCTCCCTGGTCCAGCCGCCAACCTCTCTCACCACTGCAGTCACCTCTGCCCCGATCTCCCTGCTACCTTCTGACCCCCTGTCCCCATGAAGATCAGAATGATTCTTTAACACATGGGCAGCCCTGGCTGGTGTGGCTCAGTGGACTGAGTGCCAGTCTGAGAACCAAAGGGTCACCAGTTTGATTCCCCATCAGGGCACATGCCAGGGTTTTGTGGGCCAGGGCCCCAGTAGGGGGGCGTGTGAGAGGCAACCAATCAATGTATCTCTCGCACATTGATGTTTCTCTCCCTTTCTTTCTCCTTCTCTTCCCTTCTCCCTAAAAATCAATAAATAAAATCTTCCTTTAAAAAATAAAGGAAACATGGGCAGAGAGATATGAGGTTACAGGAGGCAAAAGCCAGAACACATGGAGCTTATAGACCATGAGGAGGCAGTTGGGTTTCACCCTGAGGCACTGGGCAGCTACCGCAGAATGGAAAGCAGGAGGGCGACACCACGGGAAGGTGTACGGGGTAGCTGGAGAACGACCACCTCTCCCCACCGGCCTGCAGCACGGGGAGAGACCGGAAGGACACCCCGAGCCCTGCTGCCTGCTCTTCTGCCCCTTCAGGGACACCACTGCACCCTCTTGCTCAGCCTCTTCAGCTGCAAAACTGGCACCACCTATTCTTCTGTACGGGCCTCAGAACCTTTCGTCCAGGTGTGCAAGGCAGCCAGCACCTGTTGTTTTGCCTGCCTTGCATCATTCAACCCAAGTTCCCTTTGGAGACCACCCGTCTCCTACTCTCACGCAGATGGGACTGACCTCCCTCCCAACCTCAAAGGGAGCACATGCCCAGGCTTGGCCAATCAGCATGTTCCATCTGGATTTATTGATGGGTTCAACAGGGGATATATGACCCAGGTCAAGCTAAGAAAATATCATCCCAGGATATTTGCTGAAATTATGAGAAAGAGACTTTTTCTTCTAACAGCTAGGTCGGTTGGAGGGAACCCTGGAGTTATCAAAATGCATTCCCAGATGGCCTGAGAATAAGGCCAACTCAGAGGAAAACAGAGATGAGAGATGGAGAGAGAGTCCTGGCCACATGGCTTGAGCCCCTGGATCCAACCATGCCTGAATGCAAACACTGGACTTTTAGTTACATGAAACACTCATTTTTGCTCAGGTCAGTTTAAACTGGGTTTCCATCACGTGCATGCAAAGTCCTGACTGATTCACACTGGGAGATGGAGGAGAAAGAAGACAAGATGCCCAGAGGAAGCCAGAGATTCTTACCTCATTCACAACGCGAGGACAGGGAATCAGGGCTAAAGGGAGGTAAAGTCTCACCCCAAACTTGGAACGCCCACAGGACCTGACAGTCACTCCTGGTGGCCGCCCCAACTCACACAAGGACTGCTGGCACTCCAGTCCCTGGGGGCTCCGGTACTCCACGCAGCCAGCCCGCTCTTCCAGGTGGGGGCAGGGAGCACCCCCATTCCTTGGCTCCCGCAGGACGTGCCTCCTGCGGACACGGTAGGAGAGCTGACAGGGTTTGGCACAGCGGCTCCAGCCACTCCACTCCGCCACAACGCAGGAGACCGCTGCAAGAGAAGGCAGTATCTCCGGGGCAACTCGGATTGTCAGTGGGCGGATCTTCTCCACCTGCCCCCCAAGCCGGACCTTCGAAAACACCACGCAGAGCACCAGGACCCCTGCAACCCGGAGACCATGCCCTCCCCAGAAGTTTCTGTATGACCAACGCGGGTACATCTACCCACTTTGCACTCCACGTGCGACCTCCTTCCGGTGACCGTTCGGGCCGTTCCCGTCACTCATGCCTTCGGTAAACATTTCCGCAGCACCGGGGACAACTGACTTCACCCTTTCGTGCCTCACTTGCTTCCTTAGTCAAATAGGAAGAAGAACGGGATTCACCCGGTAGGGTGGCCTCGAGGGTGTGATCAGATCCGGCCTACAAAGAACAGGCTTGTGCCACGTGGCGAGAGCTCAGCACATACAGCTACTCCTCCGCGGCGGCGACGTGAACCGCAGCCGCACCGCCAGCCGCACAGATTGGAAACAAGCTCCAGCAGAAGCTATTTCCGGTGTGACGTGTGTCTGTATGGTTTTAACACCTGCAAAGCAGTGCTTCGTAGCGTTTAAAAATTCCCACAGGTATTATACACAGCATACATAGCTGATCCTCGTTAGGTACAGATCCTGTATTTATGAATTTGCCCATTTGCTAACATGCATTTGTCACCCCCGAATCAAAACTGGAGACACTTTGCTGTCATTCACACCCAGCAAACACTTCCAGTCGCCCAAAGCACACGCTCACGGCTGGTGTCGAACAAGACCGTTCGGAGGCGGCGGATGGGTAGCGCCATGCAGAGCAAGAAGCTGCACTTTGGGGCCAGTTGGATGGGGTTTGTATCCCAGCTCACACACACACACACACACACACACACACACACACATAGGTACACACATGTACACACAGTTGTGTGCACACACAAGGTGGCTCCTACTGTCAAAATTGATTCACTCATTCCACAAATATTTACTGAGCACCTACTGTGAGCCAGGAGACACAGTGGTGAATGAGAAAGACAGGCCGGTCCTCGTGAAAAGCACTCCCCAGCTGTGAGACGCCTGCTAGCTTGGGGCAACATGAAAACGTGTGAAAAATACATCCTGGAATTGAGGGAGGGAGGGAGGTCACTGTGTTGCAAACACAGTGTTGCAAACAGTGTTGCTTCCAGCACCTCGGGAAGTCATGACCCCTGGTGCAGACCCCCACCCTTAGCGGAGTTGAAATGCTCAGAGGGAGGAAGGAGGAACAATGGGAAGAAATCAAACATGACAGCCTATCCATCACGATTGCTTCCGTCATTCACCTAATAGTGGCATCAGTGATGTCCCTGGTGCCGAGCCAGGCAAGTCACATCCCGGGCTTCATGTGATCGTCACCAGGAGCTTAGGAGACTGTGTGCTCCCAGATCCTCTTTGCCCTGTGCTCTCCGGGAAGTCTGTGATTCACAGAGGCTCCCTGACCCCCTGAGGCCAGTTGACCTCAGCACATGGGGGGCACCGGCAGGGAGGAGAGTGTGACCCAGGTATTTGTGGCCCCCACCCCTTGACTCAGCCTCGCTCCTGGTGAGGGGCGACCCTCGGCCACGCATCCTGCTCTCACCAAGCACCAGGTTAACACCCTTTTGTCCTCTGCTCCCCTGAACAGAGCTGTCATCAACTTCCCTTCCATTTAACTCTCTGGGGGCACCATCTGTCACTTGCCTGGACCCCGACTCCTATATTACGTGTACTATTGTCAGATCATCCCCCAGAGGAGGCAAGTGGAGCATAAGGGGACGGACTGTCTGAGTCAGCCAAGGTGGTGGAGTCAGACAAACCTGGATGCAAACTGCAGGCTCCCAGGAGTGATGCCATGACAAACGCAAAGCACCGAGAGGACTGTGAAAGCTCTGTACAACAGCAATCTTTCTGCGTTTCTTGAACAACTACTTAGGGCCTACTGTGTGCCGAGCACTGCACTGAGTGCCGGGAACAGAGAGGAGCAAAGAAAAAAACATCCCTGCCCTGGAGGGACTGACATTCTGCAAGAGAAACAGCCAATAGACCACACAACCTATGATGTCATTTCAACCAGCGCTCTGCTCTGTGCTCTGAGAACAGACAAGGCAGGATGAGAACGGCAGGGTGGGGTGATGGGACCCCATTTCAGGTGAAAGGGTCAAGGGAGGCCTCCAAGACCAAGAACATCTGAGGAGGGGAGGGAGGGAGGGAGCTGTGTAGGTGCCTGTGTGGAGGGGAGGCAGGTTCCAGGCAGAGGAAACGGCAGTGTAAAGGCCCTGCAGCAGGGTCAAGGCTGGGTGCTGGAGGGACAGTGAGGAGGCCAGTGTGACTGCAGTGGGACAAGAAGGAGAGAAAGTGGCAGGAGGTGATGTCAGAAGGCAGTGACAGGGTACAGGGCTTTAATGATTATTAAATCATTAAAGGGCCAAAGGGCCGCACCAAAGTCCAACACTGATTCCCTGTCCTGCCCAGCCCGTCAGTCAGGTGAGAGCTTTTGCAGAAAATTAGTCAGATGCCACCCTGCGGGTATTCTTTCCATGTTGCTGGCACCTGTGAGGTCACCAAGCAGCATGCGTATGTGGCATCCCCAGGCAACTGTCTGGGGCTGTAACCTCAGTACATCCGTGTGATTACTCCTATCTTGTTGGCCTCCTCCACTCATGTCAGCACCACGGAGGCAGGTCCTTGTCCCCTGCCGGATCCCGGCACCAAGCACAGTACCTGGTACATGAGTAAGAGAATACTGAACAAATCTTGCCTTACCAACAACAAAGAAAATATGACCAGGTGGCATTGCTAAAAGATACCACCAGATGGCGGTGTTTCTCAAAACAAAGGCCACCCCACCTTTTTCCGGAGTAAAGGAGAAATTCTAGCTTATCAGTGCAGCTAAAAAAAAAAAAAAAAAAAAAAAAAAAAAAAAAGCGGAGAGAGGAGATGGGAGGTTTAAAGGTTGTTCGTTCAGCCCTAGGGACCCAGATAACATCGTGCCAGCTGAGCTTGCTGGAGCCAGACAGAATTTCCCACAGTTCCCCTGGATCCTCCCCACCTCATTCTGACAGGCCCAAGCGCATCAGGAAATGCCTTTCTGGACAGTCCAAACCCCACCTTATTCTCTGAACCTCATGGCCCAGTCCCCTGACCCTCCATCCTCCTTGCTGCCTACCGGAGTGCAGTTCTGACCTGTCACCTGAAATCCTAGAGTGCTTCTCGTATCCTATTGAAGTGGTTCACAAAAGATCTTTTTTTGATAGTGGATTATTATAAAGACCCCCAAGCCTAGTGGCTAAAAATCTAAGTTGTTCCTGAAACACACCCTCAGTCCCTCACAACCTCCTCCTCCTGTTCAATGTCTCAGCACCCTTTTACTTCGAGTTCCCTGAAAGGCACGGTCTCCTACGGCTCAGTGGCGGGCCGCTGTCATTTCTACCCACCCAGCCTCCTAACCCGAGTTTCCTGGTAACACTGTCTCAATCTTCTTTTGAGGAACCAGTTACACGTCCACCTAATTTGGAGAGAGTGGCCTCACCCTCATTCTTGGGATGGTGCCTGTGACCCAAACATGATCAATTGACATATTCCTTCTCCTGGACTAAGTGATTGATTGGGTCACAAATGAGCATGTGACCCACACTGGGCCTATAAGAACCATCCCTAGGATATCGGCCCAAACGAATGGGGAATGGATGTTCTCCTTCCACTAGGGACACCAGTTTAGAGCTACTGGGTACTACCTTTGGTACCATTTGGTGACAGCATGCCTGAGAATGAAGCTAACACCAGCAGAGCTGAAAGGTGGAAGGAGATGGAGCCCTGATGATATCCTTAGAGCCCCTGGATCCAGCCATGCCTGAAGCCAATCCACGGATTGATGTTTAGTTTCCCAAGCCAATCAATCCCCTTGCTAGCTGAGGTCAATATGAGTTGTGTCACAACCCTCAGAGTACTGACTAGTGCAATGAATATATAAATACATAAGTGCGGAGATTGATCCTTACAGGGTTGAAGTGAGAATTAAAGAATATAAAATACATGAAAACAGTAAATAATTTGAAGCAATGATGTCCATCCTCTAAGCCTTCCCAGTCACTCCAGCTCCACCCTCTCCTGGCCTCCACCCCTTCCTCACTGATCACGTCCAAGCCTTATCCTGCTATCTTGCTCGGACTGCCTGAAATTCCTTCACAGACACCCTGTCTCCCCCAAATAAACTGTAAGCTTGAGAGAGATCCAAGCCCCATCTTTCTAGTCCCCAGGGCTTCTTAGCTGAGCTTGGCAGACAGCAGACGGCCAGCAGTGTGACAGAACCGAATGTGGGCAGTGCTGAGCGCTCCTCTTCCACCCGTAGGCCCCCGTGCTCCTCTCCCAAATGCTTAAGTCCCTCCCCCTCATGAGCACCCATATACTACTGCGGTCTGGCGCTAGGCTGCCGGGGTTCAAATCCCAGACCTGCCGTGTCATAGCTGTGCAACTCTGAGCAGGTCACTACCTCTCTGTGCCTCAGTTCCTCATCTGGAAAATGACATGAAAACATTGTTCCATGGAACTGTTATGAGGCTTCAAGTTTTATATCAAGCACTTAAACAGCACCTCCCTGGCTGTTGGTAAGTACTCAGTAAGTGTTAGGGTTTTGTTTTTGTTTTTTTTCAAAGTCATCCTCGGTATCTCTTCCCACAACAATTACTGAAGTCAGCCAACATTCTCCCCTAAGTCACTCCCAACTGGTCACCATGTCCCCTCCTGCCCTGCTCCTCTGGGGGGTAGAAAAGTGAACTTGTCCTTGGTCTAGTTTGTAAGACCTTGGCTCCACCCAGCCCAGTCAAGGGGGCAGATCCTAGGTCTGCTGCCTTTTTGACACCTTCCCAAAGGAGCAGAACAAAAAGGGACCAGGTCTTTCTACAACAGACAATGCTGGGAAGCTGATAACATCGTGTGAAAGTGTCACTGATCCCTCTGCCCGGTCCCCTTCCTGAACCCCCCCCCCCACACACACACACACACACAACCCCTGGGCTAAGGCAGGAGAGCCCCTGTGGGTGCAGTCCCACACTCTGAGAGACACCGTGGCGGAGTGAACCTTCTGTACAGAAAGCAGACACATACGAAAGTGTCCCCAAGACGGTCCTTCTGCAAGCTTACTCAGAGGGAGTCTCCTGTGCTATGGCTGGGGAGATACCACACCCCAAATTACTTTTCCCTCTCACTGCTGCCTGAATTTCCATTAGCCACTCCCGCATGGGAAGCAGCAGGGCCCTAGAAGACAGGATCCAGCGAGGTTCAAAGCCTGCTGGATCACCTCGGCTGGCCAAAGCCCCCCCCCTCCAAGCCCCACTTTTCTCACCTGTGAACGGGGACCTTATTATATGCAGGGTCCCCAGAGTGCTGTGAGAAAGCCACCAGGTTTGATGGGACACCCAGCCCAGCCCTCGGGCACGCAGTTGGTAAGTGATGGATAAATGTTGGGTCGCTCCGATTTTGAGTTTAAATGTAAATTCCTGGAGGACCACTGATGATGTCTCAGGATATAAGGGCCCCACTGCTGTCCCCCCTGACAAAGAAAAGTTGGGTCTGTATCCACTTTACAATGGGACAGAATGTGGATTGTTGCCACCAGTGGGCGTGCAAGACTTACTACTGCGGTTTAAAGAAGGCAATCCTCGCCACTACCGGGGACACAAACCAGCCCCTGATTTCAGAGTCCGGTGCGTACCCCTCTGGCGGGGTCTTTGGAGGAAATGCTTAGACCCAGGTCCTGCGGCCACCGCCAGCACGGGGACCACAGGGAGGCGTCGTTACCTGCGTACGGATCCCGCCCCTCCGCCTCCCCAGGCCTGCCCAAGTTTTACCTGCTCCTCGCCCCACCCCACCCCCTGTTTCTCTGCCCCTGGTAACAACCAGTCCGAGTTTTCGTCCCCTCCCGGAGTCCCTCCACTCTGAGCCCTCTCCAGGTTTCCGCGGTTCCCTCGGCCTCCTCAACGCCTTCTCTCTCTTCGCCTGGTGAACTCGCCGCCCTCAGTGCGCTGCGTGCGCCCAGTCCTCCCTAGCACCCCTCCACGCCTCACGCCCTTCCCCCAGCTGGGGTTGCCCGATAAAACACAGGACGTCCGGCTGGATTTGAATTTCAGAAAAATGATCAGTAACTTTTAACAGAAGTATGGCTCACGGAATATATAGGACATACTCGTACTAAAAAAGTATTGGTTACCTGAAATTCAAGTTTAACTGGGAATCCTGTATTTTGACTTGCTAAACCTGGCACTCTACCCCAACCCAAGCGCCCCCTCCTCCCTCGCAACCCTGCATGTCCCCCACAACACCCCCCCCCCCCGACCCAGGCGCCAGGTGTCCGTCTCACCCGAGTGCCTGGCTGGCGCGCCTCTTCCGTGAGCCCCGCCCTCACGGCACGGTTGCACCCCCTCCAGGTCCCGTGCGCAGTCCTCGCGCCCCCTCCCGAGCACCCTCCAACTCTCCAGGCATCCCTCTCCGTTTCGCCCCAGGAGGCTCCCGCGCCCTGATCCATGCCGCGCGCATCTTTCTGGAGGCGCACCTCCGGGCCTAGAACCCCCTCCATGAACCGCATCCTTCGGTCCTCCTCGGCATTCCCACACCCCCGCTCCCCAAATCTCCAAACGCTCCACCCACGCGTCGTGCTCCCGGGAGCGCACCTGGGCAGGCCCGCGCGTAGTCGGCGCAGCAGTCTCGCGCGGAGCTGCACGCCTGGTCGCAGAAACAGCGCGGAGGCGCCGGGGCAACGCAGGTCGGGTCACGGCCGGGGCAGCAGCGGCCCAGCGCGGAGCAGCCCCGCCCGGGCCAGAGTGTGCCCGGCGGCCCCCGCGCCCAGGATACCGCGGCCACTGCGGCCGGGAAGAGCGCCAGCGCCAGGACCCACGGCGCTCCGTGCGGGGCCATCGCGGGGCTTAGGCTGGGAACCCGCCGAAGCCCGCAAGGAGCCGACCCTAGCGGCCCGCCCCGTATTGGGGCGGAGGCTCCCGCCCGACCCCTCCCCTACCTGTCACGGAGCTGGGATCCACTTCCATGCCTCCCGTCCAAACTTTGCACAGCTAGTGGGGGTGAAACATCAGGATAATGGTGGTAATCATCGCAACGACTTTGCAGGGTTTCCCTAGATTCCAGGGACATGGAGGCGACACAGAAGTGCATCAAAGCAATATATAATAAGATAAAACAACAGTGTGTTGTTATAACAATAATAGCAATAGTCACTAGACCATAAATATATATATATTTTAAAACCCTAAAAAAAAAAAACCCCTCACCGGAGGATATGTTTTTATTAATTTCAGAGAGAGGGGAAGGGGCGGGGAAGGGGAGAGAGAGAGAGAGAGAGAGAGAGAGAGAGAGAGAAACGTTGGTGTGGAGAGCTCAGCCGCCTCCTGTAGGCGCCCCAAGCGAGGATGAAACCCACAATGGAGAATTGACCGGAATCGAACAGGCCGCCGGCTGTTGCAGAGACTGTGCTCGGAACAACTGAGCCGCTCTCAGGCCACTATACCCGTCATTATAACAGCAATAATAATACCAATGATAGGTGCCCGTGTTATGACAATCGTGATAAGAGTCATAACAACTGCCGGATAAGGAGCCAGAAGCCAAACTGTGGACCCGGCTCCAGTGTGAGCCAAGCCTGAGCGCCTCGTGCCTTCTTCTCCTTTTCTCTGCGTTCCCACCACCCCGACTGTCATTTCCTAAATATTTCCCGCCAAACGGACCCACTTCTAAAATCTGAAAACGATTTCTTTCTTACAAACCTGTCCCACGCGAGAGAATGAGAAGACAAGCCATAGTCCGGGAGAAAGTATTGCAAAAGACGCATCGGATAATGGGCTGCTGTGCAACCCGTACAAAGAACTCTGAGACAAGAAAACAAACACTCCAGCCTAAAAATGGGCCGAAGGCCCAGCCAGACACCTCACCGAAGAAGATCCGCACGTGGTGCATAAGCAAAAGAAGAGACGCTCCACGCCAGGCGTCATCGGGGAAACGCAGGTAAGGACACGCCCCTTCTCCCTCCTTGCTGGTGGGAGCGCGAAACCGTTGCAGCGGCTTTGGGGGACAGGCTGGCGGTTTCCCTACACAACTCAGTACCTCCTGCAGTTCCATCCGGCAACCGTGCCTCTTGGTGTCCACCCGAACGAGCTGAAAACGTACGTCCACACAACAACCCGCACACGGTGTTTGTCGCGGCTTCTTCATCCGTGGTTGCCAAAGCTTGAAGGCCACGGAGAGGCACCTAAGTGCACGGGTGAACCGCGGTGCCTCCAGACAACGGACTGCCGCTCAGCACCAAAGAGAAGTGAGCTCTGGAGCCATGAAAACGCGTGGAAGAATCTTAAGGGAATATTACGAAGTGAAAGAGTCCGCCCCGAAAAGGCTACGCACCGCACGATCCCAACTATAAGACGTTCCGGAACAGGCAGGATCATGGAGACAGTAAAAAGATCAGTGGTTTCCAGGGACTAAGGGGGAAGAAGGGATGAATTGCTGGAGCACAGAAGATTTTTAGGGCAGTGAAGCCACTCCATGTGGTATGACGATGATGCACCCCCGTCATTAAACATTGTCCAAACCCACAGCACGTACAACGCTAGAGTGAACCTTAGCGAAAACTGTGGACGTCGAGTGAGGGTGTGTCCATGCTGGTTCATTGATTATAACAAATGTTCCACCCCTGTGGGGGGGTGGGGGATGGGGTATATGGGAACTCTGTACTGTCTCCTCAATTTTACAGCGACTCTAAAACTGCTCTAAGAAAATGAAGTCTATTTTTTAAAAAGAAGAAAAATAAAGGACATGGCTACTATAAATGCAAAGCCAGTAACATGTTTTCATAAGTAAAAGGAGAAGGAAGGGTAGAAAGACAGGAGGGGTAGCCAGGGTCCAGCAGAAGTAACACCTGCTTGAGTGTGGCGGGTAGGGTAATAATAATATGGCTGTGATCATTCATATTTTTAATTTGAACATCTCACCTAAAACGTCATAGGGTGTGCTTGAGGGTGATATTGTCATGTTACAGAATCACATGCTTATGATTTTGTAATAAAAGGGGGGTATTATTCGTGCCAGGCCCTGTCCCTGTATATATTTGATGTACCAATGTTTTAATTACCAAGAAAGAGAAAAGAAGAAAGAAAGGCAGAGAGAGAGAAGGGCTGTATTGATGTAAGGACAGAGCGGGTACAGACAGCCGCTCCTGACCATGACATGTCCCTGAAAAGTCCCCGTGACAAGGCCCAGCAGCCTCCCGCAGTTTCCAGCCTCCTTTATCTGGTTTCTCTCTGTTATTCCAGGTCTGAAGCCTCCAAGTAGCTGGTGACCCAGTTCCCAGAAAAAAATCTCCCTTGCTGTCCTTTTGTGAGGGCCCTGGGGGCTGTGGGGCTCTTGGCAGATGCCACAGCTGTGGGCACAAAGAGAAGCTTATTCTCCTCTCTGCAGAGAGGGAGGGCCTCAGAATGCAGAGCCGTCCAGCTGAGCTTGGGCACCCCTCTCTGCATGGGTCTGGTCTGCAGGGTGCTGTGCTCTGGGTGTGAGCAGGGGGCGCTGGTCAGCCTCTGTTCACCATTCGCATTTGTCTGTCATCTATTGCTGCATAATACACCAGCCCAGAACTTAGAGGTTTAAACAACCATTTATTATTATCCCTCATAGTCCCTTGGGTTGACTGGGCTCAGCTGGAACCTGTTGCTCGGGGGGCTGTCATGCAGTTGCAGGCAAAAAGCAGCTGAGGCTGAAGTCATCTCAAGGCTTCGTTGGGCTGGAAGTCCAGAGTGGCGTTTTCACTCGCCTGTCTGCTGCCCCAGCTGAGACGGCTGGAACAACTGGGGACTAGCTGGCCATCTGTTTCTCTCCATATGGTCTTTCCACATAGCTAGCTTGGTCTTCCTCACATCATGCCCGTCTCAGAGTAAAGAAACTTCTTCAGTGGCAGCTGGCTTATCCCAGGGCAGTGTTCCAAAGGTCGGTCAAGGTGAAAGCTTGCAGGGCTTCTTAGGACCCTAGCTCAGAAGCCAGGCATGCCACTTCCGTTGCTACATTCTGTTGGTCATGCAGGGCCAGCCCAGAAGGAAGGTGGGAGGGGCTACTCAAGGGTGTGGTTCTTGATGGGCCATCTTTGGAGGCCAGCCCTGACAATGCTGCAAGCCTTTCAACACTTTCTTCTCTTCTGCCTTACTAGCTACTCAGTCTCTCCGAGTCTTCCTTATCTTCCAGCTTCAACTTAGTCAAGGGCCTCAGAACTTAGCCCTGGCCATCTTCTCCCCTTGAGTGATCTCGGACATTCCAAATACCTATACACTGACAAATCCCCAGTTTCCATCGCCAGCCTGGACCTCTCCTCTGAAGTCTAGGCTCCAGTCTCCAACTATCTACTCAACAGCTCTGCCTGGAGGTCTCACAGAGACCCCAGCATTAGCAGCTCTAGACCCACCTTCCACCCCCTGCTCCCAAGCACTTCACCAAAGAACAATCGTGAATAGCTAATACTTACACATAAAAGGATACGCAATATGATTAGTTGCTAGAAAAATACAAGTTAGCCCTGGCTGGTGTAGCTCAGTGGATTGAGTGCGGGCTGTGAACTAAAGGGTCCCGGGTTCGATTCCCACTCAGGGCACAGGCCTGGGTTGCAGGCCAGGTTCCCAGTGGGGGCCACATGAGAGGCAACCACACAGTGATGTTTCTCTCTCCCTCTTTCTCACTCCCTTACCCTCTCTAAAAAGAAAGAAAGAAGAAAGAAAGAAAGAAGTTAGAATCACAATGATACCACTATACATCCTTTAGAATGTCTAAAATTAGAAAGACTGACCACAAGTGTTGGCAAGAATGTGGAGCAACAGGAATTCTCATTCTGTTGCAGGGGGGAGTGGATGCAAACTGTGATAAAACCACTTTAGAGTAGGGTTTGGTAGACTCCGGAAAGGTTAAACATGTACCCACCGTATGACATGACCCAGCCACTCCGCTCCTAGGCATTTCCCCAAGAGAAACCAAAACATCCGTTCCCCAGAGACTTAGACATGCAAATGTTCAGAACAGCTTCATTTGCAATCACCAGAAACTAGAGACAACGTAAAGAGCCCATCAAGAGATGAATGGATAAACAAATTGCGGTACATTCATACAAAAGGATACTATTTGGCAATAAAAAGAGACAAGTTATTGATACCTGAGACATGGGTGGATCTCAAAGTCATGCTGAGTCAAAGTAGCCAGCACCTCCCCCCACCCAAAAAAGGACTACATACCGTATAATTCCATGTATACACATTATAGAAAATGGGAACTAATTTGTAGTG
This sequence comes from Phyllostomus discolor, assembly GCF_004126475.2. NCBI lineage: Eukaryota > Metazoa > Chordata > Mammalia > Chiroptera > Phyllostomidae > Phyllostomus > Phyllostomus discolor. Next base: position 97,131,032 of record NC_040911.2, on the reverse strand, counting down.
GCAGAAGGAAGTCAGTGGTGGAGAAGAGGAGGGAGAGGAAATTCCCAAAGGGCTCATGGATGGATGAGAGATTTTGGGGTGTCAGTGTGCTCACTATCTTAATTGTGGTGAAGTTTCATGGGTGGGTACATATGTCAAAATTAATCTAATGATACACTAACTACGCTCCATATGGTGTACTTCAATTATACCCCAATAAAGTTGGAAAAAAGTGAATCAAGCCCTGGATGGTGTAGCTCAGTGGATTGAGCTCAGGCTGTGAACCAAAGTGTCACAGGTTCGATTCCTAGTCAGGGCACATGCCTGGGTTGCACGCCATGGCCCCCAGCAACCACACATTGATGTTTCTCTCTCTCTCTCTTTCTCCCTCTCTTCCCTCTCTAAAAATAAATAAATAAAGTCTTTAAAAAAATTTAAAAAAGTGAATCAAAAGAAAAACAACAAAGAACAACAACAACAACAAAAAAAGATACATTGGAAGAATACACCCCGAACTGTCGACAGCAGTTACCTTCAGGGAGTAGAAAGTGGGGCAAGAACTATCACCTGTTACCTTCCACGCAGCTTTCTAGCTTAAATTGTTCCCACGCATGCATGACTTCCAAGTTTAAGAGAAAGAACAGTACATTTTTTTTGGCCTCCAGCCTCTGCCCAGCCCTCAGGAGGTCTGTCGCATGCCCCCAAACAGACCAGGCCGCTCTGCCAAACAAAGATACCTCCTGGATTTGAGCCAAGGGTTTCTGAGGGTAAATTTCCATCCGGAGACAATGAAAACTGTGCTCCTTCAGAAAGGGACTTGATTTACACCTTATATCTGCATTCCGGACCGCGGCCCACGTGGGACGATTGCCCGGGAAGATAATGGAGTCATTAATCTCTGCCCAAGACTGGGCTCCCCTTGCCAACTTCCCTTCTGGGTAATTAAACCAACTGGCAGCCCCGGAGCGGTCTCCAGGGCGTCTGCAGGGCTGAGGGACACGGGCACTCTGGAAGCCGCCCCTGGCTTCTCCAGAGGGGCAGTTTCCTGGGCGACTTTGGGACAAGCAAGCTGAGCCCGGACCAGGGTCCTCGGGTTGACTTGGCCCGGACTCGGGCAAACATGGACCCCTGGGCATGTCGGGACGCTGGGAAGAGCCGTGCCCCTGGTTTTCCCAGCCTCGCCCCAAACATTGGCTCCTTGAGTGACGCAGGAGTTGGCTACCTCGAAGCTCATCCACCACTGCCCCACCCCCCAGCAGCTTACTTCCTTCCTCCATAACAGCACCAAGATATTTCAGGGGAGTACCACCCCACCCTCCCCCAGACCCAGAATATAAATGTTTTCCGATGCCTAATTCACTGGAAGGTGGTGCCCTCTCACCTGTTATATGAGAGTCTCTGTGAGGAAACATAAGTAGCTGAAACCCATTCCTAGTGGGGTTTGAAGATTTCACTTAAACTTTTGGTGTTAAGAGTTAACTTACAACATGCAGCTTCTTTTTCAAAATGTTTATTAATTTTTTAAAGATTTTATTTATTTATTTATTTTTAGAGAGGGAAGGGAGGGAGAAAGAGAGAGAGAGAAAGAAACATCAATGTGCGGTTGCTGGGGGTCATGGCCTGCAACCCAGGTGTGTGCCCTGACTGGGAATCGAACCTGCGACACTTTGGTTCGCAGCCCGCACTCAATCCACTGAGCTACCCCAGCCAGGGCCTAAAAATGTTTATTAATTTTTAATATTTATTTATTTACTCTTCCTATTCCCCACCCCTCTCCTTTGGCAGCCATCGGCTGGTTCTTTATACCTACGGATCTGTTTTTGTTGTTTATTCCTTTTTTTTTCTATTCCACGTGCAAGTGAGATCGTATGGTATTTATCTTTCTCTGACTTACTTCACTCAGCACAATACCCTCTAGGGCCACCCATGTTGTCACACACGGCAAGATTTCACTCTTTTTTATTGCTAAATAATATTCCACCGCATTTGTATGTGACATCTTCTTTATCCATTCATCTATTGATGGATACCTAGGTTGCTGCCATAACTTGGCTATTACCAGTCATGCAGCATGGCAAATCTGGATTGGGCTTAACCCTCACTACTCAGGGCACGGTCCAGCACCAGCAACCCCTGGGAGCTTGTTGGAAATGCAGAATCTCAGGCCTCGCTCAGCTCACCGAACAAAGCCTTCGTTTTAACGACATCTCTGGTTATTTATTTGAACACATCAGTTTTCAAACTTGGCTGGACATTGGAATCCCCTGGAAAGAGTTTTTCCTCATGCCAACACCTGGGATCTTCTGCTGAGATTTTGATTCAATTGATCTGGAATATGATGTAGACAGCAGCATTTTTTTATATATTTTACAGTATAATACACATTTAGCAAAGGGCAGTACCTTTAGATGGATAGCTTAGTATTTTTTACACAGGTGTACATGCATGTAACCGGCACCCAGATAGGGCAGAGACCATTTCTAGCAGTCCAGAGAGTTCCCTGCTGCCCCTTCAAGGTAGGGTGGTGAACCGTCCAGATTTGTCCAGGAGGAGTGAGTTCATGGAACTTTCGGTACCGAAACCGAGGAAGCTCTGGGCAAGCCCCGACAAGTTAGTCACACCGCTTCAAGGTCTCCACTTCCCTCCCACCTCCAGGTGACCCGTATTCTGATTTCTATCCAGTGCCAAGTTTAAGCGTTGCCCAGATGACTCTGATGTGCACCCAGGGCCAACTCCAGCGGCATCAGTACCCCCAGGAGGCCTTGTGAAAACAAAGCTGAAACCCCTAGGCTTTCTAATTCAGTAGGTCTAGGGTGGAGCCCCCGAATCTGCATTTCTAACAAGGTTCCCAGGTGCTGCTGGTGCCACCGGACCTGACTCTGAGAACTGCAGGTCTAAGCCAATCAGGTAATTCTTCCCTTTCCAATGACTGCTTTAGACTTGAGCACGTGGTGCACTTTGGCCAATGAGATGTAAGGAGAAGACCACGGGGACCCCCTGAGGCAGCATTTCGGTAAATCCTGCTAAAATGGCTTTTCTGGATTGTGCATAGCAGTGCCCCTGAAAGGGGAACCTGGGGAAGGGGGCTCCTGGGAGGATCTTCTCACGGATAGAGAGGTGCATGGGAGGGGATGCTCTCCTTTTCTTTTGAAAGTTCAGTAGTGTCTGGGCGTGGCCCCTGGAGCTGCTTCCTGACCTTGAGGCCACGAGCCTGAGGGCTAAACAGCCACCACCCAGGACGGAGGAGAGCAAAGCTGGAGAGAACCCAAGTCCTTGCAGAAGCTGTCGAACTGCTGAATGACCACCCACCTCCCCAACATACAATTGGCTTTTCTCTTATTTGTGTTCGAAAGCATGCGATGCCCTGCTGTTCAAAGCGTGGGCCGGGAACCAGCAGCAGCGGCCAGGGGAACAACCCGTGGGTCGGGGCAGCGCAGCGCCTCACCCAGCAGTGGGCTCGGCTCCCGAGGGATTTGGGCTAAGAGCGAGTTTTACGGACACTCAGGAGAGGCCGCACGAAACAGGACGTGACTGCCTCGCAGGTCCTATTTTCCGGGGGTAAGGTAAGCTAGCTAATGCCCGAGTTGGAGCGTCGTGACTGGTGTTCTGTTAGGTCTCCTCGACAGGTAGGTGTTCCCTGTAAGTGGAGGCTGATGTAGGTTTAGATGTGTGACCAGGGCGGCCTCCTTCTTGTGACTCTTGCCACGTGAATTAACGTGATCACTAAAAACGCAGAATCTCAGGCCCCACCGCCAACCGACTGAAGCAAGAACTGCATTCTAAGGAGCTCCGCTCCAACCCAGACAGCAGCACGCAGGCCTTGGATTCCCTGGGCCACCGCCCCCATCTAACAGCTGCGTGAAATCATGGAATTATTGATAATCGAGTGAAAAGGTGCCAGGGGCGCCTCCTATAGAGGCCTCCTGGTCAGGTTTCCGGTGCATCTCCTTGGTCAGAAGTAGGTCACACGCCTTCACGCGAAGGAGGCTGGGAAGGTGGGTGTCTGGCTTCATCCACCTCTGTCACGAGAGACAGGCTCTGCCGGCAAGGGTGCGGATTGCATAGGAACCTGCAGTGTCCTACACAAATAAATACTATTCGTGAGCTTTTGCAGAGTTGGGACAAGACTCAGAGTAAACAGTCGCTTGCCTAAGGCCACATAATTAGAAAGTACTTGCCACTTTGTAGAAAAGTGGAAAACTTTTATAAATGAGGGGGGCTGAGTCAGTGCTTCAGCTGGGCCTTAATCCCAGATGCCCTGACGACCCAGAGAGTGATTTAGCCACTTCCTCCAGCTGCCTCCCTCTTGCCCTTCGTGTGTGTTTATACCTTAAATAATATGTTTTTTTAAGGACAGAGCTAACTCAGGGAGCACGGATATGTATGTGACTCCTGGTGTGGCTAGCCACAGTCAGGGAAAGGAGACAAAGCACCTGATAAAACTGGAATTTTCTTAGCTGTTTTTGGACACCTCCCCAACCCAGAGTGCCTAGGACATCCTGGACACATGGGAAAATGTTATTTTTCACCATTTCCTGCCAAATGTCCAAGCTGGCTCCACCGGTACAGGATGGAGTTCAGGGTGGAGCCTGGTTCCTGACCCTCTCTGCGTGCTTACCTTTCCCTCCCAGCAGAGGGAGTCTGGGAATGGGCGTTACAGACAAGGCAAATTCCCCCTAGTCCGAAGTCACTGCCTTTTTGTAACCTAATCCCAGGAGTGATGTTCCGTCACTTCTGACACTTCTTCCAGTCTATTCATTTGAATCAAGTCATACGCAAGAGGACGGAATTAGAAAAGAGGGTGAATACCCAGAGCCAAGGATCACCGGGAGCTAATGTAGAAGCTGCCTAGCATGCCACATTTTGCACCCCGAGTCAAGAACCCCAAAATCCATTTTACAATAAAAACAACCACCATTAGTAGGTGTTTCTGTGCCAGACATTGTGCTAAGAGGTTTACATACATTGTTGCCTACAGTCCTTACAACAACCCTATGAAGTAGGTACAATCAGCATTATCCCTTTTTTCTATGAGAAAATAGGCGCAGAGAGGTTCAGCAACTTGTCCAAAGTCACCCAGCAAGTAAATAGCAGAGCCAGGAACACTAATATTCACACAGAACTTGAGAATTACAAACCACTTTCTTTTATTCTCCCGACACTGTGAGGTAGAGATTGTGAGTTACATGTTTACCTGTAAGGAAGCTAAAGCTTAGAAATAAAAATGATAGAGATTGTCGTGTGCCTACTTGCCACGTACGAGCCATGTTTTTAGTGGTTTACATTCATCACCTGACTTGACGCTCCTGCTCAACCACCAGGCACTGCTACTTAGAGATTCGGGATGAAAAATCATTTAAAGAATCCAGTGGCCCTGTAGGGATGATTTTCTTTTTGTTTTCTCTCTCTCTCTCTCTCTTAATTTTTTTAAATTTTTGATCTTAGAGAGAGGGGAAGGGAGGGAGAGAGAGAGGGAGAAAAACATCTGAGTGTGAGAGAAACATGGATCAGTTGCCTTCCATACATACCTTGACCAGGACAGAACCTGCAACCCCAGGCGTGTGCCCTGACCTGGAATGAACCGGTGACCTTTCAGTCTGCAGGACTGTCCCCAAACAACTAAGCCACCCCAGCCAGGGCAGTTTTCTTTAACATCTTCTATGGGCTAGGTACACCTGGCTCAGGATCTGTTTTCTTCTGCAGCAAGAGAGTTTTTACAAGCTTAGCACCACGTGGGATTTGGCATCAGCTACAACGTATTGCTTGGACAAATAATGTGAGACTGGGCCCTTTTCTCGGAAGGGCTTTTCAGCCGAAGTCCATCAACTGGCCAGCTTTTCCCGTAATAACCAGCAAATGAGGAGAACTTCACTTGGGAGAACAGTCCAGATTCAAAACAAAAATGCCCTAGTGGCAGCACCCCTGGTTAAATTAAATAAGCGAGACATTCAAGTGCCAGCTCCACTCACTCTCCTATGTTGCTCATGTATCTGCTGAGCACCACGTGTTTGTCTATGGGAAAGATCTTTCCTGGGCATCTTGATTGAACTTTCATGCCAGGTGTGTCTCATACTTAATCTTTGCAGCCGGCCAGTGAGACATCTTTATGAGTTCCCGTTTACAGGTAGGGACACTGAGGCAAGAAAAGATTACATAGTTTTCTGAGATCACACAGCTGGGATGTGACCAATGCCAGGATGGGCTGCAAGGCCAGGAGAGACTGTGTGAGCGGCAGGGGTGGGAGGTGGGGGGCTGAGTCGCACACACACAAACATCCTTTCCCTTCTTAGCAACTCCTTGGCTCCCACAGCATTTCCTGGGGCTTTTCCTAGGTGGAAAGTCTGCATAAAGAGTTGTTTTGTATTTTAATATTAGTTCTGTTTTCTTTTCTAAATTTTACATATTTTTCGTAACAGCCATATATTATTTTTGTGCTCTGAAACGTTGAATATGTGTATGTCCTTCCTGACTGGCTGGAAGAATTATTTTTTAAAGATGATATAAAAAGGTTTATTTATATCTTTCAAATTTTCCCTGAAAGTCACTTTATCTTCAAATGGAAGCTTTTTTTGAAAATGATATTTTCTAATAAGTCCATCTCGGGCACTCCCGGAGAGTTCTTCACTACCCCTCAGAGGGGAAGGACCCTGGGCCAGATGTCAGGAGAAACCCACTGTGTGTCCTCGGACTGTCAAGCTCTCTCTCTGGGACTCAGTTTCCTGAATCTATAAAATGGGGCTGGGGTAGGGGGGGAATTTTCATAAGAATCATTGGATTTCCAGTAGCTCTTATATCTCTGGCAGGTGTCCGCTAAAAGTTACCAAATACACCTCAAGCCATGAAACAGGTGGTGCAAATCATTTTCTTCCTTAAGGTAGACTCATAAGCGTGAAAACCAGAGGGGACCAGCTCGAAAACAAGTTACTTGAGTGAAATTCTTTTTATGTCTATGAGGGTCATGGAAAGTTACTTTTTATATTAACACTGTAGTGGGTACTGCTCCTTCCATATCACCAGAGTCTATTGTTGCCCTTGAACATTTTTTTAAGATTTCTTTTAAGATTTTATTTATTTTTATTTTTAGAGAGGGAAGGGAGGGAGAAAGAGAGAGAGAGAAACATCAATGTGCGGTTGCTGGGGGCTGTGGCCTGCAACCCAGGCATGTGCCCTGACTGGGAATCGAACCTGCGATGCTTTGGTTCACAGCCCACGCTCAATCCACTGAGCTAAGCCAGCCAGGGCCATTTTTTAAAATTACGACAAAAAGACACGACATAAAATGTACTGTCTTAACCGTGTTAAGTTCAATAGTGTTTCGTAACCACCTTCTACTTCCTGTTTCTATGAGTTTGACTACTCTACAGGCCTCATATAAATGGAATCATACTTTTTTTTGGTCTTTTTGTGACTCGCTTATTTTAAGGATAGTATCTCCAAGGCTCTCCGTGTTGTGGAATGTGTCTGCTGCGTGTCTATACCACGTTTTGTTTAAGCCACTCCTCAGTTGTTGCACATTTAGATCACTTCCACCTTTTTGCTATTGTGAATAATACCATTATTAACATGGGTGTATAGCTATTGCTGAGACCCTGCTTTCGATTCTTCTGGGTGAATACCCAGAAGTGAAATTACAAGATCACATGACAGTGCTATTTTTAATTTTTTGAGGAACCATCATACCATTTTCCTTAGTGGCTAAGCCATTTTGCATTGCTACCGACAGTGCACAGGGGTTCTAATTTCTCCACACCCTCACCACCACTCGCTATTTTCTGTTTTTTTGATAGCAGCCATCTGAATGCGTGTGAGGTGATATCTCACTGTCGTTTTGATTTGCCTTACCCTGTTGATTAGTGATGTTAAATCTCTCTTCACGTGCTTGTTGGCCATTTGCCTGTCCTCTCTGCAGAAATGTCCGTTCAAGCCCTTTGTCCCATTTCTAAATTGGGTTATTTTGTTGCTGAGTTGTAGGAGTTCTTCATATATTCTGGATATTAACCCCTTATCAAGATGAGTGATTTGCAAATATTTTCTCCCAGTGCATTTGATTGGCTTTTCACGCTGTTTATCACGTCCTTCAATATATAGACGGTTTTCATTTTGATGTCCAATTTATCTATTGTTGCCTAAGAATCATCTTTTTTTCTATCATGTTTTTAAAAATATGTGCAGTACTTATTTTTTAAAGATTTTATTTATTTTTTAGAGAGAGGAGAAGGGAGGGAGAGAAGGAGAGAAACATTGATGTGCGAGAGAAACATCGATTGGTTGCATCTCATACACCCCCAACTGGAATCGGACCCTCAGTGTTTCAGTTTGCAGAAGGACACTCGATCCACTGAGCCCTACCGGTCAGGGTTCTATCATGTGTTTTAATTATATAAGTAACACAATATTGAAGAAAGTTAGAAAATACAGAAGACATGCAGATGGCAAATAAGTTTATGAAGACATGCCCCACATCAGGTCACCAGGGAAATGCAAATTAAGACGACAGTGAGATACCACCCCTCATCCCTTAGAATGGCCCAAATCTGGAACATTGATACCACCAAGTGCTGACGAGGGAAATGGAGCGACAGGAGCTCTCATACACTGCTTGAGTGGAATGCACGATGGTGCGGCCACTTCGGAAGACTTCGGTAGTTTCTTGCAACACTAAACATACTGACACTATAGGCATCACTCAGCCTCACTCTCCCTCACCTCCTTTCATCTCCTGCTGAAGCTCCTGCCCTGGGGCTGAGCGCTGTAGGTGTGGTCGGTCCGTGCTCCAGGATCCCCTGAGCAAGGAGGACTAAGGTGAGCAGGCGATCTGGGCAGGCAAGGGAAGAGCCATTCACTAGCTGTATGGCTTAGGTAAGTCACTTCCCCTGTCTGAACCTCAGTTTCCTCATCTGTAAAGATGATAATATCCTCTCCCCTGTAGGTTGGAGGTGAGGAATAAATTACTTGCAGCATGTAAAGTACATAGCGAGGAGTCTGGTAAGAATTTTCAATAAAAGGCAGTTGCTGTTGTGGTGATGATGACTCAGGTAGGAGAAATAGGGCCTAGGGTGGTCGCTCGGACTTGCTCAGACAGTGGGACAGTGAAGCGTCTGAGGCAGCCTAGCATACACTGTGACAGATACCACCACACTCAGTGGGTACAGTCCCTTCAGCTGTAAGTACATCAGGTCGACCTGTGCCAAAAGTGACAGCAAAGACCCAGTCTGCACACACCATTGAATTGACATCAGCGCATGAAGTGCTGTCATCCACTAGGATCAGCCCCACCCCAGGCCTTCCCACCTGTAAACTATGGTCCCGTGGTACCGGTTTGTTTTAGCAAAAGGACCATTTACTTAAATGAGCCTGCCAAATGAGAAGGTCCAGATTTTTCCTTTTTTTTTTTTTTTAAAGAGAAGACACAGATATAAATAAGCCCAAGATGGTCTGTTTCTGCCAGAACTAACCAATAAAAGACAGTTGAAACAAACCTGCAATTAATTGACATTGGGACCTTGGGAGGAATTGATCAGGGGACCTGCCAAATCCACTCACCCAGGCTCTGAGGCCAGTTTGGAAACTATGGGGAAACTCCACAAACCCCCAATTTCCTCCCAGACAACCTTGGAGGGAAAATCCAAGTCGACAGAGAACATGAAAGTCACCCAAAAGGTACAGGGTCCCTGGAGGCTTTATCTTAACAGATGCTGTTGTCTCAAGCCCAGTGCTCCCAGGAGTGAAGTTGCTAGGTGTAGCAAATAAAAATACAGCCCAGTGAAATTTGAATTCCAGATAAACAGCAAATCATTTGAACTCTGTTCCAAATATTGCATGGGCCATACTTGCACGGAGTTATGTGAAAGTGAATTTATGTGAAATTCTCATTTAACTGGGCATGGTGTGTTTTACCTGACCTAGGAGTGACAAGGGCAGTCTTCACAGTTTATAAACTTGGAATCAGTTGCTGGTATTTTTAGGATTTCAAGCTTCCTTTAAAAATGGGAAGCCCCCACCATGCTGGTAGTAGCTGCCTCGAAGTAACATAATGGGGACAGAAGGGAATGTGGGGAAATGGAAATTGACTACTGGTATATTAGACAAGGGATGGGGGTTAAGTAAATTTGTTTCTAGTTCATTTGTTGCATGGTGAGTCTGGTGCAGGATATGAAAAGCTCACCCACCTGCAATGCCCTGCCAGGCCTTGATCACCCCCCCTCCCTTATCTGAGGGCAGTACCGTACCCGCACTGGGTAGAGATGTGTGCTCACAGCGCCCCCTGCAGACACAGGTTGGAGCTGCAAGTCTTACAAGGGAGCCCAGCTCCATCTTCCCTACGAATTGTGTAGGTCACATTGGAAATCAGGCAAAATCTAAGATGGCAAAAAAACAGGGTGGGGGAGGGGGGTGATGAAAAGAAACTAAAAACAGCATTTGAGAAGTGCTTTGTGTTCCAAGCCAAGTTCTAAGTGTTCCTTTACTCCTCAAAATATCCCCACACAGTGGGTATCCTATCCCAATCTTTCTGATGGATAAGCAGCAGAACCAGGATTCTAACCCAAACTTGAGTCCAGAGCCCATGTTCCTCAGCTTTTTGAACACATGTATAAATTTGTCTAAGCACAGTAAGGTTACCTACCACCCCCCCCAAAATTCCTTCATATTCATACCCCTTACCCATCTGAATTTCTGGCAGATTCCCCATCAGTGTAGTTTTCTCACTTCAGTCTGGCCTCCCTCCCTCGGGGTAATGTCTTTGGGATCCCTGCATCACTAGCTCCTTCCTTCATACTGCAGACAGCTATTATTGAGTCTTTATGCCAAGTACCACACTAAGCATTTTGATCTCATTGAATCAACAGTACCATAAGGTAACATTCTTATCCCTTTTACAGATGGGAGATTTGAAGACAAGAACTGGAAACCACAAGCTGTGAATTGTTTTTCCAACAGGAAAACTGAGGCTTATGGGCGTTCAACAGTCTGCGCAGGAACCCTGGGCCAAGAGGGCAAAGCAGCAAACATCCCGTGTTTGGTGGGACTGAGGTTAGGAATATATATGGGGGGGAGATAGAGGAAATCGGATTAGCCATGTGTCATTGGAATGTTCCACAGTTAAGCACTAAAAGTGTAAAAATAAGGTAGTTCAGGCACAGTCCCAATCACTCCTACTAATACATCACCTGTGAAGCACAGCTGTGGGATCCACCCTCTGTTCCTGCAGCTTTAAGTCTGCAGACATTTGGTTGTTAATAACCCCGATTTAGTGTTTCTTCGTCCCCAATGACCAAACCCAAGAGCACTCTGATTTCAAGAATTTTTTTTATTTTCCTTCTCCAGATAGGAAGCCTACAAAATTCCATTATGCTTTCTCAGGAAAACACAGGGTCGATCTTTTCCAAGAGGCCTTGTATTCCAACTCCGCCCGTGAGAAACTCCTTGGGAAGAAAAAAGGGAGATTACAATCAGCACCTCATTCTGAATTAAAGTGCTACTTGTTTGGGATATGGGAGCATCTGGTTAAAACTTGAGGAACTAGGCGGAATGGACCAAGATTTCCCATCTCAAGACAACCCATCTCTCCCGCACCTCATTGGAGCCTGTGGGCTGTAGCCATGATGTTAATGTTCAACTCGGCCTAGTCTAGGTCCTTTCCAATTACAGGGAATAGTCAAGGAGAAATCCAGGGGCACAGGAAAAGATTTTTACGTTGATTCTAGAGACTCAGCACCAATGCAATGCATACAAGATTATTTCAGAGATGAACTGTGGTACTTAAATATGAAACAGATAAGCAGACATTAAGGAGGTGCTACTGTTCTTAGTTACTAAGATCAGTTATGTGGGATAACAGTCTAAAGAATAAACATTTTAAATTTAGAGTATTAGTGGTCATTGACAAAGGATAAAAGGTTTTATGTAAAAAAAAAAATATTCTATTTGCCCTGGCTGGCATGACTCAGTGCCGGCCTGTGAACTGGGGTGTCGCCAGTTCGGTCCCCAGTGAGGGGGCGCATGAGAGGCAACCACACAATGTTTCTCTCCCTCTCTAAAAAGAAATGAAATCTTTAAAAAGTATGTATTTTACTTATTTAGAAAGGGAATGCGAAGGAGAACGAGAGAACCATCAATCAGCTGCCTCACCTACGTGCCCTGACCGGGGAAACCTAACTGGCAACCTTTAGCTTTGCGGGACGACGCCTGGCCAGTTGAGCCACCAGGTCAGGGTGTGGGACTGGAGACAGACTTTTTCCCCTAAGACCTAGTCATACCAATAGGTCAATACAGTGTTCTGTTGAGGACTTAATTCTCCCCCTCCTATTTTATATCCCCAACCTGGAACTCGGTCCCCTGGTTACTCTCAAGCAGGCAAACTCCAAACCCATCTACCCTGGGCACATGTAATAGCCCTTTCATTAATGATTCATTTTTTAAACACCATTTGCAGAGACCTTACCTGCTACAGCACAGACTGAGCCGAAAGGAAGATCAGGCTGCAATCAACTTTCTGCCCAGTGACACACAGGGCTCTGTACCTGCACGAGGTTAACAGATGAAACTAAGATAAATGATCTGAACACTAAGGAGGCAGGGGAGCACCCGGAGCAAACCCAATCCTCACTTTAAAAAAGCCCCCATAGAGGCCCTGGCTGGCATGGCTCAGTGGATTGAGCACAGGGGATTCCCAGTCAGGGCACATGCCTGGGGTGCAGGCAAGGACCCCAGTAGGGGGCATGCAAGAGGCAACCACACACTGATGTTTCTCTCCCTTTCTCCTTCCCTTCCCCTCTAATAACCTTGAACAAACAAGCCCACATAGAAAGTTGTTACAAGTAAGTGGGAAAACGGGGGTAGCTCTCCAAGGCCAATGCATCAGACAAAAACTGGCTAATAGTTTATTTTGATCAACATGGTCGATCTGATGGGGAAAAAAGTTAAGTCATCACCTGCAATGGCCATATTTGAGCCACAGAAAATAGACCGCAAGGATAGCCCCATATTTAAAAGAGAAGCAATCACTACCTCCTCCATTCTCCAGATTCTATGTCTGTTCAGCCATGTGGGCATGGGCACTTAGAAAAATGTGCACATCACTTCCCAATCCTTTCCCACTCCTGGATTCATCCTGGTCCACGCCAAGTCTGCTTTTTGCCAACAGTAAACCTGAGAAGAAACACAGAACATGAGCTCCAATCTGCTAGCTGCCCAAGGAAACGAGGGACTAGCTCTCAAGCTGGCATATCAGACAGAAACTGGCTTAGAGAAGTTAGATCAACATGGTCGATCTGTCGGGGAAAAAAGCTCAGTCATCATACATGCCAGTACGCAGCTCTTGGCTGCTACAGATAAAGAGCCCTGAACCAGGAGTAAGCTTTGGTTGGTCTGCTCCTACACTTACAAATTCATTCAGTATTGGAGCACTTGTGTCCAATTGGTTGGCAGTAAGGAAACGGCAGCTCAGACAAACACCTGTCTTCTGAGCTTTTATCTGACACAGGCCAGCGTGGCCAGCAAGAGTTGTGGGGAAAAGGCTGTTTTTTTTCCAAGGGTCAGGATGGTGCATTCTAACGCTCAGGTGTTATCACTAAAAACCTGAGACATTCTGGAAGAGCAAGATTTAAAAAAAACACGTTCCACCTCCCCGCCAGCTCTGCCCAGGCCTGTGTGAGTGGATGGCTAGGTCCACGGAATGTGATACTTGATTTTCCTTTAGAATGTCATCACTCATTTGTAAATTTAAGCACTCAAGAAAGCCGTTGATCAAGAAACAGTGAATGGAATCTGAAATGTGCTTTAGAGAGCATTAAAGACTAACACACCAGACACGAAACTCCTCAGTGTTACCTTGTCCCACACACACCGTCTCTGTGGGCTGTGAATGCTCACACGTTTCTCCACTTTGCCTTTTATCCGACTCTAAGAGATTTCCTTGCTATGCTTTCTCCTGCCTCCTTGTTCGATTCCACAGCAGTGATTTTCAACCAATGTGCCTCAAGAGTGTTTAAAACATGTAATACCTGACTACTTAGTGAGGGGCACTAGCCCCTTTTCTGTTAAAGTTATCAAATAAAAAAATGACAAGAACCAATGCAACAATAGCTGTCCGGTATGAATGAGTCAAAATTATACCCATTTTTAAAAAACAGATCAGCAAAAAAAATGTATTTTGTGTGCAGCAGAATTTTAGTAATTAGGTTATGTGTGCCAAGGGATGAAAAACATTGGAAGTCGCCGCTCCGATGTATAAAATACACTGCAACCGCCACTCTCTGGAGCCTTTTCTCAATCCGTTGAGTTTTTGCTTTCCCACGCCCATGCAGTCAATTTGGCTCAAATAAACTCATTAACAGGTACATTTTGGGGAATTATAATAAAGCATTCAGGGCCCTTTAAGGACCACCGAATACATGCTTTATAGAAATTGGCTCTCGTTAAACTGTCTCCAGGCGAGGCCAGAAAAGGAAGTGGCTCCCCAGAGCACGTGCTCCCTCCAGTGGGCCAGAAAACATGCTTACCAGATCAGGAGACCAAAGGCTCTCGATGTCTACGCGACATCGGGGTTCCCTTGGAGGCCCAGCAACGACTCGCTCCTTCAAGATGCATTCTGCACCCTTTGATCACGCCAACCTGCAAAAACGAAGAGAGGGCAACAATCACCACCTGCCCACAGTAGGAAAAGAACATGGCCGGGCCTTTTGAGGCCGGTGTTATCAGAACTAACTGGCAAGTATTCGAAAGGTATCAGCATGGTCGATCCGATGGGGAAAAAAGGTAAAGTCATCATTTTCACCAGCCAAGGACTCCTCGGGTCCCTACATCGGGGGCAAGATTTCCCAGTTCTGATCTCCCGCGAGGCCCGACGGCCTAGCTTAGGGTCAGAGGCAAGGGGAGCCATGGGCAGAGGCGATGCCAAAAGAAAGGGAGAAATGGGGATCTGGAAAAGAAAAGAGGTCTAAACTCACCGCACACGGTAATAACCCCGAGTTCTTAGGGCTGGATGACATCGGATAAGGACGATGCAGCAGAACACACCAAAACGACCAACCAGGAACTGCAAACGCGAAAGAACGAGGTGCAGCAGGACCGTCCTTATATAACCAGAGGGGACTTTGCGCCTGCGCACTGGACCCCAGGCGCTTCCGGTTCCCGCGGCGCCGCCCGGGAAATGTAGTCTCGGAGGGTACTTCGTGGTTGTCAAGGCCGCGCTAGCACCGCCCCCTTCTTGTACACACTGGGCCGCCATGTCGCGCTTCACACGCACCAAGAATTCCGTCGAGTTTCCCCACTTTGGGGGCCGGCGGAGGCTTGCAGCGGCCTGGGGCGCTGTTCACCGGCCTCCCGCAGCCCCCTCCCCTCAGCCTGGCCCGCCCGAGCCGCCGCGGGAAGCTGAGGCGACGCCTGCCCGCTCCTGCGGGGTCTGAGGGCGGGGGAGCCAGCGGCGCCAGGGCCCCTCCTTCTCTGTCCTCGCGTCCGCGGGCCCGGCCTGCTCTCCCCTCCCGCCCCTCCCGCCCAGTGTTTGGAAACCGAAAGGAAAGGAAAGCGAAAGTGCGCGGCTCTGGGCGGAACCGCAGACCTGCTGGGACCCGAACTCCAGTAGCGGGCGGCGGCGGCGGCGAGAGGACGCGCCGGAGCCCGGTGAGTGACCCCCGCCCCACGCCCCCGCGCCCCCGCCACCCTCCCCGGCACCTGTCACTTTCATCACTTTACCTTCTCACTGCCTCTGACTTCCGTCTTTCTCCGCGCCCGCATCTTCCACCTCGGGGTACCCGTGCCCTCTGCTCGGCGCCCCCTCGACTCCCCCATCCTCTCCATCCCCCGCCTCTGCGCCACCTCGGCCCCCAGCTTCACCCCCTCTGCGCGCAGCGCCTCCATTGTCCGCCCGGAGGGAGCCCTCCCTCCCTCCCCACCTCTGCCTGCCGCCCCCGTCTCTACCCTCACTTTCTGCTTCAGCACCCCCCCGCCCCCCGCTTCTCTGTCCTCACCCCGGCCATCGCGCGGTTTCTACGAAGCACCCTCCATACCTGCTCTCCCCACCCCGGTTTCCAGGTCCTCCATCACCTCTGCAGCACCGCCCGCCCCCCGCCTTCCCGAGGCCCCCGACCCCTTCAGCTCGCCCCACCGCTGCTCCCACTCCCCGCTTCGGCCTGGCTGTAGCGCCTTCTTCGCTCCTCCACGCAGCCCCGGCTCTCCCTGACCCCCTGGGGTCCCCGCCAGGCCCCGGGGGGCTCCTGGGGGCCGGCGGCGCCGCCAGCCTTTGTCGTACCCTCTTGGGACCCGGGAGACTTCTCCCGACACCCAGCCCCGGCTGCCGGTCTCGGCCTCCGTGGTCCCACCCCGCTCGCCTCCTCTGTGGTCCCCGCACCAGCCTGGCCGTCAGTGGCTTTCTGCTCCCTGCCCTTCGGGCCCTGGTCCCCAGAGAAACCCTCTGTGGTCTGCTTTTGTCCCAGCGTTTCCTGCTGCTTTCTGCCCCTCCCGTGCCTCGCCTTTCTCTTTCCTTCCTTGCATCTCAGAAAACTTCTGAGTTTCTGCTGTAGGTGGTGGTGTTTTTGTTTTCGTTTTTGTTTCCCAGGGGGGAAGAAGAAATCTTTCCCTGGGAATTTTTTTTTTCATGAAAAATATATAAATAAACCAAACAACTCAATATTGAACCTGAGCCAAGAAAGCGGGGTTTGATACCACGAAGGGGGAGAGTCACCTAAAATTTTGCCAGTGGGAAGGAAAGGGAGTCTTTTTTTCTGATGAGGATAAAAGCTACTCCTCATATAATGCCAAATCTGTTCCCAGTTTCCAACCACGAATATGTAAAAACTTGGTGAGAAGGACAGTCTCAAAAATCCCCTTGCTGAGGACTCGGAGCCACCCACTTTCCCTTCGCCCTAGCCCGCAGGTGTGTATGCGCTGTGTTGGGAAGTTCCCTTAAAGGGGCTTCTCTTCCTCCAAAAACCTAGGTGGAAGGAGGAGAGGGGAAGAACTGCAGATTTGTAGCTGATGGAGGAAAAAGCAGCCCCAGATACTAAGCCTCCTGATTGTTGAAACATATGATTTTCTTTGTTTTGATTTGCTAGAATGGAGAACTTAGTTTGGCTGCATTCCAAAGAGTAGCATAAGGGAGCTCTACTAAATAATTATTTACAAACTGTAGGGTACTGTAAGCTATAGAGTGCTCTATAGTATAAATGCCGAACGGGGTGGTGTGTGCATAGTTTTTGGATTAACAGAAATGTACTTCTCTCTGTCCTGACAAACTGTTGCCAGGACAGATAAACATGTCCTGGCAACCATGTTTATCTGCTTTATAGAAAGGAAACTGAAACCTAACAGCAGTTTAGGTGATTTGGCTAAAGGCATAAAACAAACAGCAGTTTTGAATGGGAATAAATGACACTTCCTCTGCCCGAAGAAAGTGCAGGGCTAAAGAGAAGGGGGGGTTTGCCCCCCTGAAGTCACCTAAATTGTGAATTTAATGTTTTTATATATCATAGTTGAGTGTTCGGAGTTGAACACTGTCCACGATTAAAATCTGTGTTTAACTCTTGGTTAACAAATCATTAAGATGTACTGGCAGGATTGACTTACTGCCGTTTGGGTTTTTTCTGCTAGATGCTATGTTTCAAGAGCATTAATTCCTTTCAAGATTTCCGGGCAATTTAAGGTGGAGGAATTCGAGTGACTCAGAGATGGAGGACAGAAGACCTTGTCCGGATGCCAGGCCCAGGAATCCCCATAACAACCACAGAGGTGAGCAAGGTTTTCCAGCTGATGGGAAGGAAACTGGGCTCCGGGTGAAGGAGCAGGCCTGCCTACGATTGGCTGCATCTCTCAAGTAAAGAATGGCTTCTTTCTTGGCTCCAGTATGATTGACTCTGAAAAAGCAGCCCCCTGCTTTCCCCCAAGAGAACTGATGGGTGGGTGCACTTCAACAAAGATAGTGATGAGGTGTCAGAAATGGAAGTAATGCTCTGGTTAGAGCAGCACTGTCCAGGAGAAACATCATAAAAGCCAGAAATATAATTTAAAAATTTTCCAGTAGCATTGTTTAAAAAAGCACAAAGAAACAGGTAAAATCCATTTTTTTAATTTAATAAAATTGAATGATTTAGTACTTATTTAAGCCAACATATTTAAATATCTTACTATAAATGAATGTAGTATTATAATAGTACTTTAATAATTTTAATGTGTTTATTTACCATATCAAGTATTATTTTAAGACTTTATTAATATAGAAAATTTTAATGAGATATTTAACTTTTTTCCGTATTAAGTCTTCAAAATTCTGTGTGTTTTACACATTCTAATTCAGATTAATCACATTTAAGATGCTTAGTAGCCACGCGTACATAGTGGCTTTGTATTTGATAACATGTGTCTAGAGTCTTAGCCATCAAAGCAAAGTTAGCTCCAAAAGCATTACTCTACTACAGTGAGCGATTGTTTCGTTTGCTAAGAACTTTCTAAAACAAACAACCAAATGGATTTTCCCTTTTCCCTACGTTTTCAATACGTCATCTGAGTTTAGCTATGGAACAAGTGATGAAGAACTGTAAAATTTTATTTTATGAGTTGTATGAATGTTGAAAAGAATGAGAAATAATCAGTTTTTCGTTCTTCCAAAATGTGTAGTTTTCTCACCAGATCAGAATATTAGAAATAGGACTTTTTTTCTGATATCTTGGGAATTTGAAAGTACTAATTATAAAAATTTAAAGTTCAGTAGTATACAGTATTTATATTTTACCAAATGCTCCTATATGGTTCACATTAAAATTTTCTCTAAAAAATGCAGAACAAGTCTCGGCTGGTGTGGCTCAGTGAATTGAGTGCCAGTCTACAAACCAAAGGGTTGCCAGTTTGGTTCCCAGTCAGAGCACATGCTGCCTGGGTTGTGGGCCAGGTCACCAGTGGGGGCCACGTGAGAGGCAACTACACACTGATGTTTCTCTCCCTCCCTTCCCCTCTCTCTAAAAATAAGTAAACAATATTTTTTAAAAATGCAAAACAAGGAAAAATCTATATAAGTAGACTTAGCATTAAGTGGAATGATCATTTTGAGTATGGTGTGTGTTTGAAATTTTTGTGGTATTTTTATCATCAAATTATTGTATACAGTCTTATTTTTTTGTTTGCTTGTTTCTAAAATCTCCAAGTCATTCTGCTAGTTGGATCAGCCCCAGAATCATTTTTAGAGGAAAGGAAGGTGGAAAAAACTGGGCATGAGTTTGTGGGCCAAGATCACTTATGAAATGTGTGGCAGGTCAAGGAAGACAAGTGTGGCTTCATCTACTGCGTGGTGTTAGCTTTCATGTGTGTCCTGGGTGTATCACCACCACCCACCCACCCCCCGGCCCCCACGCACACATCCTTTCTCTCCCGAATGTTGATAATAGATAAATACTATGTGCATGAACTCGTACTGCAGAAAGGAAGAACCCTTGAGTTTCGTTTTTCAGTTTCCTTTACACAGATGTTGGTTAGCTCAAAGACATCTTAGTAAAGGAAACTCCACGTCCCCCTTTGCTCTCTGGGCAAAATTTAAGAAACATTGCCCTGTATAGTTTTGTCCCACTTGATGCCTTTGTTGCCTGTGATGTAATTGTTTAATGGCAGAACCAGTGGCTCTAAAAATCAATAGGGTAGGCCAATAGAAAGTTATTATTAGTGCTACTAGTAATAACTACATTAATGAGAGCTTTTATATGTCAGGTGCTACACTATACTAAGGATCTCATAAACATTTAATCTTTTTTTTAAAGGTTTTCATTTATTTTTAGAGAGAGAGGAAGGGAGGGAGAAAGAAGAAGCGAAACATCAATGTGTGGTTGCCTCTCACGTGGCCCCCACTGGGGACCTGGCCTGCAACCCAGGCATGTGCCCTGACTGGGAATCGAACCAGCAACCCTTTGGTTCGCAGCCCGTGCTCAATCCACTGAGCTTTACCAGTCAGGGCCATAAACATTTAATCTTTACAACAACCCATATACTGAAGCTTAGAGAAATTATACAATTTAGCCAAGGTAATACAGTGAGGAAGTGCCCAGATCAACATTTGAATCCGTTCTTTTTGGCCCTGAAACTCATAACACTGCCTATTGTTTGGTACTAGCAAGAAACTACAAACAATGAGCTGATATATTTTTTTAAGGTTTTATTTATTTATTTTTAGACAGAACGGAAAGAGGAAAGAAAGAGTGAGAGAAACATCAATGTGTGGTTGCATATTGTGTATCCCTACTGGGTACTTGGCCTGCAAACCCAGACATGTGCCCTGACTGGGTATTGAACCAGTGACCCTTTGGGCCACAGGCCCACACTCAATCCACTGAGCCACACCAGTCAGGGCAAGCTGATCTTTCTGACCCTCTGAAATAATCCTCGAGCTTGTGAGGATTAAGTGATACACTACAAGCATTTATTCTCTAGCATGTATTAGACACCCAAAAATGTTTATTCATTTTCCTGTTTGTACCCTCTGAAAAAAAACTATATATTTTAAAGATTTTATTTATTTATTTTTGGAGAGAGGGAGAAAGAGAGGGAGAGAAACATCTTTTGGTTGCCTCTTGGCCACCCTCGTCTCGGGACCTGGCCCACAACCCAGGCATATGCCCCAACATGGAATCAAACCGGCAACCTTTTGGTTTGTGTGACAACACCCAATCCACTAAGCCACACCAGTCAAAGCAACAGTATTTTTGTAATATATACAGCAACATAGTAATTGGTTTTTCATTTACTATGTGGCTTGGTAGAAAACCTTAGTTCTCTCGAAATAAAACCTTAGCTCCTTGGTTTGGTTGTTTTGGAAAATGAAAACATGTTCATTGTCATCCTACTAGATTTCCTTGCACTTTGATTTTTGTGCTTACCCGATATTCCTGTTGTGTTTAGGGCCTATTGATGGTGAATTACCAAGAGCTAGAAATCAGGCCAATAATCCACCAGCCAATGTTCTCAGAGGAGGAGCCAACCTGCTGGGAAGGCATCCTAGGGCCGACAACCATCCTGTTCCTTACTGGCAAAGAGAAGAAAGGTTTGCAGCAATGGGAAGGAACCCACATCCAGAAAGGAGGAACCGTGGGGGACATGCCAATGATGAGCCGAGAGGCCAAAGACAAGGTCAGGAGAATGACACCAGGCAGAGAAATGGCAATCAGGAGGGAAGGAACCGCAGACCACCATGGCCTGATGAAAACTTCCAGCAGCGGCGGCCCCCCTACCAAAAGCCTGCAGGACAGCCACAGCAGGTGAAGAAACTGGGCTACAAGTTCCTAGAAAGTCTTCTGCAAAAAGACCCCTCTGAGGTGGTCATCACACTTGCCTCAAGTTTAGGGCTGAAGGAGCTTCTGTCTCATTCTTTTATGAAACCCAACCTCCTTGAGCTCATTTGTCAGGTTCTTCGGAAGGCTTGTAGTTCCAAAATGGATCGCCAGAGCATTCTTCATGTCCTGGGCATATTAAAGAACTCAAAATTCCTCAAAGTATGCCTTCCAAATTACGTGGTAGGGATGATCACTGAACCCTCTGCCGATACTCGAAACCGGTATCCGGAACACATTAGCAACATCATCTGCCTCCTCCAGGAGCTTGTAAGTGTCTTCCCTGCCAGCTCTATGCAGGAGACTTCCATGCTCATTTCCCTCTTGCCACATTCTCTTAATGCTTTGAGAGCCTCTGGTGTTGACATAGAAGAGGAGACTGAGAAGAACCTGGAAAAGGTGCAGACCATCATCGAACACTTGCAGGAAAAGAGGCGAGAGGGCACTTTAAGAGAGGACACCTACACTTTAGTACAGACTAAGGCGGAAGACCATGTTGAGAGCTACCGGACTATGCCCATTTACCCTACCTACAATGAAGTGCACTTGGATGAGAAGCCGTTCCTTCGCCCCAACATCATTGCTGAAAAATACGAGAGCACTGCTGTCTATCTGGATACCCACTTTCGACTGCTGCGAGAAGATTTTGTCAGACCCCTGCGGGAAGGCATTTTGGAACTTCTCCAGAGCTTTGAAGACCAAGGCCTGAGGAAGAGAAAGTTCGATGACATCCGAATCTACTTTGATACCAGGATTATCACCCCCGTGTGTTCATCGTCAGGCATCGTCTATAAGGTGCGTTTTGACACAAAACCACTGAAGAATGTTCGCTGGCAGAATTCCAAGCGATTGCTCTATGGGTCCTTGGTGTGCATGTCCAAGGACAATTTTGAGACATTTCTTTTTGCCACAGTGTCTAACCGAGAGCAAGAGGATCTCCGTCAGGGATTTGTCCAGCTTTGCTTCAATGAGCAGAGCCAGGAACTGCTAGCGGAGGTCCATCCCTCTGACTCGTTCCTCATGGTGGAGACAACCGCATACTTTGAGGCCTATAGGCATGTCCTGGAAGGACTCCAGGAGATCCAGGAGGAAGACGTCCCTTTCCAGAGAAACATTGTGGAATGTGACACTCATGTGAGGGAGCCAAGGTACTTGGTAATGGGAGGCAGGTACGATTTCACTCCCTTGATAAATAATCCCTCAGCCACCAAGGAATCTCTGAAGGACGGCTTGAGGTATTCTAGAGTTAATGTCTTAGACCCCAGCCAGTGGCCCTCCAAAGAAGTCCTGAAGCTGGATGACTCCCAGATGGAAGCTTTGCAGTTTGCTCTCACAAGAGAATTGGCTGTTATTCAAGGACCTCCTGGAACAGGTAGGAGAATTTTTCTGAGCACATGTCATCTGCCTTAGGAGATAGGGAAGGGACGCTTGACTGTAGATTTCTAGAATCTCTCAATTAGAAACATTCCCATGATGAGGTGGGGGAGGTAGAAGAGGGTGTAGAGAGGATAAATGATGATGGAAGGAGACTTGGGGTGGTAAACACACAATACGATATACAGGTGGCATATTATAAATTGTACACTTGAAGCCTATGTAATTTTATTAACTAATGCCACACCAATAAATTCAATTAAAAAAGAAAGAAAGAAAGAAAGAAACATTCCGCCCTGGCTGGCGTAGCTCAGTGGATTGAGCGCGGGCTGTGAACCAAAGTGTCGCAGGTTCGATTCCCAGTCAGGGTACATGCCTGGGTTGCAGGCCATGACCCCCAGCAACCGCACATTGATGTTTCTCTCTCTCTCTCTCTTTCTCCCTCCCTTCCCTCTCTAAAAATAAACAAATAAAGTCTTTAAAAATTTTTTTTTAAAAATTACTGTTTAAAAAAAAGAAGAAAAGAAACATTCCCAGGAAATGGGCATCGAACTTGTTTATAAAGTTGCTGCTTATGTTGGTTTTTCAGTGGTGACCCATTGGTAATGCATAGTAATAAACCAAAATCACAAGGTTAGAGAAGACTGCTAGGGGACAAACTTCAGAAGATTACCTCTGCTTCGTCAAAGGTTATATATATTAGTTTGTTTTTTAAATTCCTTTTAATTAAGTAACATCAAGTGCAGCGGGTCCTGGAATAATGTTATTTCATTCACCGTCATTTTTTAAATAACATTGATCAGTAAAAAAAATGAGTTCCCATCCAGGGCCCCTGTCTGTGGGGTCTGCACGGTCTCCCCACGTCCGTGTGGGTTTTCCCCAGGGACTCCCATTCCCTCCCACGCCCCACAGATGTGGGTGCACGGGAGGTGCACTGATGTGTCTGCACCGTCCTGGTCTGCGTGAGTGCGTGCGTGCGCCCTGGGGTGGAAGGGCGTCCTGTCCAGGGTGGGCCCCGCCTTGTACCTTGAGCTGCCAGGATCAACTCCAGCCGTCCTTGACCCTGAACTGGGAGAAGTGGGTTGGAAAAGAATTTTCTTACTTGTTTTTGTTCATCTTTCTCAAGTGTGTGTGTATAGTTCACATTTATTTCAGTGTTTAATATTAGGAATATTTGAGGTCTTTATTTAGAAGTTTGGTGATGATCTTGTGACCAGAAATATGCCATAGAAACTTACTCTCGTTTCTGTCAATCAGCCTGTGGGAAAATTGACTTTGTTATATGTCATTTTGCTTAAAGATTCAGTTTCCAAGAACCGATGAACAACATTGAGGACTTACTATATATAATAATAGTACTATGTGCTAAGTTCTGTTTTACACACCATACATATGTGAACTCATTCATCCTCACAATAACTGTGAGGCAGAAACTTTCAATTTTACACATGAGAAGACTAAGGCAAAGAATCTGAATAATGTGTTGAAGCTCACATGGATGGTAAGTGACACACCTAGGTCTTGAACCCAGGCATTTTGGCTCTAGAGTTCTGGCTCCCCTCTACTTGCTTCTCGTGAAAATATACCTCCCTGTACCCTTCTGCCCATGTGCCATTGTCTAAGCCTACTCTGGGATAATAACTACTTATTAGCTGTTTGATATGTATCTTTTAAGATGCTCTCCAAGATTAGCACTGATATTTCTTTGTATTTATATGTGTATTTATATGTTTACATACATATATTACACTTTTTCTATTTTTAATAACAAAAATGGAATCATGCTCTTTTATTGGTCTATAATTTATAGATATATATAGATATCCTTATCTATATATAAATATAATTTGTATATAGATATATAAATTATACATGTTATGAACATTTTTACATTCTTTATGCTACAGTTACATTTAGAAATGTACCTCACTCCTTTTAGTATGCCTGCCTTCACTATAGGATATGAATGTACCATATATATATATGTATACACACACACACATTTTTTGTTATTACATCAGTGCTATAATAAGTACCCGTATGTCTGTATCTGTGCATGTGTGTATCATTGGGTACTCTGCTTATTATTTCTTGTAATTTTTTTTCTTCAAGTGGGAATTCACATTAATAGTTACACCGGATACTACTAAATTAGCCTCCCAAAAGGATATACAAAAATAACAAAACAGGAAGAGGTCTTTAAAAAACAGATAAAGTAATGGCAACTCATGATAAAAAATGAATGCAACAGATGGAAAATTCTTTCTAATAAATACCTACATGATGGAAAAATACGCATGATTAAAGTGATGTTTTGAGGGTTTTAAAAAATGCACCAGTTTGTACTCTCACCAAAGTGAATATGCTTGTATTTCCTTACATTCTTTTTTTTTTTTTTTTTTAGATTGTATTTATTTATTTATTTATTTATTTAAATTCTTCGTTGTTGTTCAGTTACAGTTGTCTGCATTTTCTCCCCACCACTCCCCCCACTCATATTTATTTTTAGACAGAGGGGTAGGGTGGGAGAGAGGGAGAGAAACATCAATATGTGGTTGCCTCTTGCGCATCCCCCACTGGGGACCTGGCCTATAATCCAGGCATGTGTCCTGACTGGGAATCGAACTGGCAACCCTTTGGTTCACTGGCAGGCACTCAGTCCACTGAGCTACACCAGCCAGGGCCATTTCCTTGCATTCTTTCCAGCATTATTGTATTATGTTTTCATTCTTTCTTTTTCCCCCTGATCATCAGTTTTTACTAATCTGAGAGATTAGCAAAATCTCTCAGAATTATATTATGAATATTTGAGGTCTTTACTTAGAAGTTTGGTGATGATTTTGTGACCAAAAATATGCCATAGAAACTTATTCTTGTTGGCTCATTACTAATTTTAATTTTGTGTTTCAATAAAAAAATGGTTCAAAAAAATTTTTAAGTCCATGTCTCCTTTCTTCTACCTTCTCACTCAGTTCCCTTCTCTAAAGCAAGCGATGTCATCTTCCTGTGTGTCTTTCCAGAGTTTTTCTTACGAATATTCGAGCAAAAATACATACTTAAATTTAACTTCCCATTTTTTAACCCACTGTGCTAGAAACACTCTTCTGCATGTTGTTTTGCTCCTTTCACACTTGTACATAGTAGCATTTCCCTCTTGTTTGTGTCACTTTATTATATGCCATTGTGTGGGTAAGTCGTAGTCAAATGGTATATCCATCAATAGGAAATGCCAAAAAACCACCTTACAGCTGTGAAAAACAAGAAGGGAGGATTCTTTAAGTGAAAAAAGCAAGATGTAGATCAGTAAAAGTAGCCTGCTGCTATTTGTATGAAAGGAAGAGAAAGAAAAGAAGGAAAACTCTGCGTGGTTACGTTTGCCTGTACATGCACTGATGGCTGAAAATAAGAATTTTCTATAACTACTTTTAGTAAGTCTCTTAATTTTTCTAACTCTCCTTTTTTCTTTTTCATAGGCAAAACCTATGTGGGTCTAAAAATTGTTCAGGCCCTTCTAACCAATTACCCTGTTTGGCAAATTAGCCACCAGAAGTTCCCCATCTTGGTCGTATGTTATACTAATCATGCTTTGGACCAGTTTTTGGAAGGTAATGTATGCAAAATTGTTCTCTAACAAAACATTGATAGTTGAACCATTAGCAACTTCAGTAGCTTTCTATTGCTCTTTGAATAAAAGGCCACAGTTCTCACCATGACTTGTAAAGCTACATGCTGCCTGTACCACCCTAACTCTGAATCTCATCTCCCACCCCTTCCCATTGTCTTCAGTGCCTTGAATTCCTCAGCTTCTATCTTGGTCCATGCTGTGTCCCCTGCCTAGAATGCACTTTTTCTCTCTACCTCTCTGTCCATCTTGACCACATCCAGCCTGGCTGGTTCCAACTCTATTCATTCCTCAGATTTCACCTTAAATATCTCTTCACGTGCACTTTAATATTGCCCTAGGCCAGAGTTAAGTCTCCTTTTGTATTTTTCCTTCAGAGACTTAACACATATGTAACAATTTATTTTTATGTAGCCGGACCCTAGACTATAAATACCATGAAGATTATTGGTCCTGTTTCTTGCTGTATTCACAGATCCCGGCACATACTAGGCACTGAAAAAATACTGATTACATTAATGAATGAAAAAGTGTGTGATTTTCCTTTTGCTTAGAATATTATTTTCCATTCTTCTATATCCTCCTTCCACCTAGATTAAATCTTCCTTATTCTTGGAGTCTCAATTCAAATATTAGATCCTCAAGAATTAGATCCCTACCTCATCCAAACTAGGTAAGGCCTCCAGTTCCATACTTGCCGCATCATGTATTTATAGTACTTAACTGCATTTTCACTACAGTGGTAAATTGTTTAACGTGTATATTCTCTGCCAGACTGTGGGACATGAGAACAAATTAGAAACTGAGTCTGTGTTTTCACAGCTCTACCTTCAGAGCCTAGCACATGTCTGGCACATTAAAGGAATCCATAAATATAGTATGTAGAGTGAATAATAGAGAACATTCCCTAAGAGCTTACTTATTTTATGCCAGGCCCTACCTAGGAGCTATAAAGTTAGTCTCTAGTTCATTCAGACTGTAGTCCTATGAGGAAAATAGTAGTTTTCAAATCGCAGATGAAGAAACTGAAGGTCAAGTTGAGTAACATGCCCCAGGTTACATGGCAGTAAGTTGTGGAGCCAATTAGTTGGGTCCTCAATAATCTGATTTTAAAGCCTGTGCTCTTAAGCACCATACTTTACTGCTCTGCAGGTCATAGCATTTCTGGGGCCGTATTGCTCGTTAATAGGGTAGATGTCCTGTGAGCACCAGTTTGTCCCCTCAGGGACCAGCTGACACAATGCCCCAAACACATGCAGCTCTCCCCCGAGAGAACCCGGCCTAGCTGCTCTCAGCTCTGCTGTGCTCCGCTTTCCCCCGCAGGTATCTACAGGTGTCAGAAGACCAGCATCGTGAGGGTGGGTGGCAGGAGCAGCAGTGAAATACTGAAGCAGTTCACCCTGAGGGAGCTGAGGAACAAGCGGGAATTTCGCCGCAGCCTCCCCATGCACCTGCAGAGGGCCTACATGAACGTGAGTCCGGGCTGCGGGTATTGGTGGTCGCTCAAGGGGTGGCTAAACCAGATGGCATTGGCTTTCTGGGGAGGCAGTCCAAGGTAGACAGGGAAGCTCCGCAAGGCTCCGAAGGACGCAGGTTCATTCCAGCACTGCGTTCTGCTAACCCTGTGGTGTGGCCGTTGCCTTCGTAATCCACGGTGGAGAACGGACAAAAGGCACGCTGCCCTTTCCCAGCTCCTGCCAGAACCTTGGGCTGACCCCTCCAAACCACCCACAGCACTTCTGCTTACAGCCTGTTGACCGTCTTCCAGCTGAGCAGCCATAAGCCAACCCCGATTCCAAGTTACTACTGAGGGAGAAAGAGAGACGTCTCCACCACAGGATCCTTGACCTGTTTTTCTATAGTATTGTTTCTTTCCTTGTTGATTGGTTGGAGTCTTTTAGACATTTTAGATAGTAAACTTTTGGTTTTAAGACTACAGTAATGTGCTTTGGAAAATTGGTTTATTCCCCATTCTTGCTGTCCCTGTCTCAGCTTTGTTTTCCCTCAAGGCAGGGACTGAGTTTGGGGGGTGAGGATACCTCCTGATCACTTCTTTATCACTGTTCTAAGCAGATCATGACACAGATGAAGGAGTCAGAGCAAGAGCTGCGTCGAGGGGCCCAGACTCTGGAGTGCACCATGGTTGGCGTAGTACGGGAACAGCACCTGGAGAAGTACATTTCCTCCCAGCACTGGAAAAGCCTGATGAATGGGCCAATACAGGTAGGGGTCGTCCTGCGGGGCGCCAGCATCTGTCTTGACTCGGCACTTGGAAGGAGCCTTCAGCAAAAGCAGCGCTCCAAAGCATTAGCTGTTTGGTAACTGACGCTGACATGATGTTAGAAGTTCCGTTTCCTGAGAGCAGCTGAGTATACTAGTCAGGAACAAGACTCTGGAGCTAGCCTTCTGGACTGAAATCCTGATTTTGCTCTGGGCAAGTTACTTGATTTTTCTGTGCCTATTTCCTTATTTATACCCTGGAGATAATAACAACATTAAGTTGAACCATATGAAATTGCCAGTGTTTGAAATTGTGACTTGCAAAAGTGGAGTTTCTAACAGATCGACTTAATTCTTACAGGATTATTTGGATAGACAGGTTAATATTTGTAAGTGTGCTATAAGTACTTGTTAAATGAAATGTTGTAACAGGACAACCTGGCATGTATAGAGAGTCTGGCATCAACAGACCTAAGTCACGCAGACTGATTGTGTGGCTTGGGCCGATGTGATCCTCCTATCCCTCAGCACTCACAAAGGATAATAATAATGCCTGCCTTCAAAAAACATATGAAAAGCAACTAATACAACCTCTGTGAAGTGACTGGCCAGGAACCTGGGGAAGTAATACCCTGTTGTATCGGATTGGCGAATTTCAGGGTAATTAACCCAAAAGCCAAAGGAGGTCAGTTAGGCTCTGTAAAAAATGACTGAAGCGGGCTAGATGTGAGACTTGAGGAAGTAGAGAGAACTGTGGCAAAGTAGGCAAAGGCGGGGCAGCAACTCACTTCTAGCTATTTGTTGCCATTTAGGAATGCAGCCTCTTTGCTGCCAAAGCTCCTGGTTTTGTCAAGAGAGGCAGGAAATTTTTATTTTTAAAAGTATATGCAAGCCCTGACGGGTGTAGCTCAGTTGGCTGGGTGTCATCCTGCAAACCAGAAGGTTGCCAGTTTATTTCCCAGTCAGGGCACATGCCTGGGTTACAGGTCCAGTCCCCAGTTGGGGCACGTGGAAGAAGCAGCTGATCATTGTTTCTTATATCAGTGTTTCTCTCCCTTTCTTTCTCCCTCTCTTCCCCTCTTTCTGTATCAATCAAAGAAAAAAAAATTTAACAAATCTATGCAAGTCATATTAAATGATCCACTTGCCCAAGGGTTGCCAATTTGCGGCCACTAAATTTTAAGGGAATTGCTTTTGATTTGTCAAGAAGACTTTTTCCGTTCCCTGGCTGGCATAGCTCAGTGGATTGAGCACGGGCTGCAAACCAAAGTGTCACAGGTTCGATTCCCAGTCAGGGCACATGCCTGGGTTGCAGGCCATGGCCCCCAGCAACTGCACATTGATGTTTCTCTCTCTCTCTCTTTCCCTCCCTTCCCTCTCTAAAAAAATAAATAAATAAAATCTTTTTAAAAAAACTGTTTAAAAAAAAAGACTTTTTCCTTCACACCGGTTATCATAGAATTCTCATGACTGATCCTTCTTCCTTCCTCAGGATGGTGAATGGGGTTTTTTCCAAAGCTGGAAGCATTCCATGGTGCTGGAATGGCTGGGTCTGGGTGTCATTTCTTTCACCCAAAGCGTGGCTCCAGCGGGACCTGAAAATATAGGTAAGAAGTGCATGTCTACCTAGAATCGCATTCTAAAGTGGAATATATAAACCAGAAGAGCAGAACTTAAAATACCCAGGATCTGTAAAGAGCATTAATGAATCAGAAAAGACAAGTAATTGATTAATAGGAAAATAGATAAAATACTTTTTAATAGGAACATTACAAAATAGGAAATCCTAATGGTCAATAAACATATGAGAGGTGCTCATTAGAAGCTAGAGGAATTAAAACCAAAATGAGGTACTGTTGTGCATCCACCAGATTGGCGAAAATTAAAAGGTTGTATATAACTCCACACTGATAAGAATGCAAAGCAGTAGCATCTTTGATACACTTAACTGCTAGTGGGAATAGCAATTGGCACAACCACTTTATGATAATAGAAAAACAGAAAGGCCTCAAATATCTATCAACATTTGTATAATGGATGGATCGATTATAATCTATTCAGATAATGAAATACTGTACAATAGTGAAAATGAATTATAGGATATATGGCAACATACATGAATCTCAACATGCTGAATGAAAAAGGCAACTCAAGCACACCTGTGACATTTTAGGTAACATGTTCAAGTGAAAACTATAAATTATTACACACATATTATTACCCTACCAACCACACTCAAGCAGGCGTTACTTCTGCCAGACACTGTATATACAATATGATTTCAGTTATGTAGAGCTCCAAAAAGTCAAGACTAGACAATGTGTTATTTAGAGATAATATACATTATATACAGGGTAGGGCAAAAGTAGATTTACAGTTATGAGTATGTGAAACACAGTTTATTCTTGTATTATTATGTACTAGTCATTGTATTATTTTCAGTATGAACAACTGTGTATGGTAAAGATTTTTCCCCGCCCTGTATATGGTAAAAAAAATTTTTAAGGGAGCAGTGAGTGATACAAAATTGTAACAAAAAGGTGTATAAGGAAACCTGTCTCCATCCCCTAGCTCTTTGTCAGTGCCCTCTTTCATCCTTTGGCTTCAAGAGTCCTCATTTCTGTCCTACCTGTTCTCCTCTCTTAGCCCAGGCAGAAGGGGAGGAGGAGGAGGAAGAAGGGGAAGAGGAAGGTTCTCTGATTGAGATCGCAGAGGAGGCCGACCTGATTCAAGCAGACCGGGTGATTGAGGAGGAAGAGGTAGTGAGGCCCCGGCGGCGGAAGAAGGAAGAGAATGGGGCAATCCAGGAATTGGCTCACGTGCTTCTGGCCATGAGGCTAGGAAACGAAGGCCCCGGGACAGCAGCTGGGCAGGAGCAAGCTGAAGGAGAGTGGGAGGTAAACTCGCTTCCCGCAAAGCCTTAACAGAATGGGGAATGGGAGTTCCGCCTGGTGGGCGGGTAGACTGCCCTGAAATAGGCCCGAGAGCCTCAGTTCTGACCAGGGCTGCAGGCTTTATCACCCACGTTTGTTGCGGTGTTTTCACCTCATCATCACAATGAGCTGCATTTACGCATCTACAACCAGACCCCAGTATATAAGGATGAGTCTCATTTTCAAGAGTATAAAAATTACGGCCCTTCAGAGGGGCCCTGGCAAGAAATGCCAATTTAGAAAGACAGGAATCAGGTAGCCAAGTGCTTCCCTTTAACTTTGAGAAAAATGCAGTACATGAGTGTCAGATCAAATGCTTATAGTCTTAGTGCTTGGTGCTTCCATGGATATTAACCTTCCACCAACTAGAAAACAAGTCTAAACATGCATTAAGATTTTAGAGGATTCAAGTAAAAGGGAAAGAAGCAAGCCATACCGGCTGGACGGGATGCTTCACTCACCCTAGAATTTGATGTTTCTCTTAAAGCCAGAATAATGTGAGCACACACGTGGCTACATACAGACTTTCCCTTCGCTCCTTCCTTGGTTAGGACTCAGAGGTCCTCAGAGTGCACCGTGCATTACTATGATGATGGAGGACTAGACACTCAAAATATCATTTTTTTGGACCCCACTGTTTACTTAAGGGACTCTCGAGGTAACTTTGGATGCAATTTTTACCAGTCTGATGGCTTTGAACCTGATCTCTTAGTTCAATTCAACGTCATTCTAAGTGATGGGTGGAGTCACGATCCCAATACTTTGAAACAGGGATTTCTGCCACGTGGCCTCAGGAGGAATTTTTTGGTTTTGGAGTGGAGCAAGGTCCATAATATTGTGACATTTGTCTCCCATGTCAATTGTTTTAATGGTTCATGGCCTCAGGTTTAGTGACACATCCAGGGGAGAGCACCTTCTCCAAAATGGTGCCTTTAATCCACTTGTTAAACATACTATCACGATGTGATGGTGTTAAGACCATTTTAGCAGGCCCTATATGGAATTCAGAAAGAGAGACTCACCTCTATACTTTTGTGACACATGTTTCAGGAATGAGAAACACACTGTGGTCAAAAGATACTCAGTGATAAGTGGTGCCAGCACTATTGTAAGGGCTTTCCATGTATTTACCCCTTGAGTCAATCTAGCAATCTTATGAAGAGGTACTATTAGTGTTCTTGCTTTATAGAAGGGATGCTGAGGCACAGAGGCTCAGTAACTCACTCCAGGCCCCACAACTAATAAGAGGTAGATGGGGCTTTGAATCCGGGTACACTGGCCCCAGAGCTCCATTTAGCTACTTGGTAATGGAATATCTGTTAAGAAAGTGTGAGACACTTAAAGAAGTTCTTCAGAGGCAGCAGCCCCTTTTCTTATCTGCCATGGCCCTCATCTGGGGCTTAAAACAGGGCCCACCTCTGCTCATATGGTGACCCTGGCTGGTATTGATGTCAACAGATGCAGCGTAACCAGAAAAAGAAAATGAAGAACAAAGTAAAGGATGAGCTTCGCAAACTGAACACCATGACTGAGGCCGAGGCCAATGAAATCCAGGATGTTTGGCAGCTGGATCTGAATTCTCGCTGGCAGCTTTATAGGTACTATGCCCAACACCCACCTCCCCCAGCTAGCCCATGGAATTTCCGCGGGAGGTTCCTTTTCTGTTCCTAGAATACAACCCCCCAGACCTTCAACGTTAACTAATGATAGATTGAGCCACTCCATTGAGCTGACTGCTGGGGAGTGCAGCCATGGGATAAAAGACACTTGGCTGTACCTCCTCATGGAGTTTAGAGTCTATCCAAGCAGACAAATTAGTAAATTCCACAAATAAGATGTTGCAAATGGGCATAAACACTAAGAAAAAAGCAAGGAGTGCTAGTAATATTAATGCGTATCTGAGCTGGTCTGTGGGAGGGTATCCAGGAAAAAGACATTGGAGGCAAGCTCTGAAAGAGGAGTAGATAATTGTAAGGCCAGTAAGGAAGGAAGAGGAGATTCGGGGGACCTCCTAGGTAAAGGCCCTGAGATGAGAGGGAGCATACCTGTTTGAGAAAGTGAAAGAGGCAGCTAGAATGGCTGTGGCTCAGAGAAATGCAAAGTCAACTCAGAGAGGTGGGCAGGGGCCAGACAGTGCAAGGCCTCAAAGGGCTAAGGTGAGGACCAAGGGTTTTATCTGAAGAGCACCGAAAAGCCAATTGGAAGATTTTACGGCACAGTAGTGACATGATCTGTTTTACTTATAAAAGAAGACTCTGGGGAATCAGGAAGGGAAGAAGACTCAGCCAGGGATGGGCGGGAAGAATTTGAAGAAATTCTTCTTGAGCCTTTTTTTTTTTTTAAGTTATTTATCTAGTTTTAGAGAAAAAGGGAGAGAAACATCAGTGTGTGGTCGCCTCTCATGTACCCCCAACTGGGGACCTGGCCGGCAACCCAGGCATATGCCCTGACTGGGAATTGAACCAGCAACCGTTTAGTTCACAGGCCGGTGCTCAGTCCACTGAGCAACACTAGCCAGGGCTCTTCTTTAAGCTTTTGAAGTCTCTTACTCTGTTTCCAATATTTAACCTCTATTCTTTATCCTACCCCCTCTTTTAAGTCTTCACCTCTTAAACACATGTCTCTCCACATGTTTTTGTTGGACATTTTAGACTCTTGGGTCCCTGCACATCCAGGTCTTTCTTTTTCTCTGTGGCTTGTAAGCTCCTCAGCGGTCTAGGTTTCACTTCACACACAGGGCACAATGAAGGGGGTTCTTCTGCCTTCTCAAAGAGCTCGTGGCTCCCTCTACCTGGCTCTTCATATTCTTCAGGCTTTGGCTTCAGAGGTACCAGGCTGACACCCGCCGAAAGATCCTCAGCCATGAGCATCAGTACCGCGCATCAGCAGAGAGACTGGCTGAGCTGAGACTCCAGGAAGACCTGCACATTCTGAAAGATGCCCAGGTCATAGGAATGACAACCACAGGTAAGAAAACATAAGTCAATTTACCTGCTCCAGCCATTCACTCCTGGTGCCACGTTCCTCTCAGATGATGAAGGACAGGTAAAGTGAAGCTTCTTTAGTAGGTTAGGGGAAAATACCATGAAAAGCTATTGGAAGCAAGCAAGCTGTATGTAGGGAAGTGTTGGTGAAATCCACCTGCTTGTTGCGTTTGGAGCCCCAGTGATGACTGACACGGGTGTGATGCTCTGGTGAGCATCCAGCAGCACTTGTCCTCTCGCTCAGTAGTCGCCGTAGCCCTGGGGGGATGTGAGGGGCTCAGTTGTCACACACCCAGAAGCCCAGTGGCCTGGTGGGTCCAGTACATCGTCTCAGAGGAGCCTCTTCTCTCTTGACTTGAGGTGCTGCCAAATATCGCCAGATTTTGCAGAAAGTGGAGCCTCGGATTGTCATTGTGGAAGAAGCTGCCGAAGTCCTCGAGGCCCACACCATCGCCACATTGAGCAAAGCGTGCCAGCACCTCATTCTGATTGGGGACCACCAACAGGTAGGGCTGGAGCCCCTGAATATGGGCTTGCTGTCTGGGGGTAGAATCAGTCAGGAAGACCCTGGCCTCTCTGCTTCAGCAGTTCTTAGGCCTATTAATGGCTTTCTTTGATTACTCTTTCCTTTACCTTCTATGTTCAATCTAAGCGTAGGTGCTCTTAGATTTGGGGTGTGTTTTAGAAGTAGCATCATCCATTTCATCTGTTCCCTCTACTATTTTTCTTATCCACCATGGCCTTTTAAGTGGACTGTTGAAATACCATGTTTCTTGTCCTCCTGCTTCCATTTTACCACCTTCTAATCCATTCTTAATAAAGGTGCCAACATGAAATTCAACAAAAAGGTAAGTCAGATCATGTCATTTCCAGCTCAAAACTCTCCAATGGTTTCCCATTGCACTCAGTACAAAAATCAAGCTTCTGCCCTGGCTGGTGTGGCTCAGTGGATTGAGTGCTGGCCTGCGAACCAAAGGGTTGCCAGTTCGATTCCCAGTCAGGGTACATGCCTGGGTTTTGAGCCAGGTACCAAGTGAGGGGCATGTGAGAGGCAACTACACATTAATGTTTCTCTCGCTCTCTGTCTCTCACCCTTCCCCCCTCTCTAAAAAGAAATAAAATCTTTTAAAAAAAAATCAAGTTTCTAGCCCTGGCTGGCGTAGCTTAGTGGATTGAGTGCGGGCTGCGAATCAAAGTGTCTCAGGTTTGATTCCCAGTCAGGGTACATGCCTGGGTTGCAGGCCATGACCCCCCCAGCAATCGCACATTGATGTTTCTCTCTCTCTCTCTCTCTCTCTCTCTCTCTCTCTCTCCCTCTCTCCCTCCCTCCCTCCCTCCCTTCTCTAAAAATAAATAAATAAAATCTTTAAAAAAAAAGATTAAAAAAATCAAGTTTCTTAAAGTCATCTACAATATTCCCAGGGTTCAGCCTGCTTCTCTGACTTTACCTCATACCACTGTCTCATGTGATTACCGTGTTACCACCCCCGTCCTTGCTGCTCCCTCATGGCTGGCTTTTCGAATGACTGGCAACTTCTTCCATGTTGGCATCAACTCACATGTCGCTGTTCAGAGAGGCGTAGCTAAGGAACCTGCACCCCTGAGCACTGTGTCACATCGCCATTGTCATGGCCCCTGTCACTCTTTATCTGCAATGTCTCGGCACATATAACACTACCTGTACGTAGAAGGCACTTAAAAAATATTGGATGAGTAGGTGGATGGATGGATACATGAATTATGTTTTCAATAGTGAATTCTCAGACATGTTTCTTTTCTCAGCTGCGCCCCAGTGCCAACGTGTATGATCTGGCCAAGAATTTCAACCTTGAGGTGTCCCTCTTTGAACGGCTAGTGAAAGTGAACATTCCCTTTGTCCGTCTGAATTACCAGGTGAGAAGCTGGGCCTCTGTCGTTACAAAATGTCTAGGAGAAGGCTCTTGGGAGCCTGCCAACTGCCAGCGAGAAAGTTCTCATGGAAATAAAACTGGTTTAGTAATGAAGTGACTCCGTCAGACTATTTTGTTTTCTGTTTTAAAACAGAGCAAGATCAGCTCGTGTTGAGTTTGTGTTGGATGAAGGAGCCCGTTTATATTCTCCTTCTTCCCTATTATTGTTTCCAAGTGTTACCGCCCCAGATTTCCCACCTGTTCTTTAGAAAAACTGCATTTATTCTCTGCCCGTGTTTCTGATGACATACATGTCCTGTTTCAGCACCGCATGCGCCCTGAAATCGCCCGGCTTTTGACCCCCCACATTTACCAGGATCTAGAGAATCATCCCTCTGTTCTCAAATACGAGAAGATTAAGGTGAGTCTGCCCTACCCGCCTGCTGCTGCCGCCGGTCTGCTGCTGCCGCCAGCGGCCTAGGGGCCTGTGTTTTCCTTAGGATGAAAAGGGGCTTTCAGAAGGGCATTGAGCCAGCCTTTTAAAAATAGTTTTTAAGAGGAGGAATATAAATTTTGATGGTATAGACCTGGGTTTTGAGTCCCAGCTCTGCCAGTTAGTAGCTGCGTTACATTTTAGCAAGTCATGCACCAATTCTGAGTATTAGGGTCTTCTGTACAGTGAGAGTGATGGCTGCTGCCTCGTCACATGTGAGATTGAACAGCAGAGTGCTTATGAGTTAGCTCCTCTCTCATCGTCATAGCTGCTGCTTATTCCCTGCCCTGTAATGGTCGGAGTGTGGGTGGCTATCATAAATACTAGTATCAAACAAGTGTCTTGAAAACTAAAATGCACATAAATTCTTTACCTATTTCACTGTCTGTCAGTGCTCCAAAACAAAGCCCATGGTGACTACAGAATCAAAGATCGTGGTACAGAGTATACAGAAAGCCTTCGATGTCTCTGTCTCTCCGGAACAGGGTCAGTGGTCAGTGAATGTGGCGATAGAAAGAAAAAGCTGCCATGAGTGAACTTTCTAACTTGTCGCTTATTTTCTTTTTTAGGGGGTCTCTTCCAACCTTTACTTTATAGAACACAACTTTCCTGAACAGGAAATCCAAGAAGGCAAAAGCCACCAGAATCAGCATGAGGCTCACTTTGTGGTAGAGCTGTGCAAGTACTTCCTGTGCCAGGAATACCTGCCCTCCCAGATCACCATCCTCACCACCTACACCGGGCAGCTGTTCTGCCTGCGCAAACTCATGCCAGCCGAGACATTTGCTCATGTCAAGGTCCATGTGGTGGACAAATACCAAGGGGAAGAGAATGACATCATCCTCCTCTCGCTAGTACGGAGCAATCAGGAAGGCAAGGTGGGTTTTCTCCAGATATCTAACCGCATCTGTGTGGCCTTGTCCCGCGCCAAGAAGGGGATGTACTGCATCGGAAACATGCAGATGCTGGCCAAGGTACCCTTGTGGAGCAAGATCATCCATACCCTTCGAGAGAACAATCAAATAGGCCAAACGCTCCGGCTGTGCTGCCAGAACCACCCTAATACCTACACTGTAGTATCCAAAGCGTCTGACTTCCAAAGAGTGCCCGAAGGAGGCTGCAACCTACCCTGCGAGTTCCGACTGGATTGTGGGCATGTCTGCACTCGTGCCTGCCACCCTTATGACCCCTTGCACAAGAAGTTCCAGTGCATGAAGCCGTGCCAGAAGGTCATCTGCAAAGACAGACATCGGTGCCCCCTTGTTTGCTTCCAGGAATGCCAGCCCTGTCAAGTGAAGGTGCCCAAAGTCATTCTTCGGTGTGGCCATGAACAGATGGTCCCTTGTTCCTTGCCTGAGTCTGATTTCTGCTGTCAAGAACCTTGCTCCAAAGTCCTGAAATGCGGGCACAGATGCAGCCACCCGTGTGGTGAGTCCTGTGTGCGGTTGTGTTCAGAAATGGTCACCGTGAAACTCAAGTGTGGGCACAGTCAACAGGTGAAATGCGGTAATGTGGAGGACCTCAAGTATGACCTGCCAGTCAAGTGCACCACCAAGTGTGGCGCCATCTTGGACTGTGGGCATCGTTGCCCTGGCTCCTGCCACAGTTGCTTTGAAGGGCGCTTTCATGAGCGCTGTCAGCAGCCCTGCAAGCGCCTGCTCATCTGCTCACACAAGTGCCAGGAGCCGTGCATTGGCGAGTGCCCACCCTGCCAGCGGACCTGTCAGAACCGCTGTGTCCACAGCCAGTGCAAGAAGAAGTGTGGGGAGCTGTGCAGCCCGTGTGTGGAACCCTGTGTTTGGCGCTGCCAGCATTACCAGTGCACCAAACTCTGCTCTGAGCCCTGCAACCGACCTCCATGCTACGTGCCTTGTACTAAGCTGCTAGCTTGTGGCCACCCCTGCATTGGTTTGTGTGGGGAGCCGTGCCCCACCAAGTGCCGTGTCTGCCACCAGGAAGAAGTCACCCAAATCTTCTTTGGCTTTGAAGATGAGCCTGATGCCCGCTTTGTACAACTAGAAGACTGTAGCCATATCTTTGAGGTACAAGCCTTGGACCAGTACATGAATGAGCAGAAAGATGATGAAGTTGCCATCAGGTTGAAAGTCTGCCCAATGTGCCAGGTGCCCATCCGTAAAAACCTGAGATACGGAACCAGCATCAAACAGCGACTGGAAGAGATTGAAATGGTCAAAGAAAAGATCCAGGGCTCTGCAGGGGAAATTGCAACCAGCCAGGAAAAACTTAAGGTTCTGCTGGAGGGGAAGAGTCTCCTCCACCAGATGCTTCCTGGAGACGTCCTGATGTTGACAGAGAAGCTGGCCCAGAAAAATCTGTCAGTGAAGGACCTGGGCCTTGTTGAGAATTACATCAACTTCTATGACTACTTGGCTAGACTATGGGATTCCCTGAAAAAGGTGCATTTCTCGGAACAAAGCAAAGTGAGGACTCGACTAAACCAGGTCCACGAGTGGCTAGCCAAGAAGCGTTTGAGCTTTACCAGCCAGGAATTGGATGACCTCCAAAGTGAAATCCAGAGGCTCACATACCTGGTGGACCTCCTGACCCGCTGCAAAATGGCGGAGGGGAAAGTGAGTGGTACTGTAGCAGAAGAGGTCTGCATTGTCCGCAGAATCCTGGAGGGAACGTGTAAGTTCACCCAGAAGGATGAGCAGCTTGTGCAGAAAAAAATGGAAGCTCTGAAAGCCAGCCTTCCCTGCTCTGGCCTGGGCATCTCAGAGAGAGAGCGTGTGCAGATCGTCAAAGCCATAGGTTTACCTCTTGGCCACTGGTTCAAGTGCCCCAATGGCCACATCTATGTGATTGGCGATTGTGGGGGAGCCATGCAGAGGAGCACATGTCCAGAGTGTAAAGAAGTGATCGGGGGCGTGAATCATACTCTGGAAAGGAGCAACGAGCTTGCTTCTGAGATGGATGGAGCCCAGCATGCTGCCTGGTCTGACACGGCCAACAACCTGATGAACTTCGAGGAGATCCACAGGTTGATGTAGGAAGATGGCACACGGCTGCCTTTTGCCCTGACCGCTGTATGGCTGGGGTTGGCTCCTTTATGAAGAAATCAAAGTTTGTTTTTTATTGTCTTTTAGTCTTAGCACCTACTTAAGGATCCACTTTTAGGGCTTGCCCTCATTTGTTTCTAGATTAACCCCTGCGCTAGAGTAAGCACTTTACCTCCAGAACTGAAAACAAAATTAACAGATGTATCTTTTTTTCTCTCCTGCAAGTTAGTGGACAGGCTCCCTGGAGCAGGTTTGGGGCTATACAGTGGTGTCTCTGGGTCCTGACTCCATCAGATGTGTTTTTTTTTTTTTGCACTGCTCTGGGGACAGAATGTTAAATAAGCTCAGTGAAGAAGACTCATTCTAAGTGCCAGGTCTTAACTTGCAGACTAACTTTCATTCTAATAAACACCTCCGAGGAGTTGTTTATGAACTGCTTATCCTTTCAACCAGCACAAGAATCCCTCTTGGCCTTCTCAGGCACCCTCACTCCAGATGAGGCATGTGATAAGACAGACTTCACTAACTCTGACCCAGTTACATATTTACTGAGATGGAGAAAAATGCGACTACCCACAGCTGGGTGCTTATGCAAGAAGCCCGGGCTAACTAAGGAGTGATCCTCATCCCCCCACCCTTTCCTGCGACTTGCACTTTGGGACAGTGGTTTCTTTGCATGTAACAGGAAAGGTTTAGTAGCAGTGCTGGTTCTCTGGGGTCCTGAATGGAACTAAACTCATGTTTGGTATCAGCAGCACCTAAGCGTGACCCTTTATCCCAACACCATCTGTTGCAGCTTCTGCCTGTGCAGGGTTAGCATGCCAACAGCTTCTGCAGGCCCCAGACCCATGCCAGAAACCAGCCCCCCAGGCCTGCCTCCTGCATACAGTCTGTCAGTCCATCGTTTCCTAGAACACTTAGGCATCTCAGGTCTTTCTAATGTTGGTGACAAAATATCTTTCCTATGTACGCATTTCCTTTTTTTGTCTACTATGCACTTTAGCCTCTAAAGCTAATAAAAACATTGCAAGAAATCAGTGGTCCATGTTTGTCAACTTGAGACAGGTTGAGGATGGGGGCAGTTTTGTTTCTGTGGTTTGGGGTTTTCATGTAGCTGGTGAGTCATTTTTACTCATGGTAAAGATTTTTTTCCCAACGTGTACAAAAGGGTATGTACATATACTTGAAGTTTGCTTCTCCAGAGGCAACCTTGTTAAAGCTTTGTGAGTCCTTCCAGAGATAATCTATGCATATGCAATGTATCGCCCTTAAGAAAGAAAAATACAGTTCTGCACTTGGCGTTTTTAGCCTGATGACCTAAGTTGGGGATTTTGCTGTAAGTACATACAGACGTGAGTCTGAACCACATTCCATCATGCAGGTGTGCCATTATCTACTGAATTAGAACCCTCTGTTAGCAACTGTTAGGTGCAGCCTAAATGAATAGCTTTGAGCAGTCTTCAATGTGAGGGTATATGCTACCAGATAGCACCACTTTTTTTTAGCTGGGAGTGGTGTGGGGGGTGCTCTGTGAACATGAATTATAAACTTTTCTCAAGAGGTCCCCCCCTAGCTTCCATCTAATTCTCAAAGGGACTTGTGAGCCAGAAAAGTATGAGAGCCATCAATCTTTGGGGTAAAATTTTTTGGGTGTTTTTATTTTTTAGGGTACGGATTCAGGTAGACCCTGGTTTTGAGAAAGTTAATCCATCTGTCTAAGCCTGTTTCTTGATTTGCAAAATGGGGGTAGTAGTACCTGCCTCACAGGGGTGTAGTGCATGAAATGCAGTGCTCATTTCACTCCCTACATAGAATGTCTCGTACAC
This sequence comes from Phyllostomus discolor, assembly GCF_004126475.2. Classification (NCBI taxonomy): domain Eukaryota; kingdom Metazoa; phylum Chordata; class Mammalia; order Chiroptera; family Phyllostomidae; genus Phyllostomus; species Phyllostomus discolor. The sequence continues at coordinate 97,089,390 of NC_040911.2, read as the reverse complement.
AGTTCGTGCGAAGTGACAGCTTTTCATTTTAGGACATGAACAGAAAAGAGAATTCCTCACTCCACATCTTGCTTCTCTACAGGCACAAAGATACATTCCAAGTACATGTGGCAGGGGCCAAGCTCATGGTCTGGGGGCAGACCGTGTGCTATTGAGGGAAGAGAGGAATAAAACAGGTTGGTTTCTTATCCCTGGCCGCAAAATACTTCCATTTGGTATATTATGTAAAAACTAATCAGCGAGAGGGAGCTTTGGCTGACCGACTTTTTTAATGTACAAATGACACAGACTCAAGTTTAAAGAATTGTTTTTACAAATAGAGAAAAGACCAAGCCAGGATGACTTCCCACAAGGAAGGGATCTAAGGGCCACCCCATGAACTTCTTCAGGCCACCAAGGCTACTTCCTCCTTTTGTACCTATTAAGAAAATCAGAGGGGTCAAATATATGGTGACCGGAGGAGACTAGACGGGGTGGTGAGCACACAAGGCAACATACAGATGAAGTATAGAATGGTTTCACACGAATGGTGAAACAATGTTATTAACCAATGTTACCCCAATAAATCTAATTTTTAAAAAGATCTACAGTGAAAGACCAACCCCCAAGGCCAAAAAGAGGGAGGAGGAGCTCCTTTCCCATGACAAAAGGTTTCTTTTCCGATCTCAGAGAGTCCTAACCTCATCCTCCACAACTGCAAGTATTACCTGGAGTTCGATTTAAAGTTCCCTCCTCGTCTCTGGTGGGGCAAGCCTAACTGTTTCCTGTCTTCAAAGGAGGGGCTGTGGGTGAAGAGGACAAGATGCTGAAATGGCAAGCTGGTAGAAAAGTGGGTGGGCTCACCCTCACCCCACCCGGCTCCCACAGGAAGCAACACGCCTGGAAGAGGCCCTCCCTTCTCATGCACAACATGTAATAAAAGTACTTGGGAAGCACAGTCTGTCTCCACCCCGACCCAGGCCCAGGGGACTGGGAGGAGGAGTAAGACAACACATTCCCAAAGGCAAGCCAGGACCCACTGGGGTTCTATCGCTCTCCTGAGGAAAAGCTCTATTTCTGAACCAAAATGTGTCTTTTTACCTTCAAGGCAAAAGGACCTCAACACCTATTTCCTACTGTTCTCACCCTGGCATCCACAGATGGGCTGGTGAGCGGGCAGGCAGACAGAAGCCCTTGAAATTACAAGCTGTCGGTATATGAGAATTGGGAGTGGGGAAGGAGGGCGAGAACTCACAGCTTTCATCAAGATACCAAAAGCTTCGTAATGACTTAAAACCCTACCCAGCTCGATACTGCTTCAGGGCCTTCTTGCTCGTGTTGGTGAGTTCTTCATCAAATACCGATTTCTTCACCTGTTTTTGCTTCTTGGCTGTGCACAGACAGAATGGGTTAGATACGTCCTCTTTGGCCCAAGCTCCTAAATCCCCTTAAGCTCAAGGTAATGGTTACAAGTTCAATGGATGCTCTGGACTCATGATTGATTGACATGAAGGCCAGACAACAGATTCTGACAGAAAAGCGATTAGGAATAAGCAATATACCAGGTGTGAAGGAACAGCTCCAAAGCATGACTGCAGAGTCCAAAGTGAAATGGACCACTTACACGTGGACTGGGCCAACGACCCCCTTCACTTCCCTCTATCCTGACCCGCACGCACCTCCAAGTGGCAACTGCTAGGCACTTAGGCTCCAGTGTCCAAAAGGCCTGGTTTCAAATCCTAGCTACTCCCACTAACCACAGGGTCACTTTACCACTTGGAGCCAATAAAGGTACAGCTGTATACACCAGTACATACTCGTTACTCAAACACTAGGTTCTCATCACCATCCCTCTTATCTTCTCCCTGACTACAAGCACAGATTTCCCGAGAGCACCTTCCTACCAGCTCCTGTGGGCTCCCCACCCGCCTACCAGGGCCCCTGGCTGGCTCCTCCTCAGGCATTGCGCGGGCTCGCTTGGCTCTGCGGTTCCTCTTGGCCAGCCGCTCCGCAAACATCTGGGACTTGAGGATTTCAAACTGGGACCTTTCCTCCGCCTGGAGAGAGGAGGATGTGTGAGTACGGGACAGACCAGGCAGCCTCAGTTCCAGCGGGCCCAAGGGCCCAACTCCGACGGGGAAGCCACTCACCGTCATCTCCCCCTTCTTCTTGGTATCCTTGATAAACTTCTTCCTTTTCTTCTTTCCTCTTAAGGCCAAGTCAAACTCCTGCAGAGCCTTAGCAACTGGGATGAGAAGAGGGCACGAGACTTCAGGTACTGTTTTGTATCTTTCTTTAAACTTACATTAAGAAATGCACATTTTCTGAAAAGATTTTATCTATTTTTTTTTTAGAGAGGAGAAAGGGAGGAAGAGAGGAAAGCATTGATGTGTGAGACATATTAATCAGCTGTCTCTCGCACGCCCCCTACTGGGGACCTGGCCCACAACCCAGGCGTGTGTCCTGACTGGGAACCCAACCCGCAGCCTTTTGGTCCGCAGGCCGGCACTCAATCCACTGAGCCACACCAGTCAGGGCAGGACAAAATAAGAAATACATATAACATCTGACCTATAAATCTACTTTAAGAAATTTATCCTGCAAATCAGATATAATTACTTAATTGCAAAAGGGCATCTGTACAAAGTTATTCACTACATGACTTGTTAATAGTACCAAAAGATTAGAAACTACCTCAGTGTTCCTCAACAGGAGACTAATGAAATAAATTATAATCAACCTATCTGATGGAAGACCAGACAGGCATATTTTTTTGAAGGAAGGAAGGGAGGGAGGGAAGGAGGGAGGGAGGAAGAAATGAAAGAATGGAAAGAAAGAGAAATAAAGAGAAAGAAAGGAAAGAAAGAAGGAAAAAAAGAGAAAGAAAAGAAAGAAAAGAGAAAAAGCAAGAGAAGGTGGCTATGTATGTGCCTGTAGAAAATGATCTCCAAGCTATAAAATTAATTGAAAAAAGCAAGGTGTAAAACAACATGAATTCATTTGTTTTTTTAAAAATAGAATGGAAAAGAATATTAAAAAATATCTTCCTGACTTTTCTTTTTAATTGTGGCAAAACATATAACAAAATTTGCCACTTTACCTATTCTCGAGTATACAATTCTATAGCGTTAATTACATTCACATCATGATACAATCACCATCTTCTGTTCCTAACACTTTCTCATCATCCCAAACAGAAGCTCTGTAACCATTAGCTCCCTCCCCTGACCCCTGGTAATCTCTATTCTACTTTCTGTGTTTATGACTTTGCCTATCCAGGTACCTAATATAAGCAGAATCATCATAAATATTTGTCCTTTTGTGTCTGGGTTAATTCACCCAGCACGTGTTCATGGTTCATACTTGCAGCACGCGCCAGAACTTCATATGGCTGAAGACTATTCATTCCATGGTATACAGACCCATTTCATGTGTCCATTCACCTGTTGACAGACATGGGCTGCTCTCACCCTTTGACTATTGTGAATGCTGCGTCAACAAACACTGGCATGTAAGTATCCATCTGAGTCCCCATTTGCAATTCTTTGGGGTATAGACCTAGGGGTAGAATTGCTGGGTCCTGTGAATTCCATGTTTAGCTTTCTGAGGAACATCCCTGACATACTTTTCTCCTTCTTCCTCTCTTCTTTTGTCTGGAACCAGCTCCTCTCAGGCTCATGGTTCTGTGCCTCCTTCCCCTTCTCCAGGAGCTGCTTTGCTGTGTTGATCTGTGGGGACAGCAAGAGGATGCCTGCCATGGAACCCCTACCTGATAACGCAGAGCGGGGCAGCTGCAGGAAGCCGCTGTCCGCCAATGCTTGGGGCTCTGATGACCTGTTGCAGACACGGGACTCGGGGGGCTGATGCAGTATGCTTCCCCAGCGGCGCTGGGGACCGGGGCCCTCCACACAGCCTCACCTGGGCTTCCGATCGTTGCATCTCTCTTTCTTCAGCCTCGAGCTGGAGAACTGCGTACACATCTTTCTCCATTTTCTCAATCTTGTCTCGAAATTTCAGGATGACGTCTTAAGGGAAGAGAACAAAAAAGATTCTAAAATAAGGGTGAAGACTATGTAGTCGATGCAAATAATGTAAATGTATATTCAGTGACTTAGCGAACTGGTTTGTCTGTCTGTTGGATGTACGACTTCTCTGCTTATCAAGCTTGTAGGCCCAGCCCAAGTGTTCATGTTGCTCTTAAAGCAAATTCCGAACTCCTAAGCATGGCCCCTGCTGACCTCTCCGACCTTCTGTCTCCCTCTTGCTCACCATGCCCTGGGCCCTCTGGCCTCCCTTCCTCTTTACTGGCACACGAAGTCTGTTCCTGACTCAGAGGCGTGGCCCTGGTATTCTCTGCTTCACGCACTCTGTCCCCAGACCGCTCGTGGCCACCTCATTCTTGCCAACCAGGGCTCATTTCAAGTGCCATCTGTCTAGAGGCCTTTCCTGAACAGCTTTTCTAAAGTAGGCACTCCCCACCCCCGCAGTCCTCAATCACCACTTCTGTTAGCTTATTTATTATGTCTTTCTCCCACCAGAGGATCAGCTGGTTTTTTTCCTGCTGTATCTCCAACCTAAAATAGAATAAATAGCACCAAGCACACAGCAGTACTCAAAAATTGCTTGCTGGTCGAATGAATTAAATGAAAGAAAAAGACATATACGAAGGGAAAAAATGTCAGAAGGGATGTGTATGGCCCTTGCTGGTGTGGCTCAGTGGATTGAGGGCCAGCCTGTGAACCAAAGGGTCACCAGTTAAATTCCCAGTCAGGACACATGCCTGGGTTACGGGCCAGCCCCCCTGTGGGGGTGCGTGAGAGGCAACCACACATTGATGTTTCCCTCCCTCTCTTCTTCTTCCCTTCCCCTCTCTCTAAAAACCAATACATAAAATTTTTCTTAAAAAGAATATCTATCTAAATACTACAATGGTGAGATCCTTGACAATTACATTTTTGCTATTTTATTTACTAATTTCCAACAGTGAATACGCATTGTTTTTGTAACTTTAAAAAAGGATGTGTACTATATGACTCCTGTGGATGAGATGAACAAAAGGCACACAGTGTGTCCAAAAACAATGAGTGCTGATGTCCTCCCTTCCCTCTGCCCCTCCAGAATGGCGGGACAGAAGGAAATCAGTGGGGATTCTGCCCCAAGAAGAGCTTCTTTCCCCCAAGGCTGGAAGATACCTACGGATGAAGGGCTTGCGGCACGAACCTATCACGAGTCCCTTTTACACCCACAGAGACCGAGACTGGGCGAGCTGAGACCTGCCCAGGGTCGCCCAGCCGGGGGGAAGCAGCAGGGCAGAGATTCGAAGCGGGCTCCTGACTGCACAGCTCCTGCTCAGACCCACCGTACCGTCTCCTGGCCCTGCCTTGCCCTGCCTCAGGATCTGACCTAGACCACGCCCCACCCATGCCCTGCACGGGCAGCAGTGGTGCCTGCTCACCTTGGGGGAGTATCCGGGCCTTCACAGGGGCCTTGGCCGCCTTCACGATCTCCTTCAGCATCTTCCGCTCCTCTTCTCCCACCAGCGAGACCGAGCGCCCAGCCCTGCCGGCACGCGCTGTTCGCCCCACCCGGTGGACGTAGTGCTTGACGGTGTTGGGCATCGTGAAGTTGATGACCTGGAAGGTGGAAGCAGATCAGCAGTCATACCTGGGAGTTAGAGAAGGACAGGGCCACAGGGAGGCAAAGAGACTCCCACCCACCAGGAGTTCAGCGGAGGTGGAGCCTGCTCACCGTTTTGACCCCCGCGATGTCGAGCCCACGGGCTGCCACATCTGTGGCCACAAGGATGTCGATCTGTTCGTCCTTAAAGCGCCTGGAAATTGCCACAAAAAGATGTTCATTCAGACTCCCAAACCCCAACAGTGCTCCGCGGGGGCCTGAGCCAGCAGAAGGAACACGAATCCATTTGGAGTCAAGCAGCAGAGTGCGGACCAGCACAGCGGGGACAGACCCGCAATGTCAGCCCATCGGTACCCACGCCGCCCCCTGGTCCGTACAGAGCAGCAGACACCATATGCAGTGGCTCCCACACGCGGGGAAGTCTGGGAAAGGCAGCGCTAGACCACAGGACGTAGCATGCGCGGACATCTCAGCATTCAGGGCAGCTTTTCTCTAAAAAACAGTTCTCGGCTGCCGTGATAAACGGGCAGTGGGAGAGCTCCGAAGAGCCCCTCCTCGCCCGCCGGGCTGCCTCATTCTGTGCGAGTTACATGAAGAATCACACCTGCGAGCACACTGAACAGGGCCTGGCAAGGAAAAGGGTCAAGACAGCGGCCAGCTTTGATCCCAGCTCTCCTCCTGTCAGGCCCAGGTTTGTCCACTGCTCCGGAGCGGCCGTCAAGAGCAATGCAGGCTGAACTGTCCCCAGTCAAAATCTCCTGCCATGACCCCACTCAGCGGTTCCCATGCGCAAGCCCTGGGGCTTGAGTGTCACCTTCTGCGAGACCACAAAGTCGGAGTTCGGAGTGTATATCTAAGACGTCACCTTCCAGGAGAACGGCGCTGCCTGTGTCCCTGTTATTGCCCTGACATGACTTCTGGGGGTGTTTTCCCTCGTGCGAATGACGAGCACTCTCTGTGAGTGACCTGCCCACAGAAGGGTGGATGGGAGCCAGCCCCCACCCCCGAACTTTACCGGAGGGCCTCCAGCCGCTGCGCCTGGGACAGGTTGCCGTGGAGCTCGCCCACCTGCAGTCCCATGAGCCCCAGGAGGATGTGCATGCGGTGGGCCTGCTTCTTGGTCTGGGTGAACAGCATCACGTGGTCGGTGAAGGTCCTCGTCAACAGAGCTGGGCGGGACAGGAGAGTGAGCCAGCAGGTGTCTCCGGAACAGACTCCCTCCTCACCTGCCAAGTGTCGCCGTGCCTGGCACCAGGGTGCCTGGCACTAGGGAGGCAGGCGAGGTCCCTGCCCTCGTGAAGCTCACATTCCAGGGCGCAGACAGAGAAGTGGGTCCCCACCTCCCGAGGGTGATAAATGCAGGTGAGAGGGTACAGGGCGGATGGGCAGGTAGCTTCAGTGCTGGCCTCTTTTGAGCTGAATGACAAAGCAGGCCCACCCAGGAGATTTGGGGGAAGACTCCAGGCAGAGGAGGGAGCAGACAATAAGGCCCCGAGGAGGACAGGCCTGTGGAGCTGAGAAAGTGACAGCGGGCAAGTGTGGCTACAGCTCCAGGAGCAAATGCAACAAGGCAGGAAGGGGCCAGACACAGAGGAGCTTCCAGGACCCACCAGGGAGTGCAGGTTTTAGTCTAAGAGCAGTGGAAGGCACCAGAGGGCTTTAAATAAGGAAGTAACAGGAGCCAAATGCTCATTTGTAAACAGTTGCTTTTTTTAAAGATTTTACTTATTTATTTTTAGAGAGAGGGTGAAAGAGAGGGAGAGAAACATCAGTGTGTAGCTGCCTCTACTACACCCCCAACTGGGGACCCAGCCCACAACCCAGGTGTGTGCCCTGGCTGGGAACCGAACCAGAGACCCTTTGGTTTGCAGGCTGGCACTCCATCCATTGAGGGCGCCACCAGCCAGGGCGTCATTTTAAATGACCTGCAGCATGGAGAGTGGATGACCAAGGGACAAGGGTGGAAGGAGGACAGCCACGTAAGAGGCTGCTGCAATAATCCAGATGACAGAGAACAGCGGCCTGGACTAAGGCCAGAGGGGCAGCGGGGCAAGTGGTTGGCAGTTCAGCAGGGCTGGCTGGTGGGAGGGAGGTGAGGCAGTGGCACAAAGGGAGGGAAGGCTCCCATCGAGCGTGAGGGCCAAAGGAATGGCAGCACCACGCACTGGGCCAGTGGATGCTGGATGGAGGAGACTCCCGGGCAAGACCCAAGTGCTCCAGTGCAGCAGCCCTCATGAGGCCACGGGACTCTGGCACCCCACCCCGCCCAGTCCCACCTCGGGATTTCACCTGCCACAATGGCTTCCCGGTCCCCTTCCCGATTGGGCCGGATACGGACGAATTCCTGCCGCAGGTAGGGGGCCACATCCGTGTTGCTGTTCACGAATATCCGGACGGGGTTCTTCAAGGAGACAGAGGCCAGATCTTTGACCTGCCAAGCACAGAGACGGGGATGCTCGCCAGCCTGCCAGCGGGCAGAGAGGAAGGCAAGCCCGTGCTCGCCCCGGGTCTCTTCCCCAGCCCAGGCCGGGTCCCCCGGCGCCGCCTCCTGCATCCGCCCCACCGAGGAGACTCCCCGAGGCCCACCTCCTCTGTCATCGTGGCCGAGAAGAGCATGGTCTGGCGGTGGTGGGAGCACATTCGGATGATCTCCTTCATCTGCTCCTCGAAGTACTCATCCAGCATCCTGGGGAGCGGGGGAGGGAGGGAGTCAAGGGGCAGAGAACATCGGACAGGCAATGTGTTGGTGGTGTCGCTGGTTATGTTCCAGGCTCGTTTATTTGCTTATCTTATTAGCACTAACAAGACTCACTAAGAAGTATCATTTGGCCACATCTGTGTAATCTTTTTTGTTTTTCTTTCAGCTGAATTATTTGCAACAAGTTTTATATATATATATCATGCCACCTCATGCCAAAATATTTCAGCACACATTCCCAAAGAACAATGGCCTTCGACAGAATCACAATGTCATTGTCACACCCAAGAATTGAAGTGTCTGGATAAACATGTAAAATACAGTCCATATTCAGATTTCCCTAACTGTTCCCAAATATCATTTCCTAGTTGTCTTCTTAATGTTTTAGTCCAGGAACCCAAGTCCCTGTGTTGCCTCTGGCTGGCATGTCTCTTCAGTCCCCCTAGTTCAGAAAAGTGCCCTCCGCAGGGAGAACATGCGGGGGTGCAGACGGGCACCCCGCTCCCACCGCATCAGGAGACACAGGTCCCCAGTGGGTCCCAGCACCACTGATGTGATGCGGTCCCGTGGCTAAGGGGGGACCCGCCAGCTCTCACCACCGGTGGAAAAGCGTCTTCCTCTTTGTAAGGAACAGTGGTCGGTGAGATTACCCTGACTCTCAGCTGACGCAGTCCTCCCCAGGACTTCTCCCTCTGGGCCGGGCCCCAGTGGAGAATCAGGTATCAGCTACGTTCAGTTGTCGTGTCTCCTTAGTCACTTCAGTCTGGAACTCCCGTAGCCTTTCCTGGCCTTTTGAGATGCTGATGTGACTTGGGGTTTGTTTTTATTTAATTTTTTTGTACACTATTTTTTTAATGATTCTGACATGTTTGAAAAATACAATTCTCTTTCCCTTTAAAACCTAAATATAATCGTGTTCCTTTTACTTCCTTTAGGCTTCAAGAAGGGTTCGTTTGCTCTGTCCGTCAGTCAGTCAATTATTCAACGCTCACTGAGCATCTGCTAGGTCCCAGATGCGGCCCTGGGCACGGAGATGCGGCAGCAAGCCGCACACAGCTGGCCCTTGACGAATATGTTCTGGGGCAGAGGCGGGACACAGCCGCCACACCAGCACTCAGGTATGGATGAGGGAGGCCAGCGAGGCCCAGCACCTCGGAGAACAGAACGTGAGGTAGGAAGGGGAGGGTGAGGCAGGGGAGTGGGGGGAACGCCGGACTTGCTATGGAGAGTGAGCGACCAGCGAAGGCCCCTCAGGTAAGTGGCAACAGGAGCAGAAACCTGAGGAGGTAAAGGGAGCCATTCCGAGCTGAGGGCAAGGCAGATGCAGAAACCCCCAAGTGGGTGAGTGCTGGCAGGAGGTACTGATGATGTCTAGCGGGTATGGAAACGAGGAGGCAGGCATGGCACCAAGAATCCTGGCCGGAACAACCGGAAGGAACGGGTTGCCGTGTACGAGATGGGAAGAGAGGGGGAGGGGCACATGGACCAGAGCTTGGTCAATGGAGATGCTGCGATTTGAGAATAAACCTGAACAGCCTTGGGGTTTTGTGGCTTCCTTCCCCTGCCCCCACCTCCCTCATCAGTCTAGGTCATTACGACTTTACTCTGTCCAGTCATAAAGGAAAGAGGTGAGCAGATGGGACACAGAGGAGACAGCAGGAGAGAGCGAGCGAGCCCCTCATCACAGCGACAGAGGCTGTTTGTGGGACCCTCTCTGTGCATGGCGCTTCGCCCAACTGCCCACGTGAACCCTCAACACCACGAGGTGGGCGCTATGCTTATCCCCTACCGACAAACCAGAAAACGTTCTGCTTTGAGAATCTAAATGATGTTTCCAAATCTCAGTTAGGAAGTGGCAGGGTGTGAGCTACCCTCCCTTCTAACCATCGCGTTACAGAAGGAGAAAGAGCGCAGGATGGTCTGGGCTCAGCATGGACAAAGGCCCCGACGTGAGCAGCTGAACTGGTGAGAGCCACGCAGAGTAATACGGGGTGGCAGGCCCCCATCTGGGGCTGGGGCCCTTTGGGACCCCGAGGAGTACCTGTCGGCCTCATCCAGGATGAGCACCTCGATGCTGCTCAGGTGGAAGGAAGGGCAGTTGTGCAGGTGATCGATGAGCCGGCCCGGGGTGGCGATGAGGATGTCGGGCACTGCCCGGAGAGCTGCTTCCTGAGACTTCACATCCAGGCCGCCTGCGAAGAAAGGAGCCCCAGCAGGCAGGCAGTTCAGCCATTCAATGCTGCGGGCGGAGTCCTGCCGCCTGCCGGGTCTCTGCCAGATGCAGGGGCAACAGCAGAGAACACAACGGACAAAGGCCCCGTGTGTGTGGATTTTATAGTCTGCTTGGAGGGACAGATGACTTCATTACAACTGTGTTAAATGCAAACATCACAGAAGATGATGACAAAAAGGCACTTCGGATTCACGCCTCTAAGGACTGAGAGAAGCTGCAACACTGAGGCCTTTCCACATCGCCTTCGATGTCCCGGGGCAGAGGGAGGGTGAAGTGGAGGTTAGATGACGTTATCAGAAAAATACTGCCCCGAACAGAAGTCATGCAAAGCAGAAATTATATCCTAAATTTGCTCAGTACTGAGAAAGATTTTTTTCATGATTCCGAAGTTTCATTCTGTAAGACTGGTTAAGTCTCCATCAAGCCCTTGCCGCTCCCCTTCCCCAGTTTCTGCTATAAAAACACACTGTTGGGTCTTAAGTGGAGTCAGTCACATCAAGGCTTCCCTGGAACCTGTCAACCTCGGATGGCGGGGCAAATGCATCCTCTACCACATCACAGCGTCGCAGGGGCTGGCGGCCCTCAGCCCGACACTCACCCACGGCCAGGCAGGTGGTGATGCTGCAGAACTGGGCCAGCTGCTTGACGACCGAGTGCACCTGGATGCCCAGCTCCCGGGTGGGCACCAGCACCAGCACGCGGGTCACTGGAGCCTGGCGGGGTTTGTAGATCAGACGCTCCAAGACGGGCAGCGCGAAAGCGGCAGTTTTACCTGGAGACACGGGCAGGAAGCAAGCAAGGAGAGGAGCTTCATCCCCTTCCAGGTTTTAGGTTTCACCTGAGCCCAGAAATACACTATGGGTCACTGGTTGCAGGGGGGTCTGCTGAAGGTCCTCTTCATTTAATTCTGTCAGGGCATCTCCTTGACCAGGCCCGCCTGTCTCTTCCAAGATAGGCCCTTGTCACAGGAGTCAAGATTTTATAAAGGGGTGTTGAATATTGTATATTAGTGCAGTTAATTATACAGTAAAAATGTCATCTAATAAGATACTCTGCAACCATTTTTTAAAAAGCCAAGAATATTTAAAGAAATAGAAAAATATATCATACTTTTTTTTAAAGGGAGCTACTAAACAGAATATAGCGTTTTATGTTAAAAATTATATTTGTGTATTTAGCAAAGTGGCCTTTTGGCGAGTCCACTTGGAGCTTGTTCCAGGCCGGACGTCCTCCTCCTGCCTCCCCTGCCCCGGGTCCCTGTGGTTCTCACCTGTCCCAGTGGCTGCACAGGCGCAGATGTCTTTCCCCAACAGTCCCACGGGTATACACGCCTTCTGGATCGGGGTGGGCTGCTTGAAGTTCATGGCTGTAATGGCCTGAAGAAGAAGGACAGAGTTAGACGGCAGGAGAGGGGGAGTCTCAGCATGAAACACACAAGGCCGTTTTCCAAACAAGTGTTATCTCCCGGTCATTCAATGCACGAACATTTACTGTGCCTCTTGTGTGTGAGGCACTGTTCTGGGCACTGAGAGTACAGCAGTGAACAGAAGAAGAGGAGTCTTCACATCAGACAGAAAACGAACACATGTCCTATGAAGATGACAGCTATGGAGAAGGCAGGAGGGGTGGGTGGAGGAGGGGAGTGAGTGCGTGCGGTTTACAGTGGGGTTGTCAGCAGGGTCTCACTGAGCAGAACCCGGAAAGCAGCAAGGAGCCACGCCAGCAGACTTCCGGAAGACTCTTCCAGGCAGGGGGAACAGCAAGGGCAAAGGCCCTGAGGAAGAAGGCGCCTGACGTTCGGCGGCCAGCGAGATGGCAGTCTGGCCAGAGCAGCACGAGTGCTGAGACGTCATCAGAGACACCCAGGCAGGGCTGGGTCCCACCGGCCACCATGGAACTTTCTGTTGCAGAGGGCTCTGGGGCAGCTGCGTGGCCAACGGAGTTCAGGGAGGCCTAGAGCCCAGGTACAGGGCTACTGCAATAACCCGTGGTTGTCAGAAGCAGCCACTACCTTCAGAAGAGGGCGGGAAAGGTTCATGTCCTGGAACGAGAGGCTTTCATCATACTGGGAGGCGTCTTCAAAAAATCCTCCTGCTTCCTACACCGCAAAGTCAAAGACAGAATGAGAACTCAGCAAAAGGGGCCCAAGAAAGCAAACTGACCCTAAAATCCCGTGAGGTGGCAAACCAAGCCACACGCCCTTTCCCAAGCCCACGCTCACCTGTCCTTTCTTCTTCTTCTTCTTCCGCTCCTTTACTTTGAGCGTGTCTGTGGAAGAAAACAGAGCTGATTAACTAGGGCTTCTCCTTACCGAGCATCTACAGTCTGCTAGAGCCTGTCCGGAGTGCCTTATGCGGCTCGCTCACTGGGCCCACTCAACGACGAGAGGGCGCGACCGGCAGGAGCCTTATTTCGAAGCCAAGGTCACTGCGCAGAAGCGCAGGCCAGTGTCTCACCCCAGGTCAGACGGGCAGCAAGCGCGCCCAGTCCCAGAGGGCAGAGGCTCAACCACTCTGCTGTGTCATGATGCCCTGGCTCTCGTTTCTGCAGTAGATGCTCACGGAGCCCCCACTGCGGGGCTGGACCCACCTGAGGGGGGCTGGGGGGGACCTAGCACCCAAGTAAGTTTGAGTCACAGAGGCGCTGGCAGCCGTGTGAGGCTGGAGATGAGGAAGAGTAAACCCTGCCTACAAAGCACAACCCTAACAAGATCCCAAGAAACAAAGAGAAGATAAAAGGAAGGAGTTGAACACGGAGACCTTAAATCCAACTGTGTAAAAGAGCATGGGCAATCCCACAAAGCAGAGGCAGATGCTCTCCAGCATCCTGTTCCTGTTCCTAACGGCACCACTGAGCCGCCCACCTGCTTTCGTGAGGATGTTCTCCTCGGCCGACGAGTAGTCGGTCTCTGATTCATCTTCTGGGCCTTCCTCGTCTTTCCCTTCAAGGTCTCCCTGCTCCTCCGGATCAGAGCCCTCCTTTGCTTCTTCCTCCTTCTCCAACTTCCCGGACTTGGCTTCTTTATCCTGGAAAAAAAAAATGTACAATAAAGCAAGGCGACAACAAGCTTCAGGAAATCCAGAACCTACGAAGAGCAACACTGTGCTCTGTGGATTCTTGGTGAGTAGTAAGAATGATGGACACATGGGGGAACCTGCCTACACCAGGCAGACCTCAACTCGGGCTTAGAGAGAAATGGGGGTGGGTGCGGGGGGGGGGGGGGGGGGGGGGGCGGGGGGTAGTGTTGTCCAGAGCACAGCTGTGGGCTAAAGTACAAGGAGAAGTAACTGCTTTGCCTCCTCACCTCTGTCTTCCTTTTCTTTCGAACCTTCTCAATCTTCTCATCTAAGGTAGTGGCTGCCCTCTGCAGATGAAAATACAGAAATGAAAGGTACATACATATGGGAAAGAGACAGAACAAGATTTCTCTGAGGGTTGGATCTCAGATGTTAACATAAGAAAAGGTTGTCTGTCCTTCGGAAGATCAACCAATCCACAGATTATTCACAGCCAAAAGAAACGTTAATTAAGTGGTCTATTTGTGGAAGAACTTTTAGTTACCTGGAACCAATAAGAACATCCAATTTTAGAAGGTGTTTACTATTCAGAATAATACAGTTACCAAAAGATGTCACATTATATCTGAATGCTACTTAGAAAAACTTTCCCTTACCAATCAGACATAATGTAGCCTATTAACTAAAATGTTGAAATCCACCCTGGTTGGTGTGACTCAGTGGATTGAGCACCGAAAAGGTTGCAGGTTCAATTCCCAGTCAGTGCACAGGCCCTGTGGGCCACGTCCCCAGGAGGGGGTGTGCAAGGGGCAACCACACGCTGATGTTTCTCTCCCTCTTTCTCCCTTCCTTCCCCTCTCTCTAAAACAAAAGTAAATAAAATCTCTCTCTGAAAATAAATAAAATCTTTTTAAAAAAAGTTGAAATCCCAGCAAATTCAGGTAATGCTGGATAGTGCTAAAACTTCAGAAAGGGTTAAGGAATGGAAGGCCCTCGCTGTGCACGCGCAAAGCTCCCTGGACTGCTACGGCGCTCACCGCAACTACAGTTAACTGTGTAATCCTCGTCTAGTTGTGTCCTACCCTGCTAGGCGGTAAGCTTTATAAGGCCAAGTCTTTCATTACACTGGGTCCACATGAACAGAAAAAAAAAGAAATGCCCTCTGAAGATGACCTAGTTTTATTTCATTCAGAACAAGGACCAACAACAGAGTCTGGACTAAACTGCTCTGAGCGGGCACTATTTCTCTCTGAATTGCATGAAATACAGAACGACTTTCATGCATCCTCTCGCTTGTTAGTCAGACCCAAAGAGGAGCATGGGATCCTGGCAAATAAGCAGATGACAATGACATCTGTGGAGCATTGACTATCCTGTGTGGGAACCAGGAACTCTAAATAATAAGGTCACATGAGATTACCTGGCAAGTGACAGAAATGACAGTATCTGTGGGGCAAAGTCTGGCTATCAAAAACCACCTCTACCAAAGGTGCCTGCTAGACTGTTCTTCGTTACAAAGGTTTCCTTCTAATATTCAAAACAAGGAGTGAACACCTAAAAAAAGAGACCATTTTTAACATAGCTATGTACATTTTTTTTTAGAATTTTATCTATTTATTTTTAGAGAGGGAAGGGAGGAAGAAAGAGGGAGAGAGAAACATGAATGTGCGGTTGCTGGGGGCTGTGGCCTGCAACCCAGGCATATGCCCTGACTGGGAATCAAACTTGCGATGCTTTGGTTCGCAGCCCGAGCTCAATCCACTGAGCTATGCCAGCCAGCCAGGGTGCTATGTACATTTTTAAAATATCAAACAATTTATATGCAATGTTTGGTATTTCTAAACCATTGAACTAGTATTATCAGGTTTCCTCCAAGACTTTTTTTCATATTCTAATGTTTATAAAATCAAGAAGGGTCTCTCATTATATATACTAAAGTCAGTCTGAGCTCACCATCCCCTCCTCCAGGAAAAGCTGTCATGGACATTTTAATGAAAGCAATAAAATATTATTGGTATTTTAAAATATCATCTGTAGATCAATGAATGTTTGTAACTCAAGTCTGCAATAAATCTATTTTGCACTTGTTTGGTTTTAATCAGGACTGTGGGTAACTTATGATTTCTCCCTACCCCATCAAAACTATACCTCGTATTTCCAAAGGAGTTCCAACATCTGCTGAATATAAGCAGATGGCAAAAGGCGGTGGGCTCAGGGTTAGCCTCCATAACACACTGTCCCACCCTAACAGCCCAAGGTCCGGAACTGCCAATTACTATCAGCCTCACCTTCTTCTTGAGCTGGCTCATGACATCGGCCATGGCCCAGCTGCCATCGTACATCCCCTCCTTTTCAGTGAAAACGAAGTCAGGGTTGAAGTCGGCACTGCGGTTCTTCTGCAGGGCTTTCTGCTTTCTGCCCAGCACAATGGGCCCCTGAGAAGAGGGAGAAGATGGGTGACCCTGGGACTGAGATGAGAGAATGCGAGAAGAGGAAGAAGAAAATGAGGGAACCCGAGGAGAGAAAGGAGGACTCTACAAGGCAGAAATTGACAGATGACAGAAAGAAACCAACTGGTCTGTAACTGTTACAGGAGATTTTAACACACCTCTCTCAGTAACGATCAGTCAGGCAGACCAAAAAATGAGTATCTCTGAAGAAAATGTGAACAGCACAATTATCAAGCTTCGCTTCAATGAACACACAGAGAGCACGGCACCTACGTTAGAGAATGAACATTCTTTCTGAGTACACATGGAGTAGTTGCAAAAACGAGTCATGTAATAGATATTTCAGCAAACCTTCAGTGAGTTTCCAAAAAGTCCACTTATAAAGAATTTGCTCTCTGCCCACCATTCAGTTAGGTTAGAATCACTAACAGAAGGACAACTTCAAAAACCCATGCATTAGGAAACTGGAAAGGAAGGAAGACAAGCTGATCTGTGTCTTCAGGATAAACTGAGAAGAAAAAACCCGGACAACTAGAAAGTGCTTCGCTGACTTATACTCTGGACTTAAACAACCTCGTAAGAATTCTGACCCTTGGTTTCCCTCTTAGTGATGATCACTATTTCTCAGGGACCTCATTTAACTACTGATAGTTGCACAGCACTTCATACTTGAAGTTTTGCATTACCGTTTGCCGTATTTGCTTTATTCCTTTTTTATAACAAATTTTCCATTCAAGAATCAATTGTGGTGGCTAAGTGGAGAATACAGTAGAGGCGGACAAGAGAAAAAGCTGGAGACCAGGTGTATTAGTACCCCCTGGGTACCCAGGTATTCTATGTACCTAAGGCACAAGATGTCAGTGGCCTGGACTAGGAGGAAGCAGTGTGGATGCAAGGTTTCTGGCTTGAGATGGAGCAGGTTGGGAGGGTAAGGGAGAGAGACTAGCGTCCAGCTTTGGAGCAGTTAAATTTGGGGAAGCCACGGGACACCCACATGGCAGTGTCGGTAGACCCCAGGTCGCAGAGGGGAAAACGCTCCTGCTGGATCTTTGAAGAGCGAGGACTTTTTTTCATGACACTCATCCCTTTTTAACTGCCATACTACCTAATGTCTGGAGCCCCACCCCCACTGCAGCACAAGCTTCAGGAGAGGGGTGTCCTTGTCCATCTCGTTCATTGCCCTGTCCCGAAGGCTCAATATCGGGTGTAACAAATGCAAATATTGAATAAGTACTGGCGTAACGAACGAATGGGTAACCACAGCTCCCCGAGCAGGAACCAGGCCTTGCTTCACCTCTGGATCTCTGTTACAAGGCTTGGATTAAATAACAGTTCAGTGAATGAGTACTGGGTTCACCAAGGCGACACGGAATGGCACGGGCACAGTGCGGAGGTGAGGAAAAGTCGTGGCGAGCAAACTGAGGAAGATCTTGGGGTCCCCGTGACACCCTTCTGCGGACACAGGACGGCCTGGCCGGCTGCGGGGGGGGGGGGGGGGGATGCTGAGGATTTGGGGGCGGGAGCAGAGGCAGAGGAATCACAGGGAAGGAAAGCTGATCGAGGACATTTGACTGCCCGCCGCTGCGCCCGGACCCCCGATCGGCTCATACCTCCTCCGCCTCATCTCCGGAGTCAGACTCGGACTCCACGGGCACCTCATCATCGTCGCCTATGGTGCCGATTAATCCCAGCTCCGCCAGCATGTTGCCGCAGCAGCTACTTCCGGAAAGCCGCACGCCGCGTAGGCCGGCTCTTACTTTTTCCGCGACGTTCGGGTCGTCACTGCTGACGTCACTTCCGTTTTGAAGGAGTCCCAGCCAGGCCACCGCGCCCGAATTCTTAAGTGCGCCTGCGGCACTACGGGGCGTGGTTTCTGGTGACAAAGGGGCGGGGCTCTGTCTTAGATTTCATTGTTTTGGTGCTGGGAAAGCAGTGGGAACGCTGGAGTGTGCGAGGGGCGAGAAAGTTCAAAGGGCTGTGTGGATAAGCTCTGTATGTGTGTATTTAGGTACAAAAATTATAGAAGATAATACAATAAATGTTAGCAGTGATTATCTCTTGGGTTGTAGAATTTTAAGTGATTTTATTTTCTTTTTAGATGTTTCCACACAAAAAAACATTTTCATAAAAAAGAAATAATAGCTAAAACACTTACAGAATATTTACCATGTGCCCAGTACTGCTAAGTTCTTTTTCATGTATTAAGTTAATCCTCACCGCAACCCTTGCAAAAGTTACCATTACTATCACCATTTTACAGATGAGGACACTGAGGCACAGAAGGGTAGCAAGGTCATAGAGACAGTTATTAAATGAACCAAGTTTATAATGTAGGCATGTAGGTGGTGGCTCCAGGGTCCTTAGGAACCTGTAGGACCCTGGTCTCGGGTTTACCAGAAACTTTTCTTCTCGTGTCTGCTTGTGGAAATACTACTCTTAAATGTAGCTTGTAATTATTTCCTGTAGACAATGTTCCCTAAATATCACCTCCTATACGAAGCCCTCCCGGATTGTCCATCCTCTTTCATAGACATTGCTCCTTCCATAGCAACACCTTCTACAAGTTGTACCACAAGGTAGGTTTAATTGCCTTTTTTAAAAAAACCATTAAAAGTTTTTCATGGGCTTAAACAGAAACTCTGTACCCATTAAGCAATAACTACCCATTCTCTCTCCCCAGTCCTTCCCAACCTCTTGTCTACTTACTGTCTCTATGAATTTCCTATTCTAGATATTTCATGTAAGTTGCAATATCCAATATTGGTCCTTTTGTACCTGGCCAATTTCACTTAGCATACTGCTTTCAAGGTTCACGTGGAAACATGTATCAGAACTTCATTATGTCTGAATAATATTTTGTTGTAGGTCCATACCACATTTTGTTTATCCATTTTTCTGTTGATGGACACTGGGTTGTTTCCACCTTTTGGGTATTGTGAATAATGGTGCAATGCACATTAACATACAAGGATATATTTGAGTCCCTCTTTGCAGTTCCTTTGGGTATATGCATATACCTAAGAGTGAAATTGCTGGGAAATAGGAAAATTCTATGCTTAGGTTTTTGAGGAACCACTTGTGGGGTGGGCTCCACCTACAGAGCCCAGAGATAAGAATAAGTCTACCAAAACGTGATCTGCTTGGGGAGGAAAGATAGCCAATCTCTCAGAGGAGAAGGGCCTTGAGCCTGTTCCTCAACAGGCTTTGACTGGGTTCAATTTGCACAAGAATACAGGTGAGCCCATCAATCATTGTCAGCAGTAAGGATCAAACAATAGATACCATTCAAAGAACTATGAGGGCTTATTCTGAGTCAGGGTCAGTTAGCTCAAGGGCCATGAAACTTTGAGAAACAAACTCATTTTATGACAGGACCCTTATCAGAAAATTGAGAGCATTCTTAGCAAAGCAGGTTTCACAGGATCTTATGCATTCTTTCTTAGGCCTGACCACCCTGGGGAACTGCCTGTTCCTGCCCAAGGCTGCACCACCCTCCCGTGTTATTTTAGGCTTAAGTCAGATGGGGGAAGTAAGGCAGCCAAGAGATTAGGAGACTTCTTGAAGACAGAATGAGAACTCAGGCTATGACAAAGCCAAGGGGTGAGGGTCCATCACTCCCTTTTTCTATAGCCCCCCAAGTCCTTCCCTGATGGCCCCTTTGTGGCCATGCCTGTCTTAGGTCGACACTCCCTTGAGAAATCTTACTCCTCATTGGCTAACCAGTCATTCACCTGGGGCCAAGCAGGGTGAAGTACAGGGGGCAGAGGTGGCACCCCTGTCAGGGAGATAAGCTTTATCTCTTTAGTGGCTTATGGTCCCAAGGTCTTTTACTCAGCCTTAGCCATGGGGGGTTTACAGCTTCTGAAACTAGTCAGGGCGTTTACCTCTTTTTTGTTTGCAAAATCAATTGTAGTTGTTAAGCCTGCGATACCTACTATTTAATGCGATCTCGAGAAAATAACCTCCATATATATCATAAAGCACAAATAAGGAGAAAGACAAGGAGACACCCAAGGGCTGCTAGGACCCAAATTCATAAATTCAGTCCATCGAACCAGTTCTTAGGGTTCAGGCATCGTAGATTATCGTGAAGGGTCTGGAACATTTTCTGTTCGGTTAGGCATTTGACGTCACTGAGCTGCTGGTGGAGCTCAAGATGGAACTGATCACACTGTCCTCTGAGACTGGTAGAGAACGTGCTCTGCGGGCGATGACGAACATCTGCCCAGGAATGCTCACTGGAATTCCACCTCGGCGGGGCGGGGGAGGGGCCGGGGGACACACAGCTTGGAGAAGTCTGGATCACCAGAGTCCAGTGCAGCAGAGGTGGGTCGCAGGCAGGGCAGCCTTTTTCATGGTACGGCTTCACCCGTCTTCTCTGGCAGCCCCAAAGATCCTCCTGGAGAGGAAACACAAGCATACCCTCTTCCCCAAGTCAACAGTTCAACCAGCCCTTCCCGTCTTCCTTCCCCTAATGGATCTCTGTACCAGACCAAGGGTGTGGGCCTTCAGGCCTGTTTTACATGAGGTGTTTGTCCATGGGTGTCTTTAAATTATCATCACAATTCAAAAAATTGTATGTAAATATTGCTAGCATGGTTAAAGTCCTGGGGGATGTTTCCTGTGCATATACCTAAGAGTGAAATTGCTGGGAAATAGGACAATTCTATGTTTCTCTTTTTGAGGAACCACCAAACTGCTTTCCACAATGACTGCACTATTTTACATTCCCACTAGCAAGGTATGAAGGCTCCAATTTCTCCACGCCCTTACCAATACTTGTTATTTTCCTTTTTTAAAAAAATTATAGCCTCGGATCTATTTTAACAGTGGTTGCGACGGTGGCAAAATTCATACCCTGGATTCAGATGCAGATTCTTGTGAATGAAGAATACCTACTGCTACTTCATTGAGGGTTACTTCCTAGACCAGCAATTTTCAGCCTTTTTTATCTCATGCCACACATAAACTAATTATGAGAATTCTGCAGCATACCAAAAAAAATTTTTTTTGTTGACCTAACCAAAAAATAGGTGTAATTTTGATTGATTTACATAAAAAATACTAGTAGTAATTACCTACTCTTCTTGCTCCATAGTGACTTTTTGAAAAATCAGTAAAGGACACATGGACAAAAACTAGGGGGAGAGTGGTATTGGGAGGAAAGTGGGGAGGGTTGGGTGGGTGGGCTGGATTGGGAGTAAAAGGGAGAAAACTGTACTTGAACAATGATTAAAATAAATAAAAAAGAAAAAGAAAAATCAGGTGCCTATACTTATGTATAAGGATTTCTGGTAACAAGAATTAACCAATCAGATGCAACTTTATTATGCAATGTGCCCAGTAAGATGCAACTCTATTGTATGACCTATAGCATTCACACCTGGCGGCTATTGTGTTGGCTGTTATCATTTTTTAATTTCACAATCTAAAGGAAAAGAGGTCTGTGCCCCCGACTAGTCAGGTATTGTGTGTTTTAAGAATTTTTGCACCACGCCAGTTGAAAATCACTGTCCTAGACCAGTATTTCTTTACCTACAGATTCTAATGCAAAGTATAACTCATCAATACAAAACTCTCTCATAAGCACACATTTTTGATACATTTACGGGGACCTCATCACCTCCTGGAGTCCATTCAGTCATCCCAAGTGAAATCCCTTGTTCCAGACAGTGGACAGTTTCATCTGATGAACCTTCTGTCCACTACTCTTCGCCTCTGCCGCTGCTGCCTGGTTCAAGTCACCATCTTCTCTCACATGGGCGCCTGCACTAACCTCCACTGGGCTCCCTGAGTCTCCTCTTGCCCCCCTTCAATCCATTCTCCACACAGCAGAAAGGTCTTTTATACGAGTGATTTAAAAGATTTGTATTTATTTTTAGAGAGAGGGGAAGGAAGGGAGGGAAACATCGATCAATTGCACACCCCCAGCCGGGGACCTGGCCCACAGCCCAGGCATGCGCCCTGACCAGGAATCAAACCAGCCACCTTTCTGTTTGCAGGATGATGCCCAACCCACTGAGCTGCACCAGTCAGGGCAACAGAGAGGTCTTTTAAAAACCCAAATCATCTTGCCTTGGCCCCCTGCTTAAACACTACAATGCATTTAGCATAAAATCCTGACTCTTCTGTATGGGCAACACGACTCTCCCTACCCCTACAGCTTCTACTACTGCTCTCCACCCTGTTTCCTGCACTCCAGTCACTCTGGCCTTCTTCCTTTTACGCAAGCCAATCTCCCTCCCACCTTAAGATCCTCGCAGTGACTTCCCTCTGCCTGGAATGCTGTTCCCTGCCTTCAGTTCATGTCTGGCTCTTTCCCATCCCCAGGTTTCAGCTCAGATGGTACCTCTTTGGAGAGTCCTTCTCTGCTCAGCCTATAAACCAGCAGTGACCATCTCGATCTCATTCCTATGTATTTCCTCATGGCATTTAGCACTCTTTGAGATCATTATATTTACCTATTTGGCGAACTGTTTTAATAGTCGATCATACTGCATGTACACTCCCAAGTGGTGGGGGCTTCATCTATCTTGTTCACTACTATATGCCCAGTGCTTACTTAATACAGTGCTTGGCACATAGTAGGCGTTCAGTAAATACTACATGAATGCACAAGTGAGTGAATGTCTTTATGTGTCTTTGAATCGTTTTCAGGTGTGTGTCAACTGTGTACGTCAGTGTTTGCTCACTTGAATAGATCTTAATGTCAACTCTGGCTCCCTCCAGCCTTACTTGAGCTCTGGAGGGCAAGGACCATGCCCAACCCATCCTGTGCTGGGAGCAGTGCTGCAAGCGCACTTCCTATAGTGAAGGAACAGGGTTTGGCATTTCCAATCCATTTCAGACTCATGCTTTTGTTAAAATGCAATAAAAATGTGGTGATGTCATTTTGCTAGAAACTTTTCTGAAAGCTGCTTCTCAAGTTCTGTACTTATATTGTCCTGCACAGGCAATGACCAGTTTACAAATGGGCGCTAGCTGCAGTTTGCCTGGAGTTGAAAGGGTCTTTGTCATCAGGACTATAAGGAATTAGGGATTCTTTCTGTCTTTTTACAGTTTCCTTCCTTCCATTTAAATCTTTGATCCATTTGGCATTTTCCAAGTATAAGATATAAAGTAAGGAGTTAACTTTTCTTTTTATTCCACCGAGGCTATATAGTTGTCTCAAACCATTTATTGAATGAAATCCATTTATTTTCATCAATTTGAAATGCCACCTTTATTGAATAATAAATGCTTACATGTGTTTAGGTCTGTTTGGGAATTTCTCCTGTCTTCCACTAATTTGTGGAATTAGGCACTTGTATCTAACAATTTTAATTAGTAAGCATTTATAATATGTTTACTTCTTGGTCAGGCATTTGTAGAAATATTTTCTTGTTAATTTTTCCATAAGAATTTTAGACATGGCCCTGGCCCATGTGGCTCACTTGATTAGAGTGTTGTCCCATAAACCAAAAGGTCATGGGTTTGATTCCCGATCAGGGTACATGCTGAGGTTGCGGGTTGGTCTTGGTCCAGTGTGTGTGAGAGGCTGTATTTCTCTCACATCGATGTTTCTCTACCCCTCTCCCTTATTCTCTAAAACTGGGGTGTCAAACTCATGTTCACCAGGGGCCACATCAGCCTCGCAGTTGCCTTCAAAGGGCCCAGTGTAATTTTAGGACTGTATAAATGTAACTATTCCTTAACTAGGGGCCAGGAACTTGGCGCTGCTACCAGGTAGAAACAAGGTGCCAGGCCGGATAAAACAAGGTGGAGGGCCGGATTCGGCCCACGGGCCTGGTATTTGCCACTTGTACTCTAAAATCAATAAGCATGTCCTAGGGTGAGGATAAATAAATAAACAAATAATAAATAAATCTGGTTGCATTTCCACATGTAAACTAAAGAGACAGACAAAAAGCTATGTGGATACATAAAATTTTAAAAAAGAATTTTAGACATGGTTCATCTAATTCCAAAACAAAACCCTGTTTGTGTTTTTATTGTGATCTCATCAAATGTCTATCTCCATGATGCAGAGTCTTGCTAGGCAAGAACATAGCTTATGTTTCTATTTCTTCAAGTCTTTTTCTGCATCCTTCTGCACACTTAAACTTTTTTCTTCACGCAGACATTGTGCATCATTACTGTAAAGTTTATTGCTAGGAATTTTTTCATTGCTTTATAAGTGGGATCTTCTACTATATCATTTTTTTCCTTCATTATGTCTTATAACTGTTGTCACCCTAAGATGTTGGAATGGCCTTATGGGCACGGTCTACCCCAGATAATCTCCAGGATTACTCATCTAGGCTAGCAAGTAGTTCTCAACCTTGTTTCCCCTCGCAACGCATAGTATTGGTGAACTTGACATACACCAATCAGTCCGACAGGTGTTCCTTGTTTTTTAGGGACTCCAGCAAAGATAAGAGAGGCTGTGGGTCGTCGGCAGTTAATGGACATTCATGTGTACTCGGCCCTGTGTTAGGGGCCAGAGACACCATGGTGACTAACATAATGTGAGTACCTGGCCCCATGGACATTGATCACATAGTCCTAGTCAAATAGAGCAAATGCAACAAACAATTGCCTACTTATTGTACAAGGGTGCAAAGTTGTGTGAAGGGCTATGAGAGTGGAAAAGAAATCATCTGTCAGGCGTTAACAGCCACTAAAAGCTATACCCAAAGCTTTGATTACCTCCCAAACGATATTCACATGTTGTGCCTCCAGCTGGGCCTTTCCCCTGAGCTCCAGATCTGCCACTTCCGCTCCCCCATCAGGAAGTAGAGTCTAATTTCCCTGCCCTTGGATCTGGACAGGCTTGTGTCTGTCTTATTTGTAGCCAATAAATCACAGGGGACAGGGCTCTGTGTGATATCCAAGACTGTGCCACATAAGGCAATGCAATGTGGCTCTGCCTTGCTCTTTGCGGTACTCACTCTTGAAGTCTTCAGCTGCCATTCCACCGCAGCTACTTATCATTGAACTATTCTGAGTAACAACTGGAGGGCCCCGAGGCTGTCATGCTGGGAGGAAGCTCAAAGTAGCCCATGCAGAGACCACAGGGACAGGCTCAATGTCACCCAAGTCAGAGCCTAGGGGGCTCTATGCCCCAGGGGTCCAGCCCTACGCTGGAGACCCCAAGTTAGAAGAACCTAGCCAAACTCTTTCTGAATTCCTTACCTCCATCTATGAAAGATAATAAAATGATTGCTGTTCTTTTAAGCCACTAGATTTGGGCATGATTGTTTTGTAGCAATAGTAACTGGACCCTGGGCCACATGCTGTCCTGCTGGGGGGCAGGTTTACACATGCTTTCCACCCTGCTTGGGTTACTTAGAACACTTCCTGCTTGTGCCCAGTTGCCACCTTCATAGCCTTTTAAAAAATTTATTTATTTATTTATTTATTTGTTTATTTATAGTAGTTGAAAGCAGGACTTCTAGTTAGCAATTGCTCCGAGGCAATGCATTTTGGGTTTTGATTGGTTTGTGGCTGAAGATCAAGGGGTCTTGTTGGACGGCCCATCTCTCCCTCACCAGAAAAGGTAGAGAGAAGCTAAATTCCTTTCTCCCTAAGGCCAGAACAATGCCTTCTTATGTCAGTCTCCTGTGGTTTGAATTCTTCCCAGGTGAATCTTCACGTTACTTCTTTCAGAAAGGGTTTTCAGACCACCATCCTCTCCCCACCTAGGGAAGGATGCCACGCCCTTTCTTGAAGTAGCCCCAGGATTCTGTAAACCTCTGTCATTGCTCTCACCACGTTATGTCTCTGCCTCCTAACCTCCCTCTTCAGCTGGGCAGGCCCTTGAGCACAGGGACACTTTGTTATTCATCTTTCAGTCCCTCTGCCTAGTGCAGTGCCTGGCATACAGTAAATGTTACAAAACTGATGGTTAAATGAATAAATGAATTTAAGGGCCTCACAGGATGGTAGTTCTCTGCTTCTCTCCATAGGAGACAACTTCATAATAGTCACTGCTGACATCATTGCCAAGCCCCTCTCAAAATCTTTTTTTTCTTATTTTTAAAAATATTTTATTTATTTATTTTTAGAGAGAGGGGAAGGGAAGGAGAAAGAGAGGGAGAGAAATATCAATGTGTGGTTGCCTCTCACGTGCCCCCCTACTGGGGACCTGGCTTGTAACCCAGGCATGTGCCTGGACTGGGAATCAAACTGGGGACCCTTTGGTTTGCAGGCTGGCACTCAATCCACTGAGCTACACCAGCCAGGGCCACCTTCATAGCCTTTACATCTTCGCTACAGCTACATGCTTCAGAATGTTAATAAAGGCCCCCATGATACCATGTACCTTTTCTTCCTGCATTTGGAAGTTCTCTTTCTGACAAGTTTTCAAGTCCATAGGCCAGCTTTTGGTCCGCACAGTTATACAGTACACCAGGCATTGCAAACTTGCATGTCCACAAACAAGAAAGTAATGTAAACAAGAGATGTGGGCAGGGTGGGGACTGTGTTGAAATGAAAAGAATGTCCATCTTCAGGAAGCAACTACCACTCACAGGCTCTGTGCAGCCAAATCTGCCTCGCTTTTATTTATTTATTTTTTAAGATTTTATTTATTCAAT
This sequence comes from Phyllostomus discolor, assembly GCF_004126475.2. Lineage (NCBI taxonomy): Eukaryota > Metazoa > Chordata > Mammalia > Chiroptera > Phyllostomidae > Phyllostomus > Phyllostomus discolor. Next base: position 97,062,799 of record NC_040911.2, on the reverse strand, counting down.
TTTAGAGAAGGGGAAGGGAGAGAGAAAGAAAGGGAGAGAAGCATCAATGCTCATGAGAATCATTGATGGGTTGCCCCTCACATGCCCCCACCCAGGGACCAGGAACCAAACAGGTGACCTTTTTATTTGTGGGGCGATGATGCCCAGCCCAATGAGCTACATTAGTCGGGGCTGCCTCATTTTTAAAGAGAGGATACAAACGCAGATTATTGGGTAACTGTTAGAGTGATAGCAACTAATTAAAACTAAAAACACAGAAGAAAAAGAGAGAAAAGAAAAACAACAACATAAAGATTGAATACTCCTTATTTTTGAAGATGGCTCTGGACTCTCACTTTGTATAACTAACGAATAGTATTTAGAAGCATAGGTCAGCCGTGGGGCTGGCTGGGGTTCAGAAGTGGGTCACTGAGATTTGTTTTTCTCTATTTGTACATGGAGACTGCCAGTCATATTCTCTTCTGTGGGCATAAAGACTTCTTGACCCTTGCCAAATAATAAAAGAAGTGTTTCTTTTTTCTTTAGGGAAGACAGAAGTGAGACACCATGACTATTAAGTAAGTTATAGTAATTCTGCGTGTTCCTTCCCAGAAGACAAATTATATGTATTTGTAACAAGGAATGGGAACATGCAAATCTCATAAAAGCTCTGTGAGACATTGATTTTTATCTAAAAGTTAATGTGTCTATTAAAAATAGGAAAAGAGCCTTGGCTAGTGTAGCTCAGTGGATCGAGTGCGGGCTGCGAACCAAGGGATCACCGGTTCAATTCCTTGTCAGGGCACATGCCTGGGTCTCGGGTCAGGTCCCCAGTGGGGGCACGTGAGAGGCAACCACACATTGATGTTTCTCTGTCTCTCTTTCTCCCTCCCTTCCTTCTCTCTAAAAATAAATAAATTAAAAAAAATAAGAAAAGAAATGAGCTATAGAGCCATGGAAAGACATGGAGGAAGCCTAAATGCATGTTACTAAGTGGAAGAAGCCAATCTTAAAAGACTATCCTGCCTCATTCCAACTACGTATATGACATCCTGGGAAAGGCGAAACTATGGAGACCGGAAGATCAGTGGTTGGGGCTAAGGAGGGGAACAGAGTGCAGTAAGGGTGCCTGATCCTGGAATGACAGGTGATCAATCACCAACAGCAGCAGACAGTAGCCTGGGCTGCTCGGAACATCACACTTAGGACATCACAACACTAAGGAGAGTCCTATCATTTTTCAGACGGGGAAGATGAGACAGGGTATCAAGCTCTACTAATTCTTATGATTTCTGGGTAAGATAGGAAATCGCTGTTCCCATTTAACTAAGGGGGAAACAGAGGCCCAACTGTACCAAAAGGCCAAGTCATAGAAGAAAATTCAAAGTCTGGACTCGAAAAAAAATAAATGGAGTGCTCTCCCTCTCAATGTATGGAATAAGGGAAGAGAGCTAAGACTGGAAGTCAAAGGCTCGTCACCTAAGTCCTCATAGATGACAGTAAAATGGGTCAGAACACCACCTTCTACCTTTGTACCTTTGAAGAGAGAGGATGATGGTGCAGGTACCCCGGCTTTGATTTAGGGAAACACCTCTGTGTTTATTCCTTCACGCAGGTGAGCTGTGGGATCAGCCAGCGTGGCAGCTGTAGAAAGAAAAGAAATTCGCCTTCAGCAGAAGGCTGGATGATGTCTAAATGTCGTTTACCACTGTCTTGGATGGGCACTAAAGGACAGCGACAGTCCTTCGGCTGTCACAGGTGTCCTGAGATTCCGTTGCAATCAGTTTACAAGAAGCAAATTAAGGAGGTTCGGGAAATGAAGAGAGTCCCCTGTGACTGAGACAAGGTCCCAAAGCAGTGTTTGGAGAGGCGCCTTCAGTCACCGCACCTCAGATTATGATTTTTTAAATATTTTATTTATTTATTTTTAGAGAGGGAAGGGAGGGAGATAGAGAGAGAGAGAGAGAGAGAGAAACATCAATGTGCGGTTGCTGGGGGCCGTGGCCTGCAACCCAGGCATGTACCCTGGCTGGGAATCGAACCTGGGACATTTTGGTTCCCAGCCCGCGCTCAATCCACTGAGCTACGCCAGCAGGGCTTAGATTATGAATTTTTACAAAGTAAACTATATTGCTTTGTAAAGAAAGATTGAGCAACAGTTGGATTGAGAGAGAAGGAGAAAGAGAAAATGAACTTTTCCAATAGCGGGGCGGCAGCTCTGACTGGTGTGGCTCCGGGGGTTGGGCGTTCCCTAGCAAGCTGAAGGGTCACCGGTTCGGTTCCCCGAGGGGCACATGTATGGGTTGTGGGCTAGGTACCCGGTTGGGGGCGTGCGAGGTGCAGCCGGTCACACATGCTTCTCTCCCTCTCTTTCTTTCTCCCTTCCCTGCTCTCTAAAAATAAAAATAAATAAAATCGCCCCCCCCCAAAAAAAAAGTGGGGAAGTGAGAGGAGGCCCCGACATCCGCGGTTCCTTCAATCAGTTTCCTGGGCCTCTCACAAAGTTGCGTTCTTCTTCTGGGTGTGATTCTAGAGGTCAAAGACTCCCCATCCTCAAACCCCAACATTCCATAGAAAATGGCTGCGAAAATACACTTCATTTTCCTAGAGCTGTGTGAAAGAAATAGTAATCTGGCACTTCTTGCCTCTTTAACTCACTATAAACGTTACTGATTTTATTTTTGTGTTTTCCCTCCGCTAAAATGGAAGCTCCATGAGGGCAGGGACTTTTGTCTGTCTCTTTAACACCACATTCTAGAAACATCTACGAAAAGAGGAATTGAAGAAAAGGGGAAAGGGTGGAACCGAAGTGGGGAAGGAAAAGGACGGAGAGGACAACCGGAAGAACGAACAGGGGTGAGGAACGAAGCAAAGCCCAGCCCCGCTTCCCCAGGCGGCCCACGTCTCCCGGCTGAACTACAACTCCCAGCAGGCCCCAGGGCGGGACTAGGCGGCTCAAGCGAGACCAGACCCCAGCCCGCTAGGCTCCCGGCATGCCTTGCGAGAACATTTGCCACCGCAGCGCCGGCCGGAACTTGTGGTCCGACTCAAGGGAGGGGGGTGGGGCTGAGCAGGGAGGCGGGGGGGGGGCGCTGGGGGCGGGCACAAGCCCCTCCCCCGTCACTTCCTGCCGTGCTGCGGGCGCCGGAGCGGCTCCTCAGCGTTTGCGCCCGCGGCGGCGGTGTCTGGTTCACCTACCCCTTCCTCTGACCCCCGGGCCGGGCGGCGCCCGCCTCTTTCGCGGCCACTCCGCCTCTTCCCTCCAGCCGTCCCTTCCTTCTTTCCTTCTTCCTTCCTTCCTTCTTCTCCTCGCCGCCGCCGCCCAGGACCGCCGGTCGGGAGACGAGCTCCGGGCAGCAGCCAGGTGAGGCGGCCGGGCCGGGCCTGACGGAGCCCGCGCGGCGGGCGCCGCGGCCGCGGGGAGGTGGGCGGTGAGTGGGGGACTAGGCCTCGGCGGGACCGCGCACCCGGCCTCCTTCAGCGGGCCTTCTCTCCGCCCGCGGGGCCTCCCCGGAGGAGGCGGGTTCTCCCGCGCCCCCCGCGTCGGGGCGCCCGGCGGCCTGGACCCTGGTGGTCGCTTCCAGTCCCTTCGCCCCTCGTTGGGGCCAGAAACAGGTGCCACGCAGCCTTTCCTCATTCCTGCTCGCGCGCTGGGATGCCGAGGCTGTGCCCGTGGCGGGGGCAGAGGGTCTCCGCTTCAAGTTCTTGAGGTCCGCGGCACCTAAATGTCCCCGGCTGTGTGTGTAGTATAGTAGTTAGGTGTACTGCCCAGGTGTCCAGCGCGGGTACAAATACCAGCTGTGCCTCTTGGGGCAAGTCACTTAAACTCTTTGTGTCTTGTTTGGGAAAACGGGCTAATGCCGTCCCTGCCTCTTAAGGCTGTTAAGGTTCAGTGAATTGGGGCGTGCAAAGCGCTTATCAGAGTGCCAGACCCACAGCGTGTCCCATTAAACCGTGTGCATAATTTATTAGCGTGATATTAAGCTATAACTTAGTGGGTAGAGTGGACAGACGCTGACCTGCCTCTCCGTTGGGTTCCCTTGGCGGCCGAAATGTTCAGCGTTCCCACTTCCAGATCCGGCTTATTGTTTTGGGTGGTTAATATCCGAAAGGGGTGTACGTTTAATTGGGACACTGTAAGTAGGCATTCCGTAAAAAGATGCTGCTATTTCCATCTCTGCTGAGCCAATCGCAAGATTTTCACCAGCTCCCTCTTTTTTCCTGCCGTCATCCGGCTTCTTGTTGTCAGTCCATTCCTGCGAAAGTTACTGGCAGACGCTTTGCTTGCGTTCAGCAAACCTTTTTGGAGCGCTTGCTGTTTGTCGGGCTCTGGAGGGGGGGCGGTGTACGAAGCTGGAAAATGTCTGTCCTTTCTTGCGCTACATCTCTAACTTCTAACTTTTTTTTTTTTTTTTTCACTGCAGCTGTGCTTTTATTCCCTCCTCCTTGTTGGCCGACTTTCCTTTTAAGCCTTTGCCCCACCTCCGTGTCGCAGTATTGCTTATGTGGAAGTTTTCTTCTGTTCCGGTGAAGATGTGTGCTTCAGTCTGTTCTGCCCCTGTTCTCTAGCGGTGGGGACGTTTTTAAGGTCACTCTTCCCTTCTGCCTGTAGCTTTAATTGTTTGGAGGGTGATGGAGGATGGAAAGACGGTTAAACTAGACTTTTTTTGGTTGATTTTGGGCTTTCAGGAATCGGTGTGCTTACCCAGTGTAAATTACATTGCTGCTTGTTGAAGTAAAAACTAAAAATACAGCTGGATTGTTGAGGGAGCAGTTTCAGTCATCCTGGTGACAGGTGGGATTTATAAAGCAGCAACTTTAAGGATACTGCGTTTCTTGTAATTCTGTACTTAGTTGTTTGGTGTACCCTTCGTTAGGAAAATGCAACTCATGGAGGTTCAAATTTACAAAAGATCGAGAAGTATGTTTTCTGTTGAGTCTCCTGTACTTTGGATTAGTTTAGGTAAATTTTCTTAAACTGTTTTGATATACTCCCATCTCAGTAACACAATGCAAAGTGGCCTCCCTGTTTTTGACATTTAGTTAGGATTTTGACACACGATCTTGCCATCATTTCTAGTTTAAAATCTTTGTTTGGATGACTCTTTTTTTTTTTTTAAGATTTTATTTATTTATTTTTAGAGAGGGAAGGGAGGGCGAAAGAGAGAGAGAGACACATCAATATGCGGTTGCTGAGGGTCGTGGCCTGCAACCCAGGTATGTACCCTGACTGGGAATCGAACCTGCAACACTTTGGTTCGCAGCTCGCGCTCAATCCACTGAGCTACACCAGCCAGGGTTGGATGACTCTTTAAAAAATCCAAGCAAACAACCATACAAGCAACAGAAGACATAATAAAAAATTGTAATGTTTGGGAAATGAGGTTTTAATATTGCAGTAGGTAACCTAATTAAAAAAAAACTTTATTATGGAAATCATGCAAAAGCTGAGTACTATAGAGAATCCCCATGTATTGGTCACTCAGCTTTGACTTATAGCCAGGGTCAATCTTGTTTCATGTAGTACCTCTCCCCCAGACTGGGTTATTTTGAAATAAATCCTAAACACACAGTTTTACCAGATTGCCCCCTACTCTTAATTTGCCACCACATTTACTTTTTAGTAGAATCACAGTTCTCATTTTGTTTGTTGGGCTTCTCCTCCTCAGACGTGATTACTATACAGCAGGGAAAATGTGCAGCCAAATTAGTTCTTGATTCAGTGCTTACCCCCTTCAAAGTCATATCCAGAAATACTCCCATGCTTCTTTTTGTACAAAGGCAACAATTCTTAAGCTGTTAGTGACTATAATTGAAAAGCAATCAGAAATACAGACATCCCTAATCCTATTTTGGTGGAGAGACCTATCTGTTAAACCACTTTTAATAGAGAATAACTGTGTCAGAGTTAAACAGCAGTTAATATTCATAGTAACTTTCAAAGTTTCTGTATAGTTCTCATGTAACTATGCTGCTATCACCTTAGGTTAAGAATTAAGCAAAGGAGCCCTGATCAGCGTGGCTCAGTCAGTGGAGTCTCAGTTGGTCTCTGCAAAGAGAAAGGTCTCTGGTTCTACTCCTGGTCAGAGCATGTGCCTGGGTTGCCGGCCAGGTTCTTGGTTGGGGGCATTTGAGAGGCAACCAATTAATTGATGTCTCTCTCTGTCTTTTTCTTTCCCTTCCCCTCTCTCCAAAAAATAAATAAAATCTTTTCTTAAAAAGAATTAAGCAAAGGATGTGAGATTTCAAAACTCTTGTAGAATTATTTTCCAAAGACCCCTACCTCCCCATCTTCCCCATCTGCTGTATTCACAAACAAATTTACTGAGTATGAATTCATAGCATAGATGTTCATGTTTTTCTTTCTCTCCTAGAATGGAAGTTGACAGGAATATTGTTTGTCATTATCATTTATTTTTCACATTTCTGGTCATGAACAGTTTCCAGCCTTTAGACCTGTCACGTTGTTATTTCAGTTGTGTAGGTTTGTTTTGCGCTTGATCAGGTACAGTGAAAATTTATGTTATGTATCAGTTATTACAACCTAGGAGATGGGGAAGGTTATCCATATGTCTTAAAATTAACTTAGGGAAAGAAAAGCAATTTGGTGTTTAAGAAAGGACAGAAAATGTATTTTATTTAAAAAAAAAAAAAAACATGCCCTGGCTGGTGTAGCTCAGTGGATTGAGCATGGGCCTGCAAACCAAAAGGTTGCTGGTTCGATTCCCAGTCAGGGTACATGCCCAGTTTGTGGGCCAGATCCCCCATTAGGGGATGTGTGAGACACAGCCTTACATTGATGTTTCTCTCCCTCTCTCCTTCCCTTCCCCACTCTATAAAAAAAAATAAAAAAAAAATTAAAAAAATGCTTAGTGTTAGTCCTGGTTGGTGTGGCTCAGTGGATTGAGTGACAACCTGCAAACCAAAAGGTCACTGGTTTGATTCCCCGTCAGGGTACATGCTTGGGGTTTTCAGCCAGGTCCCCAGTTGGTGTGTGAGAGGCAACTGATTAATGTATCTCTTGCACATTGATGTTTTTCTCCATCTCTTTCTGTCTTCCCCTCTCTCTAAAAATAAGTAAGTAAAATCTTTTATTAAAAAGAGGTTGTGCTAAAATGAGGACAACTGTAATTGAACAATAAAAAAAATAAAAATGCTTAGTGTTTCTTAGCAGGCTTCAGGTAAAACTTTTATGTTTTTGGAATTGTAACCCTAAATACTGTACAGTTTGTTCAGCCTAAATTGTTCTCTTTTAAAATTCATCCAGAAAATTCATACACACAGGTTACCTTAAGTTTAGAAATGACTGTGACTCATAGAATTCCCTCCCCTCCTCCAATTCTGAAGTCCAGTCGTCCACATTATTCTGGGTGTAATCATTAAACATGGGACTGTCCTGTGCTGCTTCATCCAGAGTCTCTCCCCCATAAAACAATGAAGAAGTATTTAACGTGGGAGGCTCAGAGCAGGACTCAGCTTGCAGGGCAACTTCCTGTGATGCTCTTTTACAGAATGGAGAGTGAAATTTACCTGTATAAAGATGACACTTTCATGAAAAAGGTATTTTTTTGTGGGATGTCATTGGGACCTCGTTCTTATTTTTATTTTTTATTTATTGATTTTAGAGAGGAGAAAGGAGAGAAACAATGATTTGTTGTTTCACTTATTATTTGTGCATTCATTTGTTGATTTTTGTAAGTGCCCTGACTGGGGATTGAACCCACAACCTTGGCATATTGAGTTGATGCTCTACAACTGAGCTACTTGGCCAGGGCCAGGGCCTTGTTTTTGTGAACTTCCAGACTGGATCATCTTATTTGTTGTCCAGCTTAGTGACCCAGAATTGTTCAATTTGGGGAAATGTAAACTCTTCCCCTCAAATGAGAACTTTTAGCATTGGTTTCTTTCTCTCAGAATGGGATTTTGGAGCCTTCAGAAGTTTTTAGAGGATTTAAGGACACTTGTTTTTTACTACATCTATGACAGGTTGTTTTAAGTTAACTTCCAGTGATGGAGACTTTTGGGGTTAAAATGCTTCTGGTGTAATTTCCTACCTGAGCTCTTCCTTAAATAAAACTATATCAAAATCAAGACCATAGCATTTATACTAGTCCCCAAAATATAATTTACAAGTCAGAGATTGAACTATGAGAAGACACGGCTGCTTTGGTTATTTTTACCAAATGTTTTATTATAAAAATTTTCAAATGTATAGCAAAATGTAAAGGATTTTAATGTCACCTCTGTGTTTATCACCTACACTCTGCCATTAACATTTTACTACACGTGCTTTATCCCACCTATTCTATCTGTTCATTTCTTTTATTTTTTTGATTCGTTTCAAAGTAAATTGCAACATCAGGTCATTAAATACTTCTGCATGCATACCTAACACAGTTAATTTTAAATTGAGACAGCTCTATAAGGTATCCCTAGATCTTTACAAGCTTTGTTGATATTTTCAATTTTGCTTTGACTCCAGAACTCTTTGCTTTTTAAAGGAAATCGTTTAATAAATTTTTGCACCAAGGTGTGTTTATCGAGAAATCAAGTATTACAAAGCTTGAATAATGTTGACTAAGTCCTGTGTTCTCGCCTACTAAGGAGAAATTAGTGTTAAAATACATAGCTGTGGTGATTTTAAGTGCCACCAGATGATGGCTTGGATATGTGTTTTGCCCCCAAATTAATGCTCTGAACTAAAAAAATTTACCAGAGAAAATTGTTACTTTAAAAATAGTAAAATTGTAAACTTACTGCAAATAACATATTTTAAAGTATTTACATTCCTGTGGTAGTGAATAAGGTTGATGTACAATAAAAGTGATTTATATCACCAGAAGAGTGGAGGTAGAAGCAAATTCTCTGCAGACTTCATTATGTTTTCTGGAATTACACACTTTCATTTATTGTTAAAGGAGTGTATCCAGGGTGTTCCCTCAAACTATACTCACTGAAAGCAAACGTAGGAATATTACATTCTAAATATTACATCTGTTGGTCATCTGATTCTGTTTAATCTGGAATCTGATTTGGGAGAGAAGTGTGCTGATTTTGTGAGTTTGTAACAGTAATGGAAGCAAAATAGATCATTTTTATAACATGGTACAGAGGTCATGACTGCCCTAAAGGGTTTTGCTTTATTGTTGTTTTGGTTAAGTCTAAGGACTACAAAATCTAAGCAAATCTCTTTGAGTGCCCTGGTGTCTTTTCCCTAAATCAGATTGTCTCTCTGGTGTAGCTTTGGAACTGGTTGCTCAGTGAGTAGGTTGATTTTAGTCAGCATGTTCTTTCTTCCCATTTAATGTACTTTTTTAACAAGTGGTATGTAGTTAGTTGTAAGTTTATATTTATAGATGTTTATGTGACCGAGCACAGGATTAGTGAATTTGCTGGATAATAATATTTGCTACTATTTATTGAGCTCTTTCTTACCATGTGCCAGGTTAGGATTACTGGGTGAGAGTTATTTGATGCAGGAAAGGAATCTGAAAGGTCAAATTGAATTTGACTAATAATATAAAAGCTGCTCTTCACTGAGCCCTGCCTTTGTGTCAAGAGTTTAAGGAGACACTGTATGTTGTATTTTTTTTAAATAGAATTTATTGGGATGACATTGGTTAATAAAATTATATAGGTTATGTTGTGTTTCTGATACTTGCAAAAGTCCTTGCAAAGGAAGGTGATTGCTGAGGATACTGAGGTCTGTCTGGGAGGCCAAGTAACTGGGGTGGGGTCCTAAGCTCTTTCCACTGAACCACACTTTGTCGCCAAATAGGCCCAGGTGCTTTTTGTTTAGGATAATTTATTCCCCCACTCTCCCACCCACTGCAGCTAGGATGGATTTTATTCACTAGGACTTTAGGCCAGTTTTGGGTGTGGGGGGAGTCTGGTTTAGTAACACTCAGTTTTTAAAATCCATTTTTCATTTCCTTGAAATAGTTTGGAGATTTACGGTTTATTTTTGTTTGTTGAGATAGATTGCTGCAGTCAAATGAAACTAAAACTTTTAAGTTGATTCAGAGGTTTGGGGGAATACTTAGAAGTAAATGGGGAGAAGGGTATTTCAATAACTTTTGTGTTGAAGGAGGCTCTCCCCTAAATTATTGCTACAATCCTCCATGAGGTTTGTTTAAAATGATTTATTAACTATACACAAGGTTGTTACTAAGAAAATTAGTTTTTTTAGAATTATTCTACTCCACCCAATTAAAAGTGAGTTAATTGAGCTTCTAGGTTAATTTTAGGGTTAGGTGGTTATGGCCCTTTGCTTCCCAGCCATTGCTAATATCCATTTCCCGGCTAATGGTATTAGGCATATTTAGTGTAGCATTCTGTTTGGTGTTGAACTGCTTCCTGAATGACTTCTTTTTTAATTTCTTTGAATCAATGGTCTTCTGAATAAGAAGCCTCTGGGCTTGTACACCCAGGCAGTACCCACCTCTTATGGCCAGCCTTTAAAAGGCTGCTAGGTCAATGAAATTAAACCTGCCTTTGGATTTTGGGTTTTAGTGAGATGGTGTATGAGTTTCCATCCTGTGTTTAACCTTAACTGAGACAACTTTGTAGTCTGTAATGACACACATGTTCTCATTCATTATGAAAAGGTGTTGGAAATGTCTTTTCTGGGGTTGAAGTGAGCAGATAATGCTTCTTAAATTGTTACTATATTGGCTCCCCTCAGACATGAACTTTATGATCTAACTAGATTTTGTCTGATTCTCTCACATTTATCCTTTTTGAAGTTCATGCTTTCTATAGGTTAAAATTAACTGAGGCATGAATTTTCTACTCTTGCAGATTCTACCTTAACACATAGGGCCGTTGTCTGCTGATGCCATTGTGATTTTGTACAAAATAGTAGGCAGTCCTTTCCTCTGTCAGAAAGAAGATAACTTATATTTAATGATAAGTCTGATGATGTTCTTTGTTGCACAGTTTAACCAACCTGCTTATTAAGGCTCCATGACCCTTGACCTAGATGACAGACAAATATAGTTAGGTAAATAAGTTTTCTTCTGGTTTGTACCTTTATAGTCTGGAACAGTTAGAGTGAGTCTACTCCTAGGTACAACTTCTAGGTAATTTCCTTGTTTAATGAGAATGTATCAATTTAAGCACCAAACATGGAAAAGAATAAGGTAAAAAAAATTCTTTTGGGGGTAATAAGGTTCTTTTTAAGTTCGATATATTTCTTCTTGAGTAGTATGTTTTGAAAGTGATTTATTAATATCATTTTATAATATCAGTTACTGTTTATCCTAAGAAAGTAATGTTTAAAAGTTAACTTTGGTGTATGGCCTGTCATAGTTTACAAGTATTTTATTTACAGTACCAGTCAATTCACTCAAGAACCATATGGTTATTGTTTTATTAATCATGAAATTGGTGGTGGTGACACCAGTTAACTCATTAAAAGGTTGAGGCCCACAGAAGTAACTTGGTCAGGGTTATTCACCTGGGCACCAGAGTTGGAACCCACACTCAAACCCCCAATCAGCAGCTTTGGCCACCTACTCAGACAAGAGCTCTTTTATGGTCCCTTTTGTCTTCTGTAGTGATGAAGTGATGTGTATTGTAAATGATTTGTTACTGCTAATTAAAATGCCACCGTGAATTATTTATTTAAATTTGTGTTGGTTCAAGGCCATTTCTCTACAGATGTTGTAAAGTCCACAAGGACAGAGATTACATCTTATTTGTGTGTGCCTCTCTCCCCAATGTCTAGAACAGTGCCTGCAGATAGTAGCTGTTCAATAATTACTCATTGAAGGAATAAAGCAGTGAATTTAATCCACTCTCTTGGATTAGGGTATGCTTTCTTGAGTGGGAAAGAAAGGGAATTGGGCTTAATCACAGCCTTTTCTCCTCTGCTGTGGTTTGGAGGCAGCGCTATAATAAATATATTAGTAATAATCATGATGGTTTTGGATTATCATTTGAAAATGGTTGGAGGATTTCAAAAAATGTTTATTTAAGCAAGTGTAAATGTGTATATGAATCTCACCTGTCACTTGTGCAAAGATGTTTGAAACCCAAATGTTTGTAGACCGATACTTCTCCCTACTCCTCTTTTTTACTTTGTTTTGAGTTGTTGGTGCTTATTTCTTACTATCTTCATTATGTCCAACTTTAGCACTCCGTTTGTCTCCAATCTAATTTTGTTTTAGGCTAGAGACCTAGATACCCAACATGTACCATAATTGTTCAGCGTAGATGGGTTTGAATTGAGGAAAGCCCCATTGGTAAAAGGCATGGTCTCTATTAGGCTGGTGGTCTAGACATCTGTGTGGGTTGCTCAGAGGCCTGTTTCAGTTTCCACTCACGCTAGTATTTTGAATGGGTCAGATTATGGAACAAAAGGTTCTAGATTGGAAATTTGTTAGTATTGTACACTGTTTACAAAAAGAGCTTGAGCTGGTAAAATACTGTAAAGCAAATTATTAGAGCACCTGACTTTATTTCTAAAATCATTTGGGCAGTGAACAGCTGCTTTTTATTGTTTATTAAGTCACAGTAGCAGTGAAAAATTGAAATGAGTACAATTACGTTGTAAAAATGCAAAAAGTATCCCAAGGTAAGGAATTAATTCTATTTACTACTGACTACTACCATTTAAAAAGGAGGGAACCTCAAGCAGACCTGAGAGTTTGAGAATTTAACTCTCATATCACTTGAAATCCATTTCTAAAGAAGGCTTATGATTTGGATTTACCAGAGGTAAATGTGCTTTTTTGTATTTTGCAATTTGATGTTAAGAATATTTATGTGCAAAGTGCCTTTTTTGTAAAAGTCCTGTGTAATTGTATTTTGCATCGGCAAGCACATGGTAAGGACATTTATAAATAAAGTATTGACCCAGTAGTTAAAAGTTTAAAAATCAGGTTGGTGTGATCAGTCAGTAGATGATGTCCAGTTTCTTTTTAAAAAATAACCCTTAGGTTCACAGCTCTGTCATCGGAAGCAGCCGAAAAGCAGAAACTTGTCAAGTTTCTGCTGCTCTCTGTTCAGGTCTCTGCAGTCGTGCCTTTTGTAGGCTCTCCAGAGTGCTGCTTCCAGCCGCGACGCCCTGTTTTTGGAAGGTTCTCTGCTTGTAAATTTTAGGTTTCCCTCAAACTTTAACGATATACATCTTCATTTTCAGAAAACGATCTCCTCTAGTAAATTATTATTTCTTATTTTCCAGGAGTTTTCTAACCACATAACCACTCAGATCTGAACCAAAACAGCATTGTTCCTGGAGCACCTCTTTTTAAGGTACACATAACTTGGCTCTATAATTTCAGGCCTGTTGGTAATCCATAATATTTTTAAATTCTTCAGTGACTAGTATGGAAAATGACTTTTACTTCTGGCTGTAATATTAGAGAAACAGAAGAGATTTTATGCAGTTCGAATTTCTTTTTACTCTTGAGGTTTAATTAGAAAGTAATTAAGTTCAGGGAAAATTGTTGGCAAGAATGTAAAACCCTCTGGCCAACACTGCCATATACTTTGAGTGTAGAGATGTGAAAATTGACCACTGCAGTTGTCATTAATGTCACTCAGTCAGTAAGCATCATGGTTATAGAAACTTCTGTAGTTTTTCTTTGATCTCTCAGATCGTTTACGTTAAACTTAGTTTTCAAACCTGTAGACCTAATTCAGCGCTGTGTACTGTTGTGAGATGAGGTTAGGAATCAAGGGCCGTTTCCCACTGACTGCTTGTGATTATCTAGACCAAAAACGCTTTGTGAGAGTGTTCCTAAGATTTTACAGTCCTTTTTAGCCTTTTCCCTTTAAGAGCCGAGAACACATTATCATATCAAATCTCTGAGGTGGTAATTAGTAGACAAGTTAACCCAGGTTTCTTTGGAAGGAGGAAAGTGAAGCATTAAGGAAATTAGACAAGTTGTACAAAGCCCAGTGAATGGATTTACACTCATCACATTGAATGTGTATAATGCCCCCTTTTTTTTTTTTTTTTTTGAAAGAACTGAATAACTTACCAAGCCTTAGGATTCTTTGAGGGTCTTAGCTCTCAGATTGGTAGGACTGAATCTTTGTCAAACCTCCTGTTATAAAGTGATTTGGAGAAATCGAGGCACTGGGCAGGGGATTGCCAAGAGCTGGATAGATAATTGCTTTCTGATTTGGGAGTATAACTGAAAGCCACAACTCAGAAGCTTGGTCTGATTTAACATTGTTGGTTGCTACTTGGCAGCGAGGCTGGTTTCTTAGAAACTGGGTCTTGGCACTGGTTGTTTTGCATGAAGATGATGGTAAATGCAGTCATGTTTCTAGGTAGATGGCACAAGGTTACAGAGTACAGTTTTTCTTTTTTGAAAGGAAAAGCCAGTTAACTCTTATGTTGAACCAAGTCCCTTATTTAAGAATATGTCACAAGGTACTACTCTTAAAAATCTCTACCATATTATAAATAGATACTTATTTTGGTTGATTTAAAATGTTTTTCTATGTTTTTATAAGTTTAGGTCTTAAAAACATTTCCAGTTTACAATAATAATGTCTGTAAGGTTAGTTTTTTTTTTTTTAAGATTTTATTTATTCATTTTAGAGAGATGGAGAAGGGAAGGAGAAAGAGATGGAGTGAAACATCAACATGTGGTTGCCTCTAGCACACCCCATACTGGGAATATGGCCTGCAACCCAGGCATGTGCCCTGAATGGGAATCAAACTGGTGATACTTTGGTTCACAGGCCTGTGCTCAATCCACTGAGTTACACCAGCCAGGGCCTGAGTTTATTTATTTTTAAGAATTTCTCTAGGAAGGAAAGAGGGGAACTTGATAAGATTTCAAAGCTAGAAATTAAAGCTTGCAGCTTGTTAGGCTGCAGAGGTAATTATTTTTTTTCACTTTAGTACACAATATGGTGTGGTTTTTCTAGGATAAACAATTAATAATGAATTTTCTTTTAGGGAGTGGTTCTTTAAATGGACCACCCAATGGTTACATTTGTGTGGAAAGAAAATCCTCCCTTGCCTAGTTGGCATCGGACCAGTTGTGAGACAGGGGCCACATTCAGTCATTTATGCTGGATGCAAAGGTCTTGAACAGCCTGGGTTGTTTCCAGGCATTATTTTTGGCTGATTTTATTGTCTTGTAAGTGATTGTGCCTCCACAGGGCTTCTTTTCCTATGTCTTTCTCTTGAGCACTGAGTACATAATGTTTTCCCCCCTCTCTTTTAAGTAGTTTGGTCATACTTCTTTCAAAGAACCATTTAGTATTGTGATTTGACATGTGGGCCTACAATTGGACATTATTTACTTGATATTGACATTGTCTTTTTAGAAAGGATTATGTATGATAGTAGTGATTGCCATGTTTCTATACTTGTGGGTGCCCTATCTACAGGTGTTTGGATAATTATTGGAGTCAACGAATTGCTGTTTCCAGGGTACAGGGGATGGCAGGTGCTGGTGAGGGGTGAAGTTGGGAAGTGAGTGGACTTGCAGGAAACTTTATAACTATGTTGCAACTACAAAGATATGTCAGAAAAGTGTCTTGAAAATAACTGTTGGATGTAAAGATATTTTAGGTATATTTCAAGGCTATTGTAGGAAAAGTGGTTTATTCTTTAACGTTTTTGGTGGTGTTGACAAAGTTTCTCTGAGAATGGAGCATCTCAAAAATTAGATGAGTAGATTTATAGTTCATTGCTTAAAGATCTCTTTTGTATTTTTGAGGAAAAGTTTAACAGATTGACTCTTTTTTAGCACTGGAGAATGTAATTTGACATATAAGGGTTCATATGTAGTAGATGCTTAGTACATTTTTGTTCAACATTGAATGAATGTATCCTAAAATTGCTATTGATACTGTTAGTACTTTATCATGGCAAGGAACTGGAGTATTCCTATGTCCTCATACTACATGAGATTTAATAAAGGTCTTTGGGGAGATATTTAGTTAAATGTTTGTGGTCATCTTAAAATCTTGTCTAGAATTGGGAGGACTTCTTTTTTTTTAAAAACATATCTTGTTTGGAGACAACAGTTATTACCATGGTAAGTGATGTATTGATTGCAAAAAAGTACAGCTACTTCATTTATACATCACAAGTGAATCCAGTAAAAAAAATAGATATTAAAAATGATGTTTTTCCATAATTTTTGAAGTAGTTACATCATACTACAATGATTTAACAGTCTGTTAGTTGAGAGTGAATAAGACTATGCATTATTGTGGATAGTTCCGTTAACTGTTTCCTGAAGAGTTTGCCTCGTTGTGTATTAAACACATCATTCAGACTGTATTCAGTGTGGCCTACTCTTGATGATTCACTGCTGAGTGAAGAATATGCATATTGTGCCTGATCACTTGGTGGCACATCATGTATAATTTTTAAAAAGTGCTTTGTAGGGTTGGTGTGCCCATATTCCTCTTCCCCACAACCTATTAAAAAGTACTTGGCACTTGTAAAATGGAAGCTTCCAGCCAAGGTGAGATTCTGTGTTTATGGGATTTTTTGTCACAAAGCCAAAGTTGGAGTGTGAGGGCTTGGAATTAGGAGTCTTTTAAAAAGAGGAACCCATAATGCTGTTTTATCACTCTTCTTTGTGTTAAAGTGCTGATACATGCTTCATAAATTTGGGATTTGAGAATAAGATGAATGTGTTTTCCTGAATTGTTGGTGTCTAAAGCTCTTCAAACAGGAAAAAAAAACAAGGACCTCATCTGTGCTGGAGGCAGGAGTCAGGGAAATAGCAGCACAACAGAGGCTTACCAGTCAAAGGTGTTTCCAACGCAGGGAAAACTGAGGAGTCTGTGTGTTTCAAACTTTACAGCCTCATTTTTAAAAAACTTTTCTTTCTTTTTATTTAAGATTTTATTTTTATTTATTTATTTTTAGAGAGGGAAGGGAGAGAGAGAGAAACATCAATGTGCGGTTGCTGGGGGTCATGGCCTGCAACGCAGGCATGTACCCTGACTGGGAATCAAACCTGCAACACTTTGGTTCACAGCCTGCGCTCAATCCACTGAGCTACGCCAGCCAGGTAGCCTCATTTTACTGTGTGTAAAATACTGTTCTTCTATGAGGAGACTCCAACAAAGTATTTTAATCTCTTTTGAATCCCTAATTTATCTGGTGGAGAACAATCCTTAAAGATAGGTTAAAGGGAAAAAAACAACTTTTCATTTAAGGGTTTAATATCTTCAGGACTGAGTACTGGTAAGCAGCAGGTTCTAAATTTATACTGAAGTAATGTACCCCAAATTCCAAGGTTCCTCTGAAGGCTGCTGTGAACTCTATAAGCATCAGTTGTCAAAAGCTGCATTCGATCTCTGAGTTATGTGGGTAAACAATATTTCCCCCCATTTATAACTGTGATGGCTTCTCTTTGGGAGAGGAGCATCTGTTTGGCTAAAACATTAGCATCAGTTTTTTTAGAGCCTTTGAGGTGAAAAGGGGATTTTCTTTTTCTGTTTAAGAATATATAAGCTGCTTGTTACATTAGTAAGATTTTATTTTGTGAGTTAGTGTCTAGGCACTTGGAACAGCATCCTTGACTCCTCTCCCCACTAGATACTAGTAGGTCCCCTTGACCCCTAGCTGTGACAACCAAATAATATCTCCAGATACTGTCACACGCCTTTGGGGAACAAAATTACCCCTTCTTTAGAACCACTGCTTTAGATTCTCTTTTCAGGCCTAAAGACACATAGAAGTGTTAAATTAGCAAATGACTAAACATTTATTAGCAAATGAGTACTATTTTTTGGGTTTTAGTATTGGTCATGTTGTAGGAATTAAAAATTCGTAAAGTATACAGCCTTATTAAGAGCTTAAAATTTTTTTGTTTGCAGTTTTGAACTAGTTGTTTCAACCAATGGATATAAAGACAACATCTCCAGGTGAACCTGAGGTTAACATTTTTGGGACAGTTATTTAAAAGCCTGTTTGTTCCCTTTTTCAACTTCTAGAAAACCTGTGTATTTTTGTCTGTGATGGAAATTCTGGCAGTGGGCCTGCTATAGACAGCATTAGCCAAAAAAGATCCCTTTGGGCCCCCCCCCGCCCCCCCTTTCTAAACTTATTCATTCAGTCTCAGACTCTCAGAGCCAGAGCAGAGTCCGGTTGCTCCTTCTGGGTATGGGTAGACCCTGACGCAGACACTGCTTTGGCTACTTTTTGACCTGTGGTTGGTGTCCTGAAGTTGTGAGTATGCTGTAAATGACTTTGGGGGGAGGGTAGAAAAATGCCCTCAAGACAAAGTTTAGAGAGACAGGGAGAGGGGGAAGAGCAAGAAAGAAATATTTGGCAGCTGAAGGAAGTAAAGACAATAAAACGAGGTCACATTGGCTATGAGTGCAGCCCAACACAAAATCGTAAATTATTACATTATGAGATTTAAACATTATGATATTTTTTGTGATTGTGTGTCGTAATATATTTAATGTGTGGCTCAAGACAACTCTTTCAGTGTGGCCCCGAGATGCCAAAAGGCTGGACACCCCTGCTTTAAATGGTTTTGGGCTTGTTTCTGACACTGGCAACTTGTCTGCTAAGGCCATCTTCTAGATCTTCGGTGGAACTGTTACTTGGTTCTGGTTCCAAAAGGAAACAAGGAACAACTGCAGTATTGGGCAGTTTTTTGAAGAGGGTAATGTTCATGCTTCTGTGATCCAAAGTGATATTTCATCTGAGGTTTTGAGTTCGGTTTTGGTTTTGGTTTGGTTGCGTTTTGCAGCCTTTTTTGCCCTAAGCAAGAGAGAATGTGCCAGGACTCGTCAAGTAACTTAATTATTCTGGTCTTTCATCTCTTTCTAGAGGTCCAGCTTTCACTAAAAATCATTTTGAGACTTTTTAAAAAGCAAAGTGACAAACAATGGCTCTATAATAAAACTTCATTTGTTTGCTGGTTTCTGCTTTGGTTGGCTTTTTCTGTTCTTTGTTGCTACTAGTTACTTTTGAGTACTTTTACTTTTAGTATTTTTAGCTTTTTGGTGGACGGTCATGAAAATGAGCAAAACTATCCTTGTTTTTGACTTGTGGAGAAATCAAAATTTATTGAGAACGAATGAATGCCTTTGAGACTTACAAGTTGCAGTAAAACATTCTTCTCTGCTTCTCTAGGCTCTACCCCCACCAGCCACAGCAGTAAAATTGCCAGTCTGAAGTCTTCCTTTCTTCCTCGTCTTCTCCGTTTTTGCTTTTAATTGTACATATACTGTAGAATATTCTTCGCTATTTAGATGATTTCTCAGGATCAAATGTTGATGTGGATCCAACAGGTTTTTTTTTTTTTACATTGAGGTCTGTAGTTAAATGAGACCACCTCAGAACAAACCTCTTAGGAAAACAAGTTGATCTTTTATCATTATACAAAGAAACAGCAAAGTGAGAAATACTTCTTCAGTCAACTGAAAGGAAAGCTGCAGAGGTGCCAGTCTGAGCATTTACTGAGGCCCTTCAGTGGGAGCAGTGCTTACATTTACCCGCTGATGGTGGTGTAACCCAGTTTGCTTTCAGCTTCTTGGAATTTTGAGGCCAGAAACCTTTACCATATCCCATATACTGTGGAAAATCCTCTCCGTATTTTAAAATTGTATTTTTGAATATAAGCTGCAGTTTGTAATTCTTAATATTCACTGGTACATATTATATCCTACTGATTTTCTTTTCTTAATATTTGCCAGTAAATATTATTATACCCTATTGATTTTCTTCCTTCCTTCCTTCCTTCCTTTCTTTTTAGAGGGGAAGAGGGGGAGAAAGAGAGGGAAAGAGAACCATTAATGTGTGAGAGATACACCCATCAGTTGCCTCTCAGATACCCCTAACTGGGGACCTGGCCTGCACCCGAGGCATGTATGTGCCCTGACTGGGACTTGAACCAGTGACCTTTCAGTTTGTAGGCTGCTTCTCATTCCACTGAGCCACACCAGCCAGGGCCTGATTTTCTTCATAAAATGAACATACAGAACATGTGGGTATTGTGAGTCATTTAAAGACACTTGAGAAAATCACAAGGCCAGGAACCTTCTTGTATACCAAAGAGGAACATTTATAATACATCTACATAGCTACATGCTAAATGGGGCTGTTTTTCATACTTGAGAAGGTGACACCAATTTTGACTAAATATTGGCAATTACATATCTCCTCTATAATTTACCTTTTTATTTTTTTTCCTTACAACTTTTAGGTAGAACTTTAGACTTCATAGCACTGAATTAACCTGCACTGAAAGCTGTTTACCTGCAGTTATTCACTTTTGTTGAAAGTGACATGTCTCAAGTTCAAGTGCAAGTTCAGAACCCATCTGCTGCTCTCTCAGGGAGCCAAATACTGAACAAGAACCAGTCTCTTCTCTCACAGCCTTTGATGAGTATTCCTTCTACTACTAGCTCTCTGCCCTCTGAAAATGCAGGTAGACCTATTCAAAACTCTGCTTTACCCTCTGCATCTATTACATCCACCAGTGCAGCTGCAGGTAAGCGTGTGAATCCAAGTGTCTTCTGTTTCAAATGTGTTCTCAGCCTGTTTTTTGATCTGATAAGTAGATTGCAGATGTAGGGAGCTCTCACATTTACCTTCAGGAAGCAGAAGAAAATATTACTGCCCAAGCTTCTTTATCCCAGATGTAAAACACTTTGTTGTGTATTGGGTTGATGGAGGCCTCGGTTGACACACCATTTCAAAGTGTAAAAAAAGAGAATTGAAAACTAAACTATAAAGCCTAGTCTATTATAAAGTGGACGCTGGCAGGAAGAATTGAACAGTAAATTTCACTTTTGATAGTCGTCATTGTATGGGAAGATTTTGCTTTTAAAATGATTTCCCAGAACTGACAAAGAACTTTTATAAGTGTAAGCCCCCATTTTGTATGTCTTTAAGATTTTATCCAAGCAAGGGGGCAGTCAGCTTTACTGGCAAGCAGAGGAGTGCATTGGCATTTGTTAATGTTTATTTTAATAGGTTTAAAGTTTGAAGAGATTCCAGGGGTAGTTCAGAAATCATAGTGAGGGACCAATTAGAGATTGAACAAAGAAGCAGAGATTTTTTAAAAAGGAAATAAGTTTAGAAGCATTCAAATCTCATTAGGAACCTCAAAATGACATAACTGTGCTTATTGATTAGGAAAGACTTCAATACTTCAGAAAAACCCCCTGAAAACAGTATTTTCTCTCCCACCTCCCTGAAGTCGCAAAATCCAGTTCAATGGAGTGTCTGCATGGGTGTCTCCATGCCAGAGTCACCTTGTAACAAATGCCTTCCAATCCCTTATACCTGACAGTTTCCTTTGCATTTCATTCTCTCATTTCCTTTACTTTGTAAACCTATTCTTAGAGTGTTAGCTTGCCCCACTCTGAGCTGCAGGGTTCTAGACTTGGCCAGCTTGCCAGATAGCCTACAGCATTCTTGACTTGTCATAGTCCCTAGAGATTCAATTTTCCCCACATTTGCCATTTGAGATAGTCTTGAAAGGCAATGGCAACCAACTCTTTCAGTCCTCTGGGGTTTATTGCTTTTATTTCTAATATGTCTTACAGCTACATCCTGTTGACTTTGTAAAACTCCTGCCCACCAAGGCCATTTTATATTTTCCTTTTATGATTTTCAGAAATAGGTAAGGTCTGAGGATGGCAGCCTCTGGAGATCAGACTAGGGACACCCAGTAATGAGAAGTTCAGTGTGTGGAAATCGACATTTATTGTTTGAGAGATGGTGTCGGCATGTTGCGTTTTGTGAAATAACGAACAGAATACAGCTGACAGCTGTTGTGGTGTCTGTTCAGAAGACCTTGTTATTCCCTCGGTTGGTTGTAATAGCAGTGCTTCATCTGATTTCAGGTCTTGCTTGCCTGCCATGGTTTAGTTATTCCCTTGACTTCTATTCTCTCTCTTTAAAGACACCCTCTCCTAGGTGTCCTGGCCTTAACTGGTTCAGAAAAGATCCCGGCTGCCTTCAGGGATGTGCCCCAGTGTGGTTTGCAGATTTGCATCACTGCTGCTCTAAATCCTTAGACCTTCAGTTTGCTTTCCCTCTTTTTTCATATCCATAGCAGAGCAGCAGTCTGTATACTTGACTTCAATGCTCTTACGTTATTTTTCAGTTCCTTCTAGCATGGCACACCCCAAAGAGAAAACCCCAATGTGTCTTGTGAATGAGTTAGCCCGTTTCAACAAGATTCAGCCTGAGTATAAGCTTTTGCGTGAGCAAGGTCCGGCTCACTGTAAGGTAAATATTGTCATACTGCTTGTGCATTTATAACCCACCAGGAATGTTTTCTGTCTTTTTTTATACTGTTGCAAGTGGTGATGTGATTTAGAATATGTATTTCAGACTGCTGAGGTTATTTTAAAGAGATGTAAAAGTATAGATTTTTGGCAAGTTATTTCCTTTTTTTTTTCCTTGTAGAATGGGTTAAATAAAAGGTATACTTCTGTTTAGGATATTTGACTTTTAAAGCTCCATTTAGTGTGTGGTAGTTTAGGATTCTGAATAAAGACAATTCTCAAGCACCTGTGAATGAATTCCTATGAGTTTGCCAGGCCCTGGCCCTCCTGGCTGCAGCCTCCCTTTGGCTCCTTTCCTGCTTGTGTGCACGTGTACCTTAGACTGGGCAGGGAGGGGGCGAACCAGAAATCAGTTTTGCCATTTGTTAGCCATCAGGTAAAGGTTTGAAGATGAGAGGTAGAAATCAGTCTCAAAGTGAGTATTTTAGATTGTCTCTGGTGTCAGTTTTCCTCATCATTCCCCTTAGAAAGTGAAAGACTGATTATAATTTGAATGTTTACTATTTGCTTATCAAGCATTCAGCCCTTTAAGCTTGTTTGATATTCATGCTAATGCAGGTCTTGGAATTTAAATGTTTGCGTGTCTGGCTGTATCTTTTGCTGCTGTAGTATGAGAGGATGTAGTGTGGGAAGGTGCAGTGTGAGAGGTGAGGAATTCGGCCTCCTGTTTCTCGTCCTAGCCCTGTAGTAACATAGATAGTTAAGGGTGAGCTATCCGTCTGTGCCTCATTTTTCTTGACATGCAAACCTCAAGCCTTAAATGATACCACGTTTCTTTTTTCATCTGACTAAAAGTAACACCAGTCACTATCATAAATAGGGCAGTTAGGTAAGTGGCCTTTGAGGACAGATCTGGGTTTGAACCCTAGCTTCTTTCTAGCTGTGTGACCTTAAGCAAGTTCCAGTTTTTTTTGAACCTGTTTCCTCATCTGTAAAATGGGGATACTAATACCTACCAAATAGGCCTAGTGTGAAAACTAAATGAGAGAATATATGTCCAAGTGTGGAAACAATGCTTGGTGTTTAGTAAATGCTTGAGAAATGGTAGCTATTATCATCAAGCAATATGCATTTAAGGAAAAACAAATTTTCCACTCAGTTGAAGCTAGTTTAACATTATTCTAAAGCATTATTTGAAATTTTTTTTTTTTTTAACTTTCAACAGGCAATTACTCATTTTTTTTTTTATCATTATTCTGTTTCTTCTACAGGGTTTTTTTTGCAGACCTTAACTTTGGGATTCCCTTTATAAACTGTTTTGGTATTTTTAAAGTACATACTTTCTCTCTTCAACTTCAGTACTTTAGGTAATTTGGCTGTGTGTTTAACCTATAGCTGCGTTTTCTTAAAACCTACAAATCATTCAAAGGGCAAAAGTTATTCCCTCCTAGATGACTGTTCGACCAATTAAAAAGTCAGAGGTCTGGTGTGCTCCTAATTCTTTCAAAGCCAAGATTCTAACTTGTTACCAATCATCCACACAGAGGCAACAGAGTGACAGCAGCCGCCGGATGAGTAAGGTCCTGGAGAAAGGCAAGACTGTTAATGGAATTAACTCTTAATTTTGTTTTTTTAGCATTTTCCCCCTCAGTGTCTTTCATGAAAGGATCATGAACATGACTCAGGGCTTGCACAGCACTGCAGGCTTCTGCTCAGACTTCGCAGGCCAGCCTGGGGTTTGTGTTCGTGCTATTGGTGCTTAAAATGACTAACCTTGTGACCTGCAGCATCAATACAGGGGACCCCTCATGTTTCAGGGGTGGGGGGTGTGAAGGAATCTTTCATTTTTTCCCCTTTAGTGGAAGCTGTGCACTGAGGGAATCCTGAAGTTAAGACCTACAAGAAAAATCAGCTGTGAAGGCAAGTTGCCCCCATCCCTTTAGGCACTGCACCGAAGTGACCTAGGCCTACTGAAGTCAACCTTTCTCCTGTAAATTGTTTTAAGTGAAATAAAGTGATAGTCAGTGATAAAATCAGGAAAATAAAAGCTCCAAAGTAGGGGTGTCAAACTTTGGAGTGCATCAGGGTCATTTTGGGAGATTATTAAAGTCAGACATGCCGACTTGTCCCTCACGTTGTTTATTTGAAATCTCTGGGCTTGTGTGTTTTACCAAGCTTCCTAGTTGTTACTCAAATGCACGCTAAAGTTAACAGATCACAGTGCTCTGATGGGTGATCGTTTTCTGGCAGTATTACTTCAATACTGATAGCATTAATATAACTTAATTTTAAGAGTGGAATGGAGTTACCTTTATACTTAAAAGGGGAAGAGAAGCTTGCCATTTGTTGAGAATGAAGTTAGCTGTTTGGATGCTTCCTTGGATTGAATTCAAAAATGTTTTTTTTAGCTCTTTGCTTGCTGTAGATCTGATTTTCTTTTGCAAGTGGAGGCAGCGTCTGAATAGTGCAGTCTTAGGAAAGTGAAAGGCAACATTTTACAACGTGGCTGACATTCCCAAATGTATTCAGATTTTTGTCCTACTGGTGTTGTGTTTTCAGAAAGGAGTCCACAAACACATTACAACATTAAAACAAATATTGTCTTAACTTGTATGAGGTGTTGTGTGTCCAAATCAAGTTTGCTAAATTTCCTCCATGAGAAGTAATTCGAAGACAGTTGTTATTTGGATGGCTTCCAAATGCGTCTAATGTTTTAATAAGAAAACATTTTAAAACCTCTGTACTTACTCCCATCCTTCAAACATAGTTTTTTCATGGAGTATTATCCATTACTAGTTTTATATATATCTATATCTACAAGATATAGATATATCTCTTTCTATATATATCTATCTTTTTGTGTTTATAAAAACAAAGAAGGTGGTGATAGGATAAATTACCAACAAAATGGCCAGGCTTTTTAAACCATGACCATAAAAAATGTTCAGGGTCCAAGTGACATATTACAATTAACATCAGGTTTCATGAATTGAGAGCTCACAATTTTCATTTGTAGGTGTTTACAGTACAGCTAACACTTGGAGATCAGCACTGGGAAGCTGAAGGAAGTAGTATTAAAAAAGCCCAACACACAGCTGCTGCCAAAGCTTTGGAAGGAACAAAATTTCCTAAACCCATAGTCCGCCCTTTTCGTAGCGAAGGAAGGAATCCAGGTATTATGCGTGGGCCAAGACAGGTTCCTTTCAAAAGTGTGTCGAGAGGTACCCATTTAGTATGTATGTGAATTCTTTCTAACTAACTTGTTGATTTTGAAAGCACAGATTCCACACTACCAGTGGCAAATGCTTATCCTGACTCTGTAGCAGTGGTTCCCAATCTATGGTCCCTTGACTCCTGGCGATCTGGAGAGGCCGTCATGGAAGGTGGGGGTGTCACCAGACAATTTCTAAAATTTCAGAAAAGCTTAGTGACAAACATGTTTTCCCTTGTTAGGGTGTACAGAGTGCCAAAAATGCAGTTTTAGCTAGCATCACTTCACTCAGTGTGCTAACAGTGATTATAACGTGTTGATCAGAAATTCTAACTGTCAGTTAACGTGCCTCTGGTTTTTAAAAAGAATGAGGAAACAAGTACAAATCAGCAGATAGTATCTCTTCCAACAAGGGAACCAAGCGAGAGCAATACTAATAAAGAAGAGTGTCTGCTGGGAAGTTGGGAACCACTGGACTGGCGGCCGTGGGAAGAGGGGTGTTTTAGCCGTCACCCCTCCAGTGCCTGAAGTCACCCCAGGCCCTTTGTGTGCGGGAACCACCCAGGAAGGCCTTGGTCACACCTTTTTCATTGTTTTTGATTTCTTTGTGGTATTACGTCTTTAAATTCATTCTCTACTGCACATAAATTTGATGCGTCAGAACTGCTCTTCAGTGATTCAGATTATACTTAAGTGTAACTATATGAATTATATAAAAATATAATTCTGATGTTAGGTAGAGAAGAGTTGGTTATTCATGTGACCCTCTAACTTTGCGAACCCAAAGGTATTCTTACACATTTGATTTATGCACTAAATTTAGTTAGACCAGTGATAGTGCAGAATCAAGTCATTTTTACCATCCCGTATATAATGTCCCAAAGGGGCCTTTTAAAGTGGATTTGTGTGTGCATTTAAATTGAACTTTGCCATTGCTAGTGTTGTTCTGTGTTTGATATGGAAGTGTTGCTTTTAAATGTGGTTGTACACTGACACTAATCTTTCCAGGTTGGTTTTCTTTTTAAAGGTTTATGAATTGGATGCACTTAGAAAAAAATTGGAAAATGAATAGTATATGTTCTCTAAAGCTTATAATTCTGGGGTTAACCCAAGGTACACTTGCTCCTATTGTATGTAAAAACAACTCATTTTTCCTAATAAGCATTACTACATGATTGATCGGCCAAATCCTAGTATAAATAGTGAGAATGGAAGTATCTGAATATTTTGTGGGTCTCATCTGACTTATTCAAATAGAATTTACCTGCCCCCTCCTCAGTGATTCTATACCTGCCCTTATTACATCTTCTGTTGCATTGTAGCTCTTTGAGTGTATTTTGTGTTCTCTGAGCTACTCTGGGGCAAGAATTGTCCCCAAACTTATTAGCACAGTGCTTTGCACTCAATTAGTACTTAATAAATGCGTTGTTCTGTGAAATAGTGTGTACAAACATACTTCTAAGTGTAAGCCAATTGCCCAGTAAGTCAGTACAACCAAAGTTATATTGGTTTAAGTGTTCCCAAACAATAAAATGACTGTGCAAGTCACTTTATTGGGATTTTAAAATCCCATTAAAAATGGGATTTTTTTAAATCATGGAAGTTGATAGATATATATTGGAACTTATTTCTGATGACTGGAATGTGTGGCTTTCACTGATAACATATTGTGTTAAATTGCTGCTCCCTTTAATAGTCCCGTAATACATTTTGTGTTGTTGACTGTGTATTTATAGCTAGAGATCACAGCAGATTCTTGGATATCCTCACCTGATGCCTAGCAGTACAGTATTTAGACGCTTTCATGAAATGTATCATGAATCCATTAGAAAAAGCATGCTCTTTTTAAAATTTTTTTAACTCTCATTCTCATGTCAGAAAAAAAAAACAGTTCTTGTGTTAATTCTGTGTTGCAGACAGCATAACCCCTACTGTAGAGCTAAATGCACTGTGCATGAAACTTGGAAAAAAACCAATGTACAAACCCGTTGACCCTTACTCTCGGATGCAGTCCACCTATAACTACAACATGAGAGGAGGTGCTTATCCCCCAAGGTATGTATATATTTTAAATACAGGTGAAAATTTATCTGATCTTCTTTTAATTAATTTTTGAGAAGAGAGCAGGGGTAGGGGGGAGAAGAGAGGAAGAGAAACATTGATTTGTTTTTCCAGTTATTGATGCATTCATTGGTTGACTCTTGTATGTGCCCTGACTGGGGATCAAACCCGCAACCTTGGTGTACTGGGACAGTGCTTTAACCAACTGAGCTACCTGGCCAGGGCCATCTGATCTTTTACAAAGAATAGTGAAATCTATAGGTTGTGGAGCACATGACGATTTGGTTATTTTGGCTTGTCACATGTTGAAGCCAGTTTTCATTGTGTTGGTGTCTCTGGAATGTCTCGATGCTCTTTTATCTCCTGTTGTTGGAAAGGGCCTGAGCATGTTCCTCTCAAGCAGTGTGGCTTGTGCCCCCCAGTGGTCTTGTTAAAGATTGCCCTGGGAACTGCTTTGTGTCACTGAGGCATATTTGAATATGAACATGAGTCCCACAATACTGTGATTCTCAGCATTTCCTGATTTCCTGGGTACTTTTTGACATTTGAATTCATGTGCTTTGTAAATAGTCTTGGCGTACAGGTGTAATAACAGTGCTCATTGAACCCGAAAATGCCATGTGCTAAAAACCTTCTGCTCTCAGTCATAATCCATTAATGGATAGACTAGTGATTGAAATTGGACACCTTTATTTCCCTACCCTACTTGGGGGTGGGGACAACCAAAGCCATTTAAAAAATACAAACTGAAGTTTGTAGCCCAGCCTCTGCCAGGCTGTAAGCTGTTGGGACTTGCAGAAATGAGGGTCTTTTTGAAAAGACTTCTGTCGAAAAATTCCCAGCCTTTTGCGGAAACAACACAAGTGCGACTCTCAGATATGAGAAAGCAGAGCAGGTTAAGTTTTCTGATTCCGTCAAACCCTAGTCCATTTTAGAGTTTATAAATACTGTGTGACAGTTCTAATCCAGGGTAAATTTACTCTGCATATATGACAACGACCTCGTTGGCCAGCAAACACTAATACAGTTAGGACTCATGATGGAGGGGAAATACGTGGAATTTTCCAGAGAATGTATGGGTGACTCATCGATCTGAGACTAATTTTCTTCACCTCCTGTTATTTTTAGGTACTTTTACCCATTTCCAGTACCACCCTTACTTTATCAAGTTGAACTTTCTGTGGGAGGACAGCAATTTAACGGGAAAGGAAAGACGAGACAGGCTGCGAAACACGATGCTGCTGCGAAAGCTCTGAGGATCCTGCAGAACGAGCCCCCGCCCGAGCGGCTGGAGGTGAGGAGAGAGCAGAGCTGGAGCTCCTCGGCGCTGCGGGGCGCTGCGGGGCGCTGCGGGGCGAGCAGGGTGGCACGAAGGCAGCGCCTCAGGTGCCTTTCCCAAGGAGGTGCATTGGACGCTGCCTGTGACTTTGGTTGTTTGATAGCTTACGAGATTTTGTATTCTGGTAGCTTTCTTGTCTTTTTTCTCCCCTTTAAAAAATTTCTTAGCAAGAAAGATGCCTTCTTTCTCAGTCTGTGGCATAGTTTTGAGTGAACGTGTTAGAAAGAATGTTAGAAGGATTGTGAACTCAGTTGAATTGTGAAGAACGTGCATGGACGAATTCCTTGGTGTTAAAGGTCATCATGCTTGTCAGAATCTACTGTGATTTACAGTGTCAGGTTAGAGAATTTTCTGAAGCCATTTTTGAGTAGTCACTCTTCGTTATGTTCAAGTGCCAGTTATCTGTTGCTGCATAACAAAGCATCACAGCTATGGCTGCGGCAGCTGTGTAGGAGACGGAGAGTCCACTTTCAGGTTGGCGCCCCCACACGGCTGGTACGGTACTGCTGGCTGTCTTCTGGCTGTGGGCTGGGAACTAAATGGGGGCTCTGGCTCAGAGACCTCAGCTCCCCTCTCAGTTAACCTGTGTAAAGGCTGCTCATGCATCCTTGTGGTCCGGCAGCTGGGTACCGAGAGGGAGCATCCTGGGAGACAGGAAAAGGGAAGCAGCTGCCAGCATTTCTTTAAGGCCTGGGCCCAGAAATCAGCACCGCACTGCTTCTAGCTTATTCTACAGGTCAGACGGACACAGAGCCCACATTCAAAAGGAAGATATAAAGAATCTCATTTTTAAAAAATTCAGGTAAAATTCATGTCATAAGGATTCACAATTTTAACCATTTTTAAGCCCCGTAGTTCAGTGGTTTTTAGTACATTCATAATATTGAGACCACTACCTCTAGAGGAGAGGAGCAGAGGAAAACTTGGGCCATGTTTTAAAACTATCACAATAGGAAAAGGATTTTTAACTTTTTGTGACTAAAAAGGAATCTGGGTCTTAGGAAATCAGTGACACCATGCCACCGAGGGGCCAGAGCCTGGTTAATACCCCTGATGAGGCAGAGTCTGACTGCCATCGGTGCAAAGGAAACTCATTGAGCAGAAAATATGGAGACTTCATGGTTCTGTTGAACCACAGCATGGAATGCCGTCTGGAAATACCTCTGGGAAGCATCTGATTTTTCCTATTCAAGGAACAAGTTCACAGATACGGTCTTGCACAGAACACTGGTCTAAATGTTTGATAACAGGTGTGAGCTCAAGTGGATCCCTAGCAAGGTGCCTGCTGCGCTCCATCGTATTGAGGCTGTTCTCCAGGGTGCCGCATCTCAGGATGGTGCTCTGTGGCTTCAGGGCTGGCCACACATGGGTGGGGGGTTGATTTGCTACAGTGCATTTCCATCTTCTATTGTAATCACACATTTTTAGAGATGATCTCTTTCCAGTGTCTCCACAGACCCAGTAAAAGAGAATGGACTATAACTTAGAAGAGGGGGATTTAGTGAAGTTAATAGGATGAGCTTTTCGATGGTGAGATTTGGTAAAACACCAAAAGCTAGTGTAATTTGGGGCATTTTGGAGGCTTCTCATTTTTTTAATAGAATATCTACTTTATTCTCTCTTTTTTAAAGATTTTATTTATTTATTTTTAGAGAGGGAAGGGAGGGAAAGAGAGAGAAACATCAGTGTGCGGTTGCTGGGGGCCGTGGCCTGCAACCCAGGCATGTGCCCTGACTGGGAATCGAAACTGTGACATTTTGGTTCGCAGCCTGCGCTCAATCTACTGAGCTACGCCAGCCAGGGCTCGGCTTCTCATTTTTTGACTTGACTTTGATGCTAATCTAATTGGAGTCAGGTGGAGTAAGTATTTTCTTGGTTCCTTCCAGCCAGCAGTTATTAAAAGATTATTGATCACTGGTGTGTGGGTTGTCTGTTTCAGAATCATTTGAGAAGTTTTTTTAAAAAAATCTTTTGGCCCAGCCCACAATGATTCTAATATAGTAGGTTTAGGGTGAGACCCAGGAGTGTATCTTTTGCCTTTTTTCTTTTTTAATGTGCTCTTGGAGTAATTCTAAAGCATGGTCAGAGTTTGGGAACCACAGGTCCTAAGTATTATCAGTGCTTTGCAGGCAGGTTTCCCGCTCTGAGTCCTCCTTGGAAGCACTCAGTGTATTGTCAGACAGTGAAGTGTCTGTTGGGGTCTCTGAGCCCGCCCATCACTCCCAAGAGCAGCGGTGCTCAGCTCAGGCCGGTGGGCAGAGGCCTGACATGCCCTCCTGGGCTCATCTCACACGTGTAAGGAGCTCTGCGGAGAGCGAAGTCCCCATCTGTTCATGCCCTTTGTCTCCTCCCCTTTGCCCCTTCTGTTCGTTGTGTGTGGTTGGAGGCAGAGACAGTGCCCTTCAGAAATGGTTCAGGGGCTGGCCTTAGCTAGTGCCTCAGAAATAAGAATCATTAACATGGATAAAACATTTTCTTTGAACTAGTAAATGAAACACTTGGCCTCCCACCTAAATAAGCTGCCCCCTGATAGGTGGGTAGTAGGGGGTAAAGAGAGACATTTTCAAGAGATAACTTGAATTTTTTTTTTGTTTTACAAATAATGCATTCGAGAGATACAATTTTTTAAAATTCACAAAATGAAAAACAAATGGTTTATAAATGTACCACTCGTAGATAATCATAAACATTTCAGTAGATATCAGTACATATATAAGTAAATACACAAACGGGATGATATTGTACAGTAACAACCTTTTTTTACTGGTGTGCTTATCATGAATATATTATGCCACTTTCTGATTCCGTGGAGGACTCAGATTCAGGTGTATCTAAGCTCTTTTTAATGGCTATAAAGTGTTGCATTGTGTGCACATGCCAGTTTATTTTTTCAGCAGAGGCTTGGCTGTTCAGTTTGTTTGCATTTTTTCCTGTTATAAAATAGGTCATGAAGAACACTTGTAATTAAATCTTTGTGTGTGTCTGTGGCTGTTTTTGCAGAGCACAGTCCTAGAAGTGGACTTGTACATCGTGTGTGGTCAAGTTCCCCATCCGGAAGATGGTACCCTTTTGGACTCTGCCAACAGGGCATGAGCATATTTTTTTGCCCATGGCCTGCCAGCATTGGAGATTGTCTGCTGCTGAAAATTCTGGAGCATGGGATTGTGTGGCGGATTGTTTCATTTGCTCTAGAACATAGTCAAGGCAGCAGTTTCTGTCTCCAAGGCAGGTGTAGTCTGGTCCCTTGACGCCAGGCATTGTGCTGGGTCCCTTCCTCTGTGGAGCTCGTTGAAGGGAGCTCACAGACCTTCACATTAGCATCATCAAAAGTGCAGTGAGTGCTAGGATGGAAAAGCAAGCGTTACAAGAGCGTACAGGCCTTGTTTCGAGTGGAGTCACGGTGGTGTATTCAGAGAAGCTCCCTCTGAGGGAGTCCTTTAAGCTGAGACTATTATGATGAGCAAAGAGCAGGGGGAGGGAAGTACTTTGCCAGCCAAGGGAGCAGCTCATGCAGAGGTCCTGAGTTGGGATGCACTTTTCCTTTATTTTATTTTAAATCTAAGGCTTTTGCTAATGAAGGATGACTTTTTGTCATCCTGAGCTCTTTGGAAGGTGAGAATTTGGAGTTTTTCTTTTTCCATCCTTACTGGTAATGAGAAGAGAATTGACAGTGGAAGACATTTTTGTTATTAGACAAACCAGAAGATGAAAGCAGAGGGACAGATAGCACTCTACACTCTTAGTTACGATGGTGAGATTGAGAGCTTAAGTAAGATCTCAGACTGTGAGTCTTAGATGATACCTTAGATAAATTTTCTCCCACTCAAGAATCGGCGAGTGGATAATATAGTCCTGTGGGTGTGCAAAAAGGAAATGTGTATGGTCTTCCGGTCATTCAGCAGAAAGAACTTCGTCACACAATATTTTGTAACATGAACCTGGACCATCCTGTTCTGATCTTTAAAAAAAAAAAAAATATGTGTGACAACATTCTTTCATTCTTTGTGATGTTTGGCCACCAGAATTTCTTAATCACTGTCCACAAAATAAGTGGACAAATGCAAAAGGAAGTGTTATGTACAAAGATGATAGGAAAGAAATAGATGATATAATGAAAAAGATCATTAGATTGATCCCTCCTTGGAGTTTATAAATGTAAAAACGAAAACATTTTTTTTTAGTTATGGGGCAAATAAGATGGTCGTTCTCCTGTAATTTGAGAAACTCAAAATTATGAGTTTCAAAAATAGTGTCTTTTGATAGTACTGGTACAAGAAGAATCAGAGTCATGATAATCCAGAACTTACTGGAGATGGGTTTGAAATCTAGCCTCGGTACAGGGGGGCTGTGCCCTGGGTTCAGGTGTGCCAGCTGACGAACAGTTAGTTGCATAAATGGACCTTGCCCATTTCAGGTACATGTGCCTTCCAAACTACAAACCTGGGATAAAACTTGGGTTTGCTATTTTAAATTCGTATTTAAATGATTTTTGTTATCCTTTATTTTATATGTTATTTGTAAAATGACTTAAACTATAGAAAAATTAGAAGAGTCTTTTGGAGCCAGATGGTAAATGGTGATGACTATTTTTTCCTGGCATGCTGAGGGTTAAGCATGGTTCAGAGTGTTTTTTTCTTTTCTTAATGTTGCCTAGATTTTATTGCTGAACCATACACTATGGGATTGATGTTAACAGTAATTCCCACTTCATGAAGGTAAGACTAAGGGCCTACCTACTACACTTTCCCCATCTTACTGGGAATGGTATTTGTGGATTTGTTTTGAGTCATTTGCTGCTTCCGCCATTGCAACATTTTGTCCAGTTCAGATAATATCAAAATTATTTATGTAAAAGAGCAACATAATCTCACTTCCAAATAAATGTATATCTTTGTTTCCTCTTTTGCATTTTTATTTTACTGGCTGCTTTGTCCCTATTGAAATTCCTTTGGAAGCAATGGCTTAGAGCGGTGAATCTCAACTCTGGTTTCTGGTAAAATCACCTGGGGACTTAAAAACATACTGTACACAAATCGGATATCTAGGCCCTGCCTGCAAAAATTTGAAATCACCTGTCAGGTGCAGGGCTCCGACAGCCGTCTTTGTAGAGCTCCCAAGTGATCCTGATGCTGCTGCGGTTGAGAGCCACCGGCCTGGAGTCTTGATTTAGCAGTAGACCACTGTTTGCTGTCAGACTATGTGGAACCCCAATATATAAAGTAAAAAAGTAGCATTTCATTAGTGCAAACTTAAAGGTTTCAATTTTATAATATTAAGACAATCAGTTAAAATAATTTATGTAAATTTTCACATCACATAATTATACTGTGTGTTGTTTCCATCCATTAAAAAAGAAATGTGGCCGGGAAAGGCGCAGTCTCGTTTTAGAGTAGCAGGTGACTCTGCCGCGGAGAGAAAAGTGAGAAGCACATCGTTGTGTTCCTTAAAAAAGAAAAAAAATTAATGTCAGTAGTGCTTAATGTTGACATTTGTTAAATACAGTCACCTATTACATTATTTATACTTTTCTGCATGTTTAGAATAGGTCATAATTTAAAATAAAAGTTAAAATTAATTGGGCTGGTATAATCAACAAAAAAATTAAAAATTTGGGTACGTGCATGGCAGTTGATGTCTTCTGTCAGCCTCATCACCTGGTTTATCTCCAACTTTTGTTTTGGTTGCACATAAGGAGAACATTCCCACTGACACAATTCCTGAGCATGAAAGTGGACCATGTTTTAAAAGCTCATTCGTTTAAAAAAATCTCTGGATAGTCTTCAAATAAATAGCTGTCAAAAATTTGACAGTCGTCTGTGTGTTAATATTTGATGTGAAACACATGCTTTTCTGTTGCTTTAAAAACCATTAAGATAAAATATACATAAAGAAGGTTATCACTTTAACCATTTTTAAGTGTAGTGTTCCGTGGCATTAAATATATTCTCAATGTTGTGCAACCATCACCATCATTTGTTCTCAGAACTTTTTCATCCCTTCACATGGAGACTCCTGTACCTGTTAAACAGTAACTCCCCCGTCTCGTCCCCACCCCGGGTGACCTTTGTTCCACTTCTGTCTCCGTGCATTTGCCTGTTCTAGACACCCATCTAAGTGGGTGTTCGTCTTTGTGTTTGGCTTATTTCAGTCGTCATGATTTTTCAAGGTTTATCCATGTTGTAGCACGTTTCAGAATTTCATTCCTTTTTAAGGCTGAACGATACTCTGTTGTATGAATATTCCACATGTTGCTTACCCCTTCGTCTGTGGACGGATGTTTGAGTTTCCACCTTTTAGCTACTGTGAATAATGCCGTGAGCAAGGGTGTGCAAGTGTCTGTCGGGGTCCCTATTTTAAATTCTTGCGAGTATATATCTAGAAGTGGAATTGTTGGGTCATATTGTAAATCTATATATAACTTTTCGAAAAACCAGCAAACTTTTCCATAGAGCTTGTACCATTTTACATTCTCAGCAGCAACATACGGGGGTTCCAATTTCTCCACATCTTTGCCAGCACTTGCTGTTTTTTGTGGTCATTCTTTAGGGGGTGAAATGGTCTCGCATTGTGGTTTTGATTTGCATTTCCCAAGTGATGTTGAGCATCATTTCCCATGCTTTCTGTCCATTTGCATATCTTCTGTGGAGACATGTTTATTCAGATCCTTCCCCTATTTTTGAGTTGGGTTGTTGTTGAGTTTTGTAGGAGTTCTTTTTATGTTCTGGGTGTTAATTCTCTATCAGATATATGATTTGCATATATTTTCTCACATTCCGTGGGTTGTCTTTATTCTGTTGATAGTGTTCTTTGCTGCACAAGTTTCTAATTTTGATGAAGTCCAATTTATTTTTTATTTTGTTGCCTGTGCTTTTGGTGTTACATCCAATAAATCATTGCCAAATTCAGTGTTATGAAGCTTTTCCTTGATATGTTTTCTAAGACTTTTATCATTTTTGCCCTTATGTTTAGGTCTTGAGTTAATTTTTGTATATGGTGTAAGGTAAGGGTCCAGGTTCCTTGTGTGTGTGT
Source organism: Phyllostomus discolor (assembly GCF_004126475.2). NCBI lineage: Eukaryota > Metazoa > Chordata > Mammalia > Chiroptera > Phyllostomidae > Phyllostomus > Phyllostomus discolor. The sequence continues at coordinate 97,026,992 of NC_040911.2, read as the reverse complement.
GAATATCTGGTTTTCCCAGCACCATTTGTTGAAGATGCTTTAAAATTTAACAAATAAATGTCAAACCAAACCTCCGCAGAACCCATGCCTCATGAGGTACCTTGCCTGAAGATTGACAGCTTTAAGGTTTCCTCATGAAAAGGCAGGCCTTCTTTCTCCTTAGGATTTAACAAGAATAAAAGTGTGTTTAGCTTAATAAACCACCGGAAATGCTATGCAAATAATGTTGACTAGGCAGAGGGTGCAGGGAAGCCAGGCTGGAAAGAAGACAGGAGAGCGTCATGGGAGGGAGGGAAGGAACTATAAATAGTGCCTGGGATAAACGTGTTTGTACAGGACTATATTCTTGATTGTATTCATTTTTAAAAAACTTAAAGTTTTATTTCTTTTAAGTACAGCTTAAAGTGATGATCCAGTGTAGGTATAGGATCTACCTGATAAAACGTAAGGAAATATGGATAGCCCTGTACACCTTGCTCATTCAGCCATTTCAGCCACAGGTTCCTGTCAGACACGTCTAATCTCGGAAATAGGGTTTTATAATTTGTTGACTGAAGAGTCCCAGTAACAGGAGGAAGAGCACAGGTTGCTGGGCTGCCATGTTTTGGGGGCACTTTGCTGCTCCGGAGCTTCTCCAGTTAGTTCCTCCTCCTACCGCGGCAGCACAGTCTAGGCAGCACAGTCTAGGCTGCTGTCGCCTCGCGCGGAGAAGGGCTCCGTCCCTCTCCAGTCTCAGCCCTGGCTGGGGGCTGTGTAAGCCTGCCTGCAGCGGTGGGGCCCCAGCCTTCGTTCAGGACACTTGATTAGTTTGCATCTTGCATTTTGCCAGCAACAGTAAATATGAGATACTTGGCACTTTTATAATAGTTTCACTGCAATTTTTTTTTTTTAGTGGTTTCCGGGGACTTTATGTCCAGATAAGAAACCTGCGTACTTAAGTAGAGAGACTTATATTTGAACTTGCCATGCCCCACACAGATTTATTTTGACTTTTCCCAAACGTGACGTGTCAGTCCTCAGAGGGCTCGGCAGGCCTTCTTCTGGGGCAGCTGTGGCATCACGCTGCACTGCGATTGGGCTGACTCATATTCTGAGGTCTGTTACAAGTGCATTGTCCGTGGTGGGTTTATGAGGTACAGCCTGACCCAAGTTTGATAGAACACTATTTTTTTAAAAAGATTTATTTATTTATTTATTTATTTTTAGGTGGAGGGGAAGGCAAGGAGAAAGGGAGTGAAACATCAGTGTGTGATTGCCTCTCATGACCCCCCACTGGGGACCTGGCCCAGCATGTGCCCTGACTGGGAATCAAACCACCGACCCTTTGGTTTGGCAGGCCGGTGCTCAATCCACTGAGCCACACCAGCCAGGGCAACACTGTTTTTTTTAACCTTTTAAATTCACTGACACGTGGTACGTATGTGGCCTTGTTCACTGGTTTGACACTCAATCCAGAAAGCTAAGGTTTAGTGCTTTTATGTCATCACAGCTAGGGTGTTGATGGTTTTAATAAGAGTTAACTACTAAACAGTTATTCTTATTTTAGGTGAATGGAAGAGAATCGGAAGAAGAAAATCTCAATAAATCTGAAATAAGTCAAGTGTTTGAGATTGCACTTAGACGGAACTTGCCTGTGAATTTTGAGGTGAGTTTATTTTACATGTTAGGACCCTGTATTATAAAATTCTGTTGGCATTCATCATTGGAATTATATTTTTTCCTAAATAACATTTTAGAATCATAGTCACATATATGTGAACCTTCACGTTAAAGATTCAAGTTGCGTATTTAGCAGAGCACTGTCATTTTCTCTCAGGAGTCGCTGGGGGCAGCCTGGGACCTCTGGGTGGCCCGTGGACAGCGCAGCAGGTCTGCGAGCCTCCCACAGTGGGCTGAGCATTGTGTTTGTGCCCACACGGGCACTCTTCTAGGGAGGGGCCGCTGTTTTCATGACTGTCAAAAGCATCTCTTACCCCCAATGTTAGGAATCTTAAGTGATCCCTAAAAATTGTATCAAGAGTAATTTTATAAAGGACACAGGCTTTGTCATTGTCCAGCATCCGCTCCCCCGGGTGTCAGAGACTCTGTGGTCTACAAACTAATCAGCGCCTGTTCGCTGAGGATGGAGAACAGGCTACCTGTAGTGTGCATCTCCTTCAAAGACACGGGGAGTGCAGAGCTAGGCAGGGAAGGGAGAATTTTTAAATGTTTTCCTTGCCAGGTGCCAGACTGTTTTTGTCTGATTTCCATGCTTGGTTATGCAGGGCTGTGTGTTACCATACAGTACAGATTCTTCTACCAGTCGTTGGTCTTTCGGAGTTACAGAGAGTACACTCGTATACTTAGTCTTCCTGAGGGCTCTAAGCTTCCACATTGTTACTTTAGGCAAATGTAATTTACAGTGGGACATCTGCCTAAAACAATTGTAAGTGATTCATAAACTTCTTTTGTAGCATTTTTGCAGTTACAGGTGATCCCAAATTTAATGCCCAACTTTCATAAATATAGATACATCTTCTTACATATACTATGTGCTGGCAGCCTAAACCGGATCCTGATTTCAGTCCTTCATCTGTCAGCTGATTGGTGATGATTTCTGTCTGACTTACCGCTTGGCAGTGCTGACCCACCTGCCCTGGGGCGCAGGGCCATCCCACACCCCCACATCCACCCCTGCCCTGTGCTGACAGGCCAGACCAGGTTTATATCTCTCCCCTTCTGGAGTGCAGAGCACAAAGGGCTGGTATCTTCTTACCCTGCCCTTCGTCCCTTCCAGCTTTTCTCCCTCTGTTGGGGTGGGAGTTAGGGATAGGGGAAGCGATGAGACAGGGGTCGCACAGGACTGGTTGTTGGGTGGGAACTAGCTAAGAGCTTCACCCCAAGAGGCCCCAGGGTCTCCTTGGGCGCCTTGTGCAGGAAAGGGAAGAAATGTTGCTTCTCTCTGCCTCCTGAGGGATGGGTAGCCATGGGAATGGATTTGTAGAGATTAGAGGGAGTGGTACCCAGGTTATTGGAGGTAGAGGTGTCTGGCTTCCTGGGTCACCTCTGGGTTTCAGAGATGCCTGCTGGGGCCAGGGCCCTGGATTCCCGGGGAGCTTGTCACTTGCCCATGCTAGTCACCGCCCTACCTGAGAGTCCTGGAGCTTCCTGGGACCTGAGTGAGGGGTTGCTGCTTTAGGTTTGGCTCTGTGGGTTTTGGAGACCAGGTTGCTTCCATCTACTCGCTCTTCTGTTTAGGTTTCAGCTTCGGCTTTCAGACCTGTGCTCAGGAACATGTAACGTACGGCCCAGACTTGTCAGGTGGTCACAGAAGGAACTGGCGGTGCCTTCTGGTAGCAAATATCTTTTAAAGTAAAAAGATATTTTAAAGTCCTTACTCAAGGATATGTTTATTGCTTTTTTTTTTCTTTCAGAGAGAGGGAGGAAGGGGAGGAGGAGAGAGAGAAATGTCAGTGTGAGAGAGAAGCATTGTTCAGTTGTCTCCTGTACACACCCTGACTGGGGATCGAACCCGCAACCTTTTGGTGTGTGCAATGACATACCAAGCAACTGAGCCACCCGGCCAGGGCTAAAGTAAAAATTCAAAACATTATAGCTCGTGTTCAGTTTGGGGCATTGAGTTTGTTGACGTGAGCACTTACATATTAAATGACTCATACACCAGAGGCTCATACTAACTTCCGTTGTTAGGTCGAGCAGAGACTTCGTGTTCCCGCACGGCCCTTGTTTGTAGTGCCTGGAAGATCGCCTGGCATACAGTGGGTGCCCTGCAAATATTTAATGACGAGTGAACAGCATAGTTTGGTTTTTTTTTAAACTAAGTTTCTGGTAGTAAAATGTTGCATAGGAAGCTGGGTTGGGGGTTGGTAAAAGACAGGAGCCATTCATAACAGAGTTCTTTAGAAAAATGTATACAACTTGGTTTTTATATAAAACACATAGTTTTAGTTCAAAACTGTGGTGGTGCTGATTGACATAGTCACTGGGAGGCGATTGTGACTTGGCCACAGTCATCCATCGCGGGTCAAAGTCCACGTGTAGACGGGTGGGATGGCGCCCAGAGTAGACAGTGGAAACAGTTACTGAGGGCCGGGCGGAGCTGTGGCTGGGGTGGTGGCTGCCGCCCTGAGGGCATGAGAGCACTGTTCAGGGAGAGGGTCCTGGAATCTAGGCTGTCGGTGTGGGAGGCGTCCTGGGGGCCGGCGTGGCTCGGTGGAGCCTCGTCCCATAACCGGAGGGCTGCCGGTTTGATTCCCAGGCAGGGCACAAAACCTGTGTTGCAGGTTTGACCCCCGGTTTGGGCGAGTGCGATCCCGGTCCGGGGGTTCGGGTACCGGAGGCAGCCAGCCAGCCAGTGTTTCTTTCTCACATGGATGTTTTCCTCTCTGCCTCCCTCTCTCTCTGAAAGCGATGAAAACATGTCCTTGGGTGAGGATAAAGAAATGGAATAAAACCAGTCTGCAGGGACTGTGCAAACTGGGCCCTCCCATCAGACCTCTCCGGTGGTGGAGGGCAGGCGAGGCCTCCGTGGAGAGGACGCCGCCCTGTTCCCGCCGGGGAACGCAGCGCTGCGGACGCGCACGCCTCCTTGTGCTTGTTGGCCGTTAGGGCTCTCGTCCGTACAGTGCCTGTTCAGGCCTCTCTTCGAGTACTTTGTGTTTCTGTTGCTGCCTTGTATGAGGTCTTTAAATATTCTGGATGGGAATCCTTTGTCAGATACATGTATTGCAAATACTCATGGTCATTCTGTAGGTTCCCTTTTTCAGTTTTTAAATATTTTTTAATGAGCAGTTTTTAATTTTGAGATTTTTTTTTCTTTATGATTGGTGTTTTTTATATTCCAGACTCTTTGCTAACTTCATGGTCATGGATTCTCCTGTTTTCTGAAAGCTGTATAGTTTTCGCTTTCACATTTAGGTTTGTGTTCTAATACAAGTTAATTTTTGTTGGTGGTTGAGTGTGATATCATGGGTCAGTTTTTCCTCGTGAGGATATCTAGTTGCTCCAATGCCATGTTTTTAATTTTCTTACACTAATTTTTTTTAGATTAAACTGAAACTAATTTTTTTAGTTTCAAGAGGGGGAGGAGAGAGAAAGGCCGGTGGGGAGAGAGAAACATCAGTTTGTTGTTCCACTTATTATCACATTCATTGGTTGATTCTTTTGTACCCTGACTGGGAATCAAACCCGCAACCTTGGTGTATCAGGATGACTCTCCAACTAGCCAAGCTACCTGGCTAGGGCCTCCAGTAGCATGTTTTTAAAAGACGACTTTGGACTTGCTTTGGTGTGTTTGCCCAGAATCAAGCAGCTATATGTGTACGTATAGGTCTGTTTCTGCAGCCTTGTCTGTTTTATCAGTCGGTTTGTCCTTCAACAAGACCAAGGTGCGGTAGTACCAGTCTTAGTTTTTTCAGTGGTGTCTTGGCTGGTGTAGGTAGGATTCAATTTTTATTTTCCTTCTGTGTGAGCATTTAATCACTTTGATATGCAATTAAGTTTCTGTTCATATTCCATTTCAGTGTTTTTCCCTGTCTTTGTTATTTTTATATTTTTAATATTTAAAACACTGATGGTTCTGAAAGTCAATAGTAGACAAAAATACACATTCGGAAGTGTCACTTTGTCCCCTCTCTACCCCAGTCCCTCCCACCTGCTGTAGGGAAGTAATTCTGTTGCTTTCTCCTTTATTCTTCCTGTTTTTGTTTCTTTTTGCAATAATCACCATATAAACACGTGTCTATTTATATATGTGTGTATATGTATACATACATGTAAAACACAGAAGTTAGTGTACCATATATACTCTTCTGCAGGTTTTTTTTTTTAACTTTGTGTTGAAAATCACACTCAGTGCTTAGAGATTTTCTCATTCTTTTTTACAACTGCATAGCACCCAGTATTTAATAAGGTCAATTTTGGCTGAAGGGTCAGAACAAATATTAAACTTGAACTCTTTCTGCTGCAGTTATTTCTGGGCTTTGCTGGACCAGCTTCCTCTCCGCCGTGTGCAGTGGACTGCCCTAGACTCAGGACAGTCCGTGGCTCTGGGGAGATGCGAACCATTGGTCCAGAAGGGCGGCAGTGGAAATGTTTTCTTCCTCCACGCCTCGCTGTTGTTCCGGGCTCATCAGACCCTAGAACATTTAACACGTTTGAAAAATAAGAAGGGGAAGAAAAAGCATTCAGCATGATCACTGTCCTTTTGCCGATATTTATGCTCCCTTCACGAGTGGGTTTTGTCCCTGATCCTCTTGACCTGTGTCTCCCGTGAAGTGGTGTGCTAACCAGTGTGCCCTGCAGGTTGTGCTGAGTGTCTGTCACGCTTTCACTCAGTCTTTCCCTCCGCAACAGGTCGCCCGGGAGAGTGGCCCACCCCACATGAAGAGCTTTGTGACCAGGGTGTCGGTTGGGGAGTTTGTGGGGGAAGGTGAAGGGAAGAGCAAGAAGATTTCAAAGAAAAATGCTGCTATAGCTGTTCTTGAGGAGCTGAAGAAGTTACCACCCCTGCCTGCAGTTGAGCGGGTGAAGCCCCGAATCAAAAAGAAAACCAAACCCATAGTCAGGGTAAGCACCGTTCTGAGTGAAGAGGGCGTTTTCGTTGCTTGTGGTGGTCGGGGAGCTGAGAAGACAAGCTGCCTGGTCCGGGGCCTCCCTGTGTCGTTCTTTGGGCAGCCCCGGGTCGGGCAGCAAGGACCTGCAGGCACGCACGCGCCCCTGTGGATGTGGGTGTTGGCAGCCCTGTGATCACAAGGGCAGTCAGCGCCCACCTGCGCGCGGGGAGAGCCGTGAACCGAGCGTCCTCCTTCTCATGGGCTGCTGGGCTCGTACATCGTGAAGGAGATTCGTGGAAGGAAAGCTGGCCAGGGGCAGGTGTAGGAGCGAGATACCTTACTTTATGAGGGGGCCCCCCCAAAAACTGGAATTGTCTTCTGGAGGGCGGGCCCCTTGTAGCACAGGGTTTCCCCGCTAGATGAGTGTTCTAGGAACCCAGCTGTATCAGTGTAGTAGCTGGCGTTGTTGTGAGAGTCTGCGTTTGGCTTCAGTGAATTTTTTTTTTTGGGGGGGAGACTCTTTCAGTGCATTTACTGATTTCGTGATGAGCGATTCACGAGCACACCTGCCCGCACCACAATGAGTGTTCAGCAGGGTTTGACCAAAAACGGCATGGCTCCCATGCCCCGCCCTCCCTATTCACCCAGTGTCGCTCCTAGTGACTTTTTTGTTTCCCTGGATGAAAAAAGTCCTCAAAGGGAGATATTTTGCAGATGTAGAAGATGAGAAACAAAAAAAGACAGAAGCACTAAAAGGCATCAAAGTCTAGGAGTTCAAAAACTGTTACTGAGCAATGGAAAAGATGTCTTTTTTTTTTTTTAAGATTTTATTTATTTTTAGAGGGGAAGGGAGGGAGAAAGGGAGAGAAACATCAGTGTGTGGTTGCCTCTCGAGTGTACCAAACTACAGACCTGGCCTGCAACCCAGGCATGTGCTCTGACTGGGAATCAAACCAGTGAGCCTTTGGTTTGCAGGCTGACACTCAGTCCACTGAGCCACACCAGCCAGGGCGGGAAAGATGTCTCGATAGGTGTATTGAATGGAGAGTACTTTGAAGGTGACAGAAGTTTAAACATGTAAGAATAAATATACAAATTTTTATAAATCCAGGTTTGTTTTTGGGTCCTCCTCATACACCTTGTTGTGGAGTTTTAGGTCATGCTAACGGACCTATCAAAAATTGTACTACTCCTCCACCCCCAAAGAGGGACAGGAGTCCACGTGGGGACATTTGTGAATGTCAGGACTGTCAGTATGGTTTCGTGCTGTATCACCAAGATCCAGATTTCTCATACACACAGGTTAGCATACTGTACACAGAAAAGCTAGCATGTTTTTGCAGTTTTTTTGTTTTGCTTAATATACCCTGGAAATCCTTATTTATAGTGGGCTGAAGATGCCGCCCACTATAGGGTTCTTAGGTTCATTCTATGTTTGAATTTTTTTTTGTATATTTTTAATGGTTTCTGGAGTTTGAGTCATTATTAAGAAAGTTGGGAACCCATCTTATAGTACAGAGTTTTGGGAAATTTTAGGAACAGTTCTTACTTTTCTGCCTTTTCATTCATTGTAATATACTGAAATTATAAAAAGCAGACATTGCAATGGTGCTTGCCCGCTGCTAGTGAAATGTTGTTGTCAGTTTCCTAAGAAGACCCTAAAATCACTTTATAACAATCATAGAAAATCTTTTATCATCTTTCAATTAAAAAAAGTTTTGAAAAGAGCAGATTAATTCTGAGCCATTAGAGCAATACAAAGTAACTCTTGTTATGTCCTGACCTCTGAATCGGCAAGGTCCTTCCCGTGACTGACAGGCGCACGGTCTGTGCGGTCATCGTTCCTCAGGTGCAGAGCGGCCCGGAGCACGGCCAGGCGATGAACCCCATCAGCAGACTCGCCCAGATCCAGCAGGCCAAGAAGGACAAGGAGCCGGAGTACATGCTGCTCACAGAGCGAGGCCTCCCACGCCGCAGGGAGTTTGTGATGCAGGTGGGTCGGTGCGGCTGGTGGATGTCCCTTCTCGGACCCCGTCCCATCCCCGAGCCCGACGAGACCCAGGGCCGGACGCCTTCCTGAGGAGGCCGGGCACAGCACATCGGTCCAGTGGGCCGCTCCCTGCCGTCCACAGTGTCGCAGTTAAAACCGTGTTGGCTGCAGTAACTTGGTGCCTTAAAACCTTGTTTCCCCGTGCACCACAGGTGCTGTCAGTAGGTAGGAACTTGGACACAACGTGTCAGTTTAGAAGAGCGCTAGAGTGGTGGGATTGTGGGCAGATTTTTTCTTTCTTTAAGATTTTACTTATTTTTTGAAGAGTGGGGAAGGGAAGGAGAAAGAAACATCAATGCGTGGTTGCTCCTTGCTTGCCCCCAAATGGGGACCTGGCCCGCAACCCAGGCGTGTGCCCTAATCAGGAACCGAACCTGCAACCTTCGGTTCTTAGTGGGGCGCTCAATCCACTGAGCTACACCAGCCAGGGCTCGGCTCGCTTCTTTTCCTTCATTACATCTATTTGAAGATTTATATTCTTTTCAGAAGATAAACTTTATAGTAGCTACACCAAGTGATCTCTTGCTGCTCCTCCTAATCCTTCCGTAGAATCTTCAGTCTGGGTTGGCTCGTTCTTAGATCGCAGTGACACTTCAGAGCAGTGTAGAGGGCTTCTCCTGGCACTCAGCTTATTAAACAAATATCCACGTGGGCCGCTAAATTTGTGATTTGAATCTAGTGGTGTTTTAACAAGTGAGAGGAAAGTAAAACAACAAAAATGTGTCAGAATGTCTCCTATTTGTATGTAAACAGTATGAGTGACTTCTCTGCTCAATCACATAATTTTGCAGACTAGAAGAATTTTCAGTTTTTTTGTACTAGTTACAATGTTTTGGTAAGACCTAACACGCTTTTGAGCTTAATCTGCATTGTTAACCTTTTCTATCACTTAAGTCTAGAATAGACATTCAACAAAGCAACTCAAGTCTTGCTCTGTAGTGTTTGCAGATTTTGGTGGTGTGAAACCCCACCGTGGCCGTGCCCTCTCCTGGTTGTGGGGTCGGGAGGAGATGGGCAGCAGCACGCAATTACGTGGTAATTCCACCGTACAGATAAAACAGACATAAAGAACTTCAAAAGCATAGATAACTCTGAAATGTAGTCAAATTAGGAAGTGATGAGTCTTAAGTATTCATTACCTGTTTGTTAAAATAATGTATTTCATTATATGCTTATGTAATACGAGACTGTTTGATAATAGTCGCCTTTAATGACATGTTCTCCCACTTCCTGCATGTTTACCAGTCTGCGCTTGCAGGCCGGTGCAGGCCAGCTCCTGGGTGCCGCCGGCTAGCTTTCTGGCCTCTGACCAGTGCTGGATTCTTTGGCTCGCACGTCACTTCCTGCTCGGTCGGTACTCCGAGGGCTTGAGCGCTGACACGACTCTGTCTCCTGTGTGCAGGTGAAAGTGGGGAAGCACACCGCAGAGGGAACGGGCACCAATAAGAAGGTGGCCAAGCGCAACGCGGCAGAGAACATGCTGGAGATTCTGGGTTTCAAGGTCCCACAAGCTCAGCCTGCCAAACCAGCCCTCAAATCAGAGGACAAGGTGACTCTTCGGGGCTCCGTGTCCTCGCTCTCTATTTGTAAGATGACCTCCTGGCATCTGGGGACCCTCACACCTTCAGGGCCACGGGTCAGGGCAAGGCTCCGCCCTTCTGGCTGTGGCGCAGCCCCGCCGAGCAGCGTCTTCTCCAGCCAGACCCTTGTCGGGGGGTCGCCTGTCCATGGCCCCAGGAAGGGCTCCTAGTCAAGTTGTTCTTGTTTCGGTGTCTTTGTGGCCTAGGGTGCTTTGCTGGAGGGCAGCTTGCTCCTCTCCGTGGGTAGGGCGCTGGGTGATGGGGCTTGAAATGCACGAATGTGTGATGATTCCCATCATGTGCGCTCTGAGACTGAGGCCTGCATGGAAGGTTCGTCACCTCGGGCTTTCATCCACCGTGGAGTACTTTGGTTTTTCTGCAGGACTGAAGTAGTACACTTTGAGAGTCCAGGCCAAATCTGTGGTTTAGACTTGAGCTTTTCTTTTTCTTCACAAATTTAACAATAGATAAAAATCATCCCATATTGAAAATTTTACTTCACCCAAGACGGTTAAGCTGTGCCCCCACCAAGCTTTGCCTGACCTTGTCGCCAGTCACCGAACACTCCTGCGGGATGCACTTGCAAAATCCGGGGACCCATGGGTGTGCCGTGGTCACTTGTGTCAGCCGTGAGAGAGCGCGCCCGCTGTGGCTGCTCGATGAATAAGTAGGACCCCAAACACTTAGCAGAGATCTGCTTGGATCCTGGACTTGGATGTAGAGTGTTTTATTCCAGAACCTTGCAGAGCATTCATAGGCATCCTTACCTTCTCAGAAAGAAGACCTTGTGTCCAACTAAATTTTTATCTAGTAACATTTCCTCCTCAGTTTGTCGTCTCTGGAAATGTCACCTTGTGAGCTCCAGGGAGTATCGTTTAGCTTCGGTGGAAAAGCATCTTTCCCCGTCTTGGGCTCTCCTGATCAGGTGTCTCTGGCTCCTTGTGGTCTAGCGTTCCCATCTCTTCCTGTGCCTGCAGACGGCGGCCCAGCGTTCAGTCTGGTGCGCCTGCCTTGTGGACAGGCTGGGGTTGGGCTCGGGGGAGCTGTGTCCTGCGAGACGGCGGAGGCTTTGCCTCCGGGCTCGCCGGGTGGCGGAGGCACACCAGCGGTCAGGCTCTGGGAGGAGGGCTGTCTGCGATCGCCTCCTGATCTTCAGAAGTGTCAGAACCAAGGGTTCGTGCTAATTGGAGTTCATAGTCTTTAGAGAGCGGGAACTAATTTTTTAAGTTTGACTTACACTCATAACCACCCTCCCTTTTTTTTTAAAGACACCCATAAAGAAACCAGGGGATGGAAGAAAAGTAACCTTTTTTGAACCTGGCTCTGGGGATGAAAATGGGACTAGTAAGTGTGCTCTTAATATTATCTTGATCTGAGTGGGATTTGGGGGTTTCCCTGGTTCCTGGTAACAGCAGGCCCGTGAACGAGTGTCGGCGCTCCCAGCCCTGCGGCGGCGTGTCCGTGTGCGCGCTGAGGGTGGGCAGGTGGGGGCTGTAACACCTTCCCAGGCTGGCAGTGCGTGTGGACTTGTGTTCATTTGCCTGCGTGTTCCTCCCTAGGCAATAAGGAGGATGAATTTAGGATGCCTTATCTCAGTCATCAGCAACTGCCTGCTGGAATTCTTCCCATGGTGCCCGAGGTTGCCCAGGCTGTAGGAGTCAGTCAAGGACATCACACCAAAGATTTTACCAGGGCAGCTCCGAACCCTGCCAAGGCCACGGTAACTGCCATGATAGCCCGTGAATTGTTGTATGGGGGCACGTCGCCCACAGCCGAGACCATTTTAAAGAATAACATCTCTTCAGGCCACGCACCCCATGGACCTCTCACAAGACCCTCTGAGCAGTTGGACTACCTTTCCAGAGTCCAGGGATTCCAGGTAACTGCTGCACCGCGCTGTGGGTCTGCGCCTCCGTGCAGTCCTCTTTGGGTTTCTCTCAGAAAACGCGCTTCCTGCCTTGTTCTGAAGGATTGAGCTCTTTGTCTGGGGGCGGGTGGGACAGGCATGGGGAAAGGGCCTTCTAAGGAAGGGCGGAGCGGTATGGAAGGTATTACAAGCCTGTGTGGCAAGAGAAAACCCTTGACCTTTGGTAGTAAAAGTTTAAATATCCAAGCCAACGGCAGTAATAACGAGGCCTCTGATCTAGTGGCGGTCACAAATTAGGTTTTGGTGAGACCAGGTTCCTCGTGCTGGCCCTTTCTGCCTGGTAGGAAGGGCAGGCTTATTTCGGACCAGGGCTTTGAGTAGACATGTAGGTTTCGGGAAGGCTCCGGAGCTGTGCCCATGATCTGCCCGCAGCCCCTGGCGCCCCTCGGCGGCAAGCCCCTCTGACAGTCTTCCGCTGACGGAGCAAAAGTTGGTGGCCCGTGTCAGGCTGAGACCCGGGGACAGGTGTCATTTCCCTCTTCTCAGAGCCCCTGCCAGTTCACAGTCAACTCTTCCCGAGCCTTGCCTCAGTTTTCTTTTCCCCCTTAGGTCGAATACAAAGACTTCCCCAAAAACAACAAGAACGAATTTGTATCTCTTATCAATTGCTCCTCTCAGCCGCCTCTGATCAGCCACGGTATTGGAAAGGATTTGGAGTCCTGCCACGACATGGTACGTTCTCCCGCTTGGTGGGCCCGCTCCCGGCCTGGGGCCGGCCCTGGGGGATGGTGAAAGGGGTTTCCCACCGACGGGGCAGCCGGTGGTCCCACAGATCGAGTATTTCTGAAGACCTGGTCTCTTAGTTCCCTGGGGTGGTGTCACGTCCTGTGTATGAGAACTTAGCAGCTTCGCACAGCCCTTGTCGTGCAGACCCTGGGTTGGGGGACCTGGGAAGGCCCGGGTTCGGGCGGCCGTAGAAAGGCCCTTATTTTGGTGTTCTGCTCAGATGACATTTCCGTTGTAAGACGTACTGAAACCGGGAAGGATTGCGTAGTGTCCATACACTTCGGCACGTTCACCTGAGGGAACTGGTGCATCCGTCAAAGCAATGTCTCCGGAGATGGTGTATTCTAGCAAGGAAGCATGAGTGGGTTTTGTTTTAAAGCAGGATATAAAATTTGTACAGCCCAGATACCACAAGGTTAAAAATATTAGCAGGAAATATATACGAAAATTAACAGGTGATTTAATAATGAAACCAGAGATAATTTATTTTTTAATTAAAAATTCAAAGATTAAAGAAGGTTATTTAGTGGGACCACCTGCTTTCCTGGGCAGCAGGCGACTCTTCGCCTCTGACCAGTGGCTCGCGCCGTGGCCCCGAGCAGTGGCTGTGGTCTGACCTCTCTTTTCATCCCCTGCTAGGCTGCACTGAACATTTTAAAGTTGCTGTCTGAGCTGGACCAACAGAGTACAGAGATGCCAAGAACAGGAAACGGACCAATGTCTGTGTGAGTGAGCTGATCTGCATGGAAAGCAGTTCTCTTCCTTGTCTGCGTGAAATTCAAGCCGTCCGGTCAACGCAGTGCTGAGACGCTTGGCCGCAGTCCCTGCCTGTCCCGTTCCCCGGCTAGCTTTCCGAGTTTGGGGCAGAGAGCTCCACTTCTTAAAAAATTTTGAGTACCTTATTTTGCCATGGATAATGTACATCCACATTTTTGGCCCGGACTTTGAGGGAAAAAATCTTTTGTTTTAATTTTTAAATTCAGTTATTTATGTATTTACATTTAGATACAAAACCAGTTATGTGTTCCATGGTATGGTATTACTTTGCATATGGATATCATTACTACTCTCTAGTCATACTTTTTTTAAAGATTTTTTGTTTGTTTATTTTTAGAGAGGGGAAAGGAGAGAGAAAGAGAGGGAGAGAAAAATCTGTGTGGTTGCCTCTTACATGCCCCCTACTGGGGACCTGGCCTGTCACCCAGGCCTGTGCCCTGACTGGGAATTGAACTGGCAACCCTTCAGTTCTCAGGATGGTGCTCAATCCACTGAGCCACACCAGCCAGGGCTAGAGTTACACTTTTAATGCAGAAGCATAAATAAAAGAATTAACATTTATATAGATGCAGAATTAGTACTGCCCATGTATCATGTGCATCTTTATTTTTCCCTAAAAAATTTGGGCAAAACCTCTGGCTGGTGTGGCTCAGTGGATTGAGCACCATCCTGAAACCAAGGGGTCACTGGTTCTATTCCCAGTCAAGGCACATGCCTGGGTTGTGGGTCAGGTCTGAGTTTGGGGTGTGTGAGAGGCAACCACATATTGATGTTTCTCCCTCTCTCTCCTTCCCTTCCCCTCTCTCTAAAAATAAATAAAATCTTTTAAAAAATAAATTTGGGCAAAGAAGTGTACATTTTACACAGCAAAATATGGTAGTTAATATATTCACATGATCCCAAAATCAAAATTATTTTAAAAGGTATGCTGTGAGAAATAAACGCTGCCCTCATACAGTTCCCCATTGCCTCATTCTCCCCGCCCCTATCCAGAGGTCACATTTTTATTAGTTTCTTATGTATGGATGCTTCTTTCTTTATGCAAATACAATCTCCTACATCCTTACTCCCCCCAAGCCCCCGAGGTAGCATGCTGTGCACACATTCGCCCCCTGCTTTTCCCCTTGACAGCACACCCCGGGGAAACTTGGCTGCAATCCAGTTATCATAAGCTGGGGCTCGTGCTGTTGGGCTTCTCTCAGTGTCTGCAAATTTCTTTTAACATGGGTTTAATTCTCTTCATTTCAAACTAGCGTCATTTTCTTTTTTCTTTTTTTTCTTCCTTAAAGGTGTGGGAGGTGCTGAACCCCTTCTGGTCATGAACCGTTACATAAACTTCCCAACAGATACTGAAAATCCTGGGACTGCTTTTGAAAATTTGGAATTTCTGATACCTCGAGTGGGCCGAGAGACGTGATGGGTAAAGAACTGGAGACAGCAGTGGTGACAGAGGCGGGAGGCTGAGGCTGCTCGAATGTGCTGTGGTTTGTCCCCACACGGTGGCGGCAGCAGCTGCTGTGGGGGAGGGTGGGGCCTGCCAAGCAGCCCTTGCTCAGTTGCAAAACCAGCAGGTCCCTGCCCCCTGCACTTCAGTGCTTGGTTGTTTGTTTTTTTTTTTTTTTTTTTTTTGCTGTGTGGAAGAAGCAAGCAGAAAGCAGGACCCTTTCTCAGACCGGCTCACTAACACACTTTGGGACAAATCCTGGACGCCCACGCCGGAGAGAGGCCTTAGACCAGCAGGCCCAGAGCTGCAAGCACCAGAGGAAAATCAAATGCTTCCTCCTCGGCGCGAGCTAACCCCCTAGCTTGCTACGGCTCCCCACCTCCCGTGGTACTCACCCGTCACCACTGCTTTCTCTTCCAGAAGAGATGCATATTCTTAGTTTTATTATTTTCTTTGGATTGAAATGACACTATAAATTTTCATTTGAGTTTCTCAATTGTATCTAGTTACATAGCACAGTTTAGAAACTTAAGAGACTGACTATCAGTAACTTAACCGGCAAAGATTAAACCCCTTTCATCCCATCGGACTAACCCAGGACCGTTCCAGTGATGCAGGGTGCGTGCCCTCGGTCTGGCTGGAGCAGTCCTGGACTTCTCAGAACCCTTGATGAAGTCTCTCACAGGTGTACAAATTGGACGATTTAGGAATTTTAAACTTTAAATGATCATTTGGCTCCTTTTCTATTTCATTTTTGTTAATGCAACACAACTTAAATGAACTTTGCTCTGTTTTAAAGATTATTAAAATCGTGTGTATATACATATGGCTCTTGAGGACACACAGCTTTCACTACACTACAGGTGTGATCTCCATGTAGTCCGTGCGGAACTGCAGGCTGGTGTTCCCGAGTGCTCCATACTGTTGATTGCATCTCCATGTAGGGCTGAAAAGAATGACCTGCCTGTGTGTATCTCTGAAACTGTTGCTTTTGGTGTTGTGTTACTGTGCACAGAAGTGTGTGCGGTAAGGTCCTGCCCATGGTTCAGCTGGAAAGCACGGTAGCCTTGCGAGTTAAGTACTGCTTTGATTCATTGTTTACGCCGGAATTTTTTGTCCCCATGGAATGTAAGTAAAACGTAGTGTTTGTCACCAATAAATGGTAATACTAAATTTTTTTGTTAATTTATTCTCAGATGCCACTACTGCTGGGTTGGGTCCTCTCCCAACCTGCCCCCTGTCCTTTTTTTAAGAAAAGAAAATTTGTAATGCTTGTGATTCCATTTGGGCAAAATTCTGAAGACCTGAAATTTGTATCTGTTGATCAATAAACATCTAATGCATTTTTTTTGTCCTGTTGAGCAGTAACTGAAGGGACAATGTAAGGGCACAGAAGCACAATGTGGGGGGGCATCGCTGCCAGTGACATGTGGGCACCAGGTGAAGGGAGATGCCCGTCATCTGAACCTGACAGTTACCCCAAAAACGACCTGGAGACTTCCCGACACCGTGGGTCTCGTCCCTTCCTCAGGCGCTCTCCCCCTCAGGACTAAGGGTGAGGCATCGCTTCCTAGCCTGGCTGAGGAAGGGGCTGGTGGTTTTCTCTTAATTTTAGAAGATTCTCGAAAAGGTGGTTAACTATAAAACCAGCCTGTGGATTGGACTGCTGGAGTAATCTGAAGGGGTCAGAAAGCTGTGGGGAAACGAGGAGAGGGGGTTCCTCTCTACAGGCATAAAGGCAGTGAAAAGAAGGCATTTTCCCTCGCCCGGTCCTAGATTCAGTCGTTTCTCCAAGGAGCCCTGGTCCCCTTTAGATAGACAGCGTTTAGAAAGCGAGATCTGGGTGCTTGGAGCGAGCGCTCACTGCCACCGGGCTGTTGTTTCTAGGCCCTCTAAGCAGATGGCTTGGACATAGGTCCATGTATGATGTACATACATGTGTGTTTGCAGGGGTGGGCAGAGACAGGTTTACAGTTCATATGGAAAATAACAGCATTAATACAAGAATAAGGTTTTGCATGCTCACAACTGTAAACCTACTTTTGTCCACCCCTGTATGTATGTGTACACATCTGTTTATTTGTACATATATTTAAAAGCCACACATTTATCCTGATACCTCCAGCAACCCTGAGCTCCTCACAACTTTTGTTTTCAGTCCTTTCTGCAACACGGAGGTTGCAGCCAACCTAGCACTGCCAACCGTGTTCTCCAGTGGCCGCCTACCGCGCCTGCCCTTGTGTTCTCAGCGATCTGTTGAGGGCACGCTGCCTCTGCCTCAGTGTGCGCAGTGGCGACAGGAGCTTTAGTGCCTGAGAACCCCCGGTGGCTGTTTCCAGCTGGCCCTCGTTAACAGCGCCACAGCAGTGACAATTTCCACTTAAATTTCCACTTAGGGGTGTTAGGATTTCTGGGTTCCTTTGATAAGAGGTTTTCTGAAGGTGACACACATTTGGCTGCTTTGGAGACATGTCCAGACGGGACGTCGTTCTGTGTCCTGAACGTACACTCAAACCAGCTTTGCCTCTGCACAGGCCCCGCTCATTCTGCAGCACCTCGTCTCCATGGGCTTTGAGAGCACTGCCTGGGAATCCAGGGTCTGCAGTACGTTTTATTCCAACGTGATCTCTCAAGAGTGGCGAGAACCTTTGAGCCTGAACTATACTTCTGCCCTCGGGACAGCAGATGCAGTCTTTATGATTTGTAGAGTGTTGGTCTCCCAGCCAGAGGCTCCTCCTCATCGTATGATGGTCAGGCTTGGGAGTCCCTCAGCCCAGAGTGGTGTGCTGACGTTGTCAAGCTCCTCTTATCGCGAGATGTTAACGAGCGAAGATGATTTCCCTATAGCTGGGTTTGTTGTTGTTTTAAAGTCTTACAAAGTGTCACTTCTGAATCTAGGTTTCTTGCCACTGAGCTAGTGTGCATGGTTTTGCAGGGCAAATGCCCAGTGACAGCAGCCACTTCGGCCTGGATTCCAAGGTCTCATGGGGTGGGGGGAGTCTGGGACGGGTGATCAACGGGAAAGGAAACCAGCTGTTCCCGAGCAGCACGCAGCTGTGGCTGCGCAGGGGCTGATGGCAGCTCAGGAGGAGATGACCTCTAGGGAAGAAACCCACGGACGGAGGTGTGCAGCTTTTTGTCTGCGTGCACCTCTAGAAACTTCCATGACTACCACCGTCTTTGGTTTTAGTGCCTAAAAGTTTGTGCACCCTTAATAAGACACAAAACAAAACGAAAAACATGCCTTGCTTGAAATTTCTGAATCCATTGTAATGACTTGTCAAATACTTAAGCATTTCTGGATTGGCAGAGAGAAGCCAGCCAACAGAAGTCGTTTCAAGAAATGTGTGTGCTGCTAAGAGCCAGTGGCTAACTCAAAGATGGGAGGTGGTGGAGTTTCCATTCCTGAAATCAGCAGTTACTTTCTTGGAATGTGTCATTCTGTGCATAGAAGATACATGTGAAGCTAATCATATTCTAATCAGACTTTGTACTTTGAACAGCATTCCCAATTTTATTAGTAAAAATTATATGTAATTTAGGAAATTTGTACTGCTTTGCTTAATACTTGCTTAGTCCAAGTTTAATTTTCTAAAAATAGTTCCCTTGTACATTCTACGAATATCAAAGTCTTTGATGGAAATACCCACTAGTCTTGCAATAGCAGGAAACAGCAATCTGTGCAGAGGCCGATTTTTAAATGATGTTTTAGTTTCAGAGGAAGTTGCAAAGAGTTTGGAAGCATGCAGCGCGCACTGGAGTGCCCATCCTGAAGCTCGGGGGTGAGGTGCGCACCGAGCACCTGGAGCTTGTTGGATCGGGAGCGCCAGCCCCGCCCGCGCTGCCGTAGGTGCAGCAGCAGCGGGAGTCCCTCCCCGACCTCTGACGCTGCTGAGGGACCGCTGGGCAGTCGCGCCCACTGTGGAGTGAGGCTCTGTCAGCATCCTGTGCAACTCCATCAGATTTGTCAAGTAACTTTTCGTTGTGTCCTTTGCTTAATCTTGTCTCAGATCACCGAAACTTTCCCCCCTGCCCTGTTTCGGGTTGTTTTCTGCTACCTTGTCTTCCAGATTGGCTGACTTGACCCTCTGCCTCATCTAAGCTGTGGTTGATTCCCTCTAACGTCTTCTTCATTTCTGACCAGGTTTTTTGTTGTTTGTTCTCTCCGAGTTTACCTGTTTCCCCCTAAGCTCACTGAGAACCCGTACAGCCATGTTTTGACTTTGTGACTCTGTTCTGTCCTTTGGGAGAAGATTCTTTGTCTTCTCATTGTGGCCGACCACCGTGCCTGTTTCTGTGTTAGGTTGATCTGCCATGTCTGCCGGTCTTGACAGAGGAGCCTCTCGCACTGTGTGCCCGCGAGGCCCAGTGGGTTAGTGGCCCTGATCAGCGGAGCCTGGTGCTCCAGAGCACCCCGCCCCTCGTGCAGGTTGTGCGCCCTCCTGTTGCAGCTGAGCCTCGACTGCTGTTGGCATGTTGGTGGGTGGGACCGACCCCCCAGCTGACTGGCTGAGAGACGGCCTTAGCCAGTTGTCACGTGGGAGTCGATCCCGTGAAGCGGAAGTTGCTTTAGCGGGGCTCTGGTTCTAGCCAAGTCCAGCCTTCAGGTGTGTCCTGTGTGCAGCTGCTCAGGTGGTGTTCGGATGCGGTCTGAAGTGCCTGGGAGGGGCTCCAGTGCAGGCCAAGGCCAGCTGTGGTTCACAGGGCACACGGGGACCTGCAGTTGGTTGCACTGGTGCTGGGCTTGGAGGTTCCTGGGAGACGCCATTAGCCGAGGTCAGCTCCACTAGTGTTGGATGTGGGGCCACCTGATGGGATTACTACACTAGTTAGGATGGGTCGCCTTTTGTGCCCGGCTTGGGGTCTAGGGTACAGTGAGGACAGACAGCTGCCCCTTGTTCGGAGTCTGGATAAAGGCCTCAGCACCCATGGAGGAAGGCTGCTTGCGTGGAGAAGCTGCTTGGCTGTGCCACTTTGGTGGGGTCTCTGAAACAGAGGCCCCCGGGGCAGAGTGGAGATTAGTGTTAGGTCAACAGAGAGGTCAGTGGCGCCAGCTCAAGCTCGCCACCGAGAAGAGCAGTGGTGCCGTCCGGCCCTCCAACCTGCGCCCCGAAGGGAATCGGTTCAGTCCCTCCCCGTAGGGCCCTGGAGCGTTGTGAGCTGATGCGGTGGGCTGGGGGTGTCCACTGTCTCACTCCTCTGTGGGGGACCCTTCCACGACCAATACTCCTCACGTGGGTGTGGGACCTTCCCATTCCATGTCTCCCTTCCTCCCACACTCTCATCCTGGGTTCTTTATACCCTTAGTAAGAGGAGGTTTGTTCATTTAGTTTGTGAGTTTTCAGGTGGTGGTTCTATAGTTCAGCTGTAACTTGAACGTGGTTGTGGGAGGAGGCGAGCAGGTTTACCTGCTTCACCATGCTGCACGTCCTTGCCAGCTGTGCCTGCGAGCGGCAGGCCTGGCAGGTGCCGGCTCTGCCCCCCCACCGCGGGCTCACCGCACACAGGCCAGGATGTCTTCTCCGCTGTCGCTTGCCGCAGACACCCAGGTTCCCGGGAGCAGCAATCATTTCCCCTCCAGACGCGGAAGGGCTGACGGAACACTGCAAGGCGGACGCTTTCCTGGTACGAGGTAAATACAAGCCTCTCCTAGTTTGTTTCCCACTTCCTTTTGCATCAGGTCCGAGAAACCTTTCCACCCACTTTTTTTTTTTTAAATAACGTGGACAGTGCTTCCCACCTTAGCAAGTTTTTTTCTCCCCCCATCCAGTGAACTTTACAAGGCGGAAAGCCAGGAACAGATAAACGAGGTCATGGCTGCTTTCTCCCGCCCTAGCTTCACCACCTAGCATGCGGCAACCCTGAAGAAGGGTGTTCCTGTTCCCGTGTTATCAGGGAGCACCAAAAATCTGTTCTTGAGAGGTTCTTAGATACATAAAGTTTAGGGCTCTTTTTATTGCTGATTACAGATTTAAAACTATGTAATGTGCACTTCTTGGCAAGTCATACAAATGATTACTTACACTGCAAATAAAAGCTTGAAACACACGAAAATACAAAGGACAAGAAAACCACAAATTGGCATCAGCCTCAAAACAAAAGGACTTAGTAACAGATAAAACGTCTCCACAGTTAAGTGTCTGTCAAAAATTTTTAAATTATCCAAACAGTGCAAATGCTCAACTCAGTGTCATATACTGAACTATTAATACTTGTCCCTTGAAGCTGCAAACTGGAAAAGTTAACCACTTTTTATGATCACACAAACCACCTAAGTTGCCCAAGGTTTAGAATAAAGCAACATTTAATATTTTTTAAAAGATGGAACTTGGGACACGTTCAAAAAGAAAACTTGCTTTGTTTTTATGCAGCTGTGCTCAGAAGTCTACCAGCTTTCCTCAGAAACCATCCTGGGCCTTCTCAGCCAGGTCGCAGATCAAAGCAGCGTCACACTGGCCGCCTGCAGGTACCCCTGGAGGTACTGGAGCGCTTCTGCATTGAGGCTGGTGCTCACCATCGAGGGGACCTGCGAGAGACGGAAGCACACAGACCCGATCTCCACCGGAACACCACCTCCGCTCCGGGACGGGCAGGCCCGCACCCGTTACCGTTATGGGACTTCCCACGTAACCCAACTACTTTTATGCCTTCAAAAATGAATAGGTTTAAAAAGCGGACCCATAAGGAATTACTGCTGTTCACCATGGCAGAGGCGGTGTGGTTATGATGTTTAAAAAAAGCCCTTATGTGATGCGTAATGAAGTACACTGGGGTGAAATGACATGCTGCCCAAAGCTTGCTCAAAAACGGGAGCGCATGAAACAAGACGGGCAGACAATGGTTACTATCGAGGGTTAGCACGTGAGGGTGCAGTGTGCTGGTTCTATGTATTTGTGAAGTTTTCCATAATAAAACATTGAAAAATATAAATTTATCTTAAGACTCTCAAAAGCGATGGCTAATGGAACAATCACACAGCCATTACTAGGTCTACTCTATATTCCATTATTTAATTTGACTATGCCTCCATTAACAAAAACAAATAAATACCTGTATTTTAATATTAGAAGGATTGTTTCAGTCTGGGGAAAAAATACATTTCTAGTCAAAGGGCTTTATCCCTGATTTACTCCTAAAATCATCCCCTTAAAATACTCTCTCAGCCCATCATTTTGGCTAAAGAAAAAGAGGCCCTGAGTACCGCTCCACGGGGTGTTGTCCGCTTTGCTGGGCAACGAGAACGGGCACCAGCACGACCACTGCCCGCCCCCCGCCCCGTGAAGGCCTTCGACAGCGAAGACACTCACCCTTCCCGGACACGCGGTGGACAGTTTGTGCAGTGACTGCGCCAAGTGAATCTTGGGGTTGGACACCATCGGACCTACAGGATCGTGCTCCTTCTTCCCGGCAAATGCCAACTGTGAGAAGGCGGTCTGGTACCCTGGTGTATCTTCTATGTCAATAAAATGTTCTTCGTCAGGAATGGAATCATCTTCGGGTAACTCAAAAAGGCCAATCAGAGACTGCAGTAAAGGGGTCCTGGATTAGAAGGAAGCAGAACAAAACAGCAATTCCTTAGCAACACAAATTACAGACTCACAGTCTCAGCGTAGCCAGGGACCACCGAAACTAAGATGGCATCAGTGCGTATGGCCATCCACAAACAGTTCTCAATTCTTTCGGCGGCAGCGCCCCCATTTCCCTTTGGTACATGGCCCCACCCCAGAGCGCTCAAGCTGGCCGTGTGACCCAGGCCTGGCTAGCCAGAAGGCTCTGTGACTCAAGCCAAGTGAAGGGTCCGAGCTAGAAGCCAGAAGGACGCCTCGCGCTGTCAGATTGCCGCGTGGAAGGGCTGCTTGAGCGGAAGCAGAAGGAAGGAGAGGCAGGGGGTCGGGGAAGCTAGGTCCGCCGGACGCCGAGCGCGGGCACGGAAGGTCCTCTGTCAGCCCGTTCACCACCTCTCAAGACCGAAGCCAGTTTACTCGGGCACCTGTTATAAAACTGTCTTAGAAATCATCACGGCCAGGGACTTTTACCAGACTCTCATGGGGTTCATGAATTCCTTCTCCCGCTCCCCAAAAAGTTAATCAGGGAACAAGATCATCGTAGGCCCAGAAGGACCCACAGGTCGTGTCCTGGACCTGACGGCTGCCCGTGGAGGAGCGGGACCCAGAACCCAGTTCTCTCGACCCTTGAGAGAGTGAGCGTGGTCGATTTTGCAGTCACCGTGAAAGGAAGCTGTCATTTCTAAGACTTTCAGAATGGAGTACTTGCCATAGTTTGGTATACTCAGTGTCCATCATCGGGGGACATTCTGTTAGTAATTTGGTTATGCCAACCGCACAAATCTTTTTCTCTACGTTTCCAGACACTTTTTGAATTTCAGGAATAATGATTTTTTCCAAAACCATTCCAAACATTCTGTTAAAACAAAATAAACCCAGTCAACATTAAATTAGACTACCTATAATTGTTAAACACTTATTAGATGTTTCTTATGCTCACTGACTCCTTACGAATATAAAATACAAAGAACAAGGCGGCACTGATGGGAGAGGCTTGGAGACGGCGAAGCATCAAACCTCTGCCCTGAGGCCGTCACCATCATCTGCTGTGAATGCTGAAGCCTACGTTCAATCTCTACAGCCGTTCACTGGTTGGTCTTTTTTAAAAAATAACTTTTAAGAAGTCTAAAAAATTAGAAATTAGGAAAAAGGATTAAGCAACATCAAAAAGAAAAATCGGCCAGGGCACATGCCTGGGTTGCAGGCCATAACCCCCAGCAACCGCACATTGATGTTTCTCTCTCTCTCCCCTCCTCCCTTCCCTCTCTAAAAAATAAATAAATAAAATATTAAAAAAAAAATAAAAAGAAAAACGAATCACTCACCACCTGGCAATAATTAGTCTTAACATTTCTGGATAATAAACTTCCCGACTTTCTATGCCTGCATACCTGTGCCTGTAAATGTTAACGGCTCCAGTAAAAAGATGACTTAGCCAATCACTCTGCGCTGTTGCACACACGTAGGATGCACACGTGTCAGATTATACAAGTTAATGAACCCTTTGATGTGGAAACAGTGAGCACCAGAGTACGGACATTTACTGCTCTCCAGAAAGAGCACTGCCAGCTAAACACCCCCTAGCACCACGTGAACTGCTGGCTCCCTCGCAGCCCTTTATCGCTAGAGCACCTATTTTCTGATACCGCTCCTCAGGTTAATTTTCAGTACATTTTACTGATTATGCCATTACAGCTGTTCCATTTTTTCCTTCCCTGTATCCCGCTCTTCCCTACATCTCCCCTCCTTCCAGCACGCCCCCCTTAGATCGTGTCCATGGGTCGTACATATACGTTCTTTGGCTTCTCCATTTCCTATACTGTTCTTAACTTCCGTCTGTTTTCTACCTACCAGTTCCGCTTCTTATTCCCTGTGCCTCCATTCCTCCCCCGCCCCGCTGGTAACATCCATGTGACCTCCACTTCTGTCATTGTTTCTGTTCTAGTGGTTTGCTTAGTTTCTTGTGTTTCCTGTTCAGTGGTTGATAGTTGTTGAGTTTGTTGTCATTTTACTGTTTATAGTTTTGATCTTCTTTTTCTTAGATTAAGTTTTTTCTTAGATAAGTTTTATATTTATTCAATCTGGAATTTTTTTGATACACTATAAAGAGATCTAACATGAGTTTTTTCTCCATCCTCTATCATTTCTTTGTATCCTTCCCTTCCCTACTAAGTGGGGAATGGCACTCAGCTACATTCTTTGCATACACGCTTAGCAGTCTCATTTCTCATTTGAAAAATCACGCTATTAGCAAAGGCAGGCTCCCGGAGACAACGCCGACCGCCTAATACCGCGCAGGACGCTGGCTGGAGGGCGCAGAGTGGGGAGTCGCCCTGGGCATCAGAGGAACGTTCACAGGCATTTCCCCCTTTAGGACAACGTCAAGAATATTTTGAAAACCACAAATACTATGCTGTCACTGCACCAATAACTATGAAGTCATGTATAAAATAGACATTGGTTTATGCTAAAGTCCAATTTTTCACGTTTAAAAAGAAAACATAGCCCTGGCTGGTGTGGCTCAGTGGACTGAGTGCCAGCCTGTGAACCAAACAGTTGCTGGCCAGGTCCCCAGTGGGGGGCACATGAGAGGCACCCACACATTAATGTTTCTCTCCCTTTCTCCCCCCCTTCCCCCTCTCTAAAAATAAATTTACAAACCTTAATATTTATTATATTAAAAAACAAACTTACTTTGGTTGTATACCATCGAATATTTCTTGTAGTGCCAGTGCCCCATATTTTATGCAATACAAATTAATGAAGACTAAGAAACCTGTTGAGAGAAGATGCAGATTATCAACACAGAGGACTCACTGCACTGAGCAGGCGATGCAGCGGGAGCCTGCCTGCCAGACGGCTCAGCATCAGCACCTGCCTTTTGTACGTTAGTTAACATACAGCTTTCTGCCTTTACAGCACAAGCATAAACAGTCTACATGCAGTCTCTGACTTATATTTCTTTGTTATGTTTCTGTTAAACATAAACTAACCTTTGGAACACAATATACTTGAAACTGATTTAGTGTTTGAGGAATACAAACAATACAAACATCTTAATGTATTTTATAGATAACACTTATAACTGGTAAAAGGTTTATTAGATGTATCCATAATGCCTAGGGGTTTTAGCTACTTTCCTTCATTATTTCTGCAGAAGCACCCAAATGATTTTACTTACTTTTGATAAACTTTGTTGTTTTGGAATTCTGAAGTCTTTGGAATAGTAGAATGAAGATTTGCTTCCTGTACTGGTCAACGGATTCACTACAGAATTGAATAAAAGCAGTAACACAAATTCAGCACGTTTCCTGAGCCCCCAGCAGAGCCCCTGACGAAAGCACCGCGAGGCTACGTAGGCATACTCACGGAGGCATGTGCTCTATGATGCTGTTCAGGAGGTAAAAACCTTGGTGGTCATTGGCTTTGGATGCAATGAGCTTCTGGAAAACACCTAACAACCCAGGCTACAACAAAACAGATCAAATAACAACCCGTTAAAAAGGCAAGGATTAATTGTACCAAAAGTTAGAAAGGTGACATAACCTGGAAGAGTGCATGCTGTAATGATCTAATTAACAATTCCTGAAGTATAGAGAAAAATAATGCCACCACAACGAGCCCTTGAGAGTTCTTGAAGTTAACTGTTGGGCTCTTATTTTTTTTGTTTTCCCTCATGGAGATAATTAAGGTTAGATACCTAATTCTAGTAAGATATACATTAACATTTCCTACTAATTACTTCCCTTTTTACTACATTTTAATAAAGAATTTTTTAAAATCTGCCATCCTTAGTTCCTGTCAGCCACCGTAGGAAACTACCGTCCCGTCCAAGCAAGCCCGACTCACGATCTTGTCGGCGGCGGAGCTGGCTATGGTGCTCGAGCCGCGCTCCAGGAAGGCCTGCAGCAGCCTCACCAGCGCAGGGATGTTTCCTGTTCTCTCCCAGAGCACGGGCTGGAGGAGGTGCGGGAATAAGGCCATGTAGGAAGACGGGATGTCATTTTTGTGTGTCTCCAGAAGCAGAGACATCACTTGAAAGACGTACGGAATGAACTCTGTTGAGGAAGTGAAACGGCTGTCAGCCCGAGAAGCAACGGCTCTGCCACCAAGGTCTGTATCTGTTACGGAGGCTACAGTTTACACCCACTTCAATGGCTTTATCCAGTAAGGGGAAAACAACCCCGTTTAACTTACCTTGTACGTCGTTCTGTAAAATGTCAGTAAACACCAGAAACAACGCCTCTTCGAAGTTCACAACAGCAGCAGGGTTGGCTTTGCAAGTTATTCTTATAGATAAACATATCGCTTCAAACATGTAGTGATTAAAGTGAGGTTTGCTTGGGTTCTGAAAATTAAAAAAAAAAAAAAAGGCATATTATTCTAATAACCCAAGTGACCGTATTCACGGTCACTTGAATAAAACACCTAACCCTTCTAAAACATTAAAAAAGAGGTCTTCTTTTTAAAAGTCAGAATTAAGACCACCAATGACAATAAAAGCCTACATGTTGAAGTTTTACATTGACTGTAAAATTCAGAAAATAAAGCAATACTTGTTAATACCTATTTGGATTTTTTCTTTTAATGAGCAAAAGTGTACTTGAGCGTCCCAGGGAGGTGACGGCATGAGCCCCGGCTGCCCAGCTGTGAGGGCCTGGTCTCGAACCCACGGGCTCTTGTGCCGTCACTGTCAGCAGCGGAAACGCGCAGGGACACACGCCCCGGCCCTGCCACTAGCCCTGGGCGGGACCCTGGGTAAACCCTAACTTCTGCGGGCTTCGCGGCCCTGTCTGCAGAGTGGTGGCCCTGGCGGCCCTCTCCCTGGAAGGCTGCTCCGTGGGGCCGAGGAGAGGGACAGACCGGGACGGTGAGGGATGGTCCCCTGCTTCTCTTCTCTCTCGCTCTCCTGAGACCCTGACCGAACCTCAGTGGAAAAATAATCACTGTTCTCCAAAGTGCCTGTGATACTTCCTATGAATTTATCTCCTTTTCATAGTTATTAGGAATAAGAATCTAAAGAGAAATTTTGTCAGCCTTAAACTGATTTTTTTATTATCTAAAACTTAAGAATGTTTAAATATGAATCAAAATACGTGTTCAACTCCTGATCAAAAGAGAAGTGAACAGCCTCTTTTGTGTCCACTGGGTACAAAGCCTACTTTCCTAAGATCATTTCATATTACCTGCACTTTCTCAATCTCCTTCAATGAACATGTTACTTGAAACTGAGGGTAACGACGTTTTAGTGGTGCCGAGCCTATACCTTTTAAAGGCGAGTGCTGCCATGCCTCCAGTCCAACGCCATCCCCACGTTTTCAGAAATGTACACGAACGGTAGGGTTAAGAAGACTCCAAAGGCCTTTTTCCTAGGTCTGACCTACTGCAGGGAGTCCTGACACGCAGTTTAGAGCGTAAATTAAAAAGCAGCGGTACTTTCGAAAGTGGCTCTGTTACCTTACTGACAGCTAACAGCTTCTGTGTGAGCTGAGTGATGAGAGTAGGGATGTAGGGGATTATGGCTTCTTGCAGGAGGGAAAAGCTTCTCATGATAGCTGTAAAATACAAAAACAGCAAAAACAAATAGTTTAGTTAAAATTCAGAACAAAACAATGACTGGGGGTAAAAAGTCCACTGATTCATCAACTGAAAATGTTCAGACCCTTACTCCCAGGGAGCTCCCTACATTTAAAATCTAAATTTCCCTTCTTTTAAAAACTAGGCCAAGGCCTGACAACAAAAGTTAGCTGGGAAATACTATTTCCAGAGGGCACAGAGCTTAAAGAATTAAAAAGGGAGACCAAGAAAATGAAGCGACTAAGGAGGCAGGGAAGTACTGGCACCGTTTTGCGTCCTTTTCACGAGCCGCCACGGCAGAGGGTGTTCGGTCCTAGCCTATGGGAGTGCGACGACCGCGGCCCTCTGGGAACGGAAGGAGAAGGATACGTGCCTCCCTGCCAACCCCCCCCCCCCCCCGCTTTTTTCTCAAAAGAAATTAAGAGCAGAAGAGAAGTCCAGAAATACGTATAAAGCTATGGAGGGCCCACACCGCAAAAATAATGCTCATTAAAAAATGCCCACAAACATGTGGCATGGGAGATAAATACATTAAGCTAAAAATGTATGATAGCCATTTCTGCACGAACAGAATAGATGTTCACTGAGTAGAGCGCCTACTGTATGCCAGACACACAGAACAGATGGAACGTTATCCTCTCTGGTCTCCTAACCTTTGCAATGGTGTTTCCTCTCTCTGAGCCAAAGCCTCACACTTCAACTGTCTAACTGCTGCCTAGCCCTCACCTAAGCCGAGACACCACTTCCTAGAGAGAGCCTGTCCCTGAGCCAGGTTAAGAAGGTTAGTGGGTGGATCGGGGTCCCTCCTCTGGGCTGACACACAACCTTTCATTCACTCCTCTAAGAGTATTTACCGAGAAGGTGTTATACCCTGGGTGTTCTTGTATACCCTACGGACACAGCAACAGAGACCAAGGACCAGTTAGCTGCCTCACAGAAATGGACATTAAACCCCAGTCACTGCACATCACTGCTGGGAGAAGTACAGTGCTGAAAACACACACTCTCACACACACCTAAACACATGCACGTACCCCCCCCCCCAGGGGTCCTGACCCAGAACAGACATCCGTTTCTTTGAAGTGCACTGCCTATGACTCCAACACTGCGCTAGTCTCCTGGGATGCGGCAGGGAAGGTGACTGTGACGCGCCCTGAAATCTGAGCTGTCACTGCGTCTCTGCAGCCAGGGTCTGTGTGGGGTCTATCAGGTGCGCCCGGGTCTCCCACCAAGAACTAGCGTGGCAGGCCACCACTGAGTGTTGTCTGACCTAACCTTTGCCCTCGACAAATTCAATCTAGGAAAGGAAAAAAGGAGCTTGCTACTTTTTCTTTAATGAGAGCTCTCTAGCAAATTAGGTAAAGTCTTTTCCTGAAAACACCACAAAGAGAACAACACTCTTCACTTAAAGGTATCTAGTCGCGGCGAGTTCTCAGGCAGCGGCACACGCTCAGTGTTGGCCCTTGCAGTCAGAGAGGAGACGCTTGCGGTCTGTGCACACCGGGGAGCGGCCTACCTTTCATAATATATTCATTTTCTGAAGAGCCAGGAAGTGTGAGAGCTTTGAAAAGGTTTGTTAGCAGAATCTCAACAAACGGTGCGATTTCTGCAGCTGTAAAGCTATAGATGAAAAAACAGCTTTCAGTCACTGCCAACCCTTGAGCTTGTCACTTTGGGTTACCCTTGGCAACTACTAAATCACA
This sequence comes from Phyllostomus discolor, assembly GCF_004126475.2. Taxonomy (NCBI): domain Eukaryota; kingdom Metazoa; phylum Chordata; class Mammalia; order Chiroptera; family Phyllostomidae; genus Phyllostomus; species Phyllostomus discolor. The sequence continues at coordinate 96,997,089 of NC_040911.2, read as the reverse complement.
CTTCTTGGCATAAAAGTGAGCCATCTCCCACCACTGACGATTGACAGCTCAGGAAAATAATTTTTTCTATGAGCTCATGTTAATTCCTAAGAAGACACATCTAAGACCAATCATAATTAAACAAACCAAAACCTGAGCAAACCCAACATCACCTAAAGCTGTTAAGGTCATTCTTGGTTCATATCACCATTGAGACCAAAACTCAAAACTCTCAGGGGGCTCAGTCACCTAATCTTCCTGGAGGTGGAGCAGGTTTAGAGCTGTTTTTTTTGTTTGTTTTGTTTTCTTTTTGCATAAATTCTGGTCCTGAAGACAGATACTGGCTTGACTCACCTCAAAGAATGTCCTTTCAACCCTTAATTGGCCTCTGGGAATATCTGCACTTCAAGTTCTGGATGAAGAGAACCTAGAATTGTTTTCCATCTCCTACCCAAAGCTCAGTTTCAAGAAATACCACTGTTGAAGGATGGCCTGAAAGACACGCAGACCGCCCATTCCTCTACAGCCTGGCCTGCAGCAGGCCAGACAAGCAACTGTTTGGGGCCCTAGCGTGTCCTAGCGCAGCACTGATTCGAACCCGCCGGAGGAGTAACTCCGCACCTGCGGCCGAGAACACAGCTGCTGCTCAGTTAACCGTTTCGACTTTAATCCCACGGAGATCGTGAGCATTTTAACTTGCCAAGTTTCTCTTTGCCTGGGTTGCTGCTAGGAGACTCCACATAAAATTCAAGAGTTTCTTTAACTACTGTACAGGATCCTGACATACATTTCAGTTTATTATATGAAACGCACCCCAGTTATTTTCCTTTGCTCGCATTTCCTCTACTTAATTATTATAATGTGTCTATTTTGGCACGCTGCCTCAAGTCCTCTCAGACTGAGACGGTATGTATAAATGAGTAAAAAGTACACATTAATTTTTCTAACTACTAATGACATTATGAATACATTCAGAGACATCTCTGACCAGTACGGAATACCCACCCCAAGATGAAAAAACGAAACTCCACAGAAGCCGATACTTACAGGGCGGCGTGGTTAGGCCCCCTCATAGTGAACAGCCTCTCCAGAGCGTGCGCTGCGTAAGTGTGAACAACAATACTTTCAGCCTGAAGGTGATTTATCAAGAGAGGAACGGAGACTAAAAGCTGCTCTTTCGGTACCTGAAAAACACAATAATACACACACGCTGTCAACTCAGTGATGCCATCTAAAAGACAGCAGGAAGAAAAGGGCTTGCTGATTCTAAAAAGTGTTCTTTCAGCTGTTGCAATGGGAAATGATGTGGTTGAAAAACCTAAACTTCTACCCAACACAGTGGTTCAGTTCACATTCCCGTTTCCAATCCTCCTCCTCTGAGCATAAGCAGCACGAGGAGGATAAAACCTTGCATACCACAGAGAAACATCACGGAGAAGCAGACTCAGATTTCATCAATTTTTAACAACTACACTTTTCTCCAGCAGGCATTTTGTGGAAGAGTTATTCAAGCCGTGTGCCTCCTTTTCTCTTCTATAAAGAGGGAGGAGGAGGACAAAAATAGGAATACTAATCCAATAAAAGTCTCTTAACATTTTTTAGACAATCCATTAGTCTTTAAAATAGAACAACTTCACAAGGTTGCAGGTAACCTTGGTAAATACTTGCCAAAGACACAAAAAAAGTATAAATCAAGAAGTTAAAGAATCCCCCACAGGGAGTGAACTGTGGCACCTTCTCATGATGGAAGAGTACACAGCTGTTGAAAACGAACTCTAACACCTCTACCGAGTAGCTCTCTAAAACAACGCTAAGCACACAAATAACAAGATGTGTGGACCAACAACTGTAGCATGACATCAGTTATATACATAAAAAATGTAAACCTATGAGGAATGACAGATTTTTTGTGGAAACAAATGTGCACAGTAAGACCAGACGAACACTTGTAAGAATGGGCACAAGACACACTGAACTCATCACCCCTCTGGGGGGAGAGACTAGAGTGGGGACGGGGAGGGCGCGCCCGGCCGCCTCCACCGGGCACCGTGCACGCACACTGAAGCGCCGCCGGCGCATGTGCTCGCTACGTCACCGTCGTGCAGGGCAGGCGTACTGTGAGCGTGCAGAACAGTCTGTTCTCGTATTCTTATTGATAGTTACCATGTTATATGCCACATGAATAAATGTAAACCTACTTTTGCCCCACACTTATTATTTTCTACTCTTGCTTGTGTATTTAAAGAATTTGCCGGATAGCTGAATTGTAATTTGGCAGAAGTGCTGGACGAGAAAGATGGCTTTACGTGTCATGTTTTTTGCCTCACTAAAATTACAGCGACATAAAGTGTTAATAATCAGAAGGATCATATAGCCCAATAGCCAGCCCCCCCGCCAAAACCAATCCAATTAAAAAATGGGCAGAGGATCTGAATAGACTTTTCCCCAATAAGACATACAGGCAACCAGCAGGGACATGGAAGTGCTCAAAATCACCAGTCAGGGAAATGCAAACCCAAACCACAATGAGATATTATCAAAACGACAAATAGTAACATGTTGTTCAAGGGTCACCTTATTTATATACAAACATCGAATCATTATATTGTATACCTAAAACTAATACAGCCCTGGCCAGGTAGCCCAGTTGGTTAGACAGAAGTCCAACATGCCAAGGTTGCAGGTTTGATCCCCGGTCAGGGCACACGCAAGCAACCGATGAGTGCCTAAGTAAGTGGGACAATAAATTGATGTTTCTCTCAAAATCAATTAAAAAAACCCCCCTCATGATGTGATATACACACACCCATATATCAATAAAATATAACTCAATTACATTTCAATGAAAAAATAAGAGAGACGAGGAACTGGGACCCACAGAGGGAACAGTAGATATGGGAGTTCCCCCCACCACCCCCGGCCCCGGAGGGCTGTCGGCCCACTGACAGGCTTGCGTGGTGGAATTCCTCTCTCACTGCTTCCGTCCTCGGACCCAGAGAGCTCCGGATGAGCTGGGGCCTGGGTGGGATGGACTTAAATGGGGAATGATAATGTTTTATAAAGGGGATTTACGGTTGGATCACTAAATACTTCAGGATCCACAAATTCTTAATCAGAGTCCAAATTGTTTGGAAAATATACAATCAATGAAAAATATTAAGACTATTTTGTTGTTGAATTTGAGCACGTTCAGGGAGCTGCTCTGCTGAAGTTGCACAGGGGGGGTGAGGAAAACAACGAGCCAGTGACTTGAGGGGTGACCCAGCACCTCTGTACTTGTTGGACTGCCTTTTAACTTTTATTGGTTACGACAAAGAAAACTGATCATGTCTAAAAATATATAAATAGAAACTACATCAATACTTTGTCAGTTATGATAAAAGCACCCTACTACACTTGCACCCTACTACACTTGAGTTGCATGAAATAAAAAATGTTTATTTTTTAAAAATAAGAAAAATACATCTTTTAAAAATTAAGACCAACAATCATAAATATGGGCGAAAGTATGACTAAATAGTTCACAGAAAATAAACTTTTAAAGAAATGCAACATGATACAGTGGAACCCCTGCGGAGGCAACCTTGGCAACGTCCTGCAGAACCACAGCGTGCGCTCACCCTCTGACCCAGCCGTCCCACTTCTGGGGATCTGCCACGAAGTTGCGAAGGCATAAGCGCTAAGTGACATATACACACAAGGCTATTAAAAGTATTGTTTAGAATAACTGGTATTATTTAAGATAGCAAAAGGCACAAAACACCCAGGTTATTTATCTATGAGGGGACTGGTTGAGTAAACCATGGGTAAGCTCCCCAATGGAGTACTATGGCTATTTTTTAAAAATGAGGAAAATCTATAAATACTTATAGAGAATGACATCCAGGATCTATTAAGTGAAAAAAGCAAGGTGGAAAACTATTTTTAGTATACTGTCTTCTGCATAAAAGGAGGAGAAATATAAACATATATAGAATAGGTATTAGGTTATATTTTCAAAATAAATAAAGGGAAACAAACCAAAACACGGTTAAAAAAAAAAAGTCACCTTTAGGAAGAGGGAGGGAAGGGGGCGGAAGCTGCCCCTCCCTGAGCACGCCCCACACCCGAGGCACGGACACCGCCCATCTCATGCCCACTGCCCAAATAACACACACACACGCACACACACACAAATGAACCTATTTATCAAATTTGTGGCAAAAAAGCACAAATAATTTCAAGTTGCTTTAAACATTTTTTTTTACTGTAAAGATATAAAAACCACAAAGAGATGAAAATGAATTCAGCAGTATTACTTTAGTAGTAATAATGCTGGCATTGTTACTTCCTCATTCTCTCCTGTGACAGGAGCCTAGAACCCATGACAATTCATTGGCAGTATCCCCAGCTCTTAGACTATGCTCTTTAAACAACATTCCCACCTTTAAGAGGTGGCCGATCGAGGTCGGGAGCAGGAAGTGTATGGAAGGCAGTTATAGGCTTAGTGCCGAGTGTATGTCAAGTGGGCACAGGGATCTGCATAAGGGGGCCTCACTGGCCAAAGATGGAACTTGAGCATCAAAAATACCCCCACTGTCAGCGTTTGAAGTTGGTAAGGCACTGTCTCATAACTCTAAAAATTTATAAAGAAGGAAAACCCACAAACATTTATCCCACTTTTCCCAAACAAATTGATAATTAAAATACCTACGAGACCGTGGTGGTTGCTGCACACAAGAACGAATGTATCAAAAACCATGTAAGTGCACATATTAAAACGGTGAATTTCATATTAGGTGAAGAGTAGCTCCAGAAATAAGTCAACGACGGAAAACTCCTCTTCACCCGAACCCACGGACCACCCTTGCCCTCACTAAGTGGACAACCAGACTCGGTACCCGTCCTAATAAAACGGAACAAGGTGGAACTGTAACAAATTCTTGCCTCCCTCCCAAAGGATTAAGTGGCATGTAACACATAAATGAGCAGCTACTTACTTGATTCCTAAAAATCATAATGTATTTGATGCCATCAGCTTTAAGAACAGGAAATTCATTCACTATTAAAAAAAATAAGTCACAGTTATTTAAGTGCTAAGGGCTATTACTCTAAAATTGGTGACATTATTAGATGTTTAAAAAATAACTTTGGTAACCGAAATGTCAAGTAATTGAAGCTTAGTTAATTATATAATAATCTACTAGGTAGCTATTAATTCTGGTAAGATTACAAATAATTTCATTCCCCCCTCGCCTTTAAGATTCATTACAAATGAACATGTATTACTTAAAATAACTGAATAAAAATGTTTTGGACCATGACTAATAACTCTATCATCTTCTTCTCCAAACTGAAGCCACTGTAAATCAAGAGTATGTCTCTCTGGCTGCGATTTGCTTTACGCTGCTCTAGTGATGGGAAAATAAATCCGTGAAAAGGACAGAATATTAGCCAGCTGTTAAAAATTCTTGCAGCTGGACAATATTAACATGGAAATTCATTACAATACTCTCCCTACCTTTTAATAGACTTAAATTTTCCATACAAAAGGTTAAAAAAAAAAGGAACTATCTATGTACCCTGGTCAATATTGTTTCATCAGAGTAGTAAATTATCCCCACTATTCATCAGTTTCAAGTCCTTTAAATTTACTTCAGTTTTAACAGCTTATTTTTTCAAATGAGAAGGAAAAGAAAACCAAAGTATAATTCCTAGACTCCAATGCCAAGATAACAAAAAGCTGAGTTGCAATTTAGTCGTACTTGTTCCCATTTTCCTTTCTATGTAAGGCAACATTTTCTTTATTAAAAGTTAATTTCACTTGGGCAAAATTTGGAGGAACCAGTAGAGATTTTATTCAGTAAAAGAAATACCTCCAAGATGCACAGGAGCGACAGTCTGAGCATTACAGTGATGTGCAGCCCGTCGTGACTTTTGCCATAATGTTACTTATTTTAAAACAACATTGCAAATGTTATTTTACGGCAGGTACAGTGTTGTAAGTCGTACAAATAATTTCACACAAAACTCACCGTTGGCTGACTTTAAATCAGGGAGAATGTGATTGACAAAGAACTCAGTCAGGTTTACAAGTTCGTTTGCTTGTGTAATTCCATGCTGAAAAACAAATTTACAGAGCAAAACAACATGAAATACCTGTACATATCCACCACACTGGAAATTTAGGTAACTTTAGAAAACCAGGTTAAAAATAGAGAAGAACACTTCAAAACACAAACTGCTTCAATATAAACCAAGACTGTTTTAATAGGCAATAAAGAAAGTTCCCAAATTGGCAAACCCTGAGTCTAAGGGAACAGGTGTGGCATCTGTCAATGTTTTGGTCTATAAGAAACTGAAGTGTTTAATTCATCAACATAAAGTCATCTTCGGAGACTATGAATTCTAATCCAAACTAACAGGTTACACCTAGTAGGACAGACTTGACTTCTGTGGTTACTGACAAGTCTGTTTTGGAAATAAAACTATATTGAAAAGACTCACCTTCTGTGTTTGGGCTTTTGATGCCAAAGACGTCACTAGATAAATGGCTGCATCCTTATGTTTCCAGTTGACAGATGGATTTTTTGCATATTCCTGCAGCATGGAATTTACATAACCAGAGAAGATTCCTGTCACGGGCCCCTCAAAAAACTTGCATAATCCTCGTACTAGATCACAAGCAGCCCTGCGCCTAGTATCAATATCTATAAAACCAAAGGGAAGCATATCTTGAGAAAAACAAGCGCCAAACAACTGATCGAGTTTACAAGAAAACCACTGTCTGAAAGCTACTAGGAAAATAATGAAAAAAAATTTTTTCTCACAAGAAACACAAAATGAGTGAAAATTAAAGAGGTCACAGCAGTATGAAAACACGAATGCGTACATTAAAAAAAGAAATGAAGACAAACGATTCACCTGATATAGCCCATCTAAGTAAGAGCTGACTTTTAAGGTGTGGAAGTTGAAGCAAATAGTTCCCCAACAAAGCTAGTTGAAATAGCACACTATTCTTACCTCCCCTTCGTCCCCATATTTACTAGAAAAAGAGCACGTTTAAAACTGGCTTGCTAAGACTAACAGTTAAAAACTGAAATACAGCCCTGGCTGGTGTGGCTCAGTGGACTGAGCACTAGCCTGTCACAGTGCATGCCTGGGTTGTGAGCTGGGTCCCCAGTATGAGAGGCAAACACACATTGATGTTTCTTTCTTCCTCCCACCCTCCCCCCCTCTAAAAATAAATTTTAAAAACCTTAAAAAAAATCCTTACCAGATCCTTCCAAATCTCTTCTTATGTACTCTTCAGAATTATCTTCAAACGCTTCCTCATCAGCAGCTACAAAGAGAGGTGACATTTCAGATAATGACACGACAATCATTGTACTTTGCAGCTGAGTATGTAGAACAGTGTGTAGAACTGACATATTTTACAGCGAAGTATTGTTTCCCAACACATGACTGCTTCACACATGATTACTCATTACTTAGAGCAGCAAACGCTGCCCTGAAAGGTTAGGAAACAGGTAATTCGCACAGCTGTGACACTGGCTCATGTGCTCCAACGTGACAATGCCCCCACAGTTGGACTTGACCACCAACTTTGGAAAGGGAGTGCTGGCCCGCCCCACCAGTAGCTCAGCTGGTTAGTGTCGTCCCTGTGCGCCCCAGCCGCAGGTTCGGTCTCCAGTCAGGGCACACAGTACAAAAAGCAACCTCAATGAAGGCGCAAATAAGTCGAACAACAAAACTGTTGTTTCCTTTTCTCCCCTCTCTCCCCTCCTTCCTCTCTTTCTCTAAAATCAATCAATTAAAAAAGTATTTTTAAAAAAGTGAGTGTTGGGAACCAATCTAGGGATGCCACTTTTTATTTTGCCAGGTAAGGACATTAAAAAAAAAACAAGGTAACAACTACAATTACCATTGTTTACAAAAATCATTTCAACATCAAAAAAAGTAGGACAGGCAATATCAGAATAAAGATCTGTCCTTCGAATGTAGTTTTATGAAAACACAAAAGGAAATAAAGCCTCACATTATATTGTTCTTTATTTCCTCATTTTGTTCCAGATAATTTGAGAACCACCGATCTGAGGATTGATTGCTGTGACACAGAACACAATTCCTCCCTCATTTACTACGTGCTCTTCCCAGCTGGAGGGAGCGACGCTCTGCACACAGATACATTCTCTTGGGGCTGTCTTCACCGTAAGCACAAACTAAGTGGGCTTTCACTCTACCTAAAAGTTATTTATCACATCCCATCTCAAGTCCATTGTTGGAAAACAGCTATTTGCCTTGGTGAAATACTAAATCAAACGAAACCAAGTTATTCGGCTATTCCGTAAGTTAAGATACTGGATAGTTTACTTCCTTTTCAATATAACAGGGCTGCAAGTCTTATCAATTTTTCTATGGAAAAACCTCCACAGTACACAACAAAACTCATCACAGCAGTACTTATTTCACAAGTGCTTTTCATACCACATTTCCTGTCTTGGTTTAGAAAGTATAGGCAATATATGATCAACAAAAGTTTTATTCAGTGATAAAAAAATTAGAATGTTACAAAAACCAACAGGGAGAAGACTTACTAAATTTATACTAACATTCCTTTAAAAAACAAAACAAAAACAAGCTTTTGATCTCCCAAAAAAAGCTTTACACTTCGTCGTAATTACCTCTAAATTCCATGTTAGGCACAATAACCTTTTCACAGATACTTGTCAGTGTGTTCTGGTCCTCAAACAGATTCTTATAGTGAGGTCTCTCACAAACTGAAGCCAGAAATTGAATTGCATTACTTACTAACTGGAATAAAACACAAAAAGAAGCATATTTTTAAAAGCAAAACTGAACCATTTATTTCTTGGGGAAGTAGGGAAAGGAATGTCTGAATTATTTGTCTCCGCCATCATCTTACCAAGTCATATTTGACCTCTTGACCTGTTGTAACTAATAAATTCCAGATGGCTGTGACAAAACGAGGCAGGTACCGTTGAAACTCTTCATCGTACTTTTGTGCGTACAGTGCAGCATTATCACAGATCTGGGATTTTAAGAGCTCCAATAAGCCTGCTTCCTCTTCGTCCTCACATAAGAGAAAATAGAAAACTCAAATACACAACTTTAAAAAAATCATTTTTAAAGATTTTATTTATTTACTTTTAGCGCAGGAGAAAGGGAGAGAAACATCAATGTGTGGGTGCCTCTCATGTGCCCCCTACTGGGGACCCAACCTGCAACCCAGGCGTGTGCCCTGTGAACTGGCAACCCTTTGATCCACAGGCCTCGCAGGCCAGCGATCAAGCCATTGAGCCACACCAGCCAGGGCTCAACTTTCATCATGTCCATTATTTCCTATGCTGTGGATGAATTTTAAAAAAGAGACTATTATCACAGAGATCTAAATTTTAAGTCTTCTTAATATCTTCAATGACAAATTATTTTCTATTTCATAAATGTTTACTGCGAATACTCTAAGACCTTACTTTCAATGTAATTAAATAGCATAATATATACACTGTGACCAAAGCCAGAAGCGTAAGTAATTGATTCTGCATACTAGGAATAACCAAATATGAAACATCCCACATAATCAAATATTACTTGCATTCTTGGAATTTTAGCTATTTACAATGCAAAGGTAAATAATTTTTAAGGAACCAGAATACTAAGTGATCTCCAATAACTTTATTTCATTTTCTGAAGTCTAATTAAATATCTTCCAAGATTTTGAGGGTAACCAAATAATTTTTTAATTAAAAAATTGAGATATAATTAATATATAACATTATGTCTCAAATAATTCTTAACTTTAACAAAAGTCTACTTGGGAAAAATTTTAAACAATACTTACATCAGTTTGTAGAAGCTTATTATCTAATGTCAAGAGGGTATGAAAATTGTTCATCCAAGTTTCCATATTATCTTCAAAAAATTCAGGGAGATCCTAAAGAATAAACGCTGACTTGAGTCTTTTAATTAAAGTAAGTATGCTATTTACGTAAGTTTCCCACACACACCAAACACTGTCTACATGCCTACAGATCCAAGTCCACACTCCTTAGCCCGAGCCGACCGTTATCTTTTCTGAGGAGAATTCTCTGCTCTAACCAGGTCTGGCAGCGGAACAAACCACCATGACCTCTGTCTCTGTTTACATGCTTTCAACCATTAACGATGCCATCTACACTTCTTGTACCAATTTAAACCTACTTACCCCTTCAGGGTCAGCTAACACTATATGAAGCCTTTCCTTACAAAACTTGGTGCTTACCAGTATACTCCTTTTCCTTTCTCAACTATTGCATTTAGTGTAAATGACCACCAATTAACTGTCTTACACAATCAATGGCTTCCTATGGGATGGTACTGCCTTCTTTACGAGGTTGATGAGCTCCCCAAAGGTAAGAGTATGCCTTAGGTGTCCCTGACTATGCCTCATTCTACCTAACTTCTAGAAAGCAGAATTCAAAAGAGACTATAAGCAAAAACAGTGGCATCCTTTAATTATGAGTTTCTCAAAGTGCTACCCAGCTGACCACTGACATGGGTATGCTATTTTGGGCTGCTCATCTCCTACCTAATCCTTTTGTGCAATGCTCTTCCAACCACTGTGAGCCATGGTGTGAGGATCAGATCGAGGTACTTGGCTCTGGCTATGAGCAATAAGGCCAGACCCTTCCTCTTGCCATTCAGTATAGTAATCTGTACCAGTAAGATCTCTTGGTTCCTGGAGCCCAGAATCTTAAAGTACTGATTCAAGAACAGAAAGACTGACCAGATGCAACAGAGTGATCAGGCATTTTCTGCTATAAAATTGTGGCTTTGTTTCCTCTGAAAGGACACTGGTTCTTCTACGATCCAAAGTCTGGTTCTTCAGCCTTCTGTCTCCCAGATATGTTTCCATTCAAAGCCTTTTTGTATAAGCTAGCCATAGACCTCTAATCAAATCAGGGCTCCCCCAGTGTTAAGATCCACTTAAATGAACAACAGGGAAGGCCTGAGAGTGTGATCTCTCAGCGTCTTCAATGAAAGAGAAGAGGGCGATTCTCCAAAACAGTGACTGAGGATGTGGGGTTTCCCTAACCTTCTGGTCTACAAGAGAATGCTACTCCCCCCATGAACCAGCTACTAGTGATCTCTAAAAACTACTACAAAGTAGAACACTATCTGATTGGACACAGAATGGGAGGAATCAGACAAAAACAAATTTCTTTCAGAAAAATCTATGCCGGCAAACAAGTCTTTATCAAATGAAAACCTATACATTTGACAACAGAGAGTAATTATCAAAAGTAAGAAAAAAAAAGCTTACCTGAAAGTTTAAACTGTAGAACAGTTTTGAGATCAGGATCAAGGAAGAAAAAAGAATCCTCAGGGCAGAGGCATCATTCGCGTGGGTGTTACAGAGTTCGATGGTGGCCTTGGAAAGAAATTTAGGAACACAGTTTTAGCGTATTGCAGACCTTCATGAAGGCTCTGCACTAGGCTGAGACGACCTACACCTCTTCTCTAAAACCCGACTTTTAAAAATATATTGAAATTTGAAAAATACCTGATTTCATTTTTTAATGTATTTTGATTATGCTATTAGTTGTCCCATTTCCCCTGCAAATTCCCCCCAACCCTGCACACCCTTTCCCAACCATATTTCCCCCCTTTAGTTCATGTCCATGCGCCGTAAGTTCTTTAGCTTCTACATTTCCCACACTATTCTTGCCCTCCCCATCTATTTTCTACCTACCGTCTACGCTACTTATTCTCTGTACCTCCCCCCACCCCCCGCCACTCCCCTGTGGCTAACCCTCCATGTGATCTCCATTTCTGTGGCTGTTCCTGTTCTAGTTGTTTGCGTTAGTTTTTTTTGTTTTAGGTGTGGTTGTCAATAATTGTGAGTTTGCTGTCATTTCACTATACATGTTTTTTATCTTTTTTTCTTAGATAAGTCCCTTTAACATTTTATAAAATAAGGGCTTGGTGATGATGAACTCCTTTAACTTGACCTTATCTGAGAAGCACTTTATCTGCCCTTCCATTCTAAATGAAAGCTTTGCTGGATAGAGCAATCTTGAATGTAGGTCCTTGCCTTTCATGACTTGGAATACTTCTTTTCAGCCCCTTCTTGCCTGTAAGGTCTCTATTGAGAAATCAGCTGAGAGTCTGATGGGAACTCCTTTGTAGGTTACTGTCTCCTTATCTCTTGGCTGCTTCTAGAATTCTCTCCTTCATTTTTACTTTAGCTAATGTAATTATGATGTGCCTTGGTGCGTTCCTTCTTGGGTCCAACTTCTTTGGGACTCTGAGCTTCCTGGACTTCCTGGAAGTCTATTTCCTTTGCCAGAATGGGGAAGTTCTCCTTTATTGTTTGTTCAAATAACTTTTCCACTTGTTGCTCTTCCTTTTCTCGTTCTGGTACCCCTATAATTCGGATGTTGGATCATTTAAAGATGTCCTGGAGGTTCCTAAGCCTCTCCTCATTTTTTTGAACTCTTATTTCTTCATTCTTTTCTGATTGTATGTTTTTTTCTTCCTTCTGGTCCACTCCATTGATGTGAGACCCAGCTTTCATTCCATCACCATTGGTTTCCTGTACATTTTTCTTCATTTCACTTATTGTAGCCTTCATTTTTTCATCTAATTTGCAAACAAAATCAACCAATTCTGTGAGCATCCTGATCACTAGTGTTTTGAACTGCACATCTGATAGGCTGGCTAACTCTCGGTCGCTTAAAATTACTGGTTCTGGGGCTTCCATTTGTTCTTCTGTTTGAGCCATCTTTTTTTTTCTTTGGTCTGGTTGTGCCTGTTACATATATGGGGTGGAGTCTTAGGTGTTCTCCAGGGCTGGGCAACCCAGTCGCTGGGTTGTGATGCTGTGTGTGTGTGTGGAGGGGTGTCCCCCGAGAGGGAACAATGGCACTTGCTCCCAGCCCCATTGGACCTCAGTCCCTTCTGCCACTTCCCCCGAGCAAACTGGGACCCTCTGGTGCCAATTCCCATGTGGGTGGGCTTGTGTACATTCTAGGACCTGTGGGTCTCTCCAACGCACTCTCCTGTGAGGCTGGGAGTCTCTCCCTGCACCTCAACCCCCACAGGTACCCTGAGGCTATTTCCTGGTGCTGGAATGCTGGGATGCTGGGACGGCCTGGTCAGCCAGCTGCCTTGTGCTCAGTGCCTTGCTTCACAATTGACACCTCGCTGGGTCTGCCAGCCACTGTTTGTGTGCCCAGGGTCCGCCAGCTGATGTCTTATGTGCCCGGGATGCCCTATGCCAGTCCCAATGCACTTTGTTCCTCGAACCCTCACTGCCTGGATGCCTGACTCCGCTCCTCCTACCGGTCTGGATGAACATGTCTATTTTAACTCCTTGGTCGTCCAACTGCCATATAGTTCAATTTTCTGTCAGTTCTGGTTGTTATTCTGTTTCTAACAGAAGGCACAGAGAGAGAAGGCACAGTGTCTCCCTATGCCTCCATCTTGGCCGGAAGTCCTGATTTCAGTTTTTAAAGATTTTATTCATTTATAGAGAGATGGGGAGGGAGAGAGAAAGAGAGGGAGAGAAACATCCATGTGTGAGAGATATGCTGACCAGCTGCCTCTTGTGTGTCCCCAACCAGGGACCTGGCCTGCAACCCAGGCATGTGCCCTGACTGGGAATCAAACTGGTGACCTTTCACTTTGCAGGCCAGCATTCAACTCACTAAGCCACACCAGCCAGGGCTTGAGAAATATTTTAAAGTATATATACACACTTTTAATCCTCACCTGAGATACGTTTATTGATTTTGGAGAGGGGGAGGGAGGGGGGAGAGAGAGGGAGGGAAATATCAATGAGAGAGAGAGAGAGAGAGAAACATTGGTCAGCCACCTCCCATGTGCAATGTGCACCTGGCCAGGGATCAGAATCACAGCCTTTTGGTGCACAGGATGACGGTCCAACAAAGCCACCAGCCAAGGCTTAAAGTACATATTTTAAAATTACCTATCATGCACTGCTAAAGACTCCAATGTTAGTATTTTGGACTGGATCCTTCCATTCTTTGTGCATATATAGAAATATGTTACACAAAACTGTCTTTATATGCTCTCATTAAATAATTCTCCTGCCAGCTGGCATTTAGGTTGTTTCTAATTGTTTATTATTCTAATTGTATCAAACAGGCTTACCTAGAAAACTGTGTACACCTCCGATTTTCACAGGTTGACATTCTAGAAGTATATTACCAAAGCATAAGGGTATGCTACGAGCCCAGATTTTGGAAGCCAGAGAGCCCTACATATGACCCAAACTCTGTTACTCACAGTAAGCATTACTTTGAGCAAGTTATTTTACTGAGTCCAGATCTCCTCAACTGTAATATGAGAATAATGCCTGCCCCATAGAGAGAATATGCAAATTAAATGAGAAAAACTATACAAAATGTCCCAGTGCTTGCATATAACTACTCTGTTATGGACACTCAACAAAGTATAACTTCATATATCCTGGAGTTAAGAAAAATGAATATTAAGGTTTTCTTAATGAGATGTCAAACTCCAAAAAGCTGGTACCATTTATAACCAAATGGGCAAGACACCAGAATTTTCATTTCAATGTACTCTGGCTAAGATTTTTATCATTAAAAAAAAAAAAAAAAAAAAAAAGAAATCTTTGCCAATAGGTAGAAAAAAATTGATCACATTTTGTCCAATGTTGTTTTTTAAATAAAAATGCACCATCAGTAAGACACCCTAACCATGAGAAATCTCGTGTATACTCTCCATTTTAGCAAGTTGTGATTATCACACAACTTTCCCTTTCAGAATTAAGAAATAAGCACCTTTTCCAGAGTCAGGAAAGAGGTTTGAGGCCTGTGTGATACTGAACCCTCTTTCCTCATCTGGGGGGGGAGTACCTCCTTCGACCTTACAGGATTCTCACAAAGATGAAGATGTTTAGGGAAGCAGCCTGTTCACCACAAGATGATGTACAAAATATTAAACTACATAAACAGACAACCCAAAATGTGAACCCATTCCATTAAGAGACAAATATGCAAATACTTAAGTGAAATAATATGATGCCTGGGATTTGCTGTTAAATTATTCTTTCAAAATGAAGGGAAGAGAACAAATGTTTTAAAAACCAAAATGTTAGTAACTGTTTCCCTTGTATAATAGATACATGGGAGTTCATTATTTACCACCTGCTCTATTTCTGTGCAGGTTAGACATTTTTCAAAAGAAATGCTGCTCTAAATATTACCTAGAAAATAAGTTTTCAAAGCATTCTCCTAAACAAAATTTATATAAATATTTCAGCAATTTAAAACATTAAGCAATTTAAAATATCACCAAAATATTATTCCATACCTTAAAGAGATTAGTCAAAGGCAAAGCAAAGGCATCCAGAACAAGTTTAATTTCAGTCCATAATTCGTTTGACTTAAATTCATGGCGGTATCTAGAAAATTAAGGCAAAATAAGTAATTTCTAAGTTTTTGTTTACTGACTTTAGTTCTTCAAGGATAGATTAAAGAAAAAACTACAGCTAGGCAGCTTTCTGAAATTCAAAGGAAATTCTTTTAAAAGGAATGAAGCGGTTTAAGGAGACCAGGAGTTTCACAGGTGATAGGGCAATATGAAGTAAACATCCTATTTGAGAACAAACACACACAGTGATGAATGGAGAGGCTTATGCTCTTATTCCAGGGTTACCTACTCAAAGGAGTGACAACAGTCACAAAAATATAACTGTTTACACAAGCAAAAACATTTGAAAAAAGGTTTTAAAAGTATGAATTTATACATCAATACCTTTTAAAAAGAGAATGTGCTGTGCGGAGGACTCCATTAATAACGTGAAAATCACCACTCTGAAAGCGATTCACCATTTCTGTCAACAAGTCAGGCCACTTCTGAGGGAAATCTTCTCTACCAATAATGCTAATGGCATCACTCAACTGAGGGGAGGAAAAATATTAATTAGATGAAGGCTCTACAGACTAGTCTACCTAAAAAGCAGGGCCTTACATTACCTGCTTCTGAATCTGCTCTGGGCTGCTAAGCATCAAATGAACTATGTTGGCTTTAATGGCTACTCGGTCGGCTTCACAAATTTTGTTTGGTTCATCTTCAACCTGAAAGCAAAACATTCATGAGCCAGTAACATAAAATCCATGTCCATGGTCAGATGGGTTTGTGAGTAAAATAGAACCATTTCTAATGTCCTGGTTTTCTAAGAAAAACATTGAAAGGTAAGGCGTTCCCTCTACATGAATGGGTTACAGATTCCTTTAGTGATCTCATGAATGCGTGAACCCTCTGAACAAAACTTGTATATTTCATCCCAAATGCAAATACTTACCATACAAATTAATGAGCCACTGACTACCTGATGTCAATTAAGACTCTCAATTCTATATATAAATTAATCAGACCATGGGGTTAAAATCTTTACATACGCTACTTAGCCCACATTCATCTATAAAGCTTCCATTTTGAGTCTCACCTTAAGTCAAAGGTCTCTGCAGTGAAACCACTTGACCATTATGAGTTTGAATGCATCCCTGACTACACCAAAAAGGCTGAGTCTCACTAGTTTTATAAATTGAAATAGAGGTAGAGAGGGGTTTTTAAACATCTTAAGATTTACCAGGTTATTTTTTCACATGTGGTTATTGAAAATACAAGCTTAAAACAATATATTTTTTACCATTTTTATACTCTTATGCAATGAAGAAAAAAGATTCTAAATAAAAATTTTAGAAGATTTAAAGTTGCCTTTTTTTGTTACCCATAATACTTTCTAAATAAATCATTACTGCTATCACTATAAAACAATTCTCATTCCTCCCTTTTATCCTAAACCATGGTTTCCTCAACCTTGGAATTACTGACATTTGGGGCAGATAAATCTTTATTATAGGGGTCTTTCTCGTATATTACAGGATGGTTACCAGCATCCTGACCCACTAGATGCCCTAACACCCACTCCCCACCCTGAACTGTAACAACTGAGATGTCACCCAATAGCCCCTGGTGGGCACAATCACCCCCAGCAGAAAAACACTGTCCTGAGCTAAGGAGTGGAAAATACCAGTTTCTTAATTTATGATAATTTTATTAAGTCATTAAACTTGTAGGATGGTAAGATTCATCTTAAAATCAGTATATATTTCCATATCCCGTAAGATATAGGGCACAATCCCTTATCAAAAACTTCAAAATAAGTTAATGTGCAGTCTATAAGTTTTCATAGATAATGCAGTTTTCAGCTTTATATAATTTTTCCCAGTCTACAACAGAAATTGCTTCAATGATTCATTTAGACAGTGTCTTCCCACATGTCTCTTCAGTAGATGATGAGCTAGGGTTAAATTTCAACCATAAGAGACTAAAACGAAGTTTTACAACCCTCTAGCAACCCAGGTTATAAAGCTGAGGTGACCCATGTGAATGCAAATGAGACACAAGAACTTTGGAAAAGTGTCTTGTTTAACTTTCGTCAGTTCTTTCAGATTTTCTGCACAGACGGCCAAGCCATCTGTGAATGGGCGGTTTTATGTCCTCCTTTGCGGCTGATAGTACCCCTTTTATTTCCTCTTCTTACTGCGTTAGCAGAGACTTCCAATACAATGTTGGGAAAGAGTGGTGAGAAGAGACATCCTTATTCTGTACCTAATCTTAGTGGAAGAGCTTCAAGTTTCTCACCATTAAGTATGAAGTTAGTTGTATAGTTTTTTTTTTAAGTCTTTATGAAGAAAGTTCCTCCTCTATTCCTACTTTACTGAAGTAGTTTTTATCATGAATGATAGTTAGACTTGGTAAAAAAAAATTTCTTGCGTCTACTGATATAATTATGTTAATTTTTAAAATTTTTAGTTTATTGCTATAAATTACATTAATTAAATTTTTATTTATTCTTTTTATTGCATTTACTGAGGTTAATTGGTTAATAAAACTATAGGTTTCAGGTGTACAATTCTATAATACAGCACCTGTATGTTCTACTGTACGTTCACCACCCCAAGGCCAGTTGCCTGTTATACACACCCCGACTGGGGCCAAACCTGCAACCCAGACATGTGCCCTGATCAGGAATCGAACCAGGGACTTCTTGCTTCGTGGGACGATGCCCAACCAAGTAAGCCACACCAGTCAGGGCAGTACATTAATTTCTGAATGGTGAACAAGCCTTGTACAGCTGGGATAAATCCCACTTGGTCATGGTAAATATATTTTTATACTCTTTTGGATTTGACTTGCTAATATTTTGTTGAGGAGGGTCCTATTTAATTTTATCTTTAATCTGTGTCTGAATCTTTCAAGAGCACTGCAAATGTAAATCTTACAAATATACAGAGTATTAAACTATGTATTCACAAAATACTTACAATTCTCCAGTTTCTTTTAATGTAGTTCTTGAATGTTACTGAGGCACACACTTTGATAACATTATCCTGGGACTTCTCCAGGAGTGTTAAAAGCAACAGCGGGTAATTCTGACTTCCTTCTACAGACTCAAGAAACTTCTCAGCTATAAAAGAATTTCTATGTTAGGTTTGTTATTGTAACTAAATCTTTCCCCATTATGTACATGCAAACTATGTGTATCTGACTAAAGCATCAAAAATCAGAAAAGATTAAGATATTTTTTCTTAGGGAACTCAAATTTTCTTACCTATTGAATGGACTATATATGATATTATATTAAATTTATATAATACCTCAGTTTTCAAATCACTCAACTCACCTGATTCTCACAAACCTATAAAGTGGCCTGATCAGACGACCGTCCCGTTTGAAGGAGAATATGCTGCTCAGAGAGGTTAACTGACTTTAGGGCAAAGTAGCACACCCTGTCTTCTTCCAGAAGGGTTATTATTAGCACTATTAGTACTGATGGTAACATTTCTTTTACAGTACCACTGTCATGACATGAGCTAATTCATGCTAATATACAGGGTCTGGCAGAAGTAATGCCTGCTTGAGCGTAGCTGGTAGGATAATAATAATATGGGTGTAATAATTTATAGTTTTAATTTGAACATTTTACCTAAAATGTCACATGGTGTGCTTAAGTGTGATATTGTTATGTCACAGAATTATATGCTTATGATTTTTTAATAAAAGATTTTTGTAATAAAAAGGGGGCGTTACTTGTGCTGGATCCTTATACTATTATTAACTATGTGGGTCTGATTCTTTGCCCACATATATCATTTTATTAAGCTGTCATTACTGCACAGAGAAGTAGGTAATAGTAACCTCACTGTAAAGACAAGGCCCCCAAGGTTAGCAACTTGTCAAGATCACACAGCTAGAATTATTTCATCACTGAAAAGTCTTAGTCTAGTCCTTATTTGACCATACTAGACTTCAGTGGTTTTCTTGAAATAAACATTTCTAATACCAGCAATAAATTTATACACATTTTAACTCACATATTTACACTCATATTACACATAGGAATATTAAAGCTCCTAGGCTTACTGATCACACTGTGAAGGTTTGTAGCACTTCTAATTTTTCTAGGCCTGTCTTAGGCCTCACCTATTCCAAGGATCCAATACTTACTGCAAAGGTCTGCTGTTAACATCTATTATTTCCTATAATACTATGATTTTACACTTTTCTTCTTTCTGAATTGAGTCCCAAGAGTTTAATTTATACCTCAAACTTTCCCTGCTTTGTGTTCCCCATGTCTTTCTTGAAAGATGAGAAATAAACAAAACATGTTTTTAAGTAGCAAACACAGTTTTGTATGAGTCTGTCGGGCTTATGTTGTTTCCTCCTAGTGGTCAGCACTCGGCACAGGGCCACGCCCTGTACGCGTGGTTTGGAGGAAAGCCCATACAGACTGCCAGGTCTCTTTCCTAAATTGTAATTAATATCCTGGAGACAATTTTCTCATGAGTTTAGGGCTATTCCCTTCTGTGCTCATTTCCCTCAACTTGTTCTCAGAATATTCTCACTTACATATTTCTACACACTCGATAACCCTCAAAAGTTTCTTCGAATTCACCTATGACACTGTCACATCTCAATAATCTTTGGAGCACAGTGGTCCCTGTAGGCTGGGAACCACTACACACTGCCACCTCCAGATAATTTTATAAATATGTGGAGTCAGTCTCCTACCAATCCCTGACAAACAGTTTATTCCTATACTCTGTCCTGGATTCATACAACAATAGCACCCTCACCTTAAAAGACACAATTAAAAATCATTTTTAATGGACAATGTTGGCAGAGGCTTTCTGGGAAAGTCTAAGAAGATTAGAGCCATTAATTTCCCTTCATCCAAGAACATATTACTTTTTAAGCACTAAGGGGAAGATGACAAATTTTCCCTCTCGGAAACCATGAAGGCTTTTCTAGAATAGGATGGATGCATTAACGTAACATCCTGTTTATGATTCTACTTATTATACATAACATCACTATGACACACACACATACTCATTTGTATCTTTACGGGGCACTTCCAAAATCCTCTTCATGGGCATGCCCATTAGTAAATTCCAAAGAAGCGGACTGAGAGAATATTCCCAGTCCTCACTTGGCCTGCCTTACTCATTTACCTTCGCGTGTGATTCCTGTGGGCGTCTGAGTTTGCAAGTCTAAGTCTAACTAAGTTTCTAATAGAAACTGGTCATATTCATGAGTAAGGGAGGAAAAGAGGAACTCTAGGTCTTAAAATATATTAAGTAAATCAAACCGAGCATGGAGATTGACAGTGTCTGCCTGCCTGGTTTCATTCACTCAATCATTTTTTAGGCAATTAACTCTCATCTCTATGCCCTAGTTATTATCTTTCTAAAACTGGCAGGTGTGAGGAATTTCAGAAAGATGAAGGGACAAAGTAGTCTAAACATAATAGTGTTTTTTATTCTAGAAGAGGTCAAATAAAAGCTATTTTACTCAAAAAACAAAACCAAAAAAAAAATAACCCCACACCCTTTACAGCTAGAGAATGAAATATAAACTATGTCTGAGAATCCAAGTGTAATTTTTTAAAATTAACAAACAGATTGCACAAAGGTTTCCCTCATCTGTCCTTTAAGAATCAATCAACCACAAAACAATATTTATTCTCTTTACCTGGACGTCTGATGGCGGGGTCAGGATCAAGAGTTTTCTTTAAATATTCTGTTAGCGTCTGCAAATTTGCATCACTGAGCTCCATTGCAATAAAACCTGAAACAAGAAATGAGGTTTGGGTAATCGGTCACATGGGGACTCAGTAATTTGCATTAAAAAATCCTTTTATATTATCAGTCTTCTCCTCTCTCAAAGTCATCCACTTGTTATGTTTGAGCTTGGGCTATAAGCCTGACTCTTAACTAAGATGGACTTTTTTTTTTTTTAAACTACGGTGAGATGATTTTGAGATGAAGGAGAAGAAAAAACATATGATGATTTCAAAAAGACAGGCACAGAGAAGCAAAGTTGAAGAACTGATCAAAGTTTCCAAAAATGTGATCTAATTTAAATGCTATGAAACAGAGCAAAGGGTTAGAGACTCACTAGAAACTTTTTATAAGTCCTCCCATAAGAAATTAAAAATTTAAGCAAAAGTAAGGATCCTACAGTGTCCTGAGATTAAGGAAATTAGAATAAATGCCTTTGTGTACAACATTCCATGCCAAGTACCGACAACAAACTACTGTTGAGAATTTGTACCTGGGGAGATCATTCTAGGGTTCAGAAGATGACAACTGTGATTAATATTAAAAAGTAACTTCCTATACCAGAAGCAAAGGCAACAAAACAAAAATGTACAAATGGGAATGCATCCAACTAAAAAGCTTCTGCACAGGAAAGGAATCCATCAACAAAATGAAAAGCAGCCTACCAAATGGAAGTATTTGCCAATCATATGACTGATAAGGCAGTGGTCCCCAACCTTTTTGACACCAGGGACCGGTTTCATGGAAGACAATTTTTTCCATGGACCTGGGGAGGGCGCAGGGTAGAGCGGAGACAGGAGGCAGAGCTCAGGCAGTAACACAAGCACAGCTTGGCAAGCTCACCCACTGTTTACCTCCTTCTGGGCGGCCCAGTTTCTGGTACCAGTCTGTGGCCTGGGGAGTTACGGACCCCTGTGACAAGGGGTTAATATCCAAAAAATATATAAAGAACTTATACAACTCAGGGGGGAAAAGACAACCCAATTTAAAAACGGGCAGAGGGTCTGAATAGAAATTTGCCAAAGAAGACATACAGATGGCCAACAGGTGCACAAAAAGGCACCCAGCATCACTGATCACCAGGGAAATGTGAATCAAAACCATGAGACTTCACCTAACTCCTGTCAGAACGGCTATTATCAAAAAGACAAGAAATAACAAGTGTGGGTGGGGGTGTGGAGAAAAGAGAACCCTTGTGTACTACTGGGGGAAATGTAAATTGGGGCAGTCATTATATGACACTATGAAGGGTCCACAAAAAAAAATTAAAAATAGGACTAGGACTTCATATTTTTCCTTGTCTGACTTTGCAATCTTGAAAGTTTGCCAATGCCAAGCAAAATCATTTACATCAATGTACATGAGGAAAAATAATCCAGCTGGTCTTTCTTCGCCACATGAAAATTTATTCTACTTTTTTGGATTTATGCAAAGCAGCATGTTAGAAACTGTGTGTGTATTTGGGGGATTACAGAAGTTAACTGTCTATTTTGTTGAGTTTTTAAATATATTCTTTGATAAATCTGCATTATGCTCCTACAGCACTGTACCTATCTCAACCAAAATCTCTCAGGTCCCTCATAACTATCTGTATCAAAAATCCAAACTCTTTCACCATGGCAAAGAGTCCCATGCAATCTGGCACCTGCCAACCTCACTTCCTACCTTCTCCTTGTCTGGCCTCACACTATGTTCCAGCCACAAAAGCCTTCTTTCTTTCTGGTCCTTGAACCAGCCAAGACAGTTCTCACTGCCTGTAATGCTGCCCTTCCTTCTAATTTGACATGCAGGATTATTCAGGTGTCAGCCATCAACTCTTCAAAGGGTCCCTCCACACCTAACATCTACCGCATTCCTGTTAATAGCATTAATCCTCATCTATATTATCTTTGACTTGTTATCTATTTGTAAACTCCTTACAGCAGGAACCTTGTTTATGTCTTTGCCTGTGTGCTCAGGACCTTCAACCTGGCACATGGACATTCAGTGAGCATCTGCTGCATGAACGGATGATGTCAGTATGTCAAGTCTGCCAGCTAGAACACAGATTCCAGGTCTGAACCGGAGACCACTATTCTTTGAGGACGAGCTATTAGCAGCCCCAACAAAATGTAGGAACTCAGTTACATCTGTCATATAAAAATGACCAACTCGCCTGCCATAATTAATTTCTGTTCATTCTAAGGAACTTCGAGAAAGTGAATTTGAAATCTGCCCTGTATTACTGTTCACATATGGCAGTGCTTCTGCCTCTGTCTCAGGGGTGTGCACTCACGGGCCCATCTGCCGACAGTTCGGTCCACGCAGCGCTGCACGGCTCACTGCCCACTCCACTCAGGCCTCTTTTACGATGTCATCTCTTTTCAGAGATGCCTTCCTGGACTGTCCTCTCTGAAGAAGCACCCACCCCTGCTGGTCTCCATCCCCTTATCTATTTTTCCAAGTACATTTTATTAGGTATATAAATTTGCTTTGTCTGCTGTGCTTTTCCCTTCACTAGACTGCAAGCTCCAAGAGCAGGGACTTGGTGTTTTGTTCACTGCAGTCTTCCTAGAGCTTCACAACGATGATGGGCACCTACTATACATATCGGTTGTACTATCTTCAAAAGCTACATACCCTGGACTAATTTTTCCATCAAAAGCACTATCATTCTTCCCCTTTACTCTGGTCAGCTGGAACAAACAGGAAGAGGCAGAGACAACTGATAGAAGACCACATGATAGAATAGCCCTAAAATGACAAAGCAGAGGTGCTAAGATAAACTATTTTTATGCTTTTTTTTAAAAGTGTGTTGGGGGAAAAAAGTGTATGCGTGTATGGGGGGATGGTGTTATATAAACATGCATGCTACAATCCCTGAAAGTTAAAATACTACATAGGTCCTAGAATTTTAATGTTAGATATGGAACTAAATTCAACAAACTTTTTATATCTCCCTAGTGATAATGTCTTTCAAACAAAATTGTAAGCTTAGCCCTGATTTGGGAAAGTATAATAGGTACTTTTAGAGAACACTACACAGGAATTCCCTATATATCAGTAAGATCGAGATCTAATTAAGTTATCTTAATTGGCCACAGGTGAAGGCACTGTGACCCTTTAAAATGTTAGCTATATATAAATGTAGGAAGTGTTATTGACTTTAAAATGGAAGATTCATTCTTTTGTCTTTTATTTATTTATTTTTAGAGAGAGAAGGGAAGGAGAAAGAGAGAGACAGACAGACAGGCAGACACACATCAATGTGTGGTTGCTGGGGGCTGTGGCCTGCAACCCAGGCATGTGCCCTGACTGGGAATAGAACCTGTGATGCCTGGATTGCAGCCCACACTCAATCCACTGAGCTATGCCAGCCAGGGCTCATTATTTTGTCTTTAAATAAGGGGTGATACTTTCTCCACAAAGCTATCTTTGGAAATTCCTACCAACACACATACACACAACACACCACAATAAATCAATGACAGACTTTTCTAATTTGTAAGTTCTTCCTGCTGAATAGATGGCTGGACCTAAGTCTAGCCTCTTCCCACAGGCCCTCAGTTACAGATGAAGATTTCTGGAATAAAAGCTTGCATTCTATCCCTGTTTCAGACATAATGACATGAGCTAATCCAAGAAGTGTGCCTTTTCCTTAGTCATTCCCTCCACATTAGAGAACCACTCCCGAGGCCCTCTGTCTGGGGAAAGGGAAAGAGACCCAACGTGTGACAACTACCTGCCTGGCACACGCGCATCAAGAAGGAACCCCAACACCTCCCCGCCCCTCCCTCTGCTTTCCAACCACAGGAACACACCACTCAGACTCAAATTCAAGCTCTTTACGTCCCTACCAAGCCCTATGTGATTTGGCCCCTGGATACCTCCCCTTCTCATCCGTTCCTCTGGCAAGCTGGATTTCCCTCAAATATCCCATTATTCCATACTTGCACCTGTCCTTGAGCTCTTGTACAATACTTTCTATTCCCTACCTCTCTATGACTGGTCTCAGCTCAAATGTCACCTCCTCAGGAGCCTTCATCTATCACATCACCCTGTCCCTTGTCACTGCGTGAAATTATATAATTCATTTACCTGTATTCTTGTTTCTCTCCCTCACTGAACATAAGCTACCCAAAGGAAGGGACCTTGTCCATTTTTGTTTCTTCACTGTATTCCCAAAGACTAATGGGCTGCTCAATAAAGTCGTGAAATGAAGAGAGGAACAAATTAACTCAGAAACGAGAGCAGTGTTCTCAAACCCATTTAATCCTGTAGAGAAAACGGTATCTCTCGGTTCCAGCTCCCACCTAGCAGAAATCAAAGTAACACAAGGGGAGAGAGAATGCCCTTACACTGATGGAAGAGGAGAAAGACAAAGAGTCTTAAGAGGGAAGAGACTAGGCTAGGTCAAGAGTTCCAGGAATTGTGCAAAAAGCAGAGACTCGAAAAAGGGGCCAAAACTGGAGTATGGGGGCCCAAAGGAGGAAATGAGCACTGGTGAGACCCAAGAGTAAGAAAATCCCCTTCTGCGCCTCCAGAGAATAACAACACTTGTGCAGCCGCCATGTGGCAAGCACTGGCCACCTGGAAACAGCAGTAAACAAGACGGGGGAAAGCAAGGTTCTTGCTCTTGGCAGTCAAGAGAAGCAATAAACAAGTAAACTACCGAGTGATTACAGATAACGTTCAATGTTATGAAGTTAATAAAACTAGGGTGATACGATGAAAAGAGTTGAAGAGGCTGGTCGAGAAAGGCCTAAGGTGAGTAAAACCCGAAGGACGGGGAGCCGGCCTTGCAAACGTCTAACGCTGGTAATTCCCAAGAAAACGGGAGGCACAACACAACGCTTCACGGCGGGCAGGTGAGGTGGGTCCGTGTGGCTTCCGTGCCTGAAGAGGAGAGATGGGTGGGGAGGCGGACAAGGGTCCCCGGAGGTGGGACTCGGTCAACCACGGTAATAACTCGGCGCATCCTCACAGCCACTTTCACAGGCAGACTATGTTTTCAACCCCGTTTTGCAGGGAAGGAAATGGAGGCTGGGACAGATGCGGTGACTACGCCTAGGGCGAGCCTCAATCTGGAACGAACCCAGGCGCTCCGACGCCCAAGCCCATGCTTCGAACTACCCAGCCACACAGCGTTTCCCCCAAGGGGAGCCCCCCGTATTACTAGGCAGGTGCACGGACCAGAATTTAACCCTCACGAACAACTCAGCAAAGTGAGATCACGGTGCCCATTTTACAATCGGGGAGGCTGAAACACACTGAGATTACGCTCCCTGTCCTCCTTAAAAAAGAGAGTCCAGGGCACAGGCGGTCAGGTGGAGACCCGCATCCACCGCCCTGCAACCCGACAGGCGTCGACGCTGCACCCTGCTCACGTTGACGATGGCCCGGAGCCTAGAGAACGGACGCGCGGCCGTGACCAATGAGAGGCGGCCTTCCCGAGACACACGGCAGCGGCGCGACCAATCAGAGCGGCGCTGGAGGGGAAGGGGCGGGAGGTGGGCCGCGTTAGGCCGCGCCGCGGCTGCTCTCGCCTCCCACAGGCCCGGGGGCCGCCCGGTTTAGGCCTGACCACTGAGAGGCTGCGAGATGAGGCGAAGGCGGCGGGCGAGGGCAAAGACTTCGCCCCGAGGACTCTGCCAGACACATGGGCCCACATTCCGCTCTCGCCCAGAGGCGCGGTCCTTGCTCCCCAGCGCTCGGAAATGCAGGGAGCGCCTCATCCCTCTCCCCGCGGGGTTTCCAGAGGCCACCCCGCCAAGCCGTGCACTCCCCGGCCTTACCTGGTGGAAATACAGGAATGGAGAAGAAAATCTCAGCCGCGGACGGTACCTGCCACTACCCACTCCTGCCACCGCTCCACCTCACATTCAAACCCGGGCAAAATGGCGCGGCGGCGAGGCTGCGGTAGGGGCGCATGCGTGAACAGGGCAGAGGCAGGGGGCGGGGCCGAGGGTGCTCCGGCACCACTCCGGTTTTCGAATGACCAATCTCAGGCTTGCGCGACCCCGCTCTGTGTTTGCGCTGACGTCACAAGCCACAATGCCCTTTGGTTCAGACCGTTCTAACGGGCATCACAATCACCGTTTTCCTGAAACGAACAGATGCAGCGAGTGGCTGCTGGGTTGTGACCTATTTTGATGTCAGGACTTGATACAAGGCACGTAGTAAGTCTTACATAACTTTTGAACGCAGTGCCCAAAGTCCTGTCCTTAGCGTCTCGGGCAGAAAAGAACTTTTTGGCCCCCATGGAGCTTATGTTTTAGAGGTTGAAACGGAATGAACAAGTAAGCTCATTTCAGATCTTGGTAAGTGCTATGAAGAGAAAATTGAAAGCAGGGTGATATGGCAGGCAGTGACTTGGAAGGCCAACGGGATAGTCAGAGATGTCTGAACAGGTGAAAATGGACCTGAATTGCAACAAGCAGACAGCTGTGAGCATCTCAGCCTGGAGAGCATTTCAGGAGGCGGGGATGTCAGTGCGAAGGCTCGGAGTCAGGAGTGAGCTAGGCTGGGCCTTAATGAAGTGGAGCGTGTCGGGAGGGGATGTTAGACCAGCCCAGGCTAGATGATGTAGGCCAGCGTTTGAACTGTGTCTGAAGTATAGGACCGCCAAATTTACATATATTTTTCCTTCTTTTATTTATTTTTTTATTGAATTTATTTGGGTGGCATTGGTTAATAAAATGATGTAGGTTTCAGGTGTACCATTCTACAATACATCGCCTGTCTATTGTATTGTATGTTTACCTCCGCATGTGGTGTCCTTCCGTAACCATTTATCCCTCTTTTTACCACTTCTACCTCCCACTTCCCTCTGGCAATTACCATGCTGTAGTCTATGCCCATGAGTCTTTTTTCCCCCCAGGTTTTAAAACTTTTTATTTGCATATTTAAAAATTGTGCATTCCAATAATTAAAATCATTTTAACAGAAAAGTGGCACTCTGATTAAACTGCATTTTACAGTCTTCAGGACACCTTGGATCAGCTTGGTTTTTACTCTAGATTTCACTATCTTCACACCCAGCTTCTTCCTTCACCAACACGCAAGTTCTTTTCCTTCCCTGCCAGCCAGGGAGGCAGATGGGCGGCCTTCATTGTCAGTAGTTCTGATGTGAAAAGCGGCAGCACAGTCATTTAAACTGATCCACCCTCTTTGCAGCTTACAAAGTTAAACAGCTAAAGGAAGTAATATAAGAAGGCAGTGCTTGTGGAACGTACAGTGCGTATTGGCGGTGCGGGCCTCATTACGATTTGCCTGCTTGCTTCTCCTTCAGTCGTTTTGACTATGATTTGACTCTTGCTTCAGTCATTTCTTTGGAAGGCAGTGGGTGTTTCTCTCGAGTTTCTGTCTTCAGTTTCGACTTACCGAATTTCTCAATCTCGGCCGTATTGGGTTTATCAGGCATGGGTGCTGAGGAAGCCAAGGGAGGCGCAGGAACAAGATAAGAGTCCGATCTGCTTGGTGACGGCCGCCGAATTGAGTCTTTTTTTCTTTGCTTCATCCCTTCACCTCTCTCACCTATCCCACCAACCCTCTCCCTTCTGGCAGGTGTCAGTATGCCCTCTGTATCCATAAGTCTGTCTCCACCTTGTTAGTTTATTTTGTTCATCAGATTCCACATGTAAGTGAAATAATATAGTGATTTTTTTATTGATTGATTTTAGAGAGAAGCATCGATTTGTTGTTCCACTTATTTATGCATTCATTGGTTGCTTCTTGTGTGTGCCCTGATTGGGCACATGCAACCTTAGCATATTGCAAAGATGCTCTAACTAACTGAGCTACTTGGCCAGGGCTACCAAATTGATATTTTAAGAGGCCCACCAGTTGCTGCTTGGAGAAAGGACTGTATGGGGGGAAGAACTTGAAGCAGGGAGACCAGTGAGAAGGCTGTAGGAGGCATCCAGGCGGGTGTAATAGCCTGGGATAGGGTGTGTCTTTGTAGCATGAATACGGAGAGAAGTGAACAGCTTCAGGATATATTTCAGAGATAGAGCCCCTAGGATCTTATGATACACTGAATGTGGGAAGGAGAGGAACCAGGGGTGACTAATGGAAACCCCAGCCCTCAGTTTTGGCCTCCTTCTCCCCCTCCTTCCACAGGCCCAGCTGTCTGTCCACTCCGAGCACGTCCCATGGGACTGCTAGCTTGTTACTCCTGCGGCTGAAAGTCACTCTGTGGTCATCATTCAAGGAAACAAATATATAGAGACATGAAATTATATAGACACTGAGAACTGCAGAGTTCTCAACACGTAATGAATGACTGTCCAAACCTTTCACCAAAAGGTGACCAAGCTTCAACATGGCTTCTGGCAGCAGAGGGCACTTCCCTGGGACGAGTGACGCGCAGGCAGCTCAGTGCTGCTAGGGAAACGTACTGTGTTTCTAGCCAGCTCCTGAGGGTAGGCCCCAACTTCCCTTTCCTACAGCAGTTACCAAAAGGGCTTACAATCGTAAACTTTGCCCCTGTCCCTTAACAGTTCAGGGGTGTCCTTCCTAAGGACCTGAAAGCCATTCTTTTGAAATCTAATCCGGAAGGTAGATCCTCTGGAAGCCTAACTTTGGTAAATGCCAGCTAACAGACACAGCTGGCGTCATCACTGTTTTTAAAAAGATTTTATGTATTCTCAGAGAGAGGGGAAAGGGAGGGAGAAAGAGAAGGAGAGAAACAGTGACCTGAGAGAGGAACATGAGCTGACAGCCGCTCACACGCCCCCAACCAGGGGACCTGGCCCGCAACCCAGGCATGTGCCCTAATTCAGAATTGAACCGGTGACCTTTCAGGTCACAGGGTGGCGCTCAGTCCACCGAGCCACACCAGCCAGGGCTGGCCTAGTCACTTTTTTACAAAGCAGCCCTTTGTAACTTTTCACTGGGCCCCTGCTTGCACCCCTGCTCCCTCATTTTCCCTTTAAAACACCCAGTCAGCTCTGCAGAAGTCAGAATGGAGTTCAGCTTTCTCCCCTACTGTCAGTAGTTACTGAAGAAAATCTGTTTTCCCCGCTTTAACAATGGCTGTGTTTATCTTTGACAGCACCCTGTCACATGTAAAAGCAATTTTCATGGGTACAATGTAAAAAGTTGTTCTGTTTGAGTAAAAAGGTTATGGACATAAGGGTTTTTGGATAAAGATTTTATTTATTTTCAGAGAGAAGAAGGGAAGGAGAGAGGGAGAGAAACATCAATGTGTGGTTGCCTCTTGCGTGCCCCCTACTGGGGACCTGGCCTGCAACCCAGGCATACACCCTGACTAAGTGGCAACCCTTGGGTTCGTAGACCGGCACACAGTCCAGTCCCACCTGCCAGGGCTATGTCCTTATTTTTAAAATGCTCTTTATCTGATGTTCTCTGAGACACATACGAGTCTCCCGTTAGGATTCTGGCTTTGTCATTGTGCAAGTGTACTTTAGTGGGCTTTTGGTTCCTATTTTGAAGTTATTAGGTATTTAAAGGTTTGTGTCATTTCCTTTTAATAAAGCCTACCATTCAACAATGTTTTATTAAAAAATGTATTAGATTGATATACAATTTTGGAATATTTAGACTTAACTGCACACGAACCCACATTTTTATCTGCTCCAGAGCCGGCAGATGGCAGTGCTATGCTGAGCTCTCAGGCCACGGGGGCGTGCCCTAACGGATCTCCAACTGTCTGCAGATCCTTTGTGGGAGATCCCTCCTTAGGGAGGGACTGAAGGGAGCCTCAGGGATGCAGTGAAGGAGAGAGATGGGGACAGGCACGGATGGCTCCCAAGCTCTGAGAGGTGGTATGGGCAGTGTTTAAGAGGCATGTCCTAGAGCCAGACTGCAGGCTTTGAATCTAGCTGTGTGGCCTTAGGCAAGTTCATTGACCTCTCTGAGCCCCAGGTATGCTCTATAAAAAAGTGGGGTGTGATGATAATAGTACCTAACCTCATAACTCGGTTGGGAGAACTAAGGGAAAGATGAGTGCAGAGCACATGCCCGGCACACCAAGAAACCAGTACATGGTTATTATTACTATTTATCCTGCTGCCAGTGCTATCACAGAAATGAAAAAAAAAAAAGGCTGAACAATGGTTGAAAGGGCAAGAGCATATCAAACAATCAACAGGGAAGCCTAGCACGAATAAAGTTCTCTCTTTCCTCCTCTGGGGGACGGATAGAGGGGAGTTAGGCCAGAAAAGTCCAGGGAATGCAGAGCTTCAACCTAGAGCCCTTTGGACACTTGCAGCCTTTGGAATCAAGGGCTGGGCGCCTTCCAGAACTCTCTGAGGGAAGGAAGTGCCTAGGGCAGGTACGGAGGGGAAGTGGGCCTTCAGGCAGCAGCCTCCTCTCCATGCGGAGTGTGGCAAACGGAGAGTGGAAGTGCCAGGCATCCAAGAAAGCACAGAAAACGACCTAATTCCCTTGAATGTGTGCACAGCCCCGTGATCATCCTAGAATTTCTGGTACTCCCTAGGTGTCTGGTGCTGCGCTCCAGCCAGTGAGGTTTCACACATAAACTAGCTGTGGACCCATCCTGTCTTCACACGCTTCCGTTCTGCGGGGGCGACAGACCTCAGGCAGCCACTGCAGCTGGTGCAGGCTCTGAGGAGCTCGAAGAAGGCAGCCGAGGGGTTCGTGCTTGGCCTGATCCCTGGAGGAGAAACCAGCCGTGGAACAATATAGGGGGAGAGCATTGCCGGCAGGGGAATGTCAAGGGGCAAAAGCCCTCAGGCAGGCGTGAGTGTGAACTCTAAAAAAGTCAGAAATTGGCAAATTTTCAGTTCAATAAAGTGGGAAGATGAAGGCAGTTCATGAACCGATGGGAAAGAAGTGAAACCAGGGCCCGGAGAAAATGAGGGCTTACCGGCCCAACGTCGGCATCCGCTCACTTCCTCTCACGTTCTCTCTGGTGGTCGTCAGTCCCTCTCGTCTGCTTCTAAATCATCACGGAAAGGTCCAAGGTTGACCCTCCGAAAGCTAGTGTGAGGGGTCTGGTAAAGACCGTTCCCAACTCAGGAGTTTGCAGTGCCCTGGCAGCGCACTGAATAAACGCCCTGGAACAGAGCTCCTCAGACCAGCACTCCCGCGGGATGCCCCCCCCTCGGTTCCCGCACCCCTCCCACCAGGTTAGCTGGGGTCTTCTGAAGGCAGAGCCCGGGGCTGAGTCTCAGCTCTGTGACCCAGTCACACAGCCTCAGTGGGCCTCTCTGGGCCTCAGTTTCCTCATCTAAAAGGGGGGCATCCTTTTTTAGTGCTGTGAGTTTACGAGGAGCAGGCAGACCCAAGCATAGCTAGTAGTAGACGCGGCCAGTGGACAACAGATCAGGGAAGCTGGGAGGAAGAACTCCGGGCAGGAGGGTTTGTGCTAACTTTCTGCCCTTTGGGGCATAAGCAATAAGCAGGCTATTACCACTATTTAAAGAACTAACACTTGTTGATGGGTTACTGTGCTCCAGACACTAAGTGCCTTTCATTTACAGGAAGTCCTTTAGACCCTAGGAAGTATACACAGCACTCTGGAGGAGAAAACCAGTACGCTGTTGTCTGAGCACAAACTTACTTAAGCAAACATGTTTACTGAAACACCTGGTTAGTTCTCTTTTTAAAATACCTCAAATACAGTTGACATTCAGTATTATATTAGTTTCAGGTCACATGGGTATTTCTTAGACATAAATCAAGATACATTCTTGAAGCAAATCTAATTAGGTTAATGAAGAGGAGGCTATAGCAGCCTTAATTCAGATTGAGGGTCTCTGGAAAAAATGAAAATTGGCTATGATATAAAACTGTCCTCAAAGAGTCAATCTTCAGTTGAACATCAAATAAGGCTAGCTTTTGTCTGGAAATAGGCATTTAAAAAATACTAAAACCACTTTGGCAGAATCCTTGGGGCAGGCCCACCCTTTTTCCTTTCCTTTTGCTGTGGGTGTGTAGTTGCATTTACTAAGCTGGAAACTCCTGAGAAATGACACAACCAACTGGGGACAATTTAGCAGATTTCTTAAACTGGACAACAGTATGTTTCCATAGGTTTGCAAAAGTTGCCGGGAACCACTCTGGTCCTTTGAAGAAGTACTTTTGCCTAAAATGTGTTCCAGCCTGTTGGTAGGGTACGGGTGCAGTATAATGCTGATACTGCCTTTCAAAATGCTAAAATAAGTAGTACTTGAAATAAAAGTAGAGCTTTATTTAAAGCCCTTCCCCAACCAGTGACCTCAGCACGCTCTCGCCTTCATAAGAGGGGTAAGTGGCTTTTTTGTGCGTAAAGAAAGCTGAAGGTATCCACCACAGATGGACTTGTAGGTCCCACTACACCAAACTCCTTAGACTCAGAGGAAGAAGTCATTTTAGTTCAAGTCTGTTCAACCTGAACCCTGCTGACTTTGGGACTGGGTAATTCCTTGTGGTGGGGGGTGTTTAGGCGTCAGTATCAAATTCCCCCCCTCCATCCCAGCTGTGACAACCAAACTGTCTCCAGACACTGCCACTGTCGCCTGGGCCAGAACTGAAGGCCTCTGCTCCAGATACAGCCCAGGCACTACCTGCCCTGAAGAGATGGACCCTTTAGAAACATTTTCCGAAGAAAGGGCTGTCCTCTGGCTCTTCGCTGGAAGCACCTGAAAGGTAGTTCCACAGAGTGTAGCTTTACTCCGGTGAGTTAATAAAGATGGCAGTGTATTAATGAGTTTCAGCAGCGGAGTATTTTAAGTGCAGTAATGATTTACAACGGGAGTATTTCAGAAAGAATGGAATTTGCCTTCAGAATTTACTGTCTTCATATGTGGGGGTCCTGTGTGAACCTCGGGACTGCCTCCCCCCAGTGACCAGCTGGTGGCTCTGTAAGCTCACCCTCACAGCCAGCAGGAGGGGAGTTCTGTGTTGTGGGAACGAGAGCACCGATCACACTGAAGTGGGAAAGCAGATTCAGGAGATAAAGAAAAGTCTCATGACTGGGTTTTTTCCTTTTCCTGGAGTGAGGGGAGGGAAGGGGAAAAGGGGAACCATACTTAAAGAAAACTGAAACTCACAATTAACATTCTCCCATTAATGGTTATATTTGTTAATCTACAAGCTTAGAGCTGCCATAAGAACAAACGATGTCTTGATATACAAATTAATTACCACATTAGAGAAGTTTTACTTTTTAAAACTTTATTGATTTATCACCTGATTAAAGCATGGGATATTTTTAACAGTATTATACATAATATTTTTACATAGAAAACTTTACATAGCATTTTATGTTATATAATTCTGCTTATTCTTTCAAAAATGTATACATCCATTGGGCAAGGAATGCTTTTCATTAAATTACCAATATTAAATGCACTTAATCATCATGTATAGATTAAACAAAAGTAGCTATTAACGCTTAGGCATTTTAAGGAGGTAAAACATACATTTTGCACATAAAGAAATATTTGATGCAAATATGCAGATAAAATTTTTTAAAAATTAGAACACTGAGGAAAACTACACCTTTGATGAGTGTCTTTTTTGGAAAGCAAGGATTT
The DNA here is from genome assembly GCF_004126475.2 of Phyllostomus discolor. Lineage (NCBI taxonomy): Eukaryota > Metazoa > Chordata > Mammalia > Chiroptera > Phyllostomidae > Phyllostomus > Phyllostomus discolor. The sequence goes on along the minus strand of NC_040911.2, from coordinate 96,962,465 downwards.
CCAGATATATTCATTCTTTTAAATACTCAGCTTTGGTTTCTTTGTTTCCCAAACTACAAAGCTGCTGACAGAAAACTCCAGGATGTGCGTTTCAGATATGTCTACCGTAACACAAATATGGGAAGAGAATTCAGAAAATGCAGTATCAAGAGTCCAGCGTCTGTTTAAACCAATATCCATTTGCATCATAACAACAAACATTTGAACACGATGGTCATACTTGTGTTACAGGCTCCTTTAATAACTATTAAAGACTACTAAATGTATAGCCATAATCACAAAAGAACAAAAAACCTCAGGGTTTTTTTTCTTTGCGTCTTGTACAAAAGTCACCTGTCAGGGGAAAATGCTGTGTTTCCAGATGTTATACAATTCCCATAGCATATGTTCTTTGGTTGTACGCGAGGAGTATCAGGGAAAAAGTGTGTTTGAGTCTGAAGATGCATTTTTGAAATAACATCTCCCACCTGTTTGTTGTTAAGATACCAAAGCTGGTGATTTCCATAAAGGACAATGAAGAAAAACAAAATCGCTCAAAGCAGCAGTACTGTAACAAATAAAAACTCTCTAGAGACCTAGCACATATAACCAACACGTAAAGCATTCTGAGAAAGAAATAAGGCCTTGGAAATGCTTCTCTCTTCTCCCTGGACTTTGTTAATAACAGGTGGGGTCCTGGTGTGGTACTGCCGAGTCACACACACCGTCACTAGTGTTTGAGGGGCACGAGCAGCGTGGATCAGGAGACAAAACAGAGTTACTCACTAAGCGGATTCAGGCCGAATGGCTTATTACTGGAGGCAAGGGACTGCTTCTGCAGGTCCAGTCCGCCGATGAGAAAAACCACCCCAAACGGTTTTACATCCAGTTTTTAAAAGTCCGTGCTGGTACAATTCAAATGCCTCATTCATAAAACTGAATCATTTAAAAGACAAAGTTAAAAAGAAATGAAACCTGAATGTTTTGGCATGTAACAAAGTGTGCTATAGCATTTCTTACTCTGCAAAAGGAGACAAAAAT